>NC_050454.1:50755186-51416436 GCF_903995425.1 Onychomys torridus
CATCAAGTTCACTGAATGTATGTAGCTTTAGCAACATACAAGATCTTTGTGTAAGGGTCACATGCTTCCTTTGGAGCTCATATGATATCTAGGTATAAAAAAGTAATGAGGAGAAAAAAATCTAAAGGAAGATCTTCAGTTTGGAGTTTCCTTTCTTTGATGTAGACGTCATTTAAATCATTTGTTGAAACAGTCCCTTTACATTGCTGATTTCACAAAGGCTGGCAGCATAATAGTGCATTGTGTCTGACCATTAATGTGGTTATTTGAGCCAAAGCCAAAACTAATAGTGTCAAGGGGCTTTTTGCAGGTTCAAGTTGGGTTTATGAGAATCCAAGATGCTGGTTAAGAACTGTTAGTTCAACAACATTTGCTGAAGCACATTATGAGCACTGCAAAGCTTTACCTATTAACTGTAAGAACCTTGATAAAAGAGGAACACTTTTGCTAGATTGTGACAAGATACAATAAACTGCTTTGTGAGGGAATGACTTTTTAATAACACATTACATATTGTGACAATCCACAGGAGTCCAGGAAAATTAGCTTGATAAATAAACAGTGTTTGGAGGGGATCAGAGGACACACACACACACACACTCCACTACCTCAGCAAGAGCAACATCTCTTGTATATATTGGTACTCTCAAAGATGATCAAAGATGATGAATTCACAAATCTTATTCTAAATACCACATTTGTGTAATTATTTTTTTGCGGCTTTTTCTTACTTGTTTTGTATTTAAAGGTAATGATTTTCTTAATGCAACAAAAATCTAGAGAGGGTGTTATAAAATAGGAAACACTCAGAATATAACATGTGGCAGCACGTTGCACAAAATCTCCATTGCCAGTGAGTCCTTTCTGAAGAAGCTGAGAGGCAAATAGCATCATCAGAGGTTTGATGAGGTCTCCATACACTTTAACAAGAGAAAGTTTTAGGAGACTAACGCCCTCACCTAAGTGTTCTGAACCAGTGGTGTAAAGAGGATGCTGACTGCCAAGACTGCTCTTTGCTTTATTTATTTACCTATCCTCTTCTTGTTTATTTATTTCCTAACATTACTCATGAGTTTGAGACCCAGCAACATTTTGGATCTGGGAGGAATGAAGAGATCCTTGTGTTCTTAAACCTTGAAGAAAATAACTGTTTCACCCTAATGATGGCTGGTCATGTAATGTTCTCGCAGGGTTGTTTTTTTTTTTTAATTCACATGGAAAGGTACAGGGTTGATGTCAGTTACTTAAATGAAAGTGATGTAAGACTTAAAAACCTATCAAAAGGAGATGCTTTCAGCTGTGGCCTTACTACAGATCATTTGAAACACTCTTGGTGTATGTAGCAGCAAATATTTGAAGGAATAAGTAGAGCAGTCAGGAAGGAGAAATAATGGAGACACATGAGACGGTCCTCTGACAGGTTATCACTCAGCCTTGCTCCAGTGAAGAGCACATCCCGGGTCTTCCATTGTGTTCTGAGGCTCACATGTGACACACTCCTCTGCGTAATAGTGGAGTAGGTTCTCTCCAGCCCAAGCTGTATGGATATATAACCGGGTGACTGTTTCTAGTAACCAACATTGGCAAATAAAGTTGTCAACATGGAAATATGTAATTGGCCACGCGGATCTATAAAATGTGCCATACTGAGTCTGAGAATGAAATCGCGGAAGTAAATTACTTTCTTGCTCTAGTCCTTGACAAATAACCCTCTCTCCAATGTTTGATTTCCTGCAAATAATCTCATAGAATTTTAAAATTTAAAGTCAAGTTAGTGAGATTGTGTATTATCTGATATCATTAATTGTAGTTCTTTAATTCCGATTGGTTTAGTGTACTTTACAATACTCAGATGTAAATAAATTATTATTATTCCTTGTTTAAGGAAATTTGCAGAAAGAGAATAATTGTTGGGTGCATTAAAGACATTTTTCCTTGTAAGGAATGTTAAGTAAAATTATTGTACTAAATAATTGAAGTTTTGATTTTTTTAATCCATCTATATTAACTTTTTATTATTTGTGTGCTATGATTTCAGCTGTTTTGACAGATATACATAGTAATAATTAAGATGTATATATAATTCATTATTTCTAGGTCTAAAGAGACACTTCAGCACATTCCAAGTAGCAAGTCATTGTTTAAACAGTTCCACATGACTTTGTAGTATCTGGTGTCCTTCCATTTTTTACTCCAGCAATCTCAAAATGTGAAGCCGTTTTAAACCTACCTATTTTTAAAGGGATTCTGTATACATTTTAAAATGAAAATTTCAAAAGACTTTACCCAAACTTTGCAAAAATGGATGTATGTGCCATGAGTACTTTCCTTTGATTTTTGAACTTTTTATGACTTGATAGCTAGTGCACCAGCACAAACACACCTGAGAAATATGCTAAAATACGTATAAGACAGAATGAGGCCGAGTAATTGCTTTGTAACAGATTTATAAGGGTAGGAAAATCCATAAATGCTTATTCAAGTTAGCTTAGGGACATTCATTTTGTGTGGTCGATTCTGTAGCCGGAGACTTTAGAGTGGTGCACAATTAAACCTGATAGATGGGCCGCTCTACAAAGTCAGCTCTGTGGATGGTTGCGCAGTTATTTCCAATGGTACCTTTTAAGTCATTAGTGCAAAGAGGAGGTATGCTTTTCCACTCTCACAAATATAATTACTAAACAATGTTGGTGTGACTTATACTTCTAAGGAGTAAATGTTTAAGTAATGTAATTCTGTGCTGTCTTTCGGGAAACTGAATGGTAGCCATGTTTGTACACGGAAAAAATCGTTTACTTTGGTACTTGCATAAAAATTAGGGAACTGAGGCCTGATATTCTGTTAGATTAAGTTTCAGACTTGGATGATCTTTTGACTCCATACCTTAGACGCTTGAGCTGATCGTTTTACATGTCTGTGTCCTGCCCTTTTTTGAAGATGAAGTTGACTCTTTTGACATTTTTCCTAGGGATAAGATGGCATGTAGCACAACTCACTTATTCTCCCCATACTTTTTTACATGTATAAAGTCTGATGGCATCTAAAGCAGTATGTCTGTGGTGACTTACACAGGGTGACTTTCGGGTATTTTTTGGTGGTTGTTGAATGATTGTGTTTAGGTCATTCATGAAGCAAGCAAATTCCAGAGCCAAAATTATATCAGAGTAAGGTTTAACATTTTTTTTTTTAACAAACATGTGATGCATGTGATAAAGACAGCAGAAAGTGTTAAGAGCTAGAGGGACCTGAATTCTAGTCTTTCCCTTTCCTGATAGGTAAACTTTACCTAGTGGTAAAGTTTTCCTCATGTGGCACAATTGGGATATTGACTTGTTCCTGACAGCTGCTGAGGCTTCCAATGTACTATCAGACCCCCAGTTGTCATGGATGGCTCTTTATTGTTAAACTGGGAGCCAGACATTTACCCAGTTTTCACAAGATCACAGACCTTGTGAAGATCATCTCCATCCAAAATCGTTTTCCCGTTGGTTGGAGAAGGTTATCATCAGCCATCTTGGACCAGACCTTCCAGGAAATACACCCATTTCAAGAAAGACCTCATCATTTGTTGCATGAACATATAGCTGAGCACTTTACATGTACTAGAATGCTGAGACGTATGAAAGGTACAGACGATGGAAAGCTGAAGGAAGTGATACACACTCCTGAACCCACAGAGTGTGAAAAGTGGGTTCATAAATGTATAGGGAACATGTTTTCCGCTGCATGTTAGAGATACTGCTATCTATTCGTCTTTAACAGGCATTTGCAATGTGGGGAGCCCTTCCTGCTTGATAAACTCAAATGGCCAACAGAATTGTTAGAAACTTAGTTTCCATGAAGAGTGAAGGCTAGTTTGGGTGGCAGATATAATAGTCACACAAATGTGTAGTGTTAAAGGAGGATATGTGTTGTAAGTGCAAGGTTGCTGTGGGAAAATATAGTACTCATAAGATGTAAAATCAGATTCACAGGTAGTGAAATGTTTCTTAAATCTTGAGCTAAAATCCAAAGAGTGGATAGGAATTAAAGAACCAGGGAAGAATAGCAAGGTTCTGCCTTAAACAGAGATGGAGGTGAGATGCAGTGCGGTACACTTCAAATCCAAAAGGTCAGTACCGAAGCAGCTGCAAAGCAGGTAGCTCTCGATTTTAGGAGCGTTGAGACTATATTGAAAGATTTAACCCTAGAAGTGCTAATGGGAGGCATCTTGTGTATCTTGTTTTGTTTTAATCAACATGGTTTTTCTAGAGATTAGATTACTAGTTCTGGTGAGCCGTTCAGTTAGTTTGGGAATTAGCAGTGTCAATTGGGGCTTTTGGAGGAGGGGGGAGCTCTCACTGACATTTTGCTAAAAAGGATATAAACTACCTTCTAAGTATGTATGTTTATACAAGTAGACTGAGTCAACTCTTAGTGTGGGTTTGAGAGGCCTCTTTTAGCAACAGGTTATAGTCAAAAGGAGGGGTTCCTAATTTATTTATGCTACAATGTATACCACAGAGAACAATAGATTACTGAGTTCTTAGCTGTAAAGAGGACATCTTTATCACATACTCCTAGGCCCGGGGAAATGGTGGGAGAGGGTAGGAAGATGTTAAGAGCCAGGAGATGGGGCAGAGTACTATAAAAACGTTTATTTTATTTTTCTGGAAATGACTTGGCCATTGCAGTTGTGAATCCACAGTGGGTATGTTTACCTGTGAAAGGCTTGTGGTGGTGGCGGCAGTGGTGGGGGGACCTAATTGGGAAGAAGGGTTTCAGCAGGAGTGAGAGGAGATAGCAGAAGGTAATGGGGGGGGGGCGTGATCATAACATATTGCATGCGAAGAAGAAACTGCCAAAATTAATTTCATTTTTTTTTTTAAGTAGTAGCAGGAAATGGTTGGGGGAATGAGAAATGCTGAGAAACAAATTCAGGAAAGGACCCTGTGTTTTCAAGGAGGGAATAGAAAGATCTAGGGTCCTGGCCTTCAAAACCCTGGCATCAGGGTATTTACACTTTGAACTATGATCCTGAGGACCTGTGTTTTGTGGCGTCCACGTTGTAGTGGGTGAATGACCTAGCAGATACCTTTGAGTCCTGCATTCTTTAGTGCACAGATACGTAAAGGGCAGCATACAAATGATTGCTCTGAAGGAATGTGGGTAATTTTTGGAGGAGAAGAAGAGTACAAATTTGGCTCAGTACCTATGACAGGTCAGTACCTATGACTGCTCAAGGTCGGGGTGTGTGATTTGTCGGGGTATTCTCAGAGTAGAGTGAAAGTAAACCAATAGCAAGGTTTCTCAGGTCTCTCTGGCACAACCGGCATCTCAGGACACATCACTGCTTGTTTTGGTGGCTGTCCTGTGTGCCGTGGCTGGGATCAGCAGCATCTGTGGATCCGGTCCGCTGAAGGCTGGGTGCTCTGCCTCATCCCCTGCCTCCCCCGTCAGTCCTGACAACCAAAATTGCCTCCAGAGCCATTGTTCTACAGAATGACATGAGGTATTTGATCAGAGGCAAAAAGTTCACAGTGTTTTATGTATCCATTAAATACATTCTAAAATATCCCCTTTTATTCTCTATTTTTATGTCTGCAACGTTGAAAGACATAATGACAGGCTTTTATGTTAAACTCAATCCTTTCTCTCCAAAAGAAATAATATCTCATATTGGAGAACCTGAAGTGCTTCGGATTGTTAGTGAGATCATCATTCATGTGGGTTTGGGCTGGTAATTCTCACATACCAATGAGTAGCTTTCCTTGGTTTAAATGAAGATAGCTTCATCCCTTGGAAACTAGTGTTGTGCTGTGAGGCCAAAATATGTGCTTTTTCCTCTAGACCCCGTGACTTCCCAACCCATTCATATTCTTCCACAATGAGATTTTTTTTAACAGTTCTAGTCTGTCAGTCTTGTTATGTGAGCCCTAATCCGCTATAGAAGACTATGAAAACAAAAAAAAAAGTCACATGAATTTAAGGATCCATTAGAAATTAGCTATTCCTAATAAAAACAGCACTACAGTAATTAGGAGTAGATGATTTCATTTATAACCACATGAAGAAAGCTACTATTCCATTTATTAATAGCTTGGGTCCTGTTGTATGTATGCTTGCTTTACTATACAATCTTCTAATGAACTATACCCGGAGTTTTAAATACATGACTTTCTTCCAGTTACCACGGCAATCTTCTGTGTTCTCACCCCTCTACCCTCTCAGTGCTAGAGAGAGAGCCTAGGCCAACTGTATATGACATGGCTAACAGAGGAATACCCAATAATTTATTTTACTTATAAGAATACACTAAAAATATGTTTGCCATTAGGCTTTTGGTAATAGATATTAATGCAAAATCCAAAATTCTAATAATAGTATCATACATAAATATTTTATCTTCTTTAATTTTTCCAATAGTTCCTAAATTTAGCATAGGAACTGTTTATGTAAAGTTCTTCATCGATTAACAATGATATTATTAGGACAGAATTTTTATATTTTTCAATTGGTGCTTGAACCCAGGGCCTCGACACATGCTATGCATACATGCTGCCACTAAGCTACATCTTCGGACACTGCAAAGAATATTTTTTAAGACCTTTGAAGAACAGACTTTACATCTGTGTAGACATAATCTCTGTGGAAACCTAGGTGGCAGGGTGATCTTTCCAGCTTTTCTGCTTTGCCTCTGAATGGCCACTTCAAAGTCACAGCATAGCAAATGCTGTAAGATTCAAAGTCTCCATTGCTTTGCTCTCTGCAATATTCTGTTGAAACTGCTGTAGGCAAGTAGAAACAAAGTAATTTTTCAGATCCTTAAATCAAAATCTGCAACCAGTTTGTGGTTCACTGGCCCTTATTGCTTTCCTAGACTTCGCTTGAGTTGTTCATGCTATTGTCCCAGTGACAATGGGTGTCCTTTTGCCATACAGAAGCTTCTTAGTTTCAAGAGGTCCCATTTCTTAATTGTTGATCTTAGTGCCTGTGCTAATGGTGTTCTGTTCAGAAAGTCTTGTCCTGTGCCAATGAGTTCAAGGCCATCCCCGCCTTCTCTTCTGTAAGGTTCCGTGTATCCAGGTTTATGTTGAGGTCTTTGATCCATTTGGGGTTGAGTTTTATGCATAATGATAAGCATGGATCTCTTTGGATTCTTCTACATGCAGACATCCAGTTTGACCAGCTCCATTTGTTGAAGAGTTAGTTTTTCCAGAGTATTTCTAGCTTTTATTTTGAAATCATAAATCAGGCATCCATAGGTCCATGGATTTATGTCTGGTCTTCAATTTGATCCCATTGGTCGACATTGTTGTTTTTGTGCCCATTCCGCGCTGTTGTTATCAGGGAGGAAATAGAGGTAGAGGTGGACTCTGAGCCTTTCAATTAGAAAGAAGCGTTGAGAAGAGTGAGAAGGTGAGCATGAAGCCTCCCATACATGCTGAACTTCATCAGATGATGAAAGACAGGTTCCAAGTCACTTTGCTTTTGGAGGAATTCTTTTGACATCCTACATAAACAATAATGCCACTGCCTATTTTATAGAAAGACCTCTGTTCCCTGCATAGGAAAATAAAATCATTTGACCTGACTCTCTAGGAAAATGTAGAGAAAAAAGACATGTATGAAGGTCTTAAAGAAATGTTCATAATTAATATTTTAGAAGAAAAATGTAAGAATTATGATTTCCTTAATTAATGCTAGAAGAAGAATGTGAAGGGTATGTGGAATTTGTTCGTTTGTTATTTACTGACACTAGAATAAATGAAACGTGATGTGAATGTTAGATGGATTTTCATTAAGGTAATTTGAACCATTTCCTGATAATCATGGTTGTTAAAAGCTTAAATGTTCCACCATTCAGATAGACTTTTCTCAAGGATTTTTGATGCTTTTAGTTTTTTATGATGGGAGATGTTCTTGATAACATTTCAGGTCTTGAATAGACCATGAGAATCATCATTTGTCATTGATTCATAAGCAAATGTTTTAGTGAGAAGTTCTTACATGTGATCCATTTTAATCCTATGGATTGTTAGTAAAACTGTAGGAAAGAAAGGGCATTTTAAATTTTAAATGTGTGGCTTCCAGTAACTGTATTGCTCTTATTTTGCTTTTTTGAAATACAAAGAATTTTTAAATATATGAAATATATTATAAGTATATATAGGAGTCATTTATCTTGTCTCCTAACTTAACTGCATTTTTCTGATGAGATCAAGTCTGTTTTCACAGATTAATTTTTTGAGATTGTTCTAAAGCTTCTTTTTGTTTCAAAGAAACTATGACTGACAGTTTCTCAGATCTCTTCTTTCATAGCTCTAGAGTACCCTCCTGCCATGGAAGGCAATTTCTTTAAGATATTAAGAAATAGAACAGTGATCTTTCTGCCCATTTTCATTCTACAATTTTAAAACTTTTCTAAATAAGGTTTATTTTCTCCTTAAAACCAAAAGTAAATTTTTACACATGTTAAACATTTCTGTTTCCCTTTAAAATGCTGCATATGTGACAAAATAAATGGATAAGAAAACGGTTTTTTCTACTTTGTCACTGCACTATCTGGAAGCAGCAGTCCTTGACTTTGGTTTAGATACAGGGACATGTATCAAGTCAAATTAATTTTGGTTGGGGAACTATTTGCTTAAATGAAATGGAGTGCGGGTACCTCCTGTGATATATGAAGATCTTCTGCATGTGAAAGCACTTGGCCTTTACTTCTGAAGTAGAGAAACAGAGTAATTGCTTTCTATTAAGTCAAAACATTAATACATTAAAATACATCCTATTTGAGCGTTGAAAATGGATAATGTGATTGTGACTTCTAAATATGTTGTGTGTTTTTCCTGTTTTCATAATTTCTTCATATATATATTCTCAACTAAAAATATAAGCTCAGTATAGTTTAATAGTCTTTCAGCCTACCTGGTGCTCATGGACCAGTATGACCTACCTGGTGCTCATCAGAAATGCAGATTCTTAGAACATACCTTGATCTTTGGAGTCATTATCCATTTGTATGAAGGTCATTTGTATATATAGTCAAGTGTGTGAGCAGCATGAGTTGAGTGGAATATCATTACCAGTGTGAAACTTACAAAAATCAACCTATTGGTGGATCTATTTGGAATTTAACATTCTTTGTCTTTAATAACGATGCTTATTCTGTTTTTGTGTAGTGATAGCAGCTAGTATTTATAATATTTTTAAAAATCCATTATATAAAGAATGTGTCACCTGATAGCAAAACATAAAATCATTGAAAGATGCTTTATAATGTTATAACTGTCAATCCATTGTAGCTCTACCCTTTTTTCATAGTAGAGATTTCAAGACTCATTTCTATTTTCCTAAGTTATTCATGATTGTGCTTGAACTGCTAACAAATATTCATTCATGGACAGTGTGACCAGTGTATCTAAATATTAATGTGTTCTTTATGTTAAAGGAGAATCATTGTTAAGTCAAATCTTACTACTTTTTCTGTTTCATTTTTTTGTTTGTTTCCTTATTTTTATTTATTCCATGTTTTCTTTTTTTTTTATTTTAGTTGGGTCTGGTAAGTTGACATTTTATTGGCCATCTTCTAATCACCGTGTCACTGTGACTGGAACTTCTCTTCCCCTTTCCATCCATACCCTTCCATGTCCTTCAACCAATCAGCCTTCATGTTTCACTTGTCATTGGCCACAAAGACAGACTGCACAGAATAAATCTGCAGGAAGTATGGGTAACTGTGACACAAAGTAAAGGTAATGGGTTTGCTAACTTTCGGTCTTATTAAGTCATGTCATTTCTTCCTTCCTGAAGTAAGGGATAAGTCATAAGATTGTGTCTTGGTGAAGGACAATATCATTTTATGTCTCTGTATCATCAAATGAACAGAAAGACATGCCATGGGAACGATTTGGCTTTCCTTGTTTCATAAGATCCCATCGATGGACTGTTTTGTAACTAGCATTCAGGAGTCCTTAAAGTTCAATTCCTGAGTCACCTTGTGCTTGGAGCCTCTTAGTGCTCACTTCCGTTTCTCTGTATGAGGTTCATTTCATTTCATATACAGAGTACCCATATGGAATATCCAAAGTTTGCTTTTATATTATTTTCTATAAGTAAACAGGATTAAGGTTCTTTGCACTTGGTTTTGAAGAAGATAGATTCATTCGGTGGGTTTGACAGAATGCCATGTTGAGAGAAATTACCATACCAAAAGACAGGCCAGACATCATTTTCACCTTAAAGAAATCTCTCTCCTTGTTGTTAAAGGAAACACAGATGTTATTTCATATTCATGCTGATAGAATGAGCTATCCAATAATAGAGTATGCTAGACACTGGCTCCATGAGCTATTATTCACAACTGAGAAAAAATAATCAAAATTTGAAACAATAGAGATTGATTAAATTATTTAAGATAGTACACCAGTTATTCAAAAAGTATTAAAATGGCACGTTAGTATGATACTGTTAAAGAATGTTATGTAGCTTGCATGGTAGTATTATTGTCAGTTTTTCTTTTTCTTGTTTGATCATTTTCAGTACTTAATATATTATTATACTGGTTACATCATTTGAACACAGCTAACATAAATATTTTAGATTTCAAAAGCCATTACAATGTATAGTCATAAAACACCAAGTCTGTGTGTTTGGTGAGTCTCTTCATTCTAAATAAATATTTATTAATAGAAATATATTTGGTCCATTTTTCCTTAAGATATAACTATGTGTGACATCTGACATACATAGGGAGATGATTTTTTTTTTTCTGTGTTTATTTTTTTTAAAAGCATGGTGTTTCTGGCTTCAAACTCTTAGGCTCAAGCAATGCTCCACCTCCCCCTGGGTAGTGGGACTATAGGTTTGTGCCACCACACTCGTCAGAGGAGAAGTTTTTAAAGTTTATTTCTAAGAAGTCTCTTGTGGCTGATGTCACTGTTGATGTTGGCTTGAGACTATGCCTACAGAATATAGTGAATCATTTCCAAGCAAATATCCTGTGTAGAAGGATTGCTTCAGGATAAATGTAGTTAGCATAAGGGTTTGTATTCCTTTTTCCCAAATAAGACTTTGAGGTTTGAGGAGAGCTGGCATTTTATTAAAGAAACCATTTCTGGCACACAGTCTTAGGCGAGCTCCTGAGAGTTTGGGATGGAGACCACCCCAAGGCTTCGCTTGACTAAGTGGTTTGAACATTTATATTTTCCTACTTGGATTCCCTTCATATTGGAAAGTCATCTGCTCCCACACATCTAATTAATCATTTGGTTTTCCTTCATTGAAAGAAACCAAACTCTTGACTGGATTTCCTTTATTCTTTAGTCAGTTTTCAGTCTCATAGTCTCATCTCTGCATCAGTTATTCTAACCCTTACCTAAGGAGGGAAAAGCTCCTGTTTGGCTTGGTCCAAGAGGGGACATCCCCAGGCAACCCAGCACATGCCTGTTATTATACCTGGGTAATGACAGTGTTAGCTACATTCGAGCCAACTACTCAATTACAATCACAGGTTTTCTACAAAGAATTATAAGTTAGAGCTTCAGTTTGACCACACTGAACTCCAACTCTGTCTCCAGACTTTGTATTTTATCTTCTGTAAGTAAGAGGACATTTGAAAACATTGGACCTGATGTTGCAAGTATCCTATAATTTTCTAGACAACTAGTCAACTGTTAGAATTTCTACTTAACCTTCAATTAAAAAAAAAGACATAAAAGAAAATACATTATTCATCTAGAAGTTAGGAGACCAAATTGTTTTCTTCAGTTTTTGTTATGATGCAAGCTATGCATAAATTACATTACATTTCCTTTACAGATTTTTTATATTGATACATTTATGATTTTATATGTATATAGTGATGCATATATTAAATAGGTTTTAATATGCCTTTATGATGTGCTTTTGTAATTGTTACATAGGTAATATTTGTTATACATACATAGGTACATCAGATACAGTTGACCTGAAAATATAATGAAAAAGAAAATTGTCTTTCCAAATAATACTTTTTATAAAAAAAAAAAAAAAAGTCATTCTCCTTGGTTCACCAAAAATAAACAAATAAAATCAGAAAAGAAAGCAAAGTCATAAAATGTAGAATAGGTTCACCAAGAAGCAGGCCACCAAGAGTGGAGGGGGACCAGAGATTCACGGAGGCAGACACGGTCAGTTCAAACACATCCAATGCATGTGTGAAAGCGTCAGAATAAACCCCATTATTATGTCTAATTCATATATGCTAATAAGAAAGCTTTTAAAAAGAAAGAAACCTTGCTCCTGTAAGCATTGCGGTAACATTCCTGGATATAATCTGAACGTGAGTTTCGATTCAGATTTGCTTTAGGGAGTGTCCTTCAGTGGCTGACATAAGCAACTGAAAATACTTTTAAGGGAACAATGGCAGGTAGGGGCCAGGCCTTGCAAAGTCAGGAACCCAGCCCTGTGTAAGCTATTAGCGGCCTGGCTTGAACTGAGCTGAGGGGAAAGATTAGCTTTTCCAGACAGCTGATAAGAAGTGGATTTGCAAAGTGTACACATTAGGTAAAAGGACTTACTCAGTACGTACTGTTTTTCTGTGCAAAGCCCAGCCCTAAAGCAGGCTCTCAACTCCCCACCCAAGGCTCTGCTCTCTCTGTTAGCACACCCACCTTTCAGCTGCCATTTGCCCTGAATGTAACTGACGCAATTTTCTGACACTCTATTGACTGCTGGATGAAGTGGCCATTCAAGTCTGTATAAATCAAACAGTTTGGACAAAGCTGGCAGTATTTCGAATGTCAGGGTGAGCAGATGTTTCGAATTTCCCCTCATTTCCATACATATTCTGTTTGAACATGCCCTTGCCCATGTAAATGAAGGAGGCATGTGCCACCACCATTGCTTGAAATCCGCTTCTATTCAAATAATTGGACTGAAGATGTTAAATGGCTCTAATTTGCATGGTAGCCTTGCAGGAGCTTTTGAGGTAAATTAAAGTAATTTCAGTCCCTGCCTGTATCAGGAGATCTTGTGTATGTGTGATTAGAGTTCATTCACCTTGAAGCAGCCCTAAGTGAGAAAAGATAATATTTATTCATACACTTTTCAGGTATGATTTGAATGTAAAGGGTCAGCTTGTAGCTCAAGAATTCTTGTCCATGTGAGGATTAATTCCAGGTCTAGGTTAAGTAATAAAGCTCTTCACAATACGACTCTCATCCTATAAATATGCACTTAGCCATTTTATTTGAAAGGAAGGGTGGGAAATGGTTGATTCTTATAACGTGTTGTAGACAATAAAAGCAGAACTAGAGACACCAGGAGAATGAGTGGGGATTGAGCAGGGATCTGATTCAGCGTATTTTGTTCCTTCAGAGCCTCCTCATTTTGTTGTGAAGCCCCGTGACCAGGTTGTTGCCTTGGGAAGAACTGTGACTTTTCAGTGTGAGGCAACTGGCAATCCTCAGCCGGCTATCTTTTGGAGGCGAGAGGGGAGTCAGGTATGATTATCTTCTGATTTTTTAGTTTTATTTTTTAAAGAAAACACGGGAACTGGCTTTCTGGAAAAAAAAAATTCAAGGATCATGAAATTAGATAACAATCATATTAGCAGGAAATGAGGAAGTCAGATGATACCTTGGAAATGCTTAGAATTAAGAGGGAAGAGGAAGTTGTCCCCTTTTCAGTTCTCAGAGCCAACTTTATGCCTTATTTCAGTCCATGGGGTGGTGTGCATAAGTCACCGTAGTGCCATGTAAATGTTCCTTTGATTTCGAAACTGTCTACGTTAAATAAAACCTAGTCTCTTCTCTCTCTATAATTCAGTTGTCATTTCTGTTATTTGGGTATCCAAATAATAAATTTAAGTATATTTGAAAAAGAGATGATGGTTATTATGTGTGAGTTCTCTAGGAGCTCTCGAACCTAAAATATCTTCTGAAGCTCCAGATGCTGGAAACTTCTCTCTGGCATCAATACCATGCCCCATAGAGTTCAGTCCTTCAGTCTTTAAAACTGTCATGTGTGCTCATCACCAACAATTAGATCCTATCTCCTAAACATTCCATAACCTAGAATAGCAGTTCTCAACCTGTGGGTCATGACCTCTTATCAGGTCAAATGACTCTTCAACAGAGGTCACCTAAGACCACCAGAAAACATAGATTTATATTATGATTCATAACAATAGCAAAGTTACAGTTATGAAGTAACAATGAAAATAATTTTATGGTTGGAGGTCACCACCACATGAGGAACTGTATCAAAGGCTGGCAACATTTGAAAGGTTGAGAAACACTGTTCTTGAACATAAATACCTGTTTTGTCAGGCTTCAACTTAATACAGAAAAAGAGTTGGATAGTTTAAAATCTCTTCTAATCTTATCTCTGTGATTTTTCTTCTTAAATGAGATGAAATGCTTTACTTGTGAAAAATTAATCCCACTCATTTTTGGTCATACCTTGGCCTGTCTTACTGCTGCTTGACTCGGTATTGGGGATTTATGATTCTACTTCTAAAGGCAGGAAGATATAAAGAGCAAGAGCAAAGCTTACTGACTGAGCTCCTTGATCTTTTGTGGGCAATGCTACCAACATCATTATTTTTTATTTTGCTCTGGTTGACAAACATTATGATGGAGACTGAACTCTAATATATTGGTGGGCTCCAACATATTCCATTTGATATTGCAAGATTGTTTGATGAGAACAAGTTAGAGACAAAAAATTAATAGAGAAAGAAGAACTAGGGTGGAATTATGGAAGAAAATCTTTCTAGCAAAAATTATAATCCACTAGATGTCCTTTTTAGTAGTATGGTACTTTTGCTGAATTAATTTTCAAAATTTTTGTTTACTTTGATTCAACAGTACAAATTGCTTTGAATTAAAAAAAAGGCATTAAAACTTGATAACCCTTTGACAGGGGTTACCTAAGACCATCAGAAAACACAGATATTTACATTACAAATTCATAACAGTAGCAGAATTACAGTTATGAAGTAGCAATGAATATAATTTTATGGTTGGGGGTCACCACATGTGAGGAACTGTATTAATGGGTCACAGCATTAGGAAGGTTGAGAAACACTGCTCTAGAACATTAATTCCTGCTTATTCTTAGCTAATCCTTTACAAAATGAGCTTTGCTAAACGGCACCAAAACTTTAAAAAGAAAGCAATAGCAATTTTGTCAGTCAGGAAGAGGTCAGTCTACCTTGTTTCCTGAGATCAAACTTCCAAGAATTTGGATCTATTCATTCAATTCCATATCAATTTCAAAAACTCCATAACATGCATTCTTATCTCCTAACAGGAAAAAGAAGATGTGCCATGCCTAAGTGATTGATAAATGTTCCAGAACACTAGTGATTGACAGCAGGAAGAAATGCTTGTTATGGAGCCAAAATGGCATCCTTGAATGTAGTTTATCAGAATGAATTTAAATTTCATTTTGTTCTTGTATTAAAGGTCTTAGAGTTAATAATACTCTTAGCCATTTATATGTAATACAAGGTTTTTGTCGTAGTTTAAATAAATATATTTAGTCTTATATATTCAATATTAATCTCAAACTGATGGTTATAAAAAATGCACATTGATATTGAGAGTTTTAACATTTTTCATATAACTCCATCTAGCTTTGTATTATTAAACTACGTCTAATAATATGTATTTATACATGTGCACATCAAAATATGTGGATTTGTGGTGAAAGAATATTTGTTTATAGATATATGTATCTGTTTATACATATATTTACAAATGTATGTATAACTGTGCCAAAATATTAGAGCCTGGCTGTTAACTTGTTTCTGTTCTTTCTTCCCAAATTCTGGTTTTAGAATCTGCTTTTCTCATACCAGCCACCACAGTCAACCAGCCGGTTTTCAGTGTCCCAGACTGGGGACCTCACTATTACTAATGTGCAGCGGTCTGATGTTGGTTACTATATCTGTCAGACTTTAAATGTTGCTGGAAGTATCATCACAAAGGCATATTTGGAAGTGACTGATGGTAAAGTAAAACGTTTCTTTCAAAATACCCAAATTATCTTCTAAAAGAGGCTGTGGATGTTCTCATGCAAACTTCACCTTCTTTCTTACAGTTCTCTTGGTGTAAAGTACAGAGGTTGTCGATACGACAGTATAGACAAATTTCTAAATGGTCTTAATAAATAAAAAACACGGAGCCAGAAATTTGGGTTAAAGCCTGAGAGAAAGATCAGAGGAATAGGACAAACCACAAGCCAACCCCACCTCACCAACTCCACAGCTTCCAAAGAGAGCTGCTTCCTGTATACTCAAGTTTATATGCCTTTTCTGTTCTGTTCTCTCATTGGCTCTCTTAGCCCAGCTCCATCATTTCTGCTTCCTGCTCAGCTCTGCCACTTTCTGTCTATCTGGACAGAACTTCAGACTTCTGTGGTTAAGTAGTGTAGGAATTAAGGCATGTGCCACCACACCTGGCTCTGTTTCCAGTGTGGCCTTGAACACACAGAGATCCTGCCTGCTAAGTGATAGGATTAAGGGAAGTGTGTGTGCTACCCCTGCCTGAATTCTTTGTTTACTTAAAATTGCTTGCTGTTTCCTCTGATCTCCAGGCAAGCTTTATTTATTAAAGCACAAATAAAATATCACCACACTTCAGCACAAGTAGAGTATCACTACACAATAGTGACTATATTTTTCTTCTTTAACTAATACACGCTGTACTTGTCTATCACCTGTTCTGATTCCTGAAAGCAGAGAAATTCCCCAGGAATAAGTTTATTCTGAAAAACTGAACAAAGGAAAGTGTTTATGTTTTAGACACACGAAAAGCAAGACAAGATCACTTTGCAGCCTTTTACTATAAATCCCAATTTCTACTATTGTCTCTCAATTCAGAAAAATAAGAATAAGAACTTACAAAGCTGTAAGGTTTTTTAATTTTGATTCTTAATAATCTAGTTTTCGACTCAGGAAAGTGATGTATATCCCGCATATCGTATCTATCTCAATTTATTGAGATAATAAGAATCCAGAATCTGATAAATAAAAATACGATACTTTTTATTTATAGTCTCATGTGTTCTGTTTATCATTGCCCTAAAAATAGTCAGCTGCTGCCATATATAAAGACTTGGCAATTGAGGAAAATCTCTAACCTGCAAAATTCAAGTAGTGGTCTTTTGAAAAGATGGAAGGAGATATAAATTGTTTGTAAATATATATTTATACATGTGCACATATATATGTACATTTATGATATATGATTTTAGTTCATTAAATAATATTTATTTCATCAAAGAAAAATGCCTATAAATACGTGAAATAGATATGTATATGTATGTGCATGTATTTATCTTACATGGCAAGATACCTATACATATAGTAAATAAATATATTTTAGATATTTAAAAATATATTTGTATGTATATAACATGTATGTAATATACATAATATATGTAGTGTGTGTGTGTGTGTGTGTGTGTGTGTGTGTGTGTGTGTGTAAAATCAAGACGGCATTAGTGCAGAAGGCTTTGAAATTACAGTGGCATGCCTGTTTTCAATACTAGATTCATTTGAAAAACTGGAATTATTTTACATTTTTGATTTCAAGCAGTAGATAGAGGACCATAAAAGGTAAGCACTTCATTTCTTTCAAGCAGAAAGATGGGACCAGAACACAGGAAGAGTCAGAAATAAAAGATGCCAGCTGTTGCTTCTCCCTATTGACTGTGGTGTTTGTGTATCTTTGGTGTTGCTTTGTATGGATGTATGTGATGTAGGTGAAGGCCACAGACAGCTTCAGGTGTCATTGTTCAAGTGCCTTCTACATGTTTTTGAGACAGAGTCTCAATGGATGCCTAGGGAGCTCCCAAGATCCTTCTACTACTCTGTTCCTCACTGCTAGGATTCAAATGTACACAAAGTAGTGTTTCCATCATTATTTCTAGAAAAGACCATGCTTTTCACATTTAACCACATTGCCGTTGTATTTAAATTCAAACGAGCAGAGATTCCTGGACAATACATAATCTTTATTCTCTTCCATGGATCTGTTTACTTCCTTTCATATATACTAGATTATTGTAAGTTATACTAAGTCTTAAAGATGGATGTAAGTCTTCAACTTTGACTTCCTTATTTTTGTTTTGCTAAATTGGTTAAAAACTCCACATAAGAATCCATACCCTATACAAACAAAGCTGTAAGGTTTTTTACTTTTTTTTTAAATTAGCTAAAGTTTTCAACTCAGAGAAATGTATATTCGATGTATCTCTCTCAATTTATTTAGATTTTCCTCAATATCTCTCAATAATGTCTGTTGTTTGGGAATATAAATTCTACCTATACTTTTCAGTTATACTTAAGGTTTTTGATGTGTCTGTTGATGAATTTAAATTTTTCATTATCGAATTGTTTGAGAAAAGTGCTTAATTTTGCAGTTCATTTATGTGTATTGACTTTTCATCAAGCAACCTTGATAAATTCCTTCAATTTTTCTAATGTTTTTAGTATTCTGAAATACTTATGCACAGAAATGTAGGAACTGAAAATAAAAATAACCTGACTTCTTCTTCTCTCTGTATAGGAAATACATACTAATGACATACATAGTTTATATATAAATGAATAGATATTATACCTACCCTTGGTCTCCCTTTCATGTCCTCCTCGTCTGTGTAGTGAGTAGAATTGCTGTAACAGTGGACATATCCTTCTTAATTCTAACTTCAAAGGAAGACATTCATGTTTCCACAGTGTGGTGTTGAGTTGGAATTTTGGAGATAACACTAGGCTTGGCAGATTTCTTCAGGACAGTTTTTTTTTTAAAAGACTAGGCTGGAGGTCTCCGGATGTTTACTGTCCTTGTACAGCTGACACGTCTGACATTCCACCGTCTGTTCTGATTACCATGCTGCCTGCATGATTCACTGCTTGTGTGTCTTTCCTTGGTGCACATTTACACTAACTTGACTTTCATGTTCTGCAAGGAGTTTGCCCCGACCCACCAAACATGAGTCCTGTGCCCCCAGACCTGCCATCTGTACCCGGATTTATTCTATCCTTGTGTGTGTGTGTGTGTGTGGCTTCTTTTATCCTGTCTTCCTCTGTCATCCATTACAATACAAGTTCCATGACAGTTGAGTCATTTTCTGTTTGGTCTAGTCAGTGTTTGCCAAGCGTCCACCCCAGATACAATGTGATAAATGCTCAGTAGATCGTCTCAAATGCTGACAAGAAACAACCAAGGAAGTGCTAGCTCTTGGTTAGTGAGACTTCAAAACTAGAATTGTCTCCATCAAAAAATTCAGTTTCTTACCCTTGCCTATGATACATACTGTATGTTCCCTGGCTTTAGTAATTCAGAAGGACCTAAAATGTGTTTGGGGTACATAATTGCACATTATAGCCATTAGATCATAATTCTGAAGACCACCTAATAGAAAGTGGAATTTGCAAAACAATGCATATGTGCTTACAATTGCATCTTTGTGTGCTATCTATAAAATAAGGAGAAAAACAAAATAAAACAAAAACAAAAAACCAAAACTGCTTAACTTCTCCCCAATATCTCTATTCTCAGAATTAAAAGCAAAGATCTTTTTAGACTGGGGAAATGGCTCCCTCTATAAACAGTGCACTGTACAAGCCCATGGATCTGAGTTTGAATCCCCCCCAAACCTGCACAAAAAGCCAGGCGGGGGTGCAGGTTTGTAAGCTGAGCACTTGGTACTTTTACAGAAGACCCAGGTTCAGTCCCCAGCACCCACATAATGGCTCACAACTGTCTAGAACCCCCGTTCCAGAGCATCTAGAACCCTCTGCTGGCCTGAATAGCGACCAGACATGTAAGAGGGGTATGAACATATATGCAAGCAAACATTCATACATGCAAAATAAAATAAATAGATCTCAAATGTAAGAAAATTCATCTCTAGAAGCCAGTCTGTTCTCTGCGGTAAATATCTTGTTTAACTTTATGATTTTTGGAGGGATTAATGTGGAGTTTGTATGTATGTATTGCTGAGGTTCTATTTCTAATTTTGTTTCTGTGCTGTATTTTAGTTTAGTCTTTTTTCTTTGGCGCTGAGGATCGAACCCAGGGCCTTGCGCTTGCTAGTTTAGTCTTGCAGTGTGTTTGTCTTGTTTTGCTTTGGGAGCTCTTTGATATTATTCAAACAACTATAGACTTGTCCTTCGTCGCGAGGGCTATTCGTAGTGAGCCCTTGGCAATGTCAGCATGTTTATCCTGGCCACTCTGTCAACCTGGCGGCTCGTAGAGAGTGTGTGTGTTCTCCATATTATTTGACTGTCTTCTTGACCTTCAGTGTTGTTGGCAAACACAATAAAGGCAAAGGCGGAATAAAACGTAAGGCATGGGAGTAGCAGCTGTCTGTGGAATGGGGCCTGTACCTGTGGTCCAGCCTTACTGATGCCGACTAGAGAACATGTGCGTTTCAACTGCTTCCTCCGAGACTGGAAGAGAAATAAAAATTACTAAGCAGCAAACGCCATTTAAAACGGCTTGTCTTTGTCTCTGATAAACCTGGTACATAATACAAAGGGACTGTTCTCCAGCCCCTTTTCGATTTAGACAAGCAACTTGAACTTGAGAGTTTCAGGCCCTGATTCCTAGAAGGGGACGATGATATACTTTCCATCCTAAATCTTCCATTGAATGTACAGCTCTTTCGAGCACTTGCAGATAGATGACAGATGTTTACTTTGATGTTCATTGATACGCACGTGTGAATTTTTTAGGTGAACCAGTCAGTAGCTGTATGGTTTTTACTGAAAATTGATGTATGTGTTCACTTCATTAAACATACCTATTTCTTACACTCTCTATTCTATTGCCTGGTATTTCTTCCTTATAATTCCACTGGAACATATTGGACTGGTTTGAAATTTGTCTTACAAATGGGCCTTTTCAACTTTACTTATAAATGGACCATATTTGTTGATATAAGCGGGAGGCATTTCCTTACATTTTCTACCCATTGATGAAAACACCATAGTTTTATTTTCTGTACCTAAAAGTGTGCAGGTGCTTTAAGGACTTCCTATATTTTTCAGTTCTGATTTACATATTAGCTTTTGTCAAACAAGGACAGCTGACAGGGTGTAGTGCATGTGAATGTCTGGCCTTTTGCAATTACCTGAAGCACATTCACGATGGCTATTTCATCTCAGTATGCATTGGGATCTCCTAAGCTAGTTTGAACAATTGTTAGTATCCTCATTTTATAGATGTAAAAATGTCTAGAAGTTGGGAGAGAGGGCTCAGTGCATGAAGTGACTCTGCAAATGTGAGGACCAGAGTTTGGGCCCTTAGGACCTATGCCAAAGCCACCTGTGAGCCCAGCACTCAGAAGGCAGTAACCTGAAATCCCTGGTACAAGCTGAGAACCTAGACTAGCTTATATTGTAGTGCTCCTGGTTCAACCAGACAACTTAAGTCAATGAGGAAAATGGAGAGCAATGGGGAAAAAGACCAGACTCAACCTTTGGTCTCCATGAGCTTGCATGGACATGCTCATGCATGGACACATGCATACATACCTCACACAGACACAAGCAAACAACAACAGACCCAAATAAGTGGGATCAGAGAATATGAAGAACTAACCAAAGGACACCTGGCAGATGATGGAAGTGTCTGTCTCTTGATCTCTTCTTGTTAACTGCCTGGTAGAAATAATGCAGAACTAAATGGCAGAGCCAGAGAAGCCATCAGTGACCTACCTGGGTTAGGATAGAATTGATGAGGCACACGTGATACTTTATAAAGCAGCTCTGAATAATTAGATATAAATTATAATAGTGCCTGACATCTGATGCTTTCTAAATATAACAAGACTACCGAATATAAGCCATTCTAAAACTAGACATAATGATAATCAGTTGGAGTGAAGCCCTCTGTTACTAATTCAATTATTGCCTGGAAATATATATTCATTCAGATAATCAGTGGAACACAGGTGCTCTTATAAATCCCCAGTGGATTTACCAGGAGAAGTCTGCAATTGTATTTTAGCAAGCCTCCACAGATAATAACAGGGACGATGTTTAAAATTCTAAGCAAAGGAATTGTTGGCTTGCATTTTGCTACAGTGTGGTGTCTAAAACAATCCTGCCAAGGTTCAAACTCCAGCCTTCTCATTTCCCCGTGGTACTGGCAAACTTCACCCCAGTAAGGATGGCGTGCAAGAGAATTGGGAGCCTGAAATGCAATGCATAGTTGCTGATTTCCCTTAATTGCTTTTTTAAATGTGAGCGCATAAAACTAATAATTATTGCATGATAAATGAGGAACAAACTGGAGTGTGACTCCAGCTTGTGAAAATCCATGGTGCATAAAACTTTGAACATGACACATCCAGATTCGCAAATTATTGCATCCAAAATTTAGTTCCTCTGGCAGCCAGTCCCTTTAATCAGACAACTTGTTAGAATTCTCTCTCATATATTTACATCTCTTTCTTTTTTTTAAACTTTGAGATCCAGGATTTTTAAGAGATCCAGGATTTTAAAGCCGCATAATTGAAGACAATTTCCTGAAATTAAACGAACAACTTTTATTCGTTTTAGAGAAGTCAGTGGAGGTTGATATGCTCCTTCAGTCAAGAGATGAGAACATTTTTTCTAATTTTGTCCCTTCTTCCTCTATACTTGTGTTAGATTCTCGTGGAAATAGTGGACTTAAGGCATAGAATTCTTCAGGTGTTTTATATTGTATGATAATGTTATTTCCTTATAATAAAATCCTTTCTTTGGTCCTCTTGAAAAGTCGATTAAAGTTACTATTGAATGCAGCTTTTGGGTTTTCTGTGTGGTGCGTCTCTGGGTGTACATATGCTTCTTGTGCCTTTTCTTCTTCTCTGTTTGTTTTGTGCTCTCCTGGTTTGTCTTCTTTTTGCCTGTTTGTTTTGTAAAGCAAGAGAGAAAGAAGGCATGGGGTTGTGTGGCTGAGAAGGTAGGGAGGATCTGGAGGAGATGAAGGGAAAATTGTGAGCTGAGTGTATTGTATGGGAAAAAAGTCTATTTTCCATTAAAACCAAACAAACAGTATTGACTGAGTGTGTTTGCCATTTGTGTTCATTCTAATATGGGATGATGACGGTTGCCAAGTTTGAATATCATCCTCAGTTATCTTCTTGGTTGGCCTACCAGCAATGCTATTGGGTGAATTTCTAGTGTTCCTGGAGCCTTTATCGCGTGTTGATGTTATTTTTTTAAGCTATGTATATGTTTCTGTAGAAAAATGGTTGCAAAGTCCTGGAGACATTCCTCAGTGGATAAAGCATTTGCTTCACAAATGTAGGGAATGGGGTTTATGTCCCTAGAACCAACATAATAACTGAGTGGGTGAGGTGATGAACCCATAATCCAAGCGTTCAGGAGATGAGGAGTCCCAGTACAGACTGGCCAACCCAAAAATCTGTGGTTCCAGAAGAGACCACCTCGTAAATAAGGCAGAGAGCGGTATAGGAAGACATCACACATCAACCTCTGGACTGTGCACTCACAGGCATAGGCATGCATGCACACCCATGCACATATGTGAACATGCCCTCACACCACACACACACAGACACAGACACGCACCCAACCATGTGCATACACATACATCCCAAAGAGAGAAAGAGGGAGAGAGAAAGGAGGAAAGAAGGAAAGACAGACAGACGGACAGACCATTCTGAGATAAAAAGACAGCAAGTTTAATTCTATAAATGAAAGTCCAAAGCACCTTTTTAAATGCAAACTTGTCAAATGTTCTGGCATGGCAGCTTTATTTCATGGTGACGGTGGTTGTTGTTGGAGACAAAACAATTATGAAATCAAGTTGGCTTTGATTCATTCATTAAAATCTGTCTCGTACACTCCTATGGGGTAAATGTGCTAAATATTTCTAGTTCTTGGGCTTTTCCCATGTTTACAGTATTCTATTCTCGCCACTCTATGCCCTTCTTCACCAGCTACAGCTCTTATTCAATTTCTGAGCGTTTAGAGCAGTCCCTAGATAATACAACGTGCTCAGGCCTAGTTGGTCATTTGAAAGGCGCACATTGTATCTCATTTTAATATTCCTAATCAGTGCATCATGCAAATGCATTCTGAATAATGCATGTCTCCACTTTAATTACTTGTTTAATTATCTTTAGTTTTTTTTTTTCAAAGCCTACAGTTATGGCTGTTGCTCAGATGATTAGAAAATTGCTTCCAGTTGCAGAAATCTATTTCCTGTTGTTTCTTTTGGCAGTGATTGCAGACCGGCCACCCCCAGTCATTCGACAAGGTCCCGTGAATCAGACAGTGGCAGTGGATGGTACTTTAGTCCTCAGCTGTGTGGCCACAGGCAGCCCAGTGCCGACAATTCTGTGGAGGAAGGATGGAGTCCTTGTGTCAACCCAAGATTCTCGGATCAAACAGCTGGAGACTGGCGTGCTGCAGATCCGCTACGCTAAGGTAACTTGCAAAGACATGTGGACTTCCTGCGAGGTTCTGCTTTCTTTTTAACGGCAGCAACTAGTGTTGAAAATACCATAACCTGTATGAAATAATAAATAAAACACATTTTATGGGGATGCATCATTTGTTCAGACATGCCACTGTGTGTGCTTGAGGTAATTTGCAAGTAATTGAAGGTCCCGTGGAGGTGGAAGAAAATGCTTTGGAAGACGTATTGAGGAAAGTGATTGGGGACCTGAGAGGTGGTATGCCTTCTGTGTATATGGTTATGATACAAGGCATTTTATAGTTAACTAGAAAGGTAAATTTTCTAGTACTGCTTTATGCACAGTGGACTTGAGAAGTGTTTCTGTTGTGACTATTTGGTTCAGCATTTTGCAATTACAGACTATAATATACATGAACAAGGCATATAAAGCCATGTATTAACTCAATATACATGTCGAATCAGAATGCTAAATGATGAGAAGCCCACTGATTTGTGGACACAAATGTAGGAATTTACCCTTCTGGGACACTACATTTCGCATCAGTCCTTATATTGTTTTGATTTTGATTTTTCTTTTGTGGTTTAGATCAGTTAGGCTTTTGAGACATATGAAACAACAGTATTAGGCCAAAGTCAAAGTCACTTCTATTGCCTGGCTGTGTGTTGTGGGTGGCTCCTTTGGAGTTTTGGATCAACATCACAGTTGATTTGGCCTGCCACAAAGGTTACCATGTTCTTCACGGCAACTGTTGCACATTGCTCTTGCCGTGACCAGAGCCAGATGACAGTATTTGAAGAGAAGAGTTGTTCGATTAAGAGGAAGTATATGGCTTTAGCATGCTGCTCCTGAGTTTCAGGTTGAACCAGGGTTTACATTTTAGGCTTCAATTTTCAGAGAGAGGGTGTTCTTTCCATCAAGGGTTTTGTTTATACTTCTGAGACTGACTTAAGTTTTATAATAAGAGGGGGGATAGAATGAGTAATTTAAGAAGTTACAATATAATTTGTTTGTCCCTAATCTTTGATGCTAAACCTAGCCTGTTAAAGCATTGCAAAAAATTTTTTTTTCATTGAACAGTTAGGATAACCATATAAAGGTTGTTTATTTCTGTATGCATGCAGTATTTTCCTCCACATTTCAAAAAAAAAAAAAAAGGTATTCAATTCAAGGGACATTTCTGGTTAGCAGATTTTAATGTAGTTATCCATATTCATGGACCATATACAAACCTGTAATTGTTTTTCCAGCCCAGCAAGCTCTTGATTGTTCCAAATATTTCTTTTCCATCTGCTTTCACAGCTGGGTGACACTGGCCGATACACCTGCACTGCATCAACCCCCAGTGGTGAGGCCACGTGGAGTGCTTACATCGAAGTGCAGGGTATGTCCACACATTTGTCGTGAAGCTCTTTCGGTAACAAAAGCCAATGGCCTGGTCCATGAGGGACAGGCTACTGGGTTACCTACATTCATGTGCCAATTTGTGTATGTGTAAATGTTTGTGTTCTTCCCACCACACCTGGTAGAGTTTGGAGTTCCAGTTCAACCTCCAAGACCCACCGACCCCAATTTAATCCCCAGCGCCCCCTCAAAGCCTGAAGTCACAGATGTCAGCAAAAACACAGTAACTTTATCATGGCAGCCAAACTTGAACTCAGGAGCAACCCCAACGTCTTATATTATAGAAGCCTTCAGGTAGAGGGGGGGGGATTTCTTGCATGCTCCTTCCTTCCTTCCTTCCTTCCTTCCTTCCTTCCTTCCTTCCTTCCTTTCCTCTTCCTTCCTTCCTTCCTCTCTCTCTCTCTCTTCTTCCTTCCTTCCTTCCTTCCTTCCTTCCTTCCTTTCCTCTTCCTTCTTTCCTTCCTCTCTCTCTCTTCCTTCCTTCCTTTCTTCCTTCCTTTCTTCCTTCCTTCCTTCCTTCCTTCCTTCCTTCCTTCCTTCCTTCCTTCCTTCCTTCCTTCCTTTCTTTCTCTTTTTGCTGTTATTGTTGCATCCAGTGTTCTTGTTCTAACATATGTATCCATCCTTAGCCATGCATCGGGTAGCAGCTGGCAGACTGTGGCAGAAAATGTGAAAACAGAAACATTTTCCATCAAAGGACTCAAACCTAATGCAATATACCTTTTCCTGGTGAGGGCAGCTAATGCATATGGGATTAGTGATCCAAGCCAAATATCAGATCCAGTGAAAACACAAGGTAAATATTGATGGACTGAAACTTGAAATACCTACTTAGCCTTAGATGTTATAATTATACTGGTGTGATGTGTGTGTTACTTGCTTGATTGTACCTTTGCAAAGTATTCCTTTTTTTTCCCTATACAATACAATGTCTACAAACTATATTTTTCTGGACTGATTCTATCAAGACTGATAACATATGGAATCGCCTCACATAAGACAACAAATCCACTAAAAATACCCTGTGGCTATTTGTATATTCTTTACCATTTTGTAAATTTTAAAAGTCTAATATCTTGACCCTATTACAGTTGTAGTTAAAACCAAGTAAATTTGTTGGTGCCAAAATTCAGTCCATATAACCTCCAAGATAATTTTTCAGAATTCCCACCCTAGTGAATGCATGACCGGTGAAAATCACACAGAAGTAGGTAACCATGAGAAACTTTGTCTTCATACCTCTTTGTAACCAATCTCCTGCAAGCCACAGAGTAAATCCTTTGAGTCTTTAGTTGTTCTGATCTCTTTTTCTCACTGCGTGAGGCATGATATGAAACATCTCAGTGGAAAATAACACATATTTTGATGGAAACTGGATGGAAGTGAGAGACCAAGACTGGAAGCATCTACTATCTGTTTTAACACATGCAGAACCTGAAGTGTTATTCGCTGGGATTTTCTTTTCAATATGTTACTTTTCATCTTCTGTGGATTGACATTATTTTCCTCTTTTGACAGATTATGTTCCCTGTCTCCCTCTTACTCATTCTATTATTTTAGAATTCTTATAGAAGTAAAATGTACACTTATTTGAGCCAACCGTTACCTTTTCCTTAAACTTAATGTCATCATAATTAAAAATACTCTGTCTCTTATCTTAATAAGGCGATTGGAAATGGAAAATGATTTCCCCACACACAGAAGCCCTGACTCTGAGTTAACATTTCCAAAGGAAAAACTGTGGACTAGTTATAGATGAGGAGAGAAGCAAGTTGTTCACAAAGAGCCTAAAAGACTCAAGCTGCTGTCTTCCTGGTACAGGAGGGCAGACGGCAGCCATGTCACATGCTCTGGCTACTCCTGGGGTACAGCTAAGCAGTCTTTTAAGAAGGACATTTTGCTTTAGAACTCACAGAGAGAGTCAGCTGAATTGCCGAACATGTCCGTGTCTGTTCCTTGTGCATGAAATCAACACACCCAGATGCATAGGCATATTTGCTATTGTGAGTCACCTACTGGGGAGCCTTCATGTACTTGGAGCCTGCCTTGAAACAGTGTGAGGTTTGCAGTACTAGATATGCCTGTGTAAAGAATGTCGAAACTCCGGCAGCTTCTATGTGAATTTAAACTCCTGTTCCCCTTAGAAGAGTCTCTGTCCAGTGAACCTAGAGGAAAGTGTTGATAGCAGACTTAATGCTAGTCTCCCATACTCATGGGACTGTGTTTGTGACATACTCATTTGTAAATGAGGATATCGTTCCTATGTCTTATGAACATCATCTTTTCCTCTTGGTTGGGTTGAAACAGACTCCTTCAGACACATAACTAGTAAAACAGCATGATAAAATGGATCTGTGTCACCTGGAGACTGACTTTCTAAGGAAACATGCATACCATTTTGATATAAGTATTTTCATCTCCTCAGTCTAGCTGTGTGGCTCTTAGCAAGTTGGTCATGCCTGAGCATCCCATCTCCTTGGTTATAAAATGGAGCTAAATGAACTCACTTCTCCAGAGTTGACAAAGATTATTAACTAACAAGTAATAATGCATGCAAGATACTTTTTTCTGTCTAATGTCATAGCAAACCTGTGCTTCTTTCGGTGTCTAAAATAATAATAAAGAAGATTCACAGAAAATTCAGCTATCATATCACTATGAAAAGTAGCAAGTTTGCCAAATGAGAGAATCAATTAAATATATCTTGACAGCTTGGAATGATGAGCCAGCACTAACAAGATTAAAATTAATAGAGCAAATTAAAAAATCTGGTACTTGAATTGTGGTTTGAAAAATTAACTATAAAAGGCTGGAACAAGCGGGCCAGCTTAAGGAGTGTGTGTGTCAGGGTTTAGTGAAGTGCACAGACTCCAGTTGAAATTAACTGTAAGATCTGTCTGAGTTCACTGAGTGATGTGCTTGCCAAATGAACAAAATTCATCCTTACTGGGATTTTCAGAATCATGTCTGAATCTAGTCATCCTTACCCCTTTATTTTGAATTGGTTGGATCATGAATTATGTAATATGTTGGCTGTGAGCACTACATTTTAAGATGGACTTTTAAGAGGTTTTCTTTTATTTTGGTTGGAAAGATGGTATGAATCAAATCCAGGGTTTCATATTCACATGGTAGTGTCTTACCACCAAGCTGCGCTTTACCCCAGCCCTGACTCTTCAGTCTCCTAAGGGAAGACCAGTGACAGTAGCTGGTAGAGTAGTTGGTAGGACTGAATGAAGAGCTGAAAATCTATTCTAGTAAAAGAAATTCAAGAATCTTGATTTGGCTAAGCCAAATCCAAAAACACATGAAGAGTATGAGATCCTTCCCTTATCATAGTAGGTGACTGTGGTGTGGAAGGCATACTTTCTCTTGCTCCAAACAGAAAAGGAAAAATTGGGGAAAGTAACTAAGCCCCATTGAGACACAGTATAGCCTACCTCAGGATAATGGCATGGGAATGAACCTGGCAAAATTCAAAATTTGATGCTTCAAGGTTGATGGTGTTCGGGTGTAAAGTAGGGATTGTATAGGTTGTGTTGGGATAGAATGCTACTTTGGGTATGATTCTGACACTATAAGCCCTAACATTGAGCAATTCTTGAAACTTAACTTTTAATGGAAACATATATAGAATATTACAGTATGTGTGTAGGATTCATCACAAAATACCAGTTATGGGTATGGGAGGAAATAGCAATAGGTAAAGTATGTGCTGCTCAAGGACCTGAGTTCAGTCCTTGGCATCCATGTGAAGACATGTCAGACATGGTGCTGTGTGCTTGTAATACCAGCACTGAGGAGACACACAGTAAAATCCTTGAGGCTTACTGGCTGCCTGCCTAGCCAAATTGGTGAGCCACAGCTCCCAGGGTAAGATACTAACTCAAAAAATAAAGTGGATGGTACCTGAGAACCAGCGTGTGAGGCTCACTCCCTACCTCCACACACTTAATGTACAGGTACCTACACACAAACACATACCCAGCTGTGTATGCACACACCCACACACATGCGCAAAGAAAATTTTCAAAAGGAACATACTAGTTATTATACACAGTGAGTGCTCCCTGGACAGTCCTCCCCCAATAATTGCATAGGGGGTTATAATACTGGACTTGGAATTAGATTGAGAAATATCTAATGTTTGTTCTGAGGATATCTCTGAATGTTGACAAAGAGCACTTACAATATCATGCATTTAGGGGACTGATTCACAAGCATCTCAAAAATACATTATTAGATGTCACTTTCCCATTTTCTTTCTGATACATAATGTTCTACAACAATAATATAAATTGCTCTTGCAAAATGATAACACTTGGTAGGACAATCCCATCATTTTCCTGAAGGGATTGATTGGCTGTGAAGAGACACCATAGCCAAGGGAACTCTTACAAAAGAAAGCAGCTATTTGGGGGCTGGCTTCCAATTTTAGATGGTTAGTTAGCCGGTTGTTATCATGGTAGAAAGCAGACAGGCTTAGCATTGGAGAGTAGCTGAGAGCTTTATATCCTGCTCCACAGGCAGCAAAGTGAGAGACACTGGGCCTGATCTTTTCAAAAAACATAGGCTTTTGTAACCTCAAAGCCCACCAGCACCCAATGACACACGTCCTCCAATAGGGCCACACCTCCTCTAATCCTTCCCAAACAGTTCCACTCCCTTGTGACTAAACATTCAAATATGTGAGCCTGTGGGAGCCATTCTTGTTCAAACCACTACACTAATCATTTGAAAAATGTTTTGTTTTTTTTTTTTAATTTGGTCATAAATGCCAGTGGTTCTTTGAGTATAGGAACTTTCCTATGAGGCAACTGGTTATAAACTGAAGACATAATGTGTCCTAGTTAGGGACTCAGTCCATTAAGTTGGGCCTGACCTCTGCCTAACCATAAAATGCCTTTCGTGCCTTACCACAATACATTTCTTTTACCAATCCTCATGAGAAACCAGGTTAGCTGCCAGTCATTCTGTGACATGTTAGGAACTGAGGTTAAGTGATCTCCCTTGCAGTTAGGGGTGGGCCTCAGTAGGAGAGTTCCAGTCTACTCTAAAGCCCTGGCTTGGGGTGATGGGAGGAAGTTATCTTCCCAAAGTCACAAGAGCTTTTGTTGCCCAGGGGAAGGTACTCCTCCAAACCCAGGTTTGGTTTCTAGCTTTTCTTGTTCCAACTGCTTCCTTCTTGCCTTGGAGTTGATAGCTAAATCCAGAGCAGCAATGGGGAGCAGAGAGACAAGATGATGTGCCTGAGATGGCCAAGTCACTGCTAAGTGTTTTCCCTCTAGGCTGTGATTCTAGGTATGCTGTAGGTCAGCACTGGACAGCAGTATAAGAAAATGTGGAAAATGTAGAGTCAAGAACTGTCCTAGTCTATCTAGGTGACGGTGGTGCACACCTTTAATCTCAGCACTCCAGAGGCAGAGTTTGAGTTCTGTGAGTTCGAGGCTAGCCTGGTCTACAAAGCTAGCTCCAGGACAGCCAGAGCTATTACACAAAGAAACCCTGTCTTAAATATATATGTTTTTGTTTTTTCTCCAAGATAGAATCTCACTTTGTAGGTTTGGCTGTCCTGAACTAACTACATATACCAGGCTAGCTTCAAACTCACAGAGATCCATTTGCCTTTGCCTTCCAAGTGCTGGAATTAAAGGGATGTACCGCCATGCCCAGCCATTTTGATTATTTATATGCTTGACTTTTAGGTAGGGCTCCCAGGCAGCCAGATGGCACAGATGTTTAATAATGGTTGACCTGTCAACTCTTCCATCCATCCACCTTGGTGCTCTGAACTCTGTCAGAGAGAGTCACAAATCTCATTTGAACATTCGTAGTTTTGCTTCTTATCCTGTGACAGGGAATATTTTATCATTTAGCAAACAAAAACTTTCATCTAAGTGTATGTGTTTCAATAGGATAGTCTATAAATGGTTCTGTAGTCTCCCCCCCAAAATCTTTTTGTTGTTGTTATTGTTCTTTAAAATGCATTTCTTTTACTACTTGAAACAAAGAAACACAGCTGTACTTTAGAAAGCCTCTACAGCAATGGGCAATTTTTGTTGAGGATGGAGTCGAGCAAATTTGGGGGACAGTTCCATGTTCCCCAAAATAGTATAACATAAAGGACACTAGATGGCTGTTTGATTCTTACTGTGTCCCTGATCTCCTCTCGAATATTTTAGTATTCATGAGACCGAGAAGAAATTATTAAATCCTCCATGTAATATAGAAAACTAAACCAATGTCAATTAAATGATGGTAAGTTCTCTAATCTCCCAGATCTAATCAGATTTATTTTATCAGACCGTAACTGTAGCTCCTGTGCCCCTTGCTGTATAGCCAGTTACCGCCGTCTACCTTAGTTGACAAAATGTCCGAGTTCCTCCTAGGAGATGTGTTGCTCAGCGGCTTTCTGCCTTCAATCTCCTCTTCCTGTGTTTGCTAGCTTTTCCTTCCCCATCCTCTCAGCTGTAACTCCCCACTCTTCTCTTTCTTGTATAGTTAGGATCATTGCAGCGCGGTGTATCACACTCAGAGAGAATTGTACCAGAGCTCTGCTACTCAGCAGTAAAATGATCATTCCATGGTAGAAGGCTCTCTTAAAAATTACTGTTTGCCACTGTTATCTTTGCTTCCTGCACTTTTTGGATTACACAGGTTTTCTGCTTGTTCTGACATGCCCACCTTCTCTTTCTTTGTTTCTCTTCTCCTGATATTTATAAAAAGGTTAAGCTTTAATGGGTGGCGAGATGGCTCAGGAGCTAACAGGCCTTGCTCCAAAAGTGTGGGGACCTGTCTTTGAATCCCAGCATCCACCTAAAAAAACTCAACCATGACCACATCGTCCTGTAACACTAGTGCTGTGGGGAATGGAGCAGAGACATGAGGCTCATTGGTGGGTTTGCTGGCTGTCAGCCTAGTTCCAGATCCATTGAGAGACCCTGTCTCAAGGCAATAAGGCAGGATGATAAAGCAGAACACCTGATGTCCTCCTTGGGCCCTGAAAATTTATGCATATGTACACACACACACACACACACACACACACACACACACACACACAATAAGTTGTGCTGATTTTTCTTTATATTCAGGCTGACTTCACAGTTCCGCTGATTCTCCTTTTCAGGGAGTGCAGGAGCATTGCATAGGTCCTGACAGTGTTTTGAATTGTTGCAGATGTCCCACCAACCAGTCAAGGGGTGGACCACAAGCAGGTCCAGAGAGAGCTGGGGAATGTCGTCTTGCACCTCCACAACCCCACCATCCTTTCTTCCTCTTCAGTGGAAGTACACTGGACAGTGAGTTACAACATTTGTATTGTTTTCAATAGTCAGGTGATTTCTGTGAGATGGTGATACATAGAGAATTCACACCACCCGTTTTTCACTTCCACACCAATGTTAATTCTACTATGCAAACCTTGCTTATTCTAGTGCCTATGATCTGCCCTTAACACTATATACGTATGTGTGTATGTATGTATATACATGTCAAGGGATAGACTCACAAAGGATTTGAATTCATGAAATGTGACATGCACATTGCCACGTATTTCTTTTCTTTTAATTTAGAAATACTTCCAAGTAGTATTGAGCAGATTTTTAAAATATATTTTTTATTCATTCTTTGAGAACTTTATGCATACATATATAATGTATTTGGTCATATTCACCCCCTACCCCTTACCCTCATGCTTTTTAGATCCACTCCCACCCTCCCATCCACTTCCAACTTCATCTTAGTAGGTTTCCAAAACCAAAATGGAAAAACAACACCTTCTCTAAAATGCCCACATGTCTCTTAAATATTGTGCCACCCATAGTGAAACCTCATGCTTCTGCTGAAACATATATAATATTGTCATAGAAACTAATGCTTCCTTACGGCTGTGCACTAGAAATCCACACTGTGGGGTCCCATTGTTTTTTTTTTCCCCTACTTGTTGCATTTTTATTACTTTGTAGCCAAACAGTAAAGTGGTGTGACTAACTCCATTTTTATCCATCATTGTAATAGGTGGACCAACAATCTCAATATATTCAAGGATATAAAATTCTCTATCGGCCATCAGGATCCAGCCATGGTGAATCTGAGTGGTTAGTTTTTGAAGTGAGGACCCCAACCAAAAATAGTGTGGTGATCCCTGATCTCAGAAAAGGCGTCAACTATGAGATTAAGGCTCGCCCATTTTTTAATGAGTTTCAAGGAGCAGACAGCGAAATCAAATTTGCCAAAACCTTAGAAGAAGGTAAGTATGATGGAGTGGGCTTCCAGGGCATGCAACATGTTTCCTGTGCTTTTGAATTAATGGAAGTTGTTTAAAAGTTAGCAATGATGTTTATCATTAATCTGTGCACATTAAATTATTTTTTATGGGAATTTATTTGCAAGTATAACAAACCAAATCCCATAGTGAGTGACTTGCTTCAGTGGTGACCTGCACAAAACGTGGGCAAAGGTGAACACTATTACTAAAATTCAAAGATGGGATTTCGCATGGTTTGCTCGCTTTTTTTATCCATGGGAGCTTATGTTTAACGGGGTGTAGATAAGGTGAGTAATATCTGGGTTTGCCTGGACTTTCCAGAGTCCACATTTTCTCCTGCTTCCTCATGCTAAGAAATCCCTTAGTTCTTGGCAAACCGGTATTTCCACCCTATAACTGAGAACTGAAAAACAGTATTCACATAAATATAAAGAGTTTCATGTCACCATATACTTTTCCTTTTTTTTTTTTAAAAAAAGAATTTTCTCTAATTGGAACATAATCTATAAATGATGGGTTATAGTTAAACATAAAAAAGCAGCATTCTTTTTCCTACTTTTGTACATTTTAAGGAGAAAATATGAGATTTGGGTGACGGGCTACAAGGAATAGATGTTGTACTAGGATGTTTTTAATTTTTAGAGATACATTGCTAGTCTGCTTATGTGTGCATGTGTATAACTATATGACATCATGGTGAAGACATGGAAAGAGTATTTTTTCTCCTTCTACCATTATATCCAGGGATATAACTAAGGTGGACAGGCTTGCCCGACCGATGTATCTGCTTGCCGATCCAGCTCGCTGCTCTGTCCTGAGCTGTGTTGTGCTGTAATTATAACTAGCTATGAAAAATTCACAGTGTCAGTGACTTCGTGTAACGTGGAGAAAACTTGTAGTTTGGAGCCCTTTAGGGCTGGGTGATACTCTTATTCAAAACATGTAGCGCCTGCATGTTTACTGTGTGCTTTTGAGTGCTGTGTGTTCTACACGACGCTCTATCTACGTTTTATTACAATTCAATAGCACCAAGTGCCCCTCCCCGAAGTGTGACTGTGTCAAAGAATGACGGAAACGGTACGGCAATCCTTGTCTCGTGGCAGCCACCTCCTGAAGACACTCAGAATGGAATGGTTCAAGAATACAAGGTAACTCGCTTAGTGAATTCACTGGCAGCCCTCAAGGCTCACAGGAAAAGAAACCTGTACGAATTGTCTGTTGTCCTTTGTCGCCATCTGCTGGCCCAGCTGCCAACATGTAAAATTATTTCTGAAGTTCTATGCGTATCGTGAAGTAATTGTCCATAACTAGAAAAGCTATTTGGAAAATAAATAAGTAAAAATTAAAAGAAAGGTTGTAAGTGGTCATTTAATATTTGCTTATGTAATCTCATAGAAATAGGCATTTTAATGCTCCTGATACTTTTTTTTATCCCCAAAATGTGGCTTTCAATACATCACCCAGAATTGGGTTACTCTATTTTTGAAGTTTTTTTTTTTCCTCTTTGACACCTGCAAAATTTAGAACTTTACAGTTAGGTTGGGGAAAATTGCTTTTCTATGCATGGAAGTCTATCTTTCATGAAGAATTTGAAGTCTCTGAACAAAATTCTGTTTGCTATACATTTTTGAGATATGTAGTGTATTTCTCAAGTAATTTTACCCAGTGATTCTAAATAATTATTTTTGCCTGTGTAGTAATAGTTCTTCAGCCCATTAAGATGGACAGTTTCTACTAAGATTTATTCTGTACAAATACATTCATTAAAAATAAAAAACATTATAAACTTTAGATTTACTCAATAGCATGTGAACTTGGCCTAGTAATGAATCTGTAGTATAGAATAGTGATGAAATCTGTGTTTTAGTGTAGTGGTAAACAAATAGCTGGTGGGTTAAATCAGGAGCATCTCAATAGAAAAGAAGTGTGTGCTTTTCCAGCATTTCTGCTAACAAACTATATATATATATATATATATATATATATATATATATATATATATAGCCGGGGAGAGGGCTTGGTCGGTAAGTACTTACAGCTTGAGCATAGTGGCCTGGGTTTGACCCAGAAGCCACTGGAAAAGGTGGAAATAGGATACTTGCCTGTAAGCCCAGCAGGAGACAAGCCCTGCCCCGGGCTTGCTGACTCCGGAGTAGTTCCAGGTTCACTAAGAAATGCTGTATCAAAAAGTAACCTGGAGAGTGACTGAGAAAGACAAACTCAGGGCTACACACACACACACACACACACACACTCTCACACTCGCACAGGCACGCATACACACACACATATGCACACAAACACACACAGAACACAGTATTTTTGAAGACTGCTATAAATACACTATAGATGTTTCAAAGCATTTTGAATAAAATTTTCACTTGTAACTGGTTCATTAAAAGATAAAAATGGCCGTCATTTTCAATGCTTTCTCATAAGTCTAAGGTTTTTTCAGTACTAGGATATAACAGGATGCTATATTTCAGCCCAGGGAAGCAGGCTGTAGAAGAAGCATTCATAAAAGAGCCTAAAATTTGATGATGTCTTGGCTCCCAAGGAAAATTGTGTAACGTAGACATTTTCCCCTAAGAGTCAGAACTCATTTCTCTCCTCGAGAAATGTGCAAGGATGGATTTCACTTAACTTCATGGTCAATTTAAAATAATAAAATGCCTTTCAGAACCTGATTGACTGGTACGAAATCAGTTTGTGGCTTCGGTTCAGCTGTGTAATGTAATTGTTGGGAAAAATTCACAAAGGAGTCTCTTTCCAGTGGTCAAGTCGGGATAGAATGACTCACCATTTGTGAGCATTGTGCATTCAAACTATATTGCAGGCATAGAAACTTTCAAAGAAAGAGTTAAAGTTTATTGGCCAAGTGATAGACACATTGGTGTTTTGATCATCTTTAGGTCTGTGTTCCTAGTATAGTTTAGATAATAGTCCATCCTAGCCAGTCCTTCCTACTGCTGGAGGGTATTTCAGAGAACCCAGAGTATTGTGAACTATTCTAGATATCATTTCCTTGTGGGAACAATAAAAATATCATCCCTTATATCTATTTATTCAAAATTATTGTTCTATGATTAATCTTTCAATGACCCTTAAAGCCAGGCTCAGAGTGTAGTCAAACTTTCAATTTCCTAAGCAGATTGAGTCTTATTGCATGTCACTATCAAAGTTCATGACTACACAGTTACCTTTTTATTACAAGAGTTTTCTTGCAGCAAATGTATATAGTTATTCTATTCATTTCCCAATGGGCTACAAAGCAGAAATTAATATTTCAATTTATAGGGAAGCTCTGTTTGTCAATATTGCTTATTGATCACAGTTCAGCGTACCATACTGTAGATAAACCCTAAGGTGACCCTTACTCCTTTTCAACACCAACCTGTTTGTATGAAATATTTTAAATTATTCGGGAGCCCTTCTGCCTTCCCAGACAACTGTGTCTTGGTTTCGATGTTCATGCGATGTGTTAGCTCTGGTTAATTCTGTCCTGAGGTACCAGGCTCAGCACTTCCTATATTTTATGGCATCTGGTCACATGGAGTTACTCCTGCAGTATGATTGTCAGAGGATGACAGATACATTCTTCTTCTTCATATAAATAATAATTCACAGCCTTCTGCAGAATAATTTTTAATTTCCTCGTGAAAATTTCTTCATGCTTAAGAAAATGAACAAAAACCTAATGAAGTGGGCCCATGAGAGCCTTAAGAGAGAAACTGACCAATTTATGTGATAAGATTTTTTTTTCATAAATTTTTTGTTTTATGTATTTATTTATGTGAGTGTGGGTACATATCAAAGCAAGAAAAGGATATCAGATCCCTCATAAATTGAGTTACAGATGTTTATGGACTAAATGATATAGGTTGTAATCTAAACTCTGGACTCGTGATTCCTGTGATTAGGTAGCAAACTTTCTTAACTGTTGAGACATATGTCCAGCCCCTCTATCAGTGGTTCTCAACCTATGGGTTGTGACCCCTTTAGGAGTCAAACATTCCTTTCAAGGGGGTTGCCTAAGACCAACAGAAAACACAGATATTTACATTACGATTCATAGTAGTAGCAAAATTACAATTATAAAGTAGCAATAAAAGTAACTTTATCGTTGGGGGGGTCACCACAACGTGAGGAACTATATTAAAGGGTCACAGCTTAGGAAGGTTGAAAACCACTTCCCTATAGGATAGACTCTTTTTTTTATTTCAAATTTTTTTATATATGGATATTTGTGTTTCAGTTTTACATATCAGCCATGGGTTCCCCTGTCCTCCCGCCTCCCGCCCCCACTCCTGCCTTCCCCTCGACCCCCTACCCACCATTCCCATCTCCTCCAGGGCAAAGACTCCCCTGGGGATTCATTTAAACCTGGTGGATTCAGTACAGGCAGGTCCAGTCCCCTCCTTCCAGGCTGAGCATGTGTCCCTGTGTAAGCCCAAGGTTCCAAACAGCCAGCTCATGCTCTAAGGACAGGCGAGGGTCTGCTCCAGCTGGGGGCTCCACAGCCTTTGGTTCATAATTCATGTGTTTCCATTAGTTTGGCTATTTGTCCCTGTGCGGCCCCCAGAAATCCACAATGATACCTCCACTATAGACTAATGGCAATGGTCGAGAGAAAGCCTGAACTGATCTAGTCTGGTGATCGGATGGCCAAACACCCTAACTGTCGTGCTGGAACTCTCATCCAATAACTGATGGAAGTGGATGCAGAGATCCTTGGCCAGGCCCCACATGGAGCTCCAGGAGTCCAATTTGCGAGAAAGAGGAGGGATTGTCTGAGAATTGTTGAGACCAAGATTGGAAAAAGCACAGGGACAAATAGGATAGACTCTTATGATTGTATATAACAAAAGTACCTGTGAAAACGTTAAAACTACATTTAAGCAGCCACGGCCAATATGCAATCTGACTAGAATAGTCTCAGAATTAGGTCAAGGCCCAGAATGACTTTTAAAGTTTCCTTCGTTTGGGTTCTTGATAGATGTGAGCTCTGTGTAGGTCTGAAACGTGTCCATGATTGATGTGGAGCTTTGCATTAACGGGTAAATTTTCAGCTGTACTTTCGTTATGTACGTCTTGCAGGTTTGGTGTCTAGGTAATGAAACTAGGTATCACATCAACAAGACAGTTGACAGCTCTACCTTGTCGGTGGTCATCCCCTCGCTGGTTCCTGGGGTCCGCTACAGTGTGGAGGTGGCAGCAAGCACGGGGGCCGGGCCTGGGGTCAAGAGTGAGCCTCAGTTCATCCAGTTGGGTAAGAGTCACATGATCTATCATATTCCTACTTGTCTCTGCTTGGCTCTTTTTATTTTCCTTATAGATCAGCCATTGTTGCCAGTCAAGAAGAAGCTGCAGTATGGCTTATGGCTGCCACGGGACTATCTTGATTTACCTAAAACATAGATAACTAGAGATCTGTAGCCACTTGTCACTTACCAAAGGCAGTCCAGTCTGAGAAATGCACCATTAGGTGACTGTGTCGTTGTGTGTGCATCACAGAGTACAGTTATGTAAACTAAGACGTCTGTGACATCAGCAGGCAATACAGTCTTTTGGGAACGTGGTTCTGCATGTAGTGTGTCATTGACCAAGATGTTACAGATGGCTAATGACTGTGGATGTCTCACAACTAAAACATCAAAGTGCAACTATTGCTCTTTCGAATGCAGAGCTATTAATATTTACTGTCATTCCTACTCAGTCTTATGGAATTTTTATCTAATGAACAAATGTTATTAACTGAACATCAAAGAAACCTCAATGAAAGAAAAAAAAACAAAAAGACAGTCTTTCCGCTTGTGGATTTTATACCTGTTTGGGAAGGGAAATATCTTAGTTAGGACTTCTACTGCTCTGACAAAACGCCATGACCAAAAGCAAGTTGAGGAGGAAAGAGTTTATTTAGATTATTCTCCACAGCACTGTTCATGATTGAAAGAAGTCAGGACAGTGACTCAAACAGGACAGGATCCTGGAGACAGGAGCTGATGATGCAGAAGCCATGGAGGGGTTTTGCTTCCTGGCTTGCTTCCCAGGCTTCCTCAGCCTGCTTTCTTACAGAACCCACAACCACACCAGCCCAGAATACTACCACCCACAATGGACTGGGGCTGGGCCCTCCCCCATCAATCGCTAATTAAGAAAATGCCTTACAGCCAGATCTTATGGAGGCGTTTCCTCAATTAAGGGACTTTCAGATGACTCTAGTTAATGTGTCAATTTGACATAAGACTAGCCAGCACAGGAGATAAAACCCTTCCTTGCAACACTCAAGCCAGGTATTGGAAATTTACAGCAATGTGAAATTTATATTTATATTTAATGCCTATTTAAAATTATAAATGGTATTTATTACAAAAGGTAAATGAAGATATTAATTTTAAATATTTATATACTAATTATTTAGAAGGTTAAATACAATTTCTGCTTAAAAATATTAGGTTAATGAAAAGGTAAATGTGACCCGGAAGCCTACATGACTATCACTCACTACATAAAATATATTATATACAGAATATACAAATTAACAGGTGATTAAAAGTAAAATGTAAGACAACAAATACTATTAAAATAATTTGACTTCTAAGCAGTGACATCTAAATCATGAAAGGTAGCAAGAAGTGCACTGTCAACTTTATATATTAACAATCAGAAATTAAGCTTGGCAGTATGTCACATGTTAAATTGTGACCAAAGGATCAGATGATGTAAGTCTACGTGCTTTACAAGTACACACCTTCTTAATGTACTAACAATATTGTCATACTAGAATTATGTCCAAATAAATTAAGAAACATTCAGCCTGGAATATTGTTCATATTTGATTGTTAAGACCAAGCTGGCAGCTCTAAGACAGTTAGAAAATCACTGCGATGTGACATAGTGTAGTATCCCAAACACACAGTTATTGGTTAGGACTCAATTCTGTATAAGCTCTAAGAGTACCAGGCACTCTGGGCCATAGGCTGATAAGATTGAATCTTTAAAATGACATTTCCAGGGTTGTACCCAGGCCAGCTGAAGAGAGGAAAGGAAACACATCCTATGGGAGAGCTTCAATGCTTCAGGCTAAGAGAGGTGAATATTGCTCTCGCCCATTGTGATTACCCATAAGATGGCTGGGCCACCACAGAATGAGGTCACTGAGTAGGGAACCACCTTCTATCAAGTAGAGCTTTAAATGGTAATTATGAGATTCCCATTTAAAGCTTGCTCACTAAGTTCCAACTATGAGCTAGAATTTAATAATTTTTCCCTTATTGTTTCCACTTAACCAACTTTGAAAGTAATTATTACATGCATATCTTCTAGACAAAAATAGCTTCACAACTCATTTCAAGCAATATAGGAAACTGAAAAAAATTTGCTTAATGCATCTGTTACAATGTTTTAACATACATGCAGGAATAAATATAAGTTGACACACACCCTTTACTCACTTTTGTGTAATGTCAATATCTATTTTTTTAACATTATAAGTTACATTGCAACAATCTGGTTGGTATTGTTTGCTTTTATAGCACACTGCCTTTTCCTCCTATTATTTTGGAAGATGGCTTTGAGCAGAGGACTGTGAGTTATTTTATTAAGATTTATATCAAGAAATTTAAGAATCAAATTGATTTTCTTGGAATTATAAATGTGTTCTAGGTTCCCATATTTTAATATAGCCTCAGCTGCACCGAGGCAAAGCCTGATGTACCGAGTGGCCATTTTAATTCATTAGTCACACTACACTCTGCTGTTAAGCCCATCTGGTCACTGGCATTGGAACCCCCCTTGGCCCTTTCTATAAAATCTGACGCTACCCAATTTAACCTTGCACAAACAGCCATGAGATCTATAAACCTAGTAGATACAAAGGATGAATTAAGATTGAAAAGAATAGGTCTGCTTAGTGAGCATCGAGAGGTTGAAATGCTCTTAGGACAAACCAGAGATAAAAGGGTCTGGGACATGAAATACAACTTTCAGTCAACAAACAGTTGAAAGCGGGTGACTGCTTGTGAAAATAGTTTTCCAGCCTTGACCCTCTGCAGAATGAAATTAGGAGTCATGTTCAAGAAAAAGGTGCATCTACACACACACACACACACACACACACAGCATGAAAAGGAATTTAGACCTTTCATGTGGAGAGGAGTACTATGCTTCTAAAATAGTCTCAGTACACACTGAAAGCGATTTGTCCCATCATTTAATAAGGAAAAAAAGCAATATTCAAGTGAAAAGATGTCATACATGAAGAATTAGTTGTGTCGATTATTTTTCTAGAAAAGAAAATATGCTTTGGAACTAGAAAATGCTCTTATTTTAAAGCAGATTGTGTTGACAGAATTGCTAGATGTCCCTCTGATTTGGGTTTGGATTCTCTTTCTGCAGAGCAACTATAAACTAGTCCTTCCTTGATAGGGCTCCAAGGAGCTGGCTGTTGGTGTCTATATGCCAAAGCATCTAGTCCATGACCTGGTGTCCCTGTCACAGAGAACTTAGAGTGGCAGGTGTCCTGAACCGTTTATGCAACCTGCCTGCATGACCCCTCTCTCACTGACCAGGATGAGTGAGGGATGGGTATGTGTGTCTCCAAGGAGACATGGAGGAGGTAATAGGACAAAACATGTGACATACCCAAAGCAATTTATTACACACAGATATGCAAGGGCAGGGAGTGCACACAAGGATCAGAGAGAAGGCCACAGGGGCAACTCATTATCCTACAGGTGTAAATCTAGAGAGAGGACCTGTGGAATGGTGTCTTTATTGGTACCCGGAAGTCTCCTCAGAACCAAACCCCTGTGAAGTTCAAGGGTTTAGTTGTTCTGAGAGGAAACAGGGATGGATTCCAGAGTGTTGTGCCATCACGAAGAGGCTGTCACTACTGTCCATGTGCAGAGTCCATAGAGGGCCTGTGGGGTCGGTAAAGTAGGGTGAACTGCTGTGTCCCATACAGAGTTGGTCATACGGAGGCTAGAGTATAAGAGGCATCTCTGGGTTGAGCATACTAAGAACTGGGAGAAAACAGAAAGATAGAGCTGCAGAGATGGTTCTGTTCTTGCTGTGAGAGTTCGAGAATCCAAATCAGAATTCCCAGGACCCGTGTAAAAGCTGGGCCTGACAGTGGGCTTCCAAAATCCCAGCATTGGAGAGGCAGAGAAAAACAGATGCCTGTCGCTCGCTGGAGACCAGACTAGCTGAAACACTGAACCGTACCTTCAGTGAAAGGTCCTGTCTCCAAAACGAAGACTGAGAAAGATATCCAGTGCTGAATTCTGGCCTCCACATGCGTATCCTTAACATAAACACACCCACACCCACATGCACGCATACGTTTGCGCCCAAAATGCATGCACACTTAAACACATACATTCTTTTCAAAGCTGAAACATGTTCCTTGAAGATGGCCCTGACTTTCTCACATTAAAAAAAAAAAAAAAAAGGACTGAGTCAGCTCTACCCACTCACTGCCTTTCTATTTGCTGCTAATGGGTTTAGGACAAGAGGGAAGCATCCCCCCTTAACTGTGTGCCCACAGATGGCTGTGCCGGACTCCAGGGTATAGTTCTGATCTGATGGTCATACAGATGGTCCTGGTTAAGCTAAAGGGGTCACAGACACCCCCACCCCAGGAGGAGATAAACGATGGTAGTGGGAGAATACACTGTATGTAGCAGAGTATGCTGTATATATCGAATAACAAATTTATAGTAAAAAGGACAAAGTGGACCCAATCCAACATGAAACTATAAGAATGCAGGACAGCAATGGTCTATGTCAGATGATTTAACTATAGCAAGAAAAGCACCGACCACAGTAAAATGAGTGAGCACCTCTTTTTCCACCAGAGATTGTGTGGGGTGATGTTCAAACTATTGCCACGAGTGAAGATTCTGTACCTTGGGTAGGCTCGAGTTGGGCATCACGCAGGGCCAACAAAATGGGGTGCCTTGATGGGAGAGCAACAGTCTCCAGGCAGCTCTGTGCGACCTGAGCTAAGAACCGCAGGCTTCAGCGACCTCTCCATAGGCTTAAGACAAATGTCCAATGAGTACCTTTTATTACCCGTGTATTCTATCAATTTTTAATTTTGATTCAAAATGTCTAACAGGAAATATGAGTCCTTTTGGCTATTCATAACACTTGATGATTCTTTTACATATTTAATGTTCTTTTCTTATATCTACTGCTGACCATCATTATTATTTTAAAAGAAGGATTATCCATAGTTCTTGCAGGGCTAATTTTTTATGGTGTTTTAGTGATCTTCTGTTTTATAATTCTTTCTGAATATAGCTTCAAATAATGTGTTGTTCTGACAGTTGAGAATCCTGCAAATTTGTGAGAAGAGAACAAACTTTTTTTTTAAGATCTACTTACAGAAGAAGTAAAATTTCAGTTCTGGTTTCCTGTCCCACTCCCTCCCCACACACCATTTTTAAGACAGAGTTTCACTATGCAACCTTGGCTGGCCGGGACGCTGTGTAGACTGGCCGGTCTCAAATCTCACAGAGATCCACCTGCCTCTGTCTCCTGTGTGCTGGGCCTACAGCTGTGTGCCACTGTACCTAATCCATTTCTACCATTTTTTAAGCAAATATTTGAGGGTTCCTACAGATGTGTAAGAAAGTATTCATCTTTTCTGTATTTATTTACTCATTCAATAACCCTTAGATATTAGAATGCATTAAATTATCCCATATTTTAGAGGCACATTGGTATATATAGTTAGTTTTGTCCTAGGAAACCCACTCTAAACACCCACACAGTTTTCTGAAATAAAAAGACAGAGGGCATTTGATATCTTTAATTATACTCTCATAAAAGTGTGACATGCTTGTTTTGAATTAAAACAAATGGAATAAATCAAAAATTTCCCAGAAAATCTCTTGAACTGCCCCATGGTGTGGCTGAGGCAAAAATGCAAAACAGAAATCATTGTCCAAATGTTAACAAGATGAAACATGAGCCGTGTATACTGTGTCCACGTGTAGTATTGTGTCACGTTGAGATTTTGACCCTCAGTAACCAAGAGATGGCCTTTCAGATTCTCACGGAAACCCCGTGTCTCCTGAGGACCAAGTGAGCCTAGCTCAGCAGATCTCAGACGTGGTGAAGCAGCCCGCGTTCATCGCCGGCATCGGGGCAGCCTGTTGGATTATCCTCATGGTCTTTAGCATCTGGCTTTACAGGCACCGCAAGAAGAGGAACGGGCTCACCAGCACATACGCGGGCATCAGGAAAGGTGTGGCGGCTAGAAAACCTTTTATCTGAAACTGATAGTATGTTACTCATGGCGCACGGCCTCCGGTAAATGCCTTGAATACATGAAAGGTATAAGCGCTGTTATTTCTCCACATTGTCCGGATCGGAATGTGTTTGTGTTTTTAGAAGAGCAATAGAATTTTCCAAGCTCTCGGGAGCCTCTTCCTCTTAACTAGGTTTCTTCAAGATCTAGACATTAGCCTATTCTTTTAGGCAGATGTTTATTTTATGCTTTTGAGGGAAATTTGAAATCACCTGTCACAGGAATTATGAATTCAGGCTTATGTGTTGTTGTTGTCATGACTTGGGGGTTTTGTTTTTATCTTAGTTTGGTTTTTGTGGATGAGCACTTACCTGCCATGTGCTTATTTATAACAATTGCCCTTCGTGGGTACCAATGACAGTTGTGTGGGCTGCTTTAGGTAGCAAATTGAGGTTCGTTTATCACTCACAGATTTTACACGGAGTTGAATATTTATATGCGTTTAACTAGTAGGTTCATTAAGAGGTCTACCCAGGTTTAGACAAAGCGTTCTTTGCTCGCTGTGATTCACAGCTTGGAGGCTGGGCCACACACGCTGAGAGACTGGCATACCTTTGCAACACACCCTCAGAACGCGGAGATGCGTATGTTTAATTTTTATTCTCTGAGTCAGTTCTTCCCACTGTCTCATAGAGAGCCGTCCTCCCCATCCTCAAGTGTTCCATAACTCTGGTTATAGCAGGTCAGCTGTAAGTCATAGTGGCTAACCCCTTCTCCTTTCCTCATTTATAATATCCCTTTTTTTGTTCTCAAAATTATCATGATTTGGATGATAACACTGTGATTCACCCTAGATAGAGGGCCCCTTCGTCAGCCTGACAGAAGAGACTTACACTGCTACAAGGCAGACTTGCTAAGAAGGACACTCCTTGCCCAACTGTGACCTCTTTTTTATTTTAATTGTGCCAACGTTTCCTAAGCAAACATGTCCTGGCCAAGTGCTGCCGCTGACTAACGTATTGCAAAGTCAGTGGTGTCAGTGGCTCTAAAACGTCCCTATACGTTTAGACAGAATTCTAGGTCAGCAGTCTCCACTTTTTCTGTACTCCTGCTTACAAGAGATCTTGGCAAAAGGATTGAGCGAGACCATCTCCAGCCCTGTGAAACTGAACCCCTGACTGGCCCTGCAGCCTCCTTGCATATGTCAATCTTCTCGGCCATTGTCATCTGTACATTTTTAACCCCCAGACTTGTCTTCTGTCAGTGGCCCTGCCTGTGACATAGTGGAGAAGGCCGTCGGGCCAACGCAAAGACAGTATGGCGCATTGTGTATACAAAGTGGAACCATGACAGGCACATGTGAGCCGTATGAATCTTTGACTCAGAACCATGGAGAGCAGGGGTTTGGGGGAGGCGGCCTGGGAGGGAGGGGGGTACCCCTGGAGACTGGTTTTGAAATCTGGCTTGAGTTAGGAAACATAGCTAAGTAATATTTAAACGTGGAGTCCCTTGTACCTTCTGCTTGAGGGACCTCCATCAACAACTTGATTGTATCCATCCAGTGTTTCCTGTGGCAGCGAAGTGCCTTTGCTGGATAATTGTAGCAGGTTAATGCTCTCTATTGTCTCCGGATCTCAAGATGTGACACAAAACACTCCTTGCTCTCCAAAGCATTCCTTTCCTCTACTAATGTCCTTTGAGCATGCCAGTAAACACCTACGTGCATTCTCCAGAGCTATCCAACTAATACCATTGTCTTTCCAATTAGCGTCTGTTGAGACAGAAATCATGGAACATAATTATGAATGTGATTTCCTGAGCCCTTGATTCTGAGTTCCTGACTTGGGCATTTTTTTTTTTGGGGGGGGGGGGGGGGAGGATTCTTTTTCTATGCATTTTTTTTAAAAAAGTACATTGTGCCATCTTAAATTTCCTATGCCAAAAATAAAAAATAATGGCAGTGACTTTAATGAACTAAGATACGGCGTATTTTAAAGACATCAGCGCATAGTGCCCATTTGCCTATACAATGTCAAGCCCGAGTGTGACGTTTGGATACTAGTGAGGATTTTGGTATGGCCTCACTGCGTTTCTGTTGGTGTGATGTGCTTACCAGTCTACACCCATTCCCACAAATCCCCATCATCAGCGAGCACACAGAGTGTTAGCTGTGTTACTGGAAGATTTAGGAGTTAAGTTGGGTTTGGGTGGGTAAACCCGCTGAATGATTGCCTATCTTTATTTGTTCTTTATCTTCACAAACGGGTTAGCAAACGTATCTCCACTGGCCTTTTCTCTTTCCCCATGTCCTTGTAATCACAAATTAATGTTCAGGTGCTCCATTCTTGCTTGAACAGCTTTAGTTTGAAATGCACCTCTTTTTTGTATTTTGTGAGGACTTGTTACTATTGGGGATTTTTTAATGTAGCGAAATTATATTGACTTTGAAAAGATCTGAGTGAAAAAAATCGCAATAGCATTCTTAAGATGGTTCTGCTGTGTATAAACTGAGGATGCAGGGAGGGTTTTGTTGCTGTTCTTTCTAGTATGCTAGTACTAAAGTGGTTTGCAAAGAAGTGGGCATGCTACAGCCTTCCAGCATGTTCCCGTCAAAGCTCAGATCCTAGCATCAATGTCCTATTGATGTATAAATGGAAAATATACTTTCGCAGTTTTGATACATGATAAATAATCAATATCCCAGCTTATTTCCCTAAAGAATTCTTGAAAGCAATCTTTAATCTGAAAGGAAGGAATTTTCCTGCTTTCCTTATTAGAGCCTCATTTTTACTTGACGTTGAAGAGGTGAGATTGGAAAATTGTCTAGTCTCCTCCCTCTATGAAATAGCATGGAAACTGCTATGGTGCCAGCCGACACCCAGCAAAGGGAGAAGATGGGGACGTGGGGGAGGCCAGACTGCTACTTTTGAGGTCTGCAGTTCCATTTCAGGCATTATTGATTAGATTAAGATTTATAACTGCAGAGAGAGTGAAGGTTCTGGAGTGGGGGCTGTTATTGTTCTTTTGTTCAGCTTCTAGGATGGCATTTAAAAGGTGCTCTGTCTGCTCCTAGAAAGCTTCTACATATAAAGTATCATAGAGAAATTGGAGTTCGAACTCCACATCTTTTCCTATCCATTCACAAATTTTTATGATGATTAAAAAAACAAACAAAAACAATTTAAAACAAACAAACAAACATGTTTCTCGGTTACTGTGCTGCCAAACATTTCTCATCAGTAAAGCAGTATGATTTGTATGATTCTCCCTCCCTCCCTCCCTTCCTTCCTCCCTCCCTCCCTCCCTCTCTCTTTCCCCTTCCCATCTCTCTCTCTCTCTCTCTCTCTCTCTCTCTCTCTCTCTCTCTCTCTCTCTCTCTTTCTCTCTCTCTCTCTCCCCCACCCCAACCCGCCCCTTCCAGTAATGAACACTCCACTGCACCTATTATTCCACTTACTAGGCATTTACCTTCAGATGTCTAGATAAGGTTCCAGCACAGCCCTGATAATACTTGTTTAAGAATCCATCATTCAGTGTTTGGAAATGATTAATAGCGGAGGATTCCTGTTTGTACTAAAGCCGTGGGCAGACTCTGTGTTACTAAACACAAGGTCATTCGCAGGCTAACCCAGACAATTCCCCTCCTGAGAGTATTAGAATGTCAGACACTTCAGAATGGTACCTGTAGACACAAGCTGCTTTTTTTTTAGACTTCAGACTTGGTGTGCTTCATATATCAGTGTGTCAAACCTACTGGCTTGGTTATTTACATTTATGTCATGTTCAGCTGTCTGCTTGATTTATACTAATGTGATATGGTCCCCTTCTCTCTTCAGCTTAATAACTAGTTTCTATTTTGTTTTGATTTTTCAGTCCCGTCCTTTACCTTCACACCAACAGGTACCTATTTGTACTTACCCTCTCCTTTCCGTGTGTTAGTTTGGCGTGTGTCATGCTGTCATGTCTCTGGTTTCAGTTCATTCTGAACAGTAACTTGGGGAAGGGACTTACACAGAACCCAGTGTTTCATTTACTCACGCCAGGCATGCCTCCGAAGTAGAAATGAATGGTTGGTGTTGTTTTCCATCTACTTAACGCAGTTACATATTCTGCATGCCACATTGCGTCTTAGCCTGTGTGCATGTGCCTCCATTAAACAAGAACACTTTCCCTACCCTTGCCATGATTTAACACACTAATCATCTCACGGATTAGTTCACACTAGGCAATGCATCTGCCTCCCCTGGACTACAGCTTTCAAGTTTTCCAACCACAGAAAAAAAAAAAATGTTCTCCTTTGTAGTTCTCTGTCCATAGAATTAATATTCCCCGAGGCACCCCGAATCTCCATCCCACATGAGCAGTGAACTTCATCTCCAACAAGTCAGAGTCCTTGTCTTGGTTCCACTCAGCTTCTTTCAGAACAGATCCTCCTCCCATCACCTCCAGTCAAAGATGTCCCTGTAGTGATGTGTCCTCAGTTCTAATCCAGTTATTGGCATCATTGGGCACAGTTATCCCTCCCGAGCAGACTTCCAGTTTGGAGTTTTTCTAAGTAGCAGAAACTTGGCAGCTTTGAAAAACACATTTCTTCTTAGAAACTGTGTCTGTATTTACAGGAAAGCTAATCTTCTTAACTCCTTGCCTAACTATTTATAAGTCTGTTTTTTGTTCTGGCAAAAATAAAATGGATTAATCCCTAAATGGCATTAAGATATTTTTTCACCATATCGGATAGAAATATAATGTCTGATAGAAATATAATGTGAAAGGGTTTTCACAAGCCACATATAAAATAGGTCACACTAGTTGTCACAACTTGGAGTAAGTCTTTGTGTGTGGAAAAAAAAGGTTTATTTGAGCATGTGTCTTTTCTTTATTTCTGTGTCTTCTTCTGGGGAAACAAGCTAGCAAGTTTTCTTGTACTCTGAATTTAAGATTATATATATACAAAAATCATAGAATTAAGTTATGTGGTAAGAAATTCTAAAGAAATCTATGGAGATGAGAATGTACACATATAAATGAGTTGTGCTTAGTAATAGTGTACTGAAATTTTAATTTTGCTTTTTGCAATCATATTTAGACATGAAAAAATTAGGAATGATGTGTAGTTAGTCTAAAAAACATCTTCTAAAATAATCCTAGATGAAGCAAAAATCTGTTCCATCTTGCAGTGGTTCACAGAGTTTCTAGGTAGGAAAGGAGACAGGATGACACTTTGGAATGATGTTCATGAAGGGGATGGTTCCTGCTATATAAACATGTCTATTAATTGTTCTCTCTTTATTGTAACATTCTAGTAACGTATCAAAGAGGAGGCGAAGCCGTCAGCAGTGGAGGGAGGTAATTATCTTACTTGTTTTTGTAGAACTGAAGGGGAATTCCAGCTCTTTCTTGTCTTCTCAGTGACTCTACTTCCTTTGTTCAAAGAGTGAGCTGCCGTGTGAAATTTGTTCCAATACCTGGGAGAGAACTCTCCCTTCAGCTGTGTGTACTCCTCCAGCCAAGGGCTTTACAGTTATTGCTAGGAACGGTTGCATTTTAGAACTTGACCACGAGAGGGAGCACGTCACCCGAGAAAAGCAGACCCGCTGATTTAGCAGATGATTACAAGGAGTTAAAGTGATGAAGCTGTGGCACTTAGGAAGATTAAGAAATATAGCTAGTTAACAGACACTATCAAAGGAAGGCATTCACTTGAAAACCTGCTGAATGCAGCAGTTGCTCAGAAGTTGTGGGTGCTGTTTGTTCTCGGCCGGACTTCAGCATAATTCACATCCACGTTTGGAGGGAAATACATTTACGGATTTACGGGACGGGATCTAAGTAGCTTGCTAACAAAGAGATTTTTCACCTCTAATTAAAATGAACCTCAATTCCACGTTTATGGTTTTTTGGGGGGTTATTATTATTCAGTGAATTGTAATATATTCACAGAGAAATCACAAATTGAGGTGGCAGGAAGCTTAAAGGGGCCAATACAGGTGTAAATCACAGGACACAAGCTTAAATATTTTCCACAATAAGTGACTTATTTTCACCAACACCCCCCAAAAATCCAGTAACATCAAGATGATGGGGGTGGGGGTCGGGGAAGAAAGGGAAAATTAAAAAAAGAAAAACCTTCCAACAAAAACTATTTGATAATTCAGATTTGTTTAACTTCCTGAGTACCTTTCTGTGTCTAGTTGAATAATGTGGTTAGCTACCTGACAGTGAAAAATGAATAAAGGATTATTCCCCGATTCTAAGGCACGTCTGATAGGAACGTTATTGAACTTGCCGTATAACAAAGAGTGATTTGGAAGAAGAAGTTGCCTGCCTCCAGCCAAGGCTTTGCAAATGTGGTAATAGGCACTAATCTTTCATTCCTGGATACTATTAACTTCTTGTTTTCATACCTGTGAAACAAAGCCAGCCTCCAAAATACTCCCAAAGCTAGGAAGTCTGCAGATAAAAATAAAATCCACTAGATTCAAGAATTAAACCACAGCATGTTTTGGCATCCTGGGGAATTCCATGTCAGGCACGGCCCAGGCGTTCATGAATGAGCTTCTGGCATAAGGACGTTTCCTCTTAGGTAAATCTGGAATGCCTGATGACTTAGCCACCACCTTTTGTGTGTGTGATTAAGACTGCAGACTTCAGTGATCTTGGGAGTGGCCTCTGTGCATGGGCATGCGTGCACATGCTCACACACACATGCATAAGAATCAAATATAAGCCTCATTCCTTTGCTAAAACCTTTACAGAAACAAAATTCTCATGTGCGAAACAATGGCAGACATGCATAAGAAACACTAAATGGGTCTTCTGTTGCGAGTGAAGAATTGTGAGGTTCTTAAATTCTCTGGTTTCAAATTTGCCAGCAATGAAGACATAGCTGTTTACACTTAAAAACAGATACCTAGCCATGAAGTAGATTTATTTCCAATCCTCAGTAGAAATTGTCATTGTCCCCAATGAGGAAAGGTGCAGGAATGTTGGTGAGGATATGGTTCAATGAAGATTTCAGAGTTGTAACTCAGGATGACTGCTTTTTAAAAAATTATTGTTGTTTTGTTTGGTTTTCACACAATTTTAAACATGTTGTTTCATTAACTAGAATAAACTTGTACTAAACTTGTAAAAATTCCCCACCCTGGATTTTAAAATATAATGAGAAAGACAAGATGCATATTTAAAAAGATGGTCGCTTTTCACAACCTGCTGTGTTGTAGTAGCAGTTGCTCAGCATTTGGGAGAACATCAAACAAGATAAGAACAATAGTTCATGGGGACACAGCATCATTCCTAGCCATGGGATGTCTGTGCAGTGTGTGTTTGCCCATGCTCATGTGTGCACACATGTATGTGTATGATTGTATGTTTTGTGTTGAAGGGACAGAGAATGCATCCTATGTCAAACTTCTCCACCAAGTTCTCTTTGTCCATCTCTTCAGCCCTGGTGTTCCCCATCCATCTCAGATGCTGGATACGCAATGGACCTGGTGCATCACTAGGTTAATGACAGCTCAGGCCAAGTCTTCGAGTCAGATGATTTCCCCTCCTGTGTCCATGAATGCCTTTGTCCGGCTGTCTCTTCCGGCATTCACTGCCTGTCATGTGATTTGTCCGGAAGTGCTAATTTACCCTCGTGGCCGCATCTGGAAGAAAAACACCAGACGGTCCAGCAGCATCTTATTTCGTTCAAACTGTGCCTGCAGATTCTCTGCCAGTTTAGGCAAGAATGGTCTTTGGGAGGTGTATTAATCATGTCCTGAAGAAACTGTTACCAGCAGGACCCTGGTTCCACATGTAATATATCGAATCCAAATTCAGCATAACACATAAAGCCCACAGATTCTTGTATTGCCATGCCAGCCGGCCTATATTACATTGTCTTCTGTGCACACTGGATCATGGCATTGCACACAGTTTATTGGATTAGTCCAAAGAGAGCTAGCTCTCTACCTACTATCCCTTAGCAGTTTACCCAGTCTCATTTTTTGAGAGTTTCTCGTGGAATTTGTGCCATGGAACTATCTCAGGTAAGTATGAGATGAATCAGCACACACACACCCCTTCTTTTTAATTCAAGCATCATTATTTGTAGCTTGTAGACCAACCTGCTGCTGGGCCTGGAGAGATGGATCCATTGTTGAAAGCATGCCACTGTCCTTGTAGAAGAGCTAACTTGTGTTCCCAGAACTCACACCAGGTGGTGTACTGCTTGTAGCTCTAGCTGTAGGGGATCAGACACTCTCTTCTGGGTTCCGAAGGCACTATGTGCACACTCTCACAGAGGTACACACATACATGTGATTTTAAAAGTTTTAAAAAAAAAATGCATTTTCCCCTTGCTGTCTATGGCTACTTCTGAGCTGCTGGCAGAATTGAGTGCTTACCACAAGACGATCGGGCACAAATAACCTTCAGTGGTTACTGTTTAGACGTTGACAGAAAAGCATATTGATGCTCGGTGTGTGTATAACTACATGTGACCATAAAATGGGTAATCCTGGTCTGTAGTGAATACACAGTTTATGATGGATACATGAATGGATGTGAGGGTATATGTTTGTGGAGGAGGTATTTGTGTATACAGTCATGTGCACAGGGGCCAAAGGTACCCCTCTATTATTTGGGACTGGATTTTTTTTTCCACTTTATAAAAGAAGAGACTCTGTAAAGAATCTTGGAGTTCTTCATGCTGTAGATTTAGTTACCCCTTAGAGAAAAGGCACGGGTGTTGTGGTTCAAGCAGGAGACCTGCTCCCGACATGCAAAGGACAAGGAGAGTGTGGTAGTCCAGAAGGAACACCACAGCATTCAATAGCTGTCCTTTCTCATTTGTTTCCCAGGCCTCAGACATTCCAGTTGCCTCTTCCAAGAGAACCTACTCAAAGTCCAAACCACAGCATAAACTAGGAAAAACCAGGGAAACCTGAGGGAGGGTGTGTGTGAAGGTCAGCCTAGCCTGGGAAAGAATGCCAATACCACATTTCCTGTCGGGGAAGAACACACAGAAGGGGATAGAACCCACATCTTGCTTCTCTTCAAAACACTGGCAACTCGGAGACGTTTCCTAGGGCTTTGAAACTCATTCACCCAGTCAGTGGGGAAGAGACCCAGCCAATAGGATGGGAGCCTTCACTACTGGGATGCTGCATGATTTTTCCACAGCTCCTAGACTCCGCGGTTTTTATGTTGTGGTTTATCAATTCAAATAAGTGTTCTTGGAGTAAGAGAGGGGAATATCTGAAGTAATGGAAAAGGAAAGCAATTGACATGTAATTTTTAGAGCACATTTAGGGTTTTGTTTGTTTCATTGGTTGGGTTATTTTTTGGGGGGTGGTGTTTGTTTTGTTGTGACTCAAATGAATCCTCTTAATATATGGATAGATGCAATCATATAAAGTTATTTTTAACATGCTGCAGCCAGTCGACACTTAGGCTTCGCTCCTGTTGGGTAACTCAAGTTACACATTAGATGGATAAGCTAAAATGTATCAGCATAGCCCTTGGAATTGTTAGTTGCGAAAGAGACGCACACCCTTATGAGAGCAGCTTTGGGTGTTGGTTGCCTCTTCCACCGAGACCTCTGGAATACACACCTGGCACTTTACGCTTCACTGTGGGACAATAGTCGCGTTTTACCTGCTCCCTGAGAGTAATTTTCATTCCAGACTCAAGTCTAAACAGAAGCCCGAAGTGCGATTTGTTGATCTTGCTTCCTGCTGGAAATCACCCATCTATATGAGAAGTTCACTAAGCCTCTGATGATATCAAAGCTCTCACTGTAAGAGTGTTTTTTCAGAGGGGATCACAGTAGCATAAAAACACTGTCTGTTCCTTTTGAAACATGCAAGGCAGCCTGGGAATTTTCCACTTGACCTACACTTCATGTATACCACAGTATCTCTGCAGTGCCGACTACAGACTTTCTATTCTCAATAGCTTCAACAGTGCTAGCACTCGAGGCTAAACTTCACGGGAAATAAAATAGGAAGGTAAAGATTACTTGATGCAGATTTTCTATAACTAACATCTATTGCAGTCCCCAAATATCCAGACCCCAACTTACATTTAAATGTTTAGAATTTCAACAGTCCACCAACATTGCTCTTGCCGGTATGTATCTACCAACAGTTTTAATAATTAAACAGCCCAATTTTAACAGCTTTATTGAGACTATAAAACATTTCCCTCATTCCTCCCATTCCCAAGTGTTTGGGAACATGAGAGGATCCCCACATGTTTCTGTGTGTGTGTTTATAACATGCCACACCAGGGTGTGGACACTGAGGCCATTGCTCGTGTTTGAAGCTGAGCTCTGTCACTCACTCACTGTGCACACAAGTATCCAAACCTCTCACACATGCCCCAGTTTGCTCTTCTGCAAAATCTGGATAATAGCAGTCTGAACCTGTAAAATGATGATGTGTAAATGGGTGAGTCCATTTAAAGAACTCAGAACAGGGCTTTCCACGTTATAAGCAGGGAGTAAATTCTCCTTTTAACTGACTAAGTATATGCTCCCATATGGACACAGCTATGAGAATGACCAATCCATATTCTTCATCCGAAATGAACTAGCCCTCACATAACCATCATTTGCATAACAAGTTACATACTTTTAACAACATACGTGACCAAATAAAAACAAGCTGTAGGGGTTGGGGATGTAGCTCAGAGGTAGAGTGCCTGCCTAGCAAGCGCAAGACCCGGGGTTCGATCTTCAGCTCCAAAAAAAAAAAAAAACAAGCCGTACGGAGGGAAGTCTGTGCTCCCAGCTAAGTGAGAATATGGTGGTTGTACTCTAGTGAGGACAACAAAAATCCTGGCATCATCTGTAGTGCCAGCGTGTTCCATTGTGGATGGCACAGCAAATCTCTTTATCTCTTATGCTGAGCTCAAGTGGGGTCGGTGTTGACAAAGCACACAGCCTGTGGTTTGATTCCTTGGCAGAGTGTTCTGGGTCACCCGTTCATTACTACACAAGCACTCTGCCTCCCCACAGGGGAAGCAGATTAGCATTAGTTGTGTGGAGGGGGCACTGATATTTATTTTTTTGTCAACATCTTTGTCTTATCAGATCTTATTCATTAGCTTTCCATTATGCAGGAACTTGGGCACTTGAAGCTTCATTGGGGGACAATATTACATTACTCCTATGAGTTGACAAGCTTACAGAACAGCATACTGATAGACTGATGTGCCACTGTACCACTGATGTGGCATCGTACAAGATGCCCTAGAGCCCCACACTCTTTCTGAAGGAAGTAGGGCTTTGAAGAAAAATATGCAAGGATGCTTTATGAGAAAGATCTATCTGTTCAGTTTATTTACTGTTCTGTTTGCTAATGAAGCAATTTCAATGGGTCAAAAAATGAAGTCAAGCAATTGACCATACCTACAAGACTCAGAATTGTGCACTGATCATTTCAGAGTCTGTATTTGATTTTTTTTAATCACCATGACTTAAAGGGTGATCATAGTAGACAGTAAGATTTTTAACTCTGAAACACTGCTTTCCAGATTGATGGATGTGTCCACATAGATGCCTCATACAACATGGCATTGCGATTGCCTGTCTGTCAAATAGAATTCACCGTAGCATCATTTGGTGTAGCTCACTCTATTATGGCAGGGTTAATGAAGTAAAATGTTTCCTGGGATCCTGAATAAGAATCATTTTCTGGTCCTAACCACTGGCTTTTTGCGTTGTTTTTCCTTAGGCCGGGACTTCTCAACATCAGTGAACCTGCCACGCAGCCGTGGCTGGCAGACACGTGGCCCAATACTGGGAACCATCACAATGACTGTTCCATCAACTGCTGCACAGCGGGCAATGGGAACAGCGACAGTAACCTGACTACCTACAGCCGCCCAGGTTAGGGACGCAGCTAGAGCTGAAAGTCCATCCGCCTTATGAGGAATTAGCCAGGAACAACACCATGTGTCCTTCCTCAATGAGAAGGAAACTGGTCAGCGATCTTAGGAAGTCATGAATATGTAACAATCCAGCTTGGTCAAATATTTTCTCCATTTCCTAAACATCCCTACTTCTCTGTCCATCATTTCCAGAGAACAGAATATACAATTCTAGAATAAGGGAAAATGAAATTATGAAAACATCAGAGTGTTTTTAATTCTGATTTTTATTATGACTATGTAAAGGCCAAGGAATCTGTAAAGAAAACTAGATTCTTAGTGGCAACAACAGTGATAAGGTACGACAGTAACCAATCATAACAAAACTTCAATGAGCTAAATTTTTAAATCAGATTTTATAATAGAAAAACAAATCCTATCATTGGTGTACACACATATAAACACACAAGCAGCAGTGTCTGCCTACATTTATTGTGTATTGTATAAGCTTAACCTAAAACATCAGAGAAGAACAAGTGGATGTGGAATTTGCAAGGTAAAGAAGGAAAGTTAAAATTGCCTCTTAAAAGTCAAAACAAGAAAGTCCCAATAGTCACAAAATTTGAAGCTAACATATTTATAAAGAACCAAAAGATATGACTGTGGAAGTAGATGATGCATGGGCTTAAAAAAAATGGAGAGACAGAAAGTAGGCCGTAGATGAATATGCTATAATTGTGAGAAAAATCAGTGATCTCTGTGTCTAACCCTAAAGTAATCCTAGGTCTTATTCACTGTGTGTAGATATCCCATATCCATGGAACAAGTCCGGGGCCTCTAGAGCTCCATGCTCAAATGGCCTAGACTGATAGCCCCACAACCCTACCTAAAAGACAATGTCCACACCAACAGGAAGGAGTCATTGCTGGCGATCCCATGATATACAGAGCTATGCTGCCCAATAAGAGAGCCACAGATAGCTTTTACAATTCAAATTGATGGAATGTTTCCTCACATTTAAAGTTCTTTGTAGTCAAATGTAACCAGTGGCTCTTATACTGCCAATGTAGGGTAAAGGGCGAGGTGGGGGCAAGATTAGAAACAACCTATTTCATAAAACTCATATAGAAAGATTGCCAAAACATGATGAGGTTTCCAAAACCATATTGCTTTTGTTGTATTTCTTACTCACTACTAAGCAGAACCTAATGCCTAGATATTAAAGGTGGAATTACTACAGGCCAGATGAACTGAACATCCATGCCCCATAGTGTATAATAGATATGCAGAGTGGTTGAATTCAGTAGGATACGGAAATTGCAAGTTCATAAGATCTTAAGATTACTGCCTTATAAGTAGCAAGCACGTTAATTTCTCACTTTAGAGACATCCCATTGAAAGCTAATTCTCCAAGAAACCTGTTAATGTTGGTGCCATGTTTGAGCACCATGAATAAAACAATGTTATTCCTCCATGGTAACTTTTCAATTTAAAATGTTTTAACTTAAAAGATAACTCTAGCTCTTCCTGTTGTTTTAATAGTTTGAAATGCAGGCTTTAAACACAACTATGTGTATGTCATTGAGTTTCTAATTATCGCAATGAAGGTAGAATTAGCATGGAAATGAGATGTTAGAAGTATTAGATATGATTTCTGTCTTTATTTGATTAAAAGACCCTGGTGACCATGATTCATTTTGTCATCGTTATTGTCATTTTAGACTTCATGGGGTGTCATTATGAAACCATGAACAGTGGTTATGTACCATCCTTCCCGGTTAATAATTATCCTGTTCGTCTAAATCACAAACTAATAAAATCCTCCTGAGCACTATTTGCTATTACTTTTCCCTATCCCTCCTAGCTCTGAATAGAAGCATTTTATAAAACATTGGAATATCAGGTCTTTGGTAGTGCAGTTAGAAGCTGTATTTGCCTCCTCAACTTATTTGCTTAGTTCTGTTGTTTCAGTAGCTAACTAGTAGCTTCAAATAGGTCAGTAACCCGAGACCAGGAATTGTGAAGTTGACCCATGCAGATGTGCATATGTATTGCTGTAGTGGAATTCCTGTGTTTAAGTTAATTGTTTAGGAGTTGTTTAAGGAAAGCCATGTTAACGTGAGTCAGAAATGAGGCTAACAGAGGTTCCTTGGAAAGCCCATGTGAATATTTCCACTCCTTCTGGTCATCTTAGGTACACTTGTGCTTTGTAGACCAATTTCATTATAACTCAGGAAGCTTCTTAGAGCAGGACATTTAAGACGAATAACCATGCAGAATGACTTTTCCCTTTTCCTCTTCGTTGCACATAGCTGATTGTATAGCAAATTATAACAGCCAACTGGATAACAAACAAACAAATCTGATGCTCCCTGAGTCAACTGTCTATGGTGATGTGGACCTTAGTAACAAAATCAATGAGATGAAAACCTTCAATAGCCCAAATCTGAAGGACGGGCGTTTTGTCAATCCATCAGGGCAGCCCACCCCCTATGCCACTACGCAGCTCATCCAGGCCAACCTCAGCAACAACATCAACAATGGAGGCAGTGGCGGCGCCGGGGATGCCAGCGAGAAACACTGGAAGCCTCCGGGTCAGCAGAAACAGGAAGTGGCACCCATTCAGTATAACATCATGGAGCAAAACAAGCTGAACAAAGGTGAAGGGCTTTGCATGGGTTCCCACCCCTCTCTGTAGTGATACCCTTAACCCCGGCGCGAGATGGAAACTGCGCGGTGACTACCAAGCCAAATTTTCCCTTTGATGGCTGAAAGGACTCTTGTCTTGTTGGCTTCAAAATTTCCAGTGTCAAAGAGTTAATTAGCACAACAATAACCTTGGAAAATTGATTTTATAATAATATATAAGTATTTTCAAATGGTTTGGAGATTAATTTAAATTCAATAGTAGGTGAGGGATTGCTTAGGACATGCAATCTTTTATTCATAAGGCAGATGTCCCGTCATCACAATACCTCACATTCTCAATAAATAGACTATTCCATCCTTTCCACTTGAGGATGGAAGATAATTGCTTCTACATGGTCAGAGAAATGAATGGCATTTTTCTATCAAACTGAAGAAAAATAATTAAATTAAACTTGAACTGGAGAAGTGGTTCAATTCTTGTAGCACTTCATGTGGCCCTCTGACTGCTATAATGTGTGATTCTAGGACCTAAATTTCTGTGGTTGACCTGATTGAAGTCTGTCAGTATAGAACCTAAAATAAATTGAGTTTAATATTAACTTAAAGCACCAGAATGGTATTGTATGGCCTGAGGGGAATGGCTCAGTGTTGTAATGTGTGGGTTGGAAGAGATAGGTAGTTGATTTCTTTGTACTTCTTCAGGCTACTGCCATAATAACATGATCTGCAAAGTTGTACCTCTAGGAAAAATAAGATTGCTCTAATTTGAATAGATGGGACAATGTTGTGCAAGTACACAGGTAAAAGATGCATTTTGCTCTAAGTAATTATAGATAAGGATTTGTTTTCTTGAGGCTTACAGCTTGAGATTATCAAAGGGTAATTTAAGCATTTCATTTCATTAAATCCATGCTATATATTTTAATTTCATAATAAAGTCATTTAACCTTCTCCCAAGTTTAAGGAAGCACTTGATTGATATAATAACCCAATTTAATGAAATTCATTAAGATTCCTGCATAAGTTCATGACAAACACTGACGAGGGTAGGACAGTTTCGATAGTTGTAGAGTTCACTGTGGCGGACCTAACTCTAGTTACATTTTTCTGCCACATTATGTGCTTTTACTCTGAGCCTTGGAAAGGTCTAGAAGTCCTGTGTACAAATAGTTTAGAATGTCTGCTTATTTATACTGTTTGAGATCAAATTGAGTATGTGAAAATATAATAAAGACTCAGGAATGCAAACAGACTAACAAATTAATGTTGCCTGTGTGCCTGTCAGTGGCAGGCTTATCATTTGCTCTGTCACCTCTGCCCAAGCAAGCAGAAGCATTTCTGAGCAGGATTGAGATGCTGTGTTTTCTTATTGGAGATATATTTTTACTAGATACAATGTTGCTGACTTGTTTCGGTTTTGGTACTATGTAACTAGAGTTGCATATGTAGCTAATCTGCTAAATATGTTACCATTTGAAGCTAGGCTAAAAAGCACCTTGGTGTGTGCTTAAGCTGAGAGGCAACCTAAGAGAATGAGCAAAGGTTTAGGTCTGGGTGCACTTGGCATCTGTCTTGGTTTACAATACCTCTACTTCTCTGCCCGCGGGGGGATTGCAGGGTGAGGCGTTGGGGAGTGGGAGGGAGGGAGGGATAGATAGTACACAAGTATACTGTTCTGGGCATCCAACTGAATCCAAGTCCTAAAGCATGTGAAACATACAAAACTGTGCCCACATTCCTTGTTACCATTTCGAAACACACATACATGTGTGTGTCTACTTCAGCTAGAAGCTTTTTTCCTATCCTGATAATCTGAAGAGAAGAACAAAATGAAACCAGACGAGGAAATGACCCAGCTGGTTTCTTCAGGGTTGCTCAGAAATAGAAACCGAACAAACATGAAATAACAGAGAGGAAATAAACATTTTTTTTTTTCTATCTCAAATGTCTAGATTATCGAGCAAATGACACAATCCCCCCAACCATTCCATACAACCAATCCTATGACCAGAACACAGGAGGCTCTTCTTACAACAGCTCAGATCGGGGCAGTAGTACATCAGGTAAGTAAAAGAAGACACGAGCCAATGCCAGCCTTTCTCTTAAAAAGAAATGTTGAACAGAGCTTTAATGAGCTAGCTGTTGTACTGAAGTGACGTGTCTCATCACTTTGTATCCTAGGAGCCCCAGACACAGGTCTGCCATTTAAAGCTCTGTGCACCCAGTAAACTGCTTCTTATCCTGCTTGGCACCAGATACCAAGCATTGTGTTACTGAGCATCTTTGTTACTGAGGCTTAGCAAAGTCAAAAAAATGATTTTCCAAGGCAGTTAAACTTCTTTTTCTTCCCTCAGCCAAAATAGAGTCCCAAACAGTACAGATGTGATTAATTTGCTAACTAGGTTACTATTTAGGTGCACTTAGAAGGAGAAAGCCTGAGAAACAATAACCTGGGCTTGAGGCGATGGCAGGAGCCTATCTTAGTTCTCAGTCTCTCAGTTCCTCCTGGAAGGCTCAAGTAGTTTCCACCCACTCTCAGCCTATGCCCTGCCTCAGAAGCCGCAAGTGAGGCTTCCCTGTGGGCCCCTGTAGCTGCAGCTGGCTGCCAGCTGTTTTCCTGATAGGGCTGCAGATGGGAGTTTGCTGGCAGTTAAGTCCTGTTTTGGTAATTAAAGGCAGTTCATTACTAGAACTAACATGTGGCAAGTCACACCACAATGAGAACAAGCGATTGATCTTAAGTGGAGCATGCTTCTCCAGGACAGGGAAGAATGGAGCCTCCTGGCAACTGCAGGAGTTGTTGCTAGGGTCTTTGTGCCCAGCGGATCTGCCTTCTTCTGTAATGATGCTCACATTCGCAGTTTCCTATCTTCCCTTAACCGAGGCACAACGATGCTGTGGCATTTTCTATCCTTGCTAAAAAAAAAAAAAAAAAAAAAAAATGGTTCTTACACGAATTTAAGGACCTTAGAAATGATCCTTTACTATTTTAGATTTTTCTCAGATTGTACTGAATATTCCTTTTTTCGAAGTATTACATGATTTTTCCTTCTCTTCTTCAAAGCAACTAAGCCCCACATTGTGAATAAAATTTCAAGTATCTGCTTTTGGGGAAATCATATACAATATTTAAGTATTTGATTACTATGTGGCACTTCATCTTTGAATTCTTCACTGTTTGTCGAGAAAAATGTACATTAATGGGGAAGACCATAATTCTAGGTTATTGATTTTCAGTTGGCTTCTACGACTTTAGATACCTGATCTTGATACTTCTGTTATCATTGATTGTTCTAGCGGGGTTTGAAGAAAGAGGACTAGAAATATGAAATCTGTTGATAGGTGGAGGGGAGCAACGCACCGGAATGAAATTCAGGGGAGAGCCGCATTGTTCAGCATCTTGGGGCAGATGCTGTTCTTAGGGAAGACAGGTATGAGGAGATTAAGAGGGAGGCGCAGGTTAATGCTAACTCCATAACACATGCCAACGTAGGCCTCCCAATCCGAGCAACTGAAGGTGTAAGAGAACACAGAGACAGACACACAGGCATGTGGCCGACAGTCACCGTTTATTATTAACAGCTGGCCTGCCCTGAATGCAGCCCACACTTGATGCAATAACCGACCAGCCCAAGAACAGCTAGCATGACAAACAGTTCCTGTGCCTGCAAAGTCCCAAGGGACTTAAAATCATTTTAAAGGTTCGTTGAATAAGCTAAGGCCTGCTTCATCTCCCCTGGGACTTGTTTCGGAGTCATAACGAAAAATTAAAGTAATTCTGTGAGATTGGAGGCTCATCTGAGAAAAAAATAATTACAGACTCTGTGTTCGTATTAAACACATGGATCTGAACTACGTTAAGTGGGAGAGTTTCGTCACACAATATCTTCTGACTTAAAACTCCCCAAAAATTAGTTTAGATAGAGCTACCAATGTTTAAAGATTAAGGCCATTTTAAAATCAAAACACCACAGCAACTGAATAATTGGGCTGCTTCAATCTGCTGAAACTATTTGGGAACGTCATCTTTTAATTATTATCACAAGCCATAATTTTATAGAAACAGTGGTTAAAAAATACTTTCTTAAAATGCACATTTCTCCTTCTTTTGTCACTAAATATATTAGTTCTTCTGGCAATTTATTTTACCCCTACCTCCCTTCCCCAAGAAAATGAGCAATTTCATTGTGCCCGAAACATTCCAATGGACAAGTACAAATTATATGTATTCAGTGATTTAATGCAACAGTAGAACACTAATAGATCGTATCTGTATTTTATTGTATTTTAGGATTCTGCAATTAAATAATAAAAAGGCACTCCAGAAAATATGTCCACAGCTCATTTGTTTCAGATGATAATCCATAATGCAATTAATTGCTGTAGGAAGATTGCTATTAATGATATGACTTGTAAAATTCATTTAAGCTTATGTTGCTTCCTTCACTATGTACTTGGCAGTTGAACTGGGCAGTTTGGGGCCTTTTTCTCTTGTGTCAAGTTCTGCTTAATGGAGAAAAGTGCACGTGTGTGTGTGTGTGTGTGTGTGTGTGTGTGTGTGTGTCTTGTAGGATCATAGCAGAAAATATTGAACTCTCTAATAATGGAAAATACAATGTAAAGGTCAGAAACAAAAGACCTGTATTTTGTTTCTTTTCTAGGGAGTCAGGGGCACAAGAAAGGGGCGCGGACACCAAAGGCCCCAAAGCAGGGCGGAATGAACTGGGCCGACTTGCTTCCCCCTCCCCCAGCGCACCCTCCCCCACATAGCAACAGCGAAGAATACAGCCTGTCTGTGGATGACAGGTAAGGGGCTCGGGGGTCGCCACTGTGAGAGGTGCCATCTCTGCGCGTCAGAGCAGACAAGTCAGGGTTCACCTGAACTGCCAAAAGGAGTTTCCTCGGGTTCACAAATGCTGGCCCCTAAATCAAACAGAAGGACTTAACAGCCCTCCTCGGGGAAATCTCAAATATGAATTAAGGTTTGAGAAACTTCCCTAGCATCTGAAAATTAGATACATGTATTATATATACACACAGGTTTTTATATCCACACAAACAGAAGCTCCCCCTAAGGGCTGTCTCAAATATGGAATTAAGTTTTAGGAAGCTTCTTTGACACACATATTATATGTATATACTTGTGCCCAGACGCTAACTACTCACGTATGTGTATACATGTGTGCACATATAACAATAGTGTGTATACATGTAACTTCATATGTGTAGAACCCTACGCATGTATGCACGTATAAGAATAGTGTGTATACATGTAACTTCCTATGTGTAGAACCATGTATACATGATTTCATGATATTTCAAGTAAATTCATATACTCATAGAACCACTGAAGTCAATGTCAAAACAGTACGTAATGTTAATTTCATAAGATTATAATGGAACAGAAAATATCCAACAGTGTTTTCGTAATACTTTTGTGGGGGGTGTGGGGGGGTGTTCAAGACAGGGTTTCTCTGCGTAGCCCTGGCCATCCTGAAACTCGTTCTGTAGACCAGGCTGGCCTTGAACTCACAGAGATCCTCCTGCCTCTGCCTCTGCCCCAGCCCCTTGCCCCCTGCCCCCTGTCCCTGCCTGTGCTGGGATTAAAGTACTGCCTGGCCACTGGACTTTTCCTGTTGTCATTGTCTCTGGAAACACAAATACTTTGCATTGTGTTCTGTTATCGTCTGTATTGAGTACAGCAGGATGCACAGCTGGGAAGTGGACTAGTCACATCCAGTTTTGTGAAAGTGTGTTCTGTGATGTTTCATGCCATGATGAAGTTCTCTAACGATGGATTTCTCTGAGCACATCCCTGCCATGAAGCAATGCCTGACAGGGTTAGAATGTCCTTGTCACGTATTCAATTTTCCTAAAACAATTGCATCAATCTATACATACAACTCACAGTATACTGCAAAGCACTCTTAGATAATACTACATTGTGCTACAAACAGTTTATTGAGAAGTTTCAATTTTGCAGAACCGATTCTCAAAGCATTTAATGAGTATAAATAAACCACATAGTAAAATTTAGGAAGCAAGTATGCTGTTTTCATTTTCCAGAATCTATCACTGGACATGGTACACCAGACAAAACAAAAACTGCCTCATCGTTGGCATCAAAGGAGAACCCCCCCAACAGAAAATAAACAGCCAGAAAGTGTAATCTACCTGAAAATATAGTCTTTTCAGTGACTAGAAATAAGGCTTGATCAATTTATTCTCCTCAAAGAAAGACTTTAACTGTTTCAGCTCTGCCCCATCTCCCTCTTTTCTAATAATATTTAAAGTGTATTTAAATAAGGTTCTTATAGAGAAAATGTGTATAGGCAATTCTCATTATGTATAACTATGATGCCGGTAATACTGAGTTACTGAATATGAATGCCTAGAGGGAGGGAGGAAGGAGCTCCCAAGAGCCTCCACCTCACTGATTTTGTCAGTGCATCCTCTTACTTTATGGGCATTTTGTTTAAAATGCTTCAGTAAACATCTGTTCTTCCTCCCTAATGTGATGCTCACAGCCAACAGCACTAGATCATTTCTGAGCATATTCACCTCTAAGGGACATGATGCCCATCTCTACCTGCCTTAGTTTAGTGGTACTTGGGCACCTCCATTGCATATCACAATAAACAGGGAAATTGCCAATATCATGCAAAAAATCAAAAGAAGCGAAAGAAATTAAGAAAGAGCTCAGAACTATGAAAACTGTTGGGGGGGTGACTAGGTAGGGTATAAACATGAACTCCTGAAAACAGGTCATTTATATATTCATCCTCAGCTGGGAACATATGCAGCAGGTGGCTTGATTTGGGCCTCTGTGCAGATGTGAGAATGACCATGAAAATGTCACCAAGGCCAATTTTGTGGTTGCATATAAATTTTACTGAGTCAGTAAATTCGCAAGAACAGAATGTGCACGTAACAGAGATCCGTTCAGCTGTTGTTTTTAAAAGTTTGTTGTCCCAGCTATTTTAATGTAATAATTACTGCTTAGTACACCACACACACACACACACACACACACACACACACACACACACAACATGAAGTTTATATGAAGAAAGAAAAAATAGAACAAAATCTTTAGGTGTTGCTATGGCACCCCAAAGAGGATGGTTTTAAATGGGAAGAAGGAAGGCATCCTGATCAAATGGCAGTCGTTCTTAACCTTGACACATAAGAAGGTTCTGAATAAAGAACATGGGGTTTATGGACCCTGGGACCACACAGAGATGTGGACTCCTAGAGAGCTAACAGGAAACACATGGAAGGGAGGGAGGAAGCTGAGAAGGCAGATGTTAACCAGATCGGCAGATACTTGAGTATCTTGCCTTTGCCTGGGCATTTTTTACTTTTTATTGTTTAAGCAATTAAAGAATAGTTCTTTGCTTTGGAGTAACATGAGTGATCTGTGAGTGGTGTACAATTACTTTTTGCAAGTTTGGAGCAACTTGAGGATACTGAAAATAGGAGTGATCAGAAGCAGAGAGATGAATTGAAAAGTTAAGGCAGTGGCTGTTAGCATTTCAAGCATCCTCTAACCACTTCCGGATCCCAGGGCTGCATGTGAGTAGTCAGTGGTTAGACAAAATGCTTAGTCGCCCCAGGGTCTTGCATAGTACCTATGTCTTAGGTAGGCTCATGCGCAGCCTGGCTAGGTCATCTATGCGCCTTCCTGGCGTGGCTGTGAAAGTCCCTATATGCATGCACTGGGCTACCCTTAAAAGCAGACCCTGCTCTCTCTCTCTCTCTCTCTCTCTCTCTCTCTCTCTCTCTCTCTCTCTCTCTCTCTCCACCTCTTTTCCAGAAGCTGTCTCCACAAACCCCTTCTGTCTTCACACCCAGAAATAAACCCTTAAAGTGGGTTCTGTTGTACTTTGTGGTCCCTTCTCACTGCCAGCAAATACAACAGTGCCCCATACTACACACACAAAGAACTAGACTCTGGAGTTTTTACAGATGAGCTGGGGAGTGGTTTGATGCAGAAGAGAGGAAATGTGAAGGATACGCTGTAAGATGTTCCGACGGGAGAGCAAATTACTGTGCTTCTTGAGAAGGAAGGAGACGTAGATGGGAGAGACAAAGGCTGTCTTATTAAATTAGAAAAGTAAAAGAATATGCAAAACAACCACAGTATTCGAACATCAACTCTTCTGACCGAGGGAAGCCAAATGGGTAGTAAAGAGAGGGCTAAGAAAAGCCGCTATGGCGGCGCATGCCTGTAATCCCAGTGGTCAGGAGGCTGCCGCCAGGTTGGGAGACAGAGGCTAGCCTGGATTATAAAGCAATACCCGGTATCTCTCTGAAACAGAAGAAGAAAAAATTAAAGGGAGAGAGAGAATAAGAAAAAACAAGTATGCAATTTATACAGTATAGTCTGTCTCTGCCGTTGAAGTGAGTGAACATGCCCGGAAGAGAGCTTGCTTTCCCTGTGGGCATCCTGATGCCCATTGCAGCTCCATCTTGGAGGAAAAGGCATTTATTTGATTGGCCAAGACCATTGTGTTTTACATTCAACATCCTAATTACAAACCAGCCGCCTGGTATCCAACTAAAGAAACAATACTTCTTCATTGTGGTGTCAGGGGAAATATGGGGGTGCTGGACTAAGTAACTTGAGTCCCTTTGAAAGGGTTTCTCCCAGTTTAGAACGTCACCTTGGGCTATTTGCTGCTGTAGAATCTTATTTTAAGGTGTGTTACTTTTGTTTATGCTGCATTCGTTTAACTCCATGAAGCTGTGTTACTGTGCCTGACTAAAACATCTGATGGTCTAATAAAAAGCTGAATGGCCAATAGTGAGTCAAGAGAAAGGATAGGCAGGGCTGGCAGGCAGAGAGAACAAATAGAGGGAGAAATCTGGGAGGAGAAAGCAAGGGGCCAGAGAAGAAGGAGGACAGCAAGGGCCGGACACCCAGGTACACAGCAAGCCATGGAGTGAGAAACAAAGAAAGGTATACAGGAATAGAAAAAGGAAAAGTCCAGAGGCAAAAGGTAGACAGGAGAATCTAAAGAGAAGCTGGCTAGAAATTAAGCCAAGCTAAGGCTGGGCATTCATAAGTAAGAATAAGCCTGTGTGTGTCTGAGTTATTTGGGACCAGGGTGGCAGGCCCCCCAAAAAGAGGAAAAAACAAATGACGACAATTTGCAGTACATTTTAAATATTTTTCTAAAGGACTTATGAATGACAGAGCCAGAATGCCCCAAGTATGTTGAAGACACTCGAAAACAACTATGCAAAACTATTTCCTATTGTAAGACTCTCCGCCGCCACCCCTATACTATGCCATTGTATGTTCCGATAACTTCTAACAATGAGCTGTTTCCTAACAATGAGGCTTTAATGAGACCCAGACCTACAGATCTGGAAGCCACTTAGCACCAGCACTCTCTAATACAAATAGTTTACTGTACGTTCTTACACTTTGTTGTAGCTATGACCAAGAAATGCCGTGTCCTGTGCCGCCCGCAAGGATGTATTTGCAGCAGGATGAGTTAGAAGAGGAGGATGAAAGAGGCCCCACACCCCCTGTTCGGGGGGCAGCTTCTTCTCCAGCTGCTGTGTCCTACAGCCATCAGTCCACAGCCACACTCACCCCTTCGCCCCAGGAAGAGCTCCAGCCCATGTTACAGGATTGTCCAGAGGACATCGGCCACATGGCCCACCAACCAGACAGGAGGTATGTTCTCACTAGCTGCCTTGCTGGCCAAGCAGAATTTCTGCTCAGAGATACTTGTTGAATGTTGTACCATGAAATAATTTTTGAGGCCCATGAGCATTTTCTTGGGCTATCAACCCGCACAGTGTATGGGCACACCAAGTAACACTCTTGACTCTCACTGAAAGGTTTCCCAATCCCAGTATTGAGTTTTTCCGCCAATGAAATAAATTAGATCAGGCCGATTTAAAAGTCCAGCTTTAAGGAGCAAAGCACCCCTGGGTGATTCTTGGGGAGAGAAAGCAAGAGAGACATCACATGGCAGGTCTAAAGCCCATGTCTTAAATACCCTGTAGGAGTGGTCTTGAGCATCTTTGGTGGGAGGGGCTGACCCTTGGCAGGCTTTCTGAGAGGCAGGGTCTGGAATGGGAGGTGTGGGGCCAGAGCAAAGCTTCCTAACACTCAAGTTAGCTGAATTAAACCCCATTGACTAATAACCAGGAGATATTGTACCTAAACCTTCACCCACTTATGCTAATTAAATTCATGAGCACCTGTCTCATTGTGAATCCTGTCCTTGTTGGTGAGTGTTTCAGACTGTAATTTTTCCTATATACGGACAAGAGGCCTCTTTGGTCTTCAGAAAAAATAATTCTCTCTGGTCATTTTAAGTCCAGTAAAATACCATTTAAAAAGGGTTGGTACTGCTGGGTGGTGGTGGCACACACCTTTAGTACCAGCACTTGGGAGGCAGAAACAGGCAGATCCCTGTGAGTTCAAGACCAGCCTGGTCTACAGAGTGAGATCCAGGACAGGCACAAAAACTACACAGAGAAACCCTTTCTCAAAAAAAAACTAAATAAATAATTAAGTACGTACATACATACATACATACATACATACATACATACATATATACATAAAAGGGTTGGTATATTTATTTTATGTTGACTTCAGATATTTTTTTTTTGGTTTAAATATTGGGCTGGAATATTTCTCTCCAGGCTACAAACAGGATATGTGTGTGTGTAAATATGCACATCATTGTGTATGCTTAGGCATTTTTTTTTACTCTAGTGAGCATCTCCAACAGTCCACTTTATTACATACAATGAATATGCATGTCATTTCTAACACATAAAAACTATTGCTGAGTATTGTTAGTTTTTCTCGTTGATGGTTTTGTTTGTACTATTTTATTGCCCTTGACACCGTGTTGTCCCCTTTGCTTTCCTCATTTCTAATATCCTTTGAAACTGAACACATTATTTGCCTCAGAAGATTTTTCTTCAGTATTCTTGAACAAAACAAATTCTAGCCTATGCTGCTTGAATTTAACCCTGTAGATTAAAACACAGTTTGCAGTGCTTATTAAATATCTGAAGAACTTATTACTAAATGTAAATGACATGCTTTCTCTAAAGAAGATTTTTAAACCTTCTTATGAATGATGGGGGTCTCTGTGTGTGTCGAACTGGGTTGCCATATATTTAAATTAATAGAATTAATCCTTGCAACTATATGAAGATTGAGAACAAATAAGGCATCTCTTTTCCCTATTAAGGTCACAGACCATCTCTGCTATTCTTATTAAAAGCAAATGAGGCGCTAATAGACACCATTAAGCTCTGAAATACCTCAGCATTCTTTCATTCTCTAAAATTACCTAAATTTCCTGTTGCCTAGCTACACCCCTCTGGGTTGCCTGTGGAATCACTGTCTTCCAGACTACTCTACAGCCTTTTTATTCCTTTTGTTGTTAGTGGTGGTTTATTCGTTTACTCAGTTACTTGCTTATAGTTTGCTTTGTTGAGACAGGATCTCCGTGTATGGTCCAGGCTGGCCTTGAACTTTCGCTGATTCTTCAGACCTCCCTAGTACAGGAATTACAGGTGTGGGCCGCCACCCCCTACATAATCTTTTCCTCATTCCTTTGCAACAAAAGTGAGTTCCACTTTCTCTATCCTGACCTTGCCTCCCAGTCTTTCTCCAACCCCTGACTTCACTGTTAACTCTCTGGCCTTGAAAGTTTCTTCTCCTTCACCCTCTCTTCTCATTCCATGGTTCCCACCTTTTATGTGACTTAACTTCCACCTCCTGGGTTCCCCTTCGCATCTTAGCCCTCTGCATTTGGCTTGTTCTATTTTGCTCCATTCATCTGCCTCCCAGTCTTTATCCCTCTCAAGCTTCCTACAGTGACAGCACTTTATGGGAATCAAGTACAACTGTGTAAGAGTCTGGGACAGAGAGTTTTAAACAAGTGGTATCTTCACCCTTTTAATTGATTCAGCCACTACGCTTACTCTGACAACTGTCAAATTTATTTAACCATCCTAGACTTATTTCCTGAGCGTTACAATATTTTCACATGGTCCTTGAATGTAGTTGCTGTCTTATGTAGAATGATCAACTGTACCATTTCAGCCGATGTATGAGGAATATAATAGCCAAGGCCATATATAAAACTCAAACAAAAGCCTCTGCCCGTTTGTTGTCAGTGACTCTCCCCTTTATCCTCTCTTGTTTTCATACCATTCTATAATTGCAGTTACCTACCAGTTTCCTTTAATGCTAAACTTCAAAATAGCTCCTGACATTTTTCTGTGGTTTCCATTTTTCCAGGAAGGCTTCAGCCCAGCCCCAAACAAAAGCAAAACAAACAAAAATTTAAAAAATCCCCCAACTCCTTTGAAATGATCTCCCATCTTGGTCTCTTCCATTTTCCTCTCTCTCCTCCCTCCCCCTCCCACTTCACCCCTCTGGATCTTCCTCCCTCTAGTTGAGTCAGCCATTACAGCTTAATGCAGTATCCATTAGGTCTCCTCCCCTTTGCTCCCCTTTTCCTCCATCCCAGAACACACTCTCTTCTCTGCTGAGTCCGTTTGGAATTCCCTGAATTTATCTTAAGGTTACATGATGACCTGGCAAGCAGGTCGCATCCTTGTAAGCCTGACTGCTCCCCATTCAAAGCTGTCCTCTGGTTGCCTGGGAAAAGCCAAGCCACCTTTTTTCCTTTAAATTAGTCTTTTAGTTTTAGAGATTATAATATAATTACTTCATTTCTCCTTCCTTTTCTCCCTTGAAAGCCTCCCATATATCCCTTTTTGCTCTTTTGCAAATTCATGCCTTCTTTTTCCATTAATTGTTGTTGCATGCATGAGTGTGAATGTGTATATATATATATTTCTGAATACATAAGTATACCTTGTTCAGTCTATATGTTACTTGTATGTATGTTTTCAGGGCTGACCATTTGGTCTTGGATCGGTATGTTCTTCCCCAGGAAAGACTATTTCTTCTGCTCTTAGCACTCCTTAGCTGCCTCTATTTCTTTGTGTAGGGTTGAGGCCTCGTCAGCTTTCCCAGTCCATGGTAGAACATCTATTGGCGTCCTCCTTGTTCAGCTCCTATTCAGGCAGTCATGTTGGTGGGGCATGGGTGTTGCTTCTAGCTTTCCTAGCAATACAGTCTCATCGGAAAGGCCCTCATGCTTGGCTCCTACGGTCTTCCCACATCTTCCGCTGTGCTCCCTGAGCCTGAATTGAGGGCATGAGCAGCCTTTCTGACGCTCTCTACAAAGCTGTCTTCACCGTTGTCCTGCTAATCGGATTGCTTGTTGCTTTGGCATTTATATCTGTTCCTCTATTTGAATGAAAAGCCCTTTGAGAAGAGAACTCGTGAGTCTGAATTTCTCAGTGCTTTTTGTACTGTTTGGGAAATGCACTTAAATACACTTACACTCAATGACTGGAGAGCTATCATCTTCAGTCCATGAAGACATATAAACTTGATTTCCAGGAGCATCCCTAGACTGGACACTGGACATTGATAAAGTCAATGAAAACTCACTTTAAAACACTGAGAGCGCTTATTGCTTTTTGTAACAGACATGTTCTGTATGCTTATTATAGATGCTTTCAAAATAAAGGTCAACTTTGGGCAATATAGGACACAGAAAAGAGCCCATAATCTATGTAATCAGGTAACCATGTTAAGAGGTTCAATAAGGAAGGAAAGGGGAGAGGAAGTGATGTAATTATTTTATAATCTCAGTAAATAAAATAAATGAGATAGTTACACAAAAAAGAGCCTCAGAAGCCTTATCTCTGCATATTTTCGTGCTGTGTTCAGTACCATCATCCGCCAGTGTTCCTTCACAAGCTCCTGTTCCCACTGCAGTGTGTTTTCTACACTGATCGTCTTTAACCGTAGATATTTGTGTTGAATGTACCTTACGATTTATTTTGAGTGAGCGAGCGATGGTGGATCCTCATCTGGAGTTAAATCTTGAATGCGACCTCTTCTTTTCCCTTTGCCTGTTCAGAGGTGTGTCTGTCAAACAGATGTGATCTGTTTTGCGTCACCCTGCTACTTCATTGCTGATTCATTAGAGACAGTTATTTCTCTACAGATCGCGTTCTATGTCCAAGTGTACCCATCTATCCAAGGACTTGTTTTCCTGGAAGTTTTTACTACCTGTATGTATATCACTCTGGCATGTTACTTACAAGTGACACACAAGGCACCGGTCTCTCAGGCAGCAGCCTTCTCCCTTGACTACATTTGTGGTCGTGTCCCACTACATGGTCTTGTTGCGTGGAGTTGCATGGAGTTGCCCCTTGCTGGGTCAGAACCCCCTGCTATAGACTCCGCTGCGGCATTTTCTTACAGTGCAGACTGCTTAAAGTCCTTCAGTGCCTTCCCATCTCCCTTAATATAAAGACAGCACCCTTGGGGCGGCAGGCAGCACCCTTGGTGACCTTGGTCTTGAGCCACTTCATCCGTAACCACTGTCACTGCCTTTGATGTCATCACCATATTTCTTTCACTTCAGGAATGAACTCTAGTCTTGCTCACCCCACGATTTTTGCATGTTCTAAACCATCCTTCCAGACCACCAACGTGTCTCCTGTTATACCGGGATCTCAGGGAACCCCAAAAGACCACCACGGAGACCAAATCCCCGCATGTGCATGTAAAAGCAAAGAGCCTTTGTTTTCAAGCTCCCAGGCTCGGTCTGTCTATCCCACGCAGTGATGAGAGCAGAGAGCCCTGAGATCATGCAGGGTAGGGATTTTTATCATAGCAGAAGTTGGGGTGAGGGGATTTCCAGGGTTCAGGGCCCTGGTTGGCTGACTATTGTCTAGGGGTAACTGTAAAACAAAAACAGGTATGTGCTAGACTCTGGGACATCTGGCCACCTTATCTACTGGTTGGAATGTTTGGGATGTCAGATACTTCCCCATCTCCGGGTGGATCTCTGGGTGGGGTCAGCTTGTGGCTTTTCCTGGATCTGGGTGTTAACCTGCCAGTAAGCTTGTCACAGAAGCTGGGTCTGGGCCCCTAAGCCTGACATGGCAACAGTGTCATCAAGCTGTTTGGGGCCCCCTCCACATCTCCCAAATATCTATATATCTTTTAGATTCAAGAATGAATATCATCTCCTCTTTCCCCGTTACCTCAATATGGGTTGAGACCCTTGTGGGTCCTCTACAAACTCTGACCTGGTGCCTGCCTCTTTAAAGCAGAACCATTTCTGGGCATGTGCTTTATTGTGTCTTGCAAGCCTGTTTGAACTGCCATGTCTCCTTATTCACCAGAACTCATAATAGAATGCTGAGGTTCATTCTTCTGTTACTGTCTAACAAGCACTTCTGAGATTTGGTAACCTGGCACAGCCATTTTATAGGGTCTGTAAGTCCGGAATTCTGAAAAGATTCCTGTGGAATCTCCAGCTCCAGCTCGGCTGTTGGGCCTGGAAGCTCTCCTGTCAAGTGACTTGCTTCTCATCTCATACCCATGCTGTCTCAGGGTTCTGGGACTCCTCTCTATTGACACTTAACTTTAGCTTCCAGGTTCTCATCCCACAGACCAGGCTTCTCATAACAGAGTCTCAGGAAATCAGCGGGGTGGCAATTGCCTTCAGGTCAAGAAAGTTGTCAAACCAAGAAGGACCACATTCAGGACTGGGGCATATCCTTAACCTCTGCTATGTTGTGTTGTTCAATGAACTTATGTGGCCTGGCCAGAAACAATATGGAAATCTTTTTCTTTCTTTCTTTTTTTTTTTTTCCGAGACAGGGTTTCTCTCTGTAGCTTTGGAGCCTGTCCTGGACTAGCTCTGTAGATCAGGCTGGCCTCGAACTCACAGAGATCCACCTGCCTTTGCCTCCCGAGTGCTGGGATTACAGGCATGTGCCAACACCACCTGGCGAAATCTTTTTCTTGATGGGAGAGTAACCAACTCTCATTTTAGAAGTTCATTTGGAGTAGGAGGTATTGTTATGGACATACTGAAATATATATATATATGTATATATACACATATATATGTATATGCATATACATATATATGAATATTTAACTTATATTTGTTATATATAATTCTAAATCATTATATGTCTTAAAACATAAAGTGTTCCCTCTAATTTTGTTACTGGTAATATTCTCATTGATTTAAATATCTAGCATATTTATCATAATAGGTAAAGTAAATGTTAAAATACATACATTCATTGATTTTCTGACTACTGGTTAGGCCATATATATACTATGATATATATTAAGAAAAGTTTAGAAGTCAAAACATAACTTCATGCCATTTAGTAAGAATTTAAAGGCTCACATTGTTGAGCTGAGGAGATAGTTTAGTTGGACCTGAGTTTCACTTGAAGAATCCATGTAAAAACTAGACATGGCAGATTCTTCTTGTTATCCCACCCCTGTAGAGGCGAGACAAGCTTCCTGGCCAAGGAGTTTAGCCTGCTGTGATAAACTGCAGACCAGTGAGAGACTCTCAAAACCAAGGTGGATGAAGCCTGAGGAGCAATACCCAAGATTGTCACTTGGCTCCATACATGCACACACACACACACACACACACACACACACACACACACACAAAACAAAGAGAGAGACAAGACTTGAGTTATATTGTAATTTCTCCAATGAATTTCCAAGATATTCCATTTATGTCTAAAACTCAGAAGTTGCTTAATATAGTAGGAATCTCCATTTTTAGTCAATTACAATAAAAATAATGTGTTTAAACATTGTTCACATCTTTTGCTTCAAAGGTATCAGGTGATGTTGCCTTGCTATAGTTACTATTTAACAAAAATGTCCTGAACAATGAAAATAACATTCACATATGGGCTAGGAAATTTACCTGTATTATTAATATACACAGCTTGAATTTAGCAGTATTGAGAGGGAAAGAAATTCAAATAAAAAAGCAAAATTAAATGTCCTTTTTACAAATAGTCAAGAGATAGTTAATTACACAGAACATTTATGCTACGCTAGTGTTTGAAAAAAATCTCAGAGGTTTTTCCCTTTTGTGTCTTGGTTGGCAAGTGTCGTATGGTGAACTGTAGATACACCTGCTTTCATAAATTAATGGAAGCACTCCCCTTCCTCTTGAACATGTTTATGGAGGCATCATTTTTGCAGCAGCCTAGGCTGCTGTGAGTTGCTGGCATGTACTTTTACATTATTTCATGAGACATTGAAACCCCTGAGGGGAAGAATCGAGAGGGTTGAGGTTCATTTGTGACAAGCCCCATGTGAGTGCAGCATCCTGAAATAGCTTTTTGTTTTCCAATAGAATATATTACATATTTCAAACTGTACATGTTTATCACACATTCGCTGGGCTGGCCTTATTTACAGATGGTTTGAATAAATTTTTCTGCCTTTTCTCAGAATTTGCATGGTTTGTAGTTTAAAAAACCAGCCCCTGTTGAACATGAAGGTATTTTCTACTCTCCAGAATGTAAATTCTCCAAGCACAACAATATTGGCATTCTCTCACACTGGAGTTAGCAGTTCCACAGCAATTTATTGATGGTCAAAATAGTCCCCTTTGTGCTTAAAACCCTACGATGTCTTTTAAAAGAAACCAAAGTTGCCTGGTTCTTGTGGCTTTGCATGCTGACAAAGGCTGTAAATTAACTTTTAAGTACACAGTTTTATTACACTCCAAATGAAACAATGGTTTTCCTTCTATGTGTATAACACATTCCACATTGGAGCAATTATCCATATTAATCTTTTAAATAACTTCAGCTTTGGCACATTTTTCATATTTCTTCTAGTGCCACACACGCAGATAAATTAAACCCACCCAGAAATGAAAAGTAATCCACTATATTGTAGGACTGTGGATGTGTGATATGTGTGTATGTATATATGTTTGTATATATGTGTGTGTATGTGTAGATATGCAAATGTATAAAAACATACTTATTTTGTGTAATGTTATATTCTTATATACCTATAATTATTTTGTATAATTGTTAATTTTAATTTCTCAGTTTGTTTGTTTATAAATCCATTTGTAAAATGTCTGTCCTTCACCTATATAAAAAATGGGAGGTGGGGAGGGAGGGAGGCCATTACCATTCCTAGAAAGTGGTAGCCTTGGAAATATGATTTGGTTTCAATTCTGAGTCTACATATAAACACTGTAAGAATTTCGCAGCCTTTGAATTTCAGCATACTTTTGTGTAAATGATAACTTAAAAAAGCAAACCAGCAGGTTACAAGAATCAATTAACATTGTAAAATATGGCTAGCCAGTGTCTCAATGACTTGACTGTGGGGTTTCAAAAGACATTTCTTTTATAGTTTTCAATTTTAAGTAATAAAGTGAGTTTATGGGAAGTGTCTCCATTTATTGGGATCCCAGGCAGAAAATAGCTTACTTCAAAGAACGGCCAGAGCACACTATAAAAGGTGTGGTGTGGAACTTACTTTTCTCTCTCTCGAGGAGACAGCCACATCAGAACCTGATTGGTTTTGACCATAGGTAGATTTTGACCACCTGCTATGTAGCTCTGTCTGCTTACTGTTCATGTTCGTTTAAAAACCTTAATCGTGCATTCCCAGACTTCCTTTGTAGAGGGCTTTGGTGGCATGGAGTAGTGGCCCATCTGTACCACTCCTTTTCATCTTCTGTCCTCTTCCTGGGGGCAAGAAGAGAGGGCATCAGCAGCAAATGCAAGCTGGTCTCCTTGGGGGACAGCACTAGACACTCTTCCAACTCTTCTTACTAAGTATTGTCATGATGGAGAAGGAGACGCACTGCCACTAAGCCCCTTCAGCGGTGAGAACTTGGCTCTGAGACAGCATCTCTAGTCACCTGTCTCTTTAACCAAATCAGGCCACATCTTCACGTGGATTAGCACTCCTGCATCTTTTCTCCAGGCCGCCCACATTGTGGGGTTACCAGATGATACGCTAGATCCTAATGACGGCTGCGTTCTAACAGCAGTGCTCGGCTGTTCAGAGCGAATAGTCCTTTCTTCCAAAGAGTGGAGGACTTGCTGAGCTGCTGTCCTGGGTCACTCCACCTGACATTCTCCATTGCATTGTCTCTTTTACCTGGCTTGGAGAGGCATCAGTGAACAGGACTGCGTGTGTCTTCCTTTTTTGCAGGCACACTCCAAATGAAAAAAGTCATTCCCTTGCATTCGTCTTTGCTAGGAACGCCTTCTTTGCATGGTGTTGCTTTCCATTAGTGTCCAAATGATCTCCACCATCTCAGCCATCTTAAACTCACTGTGGATTATGGAATGACATACTTTTAAATGGAGTTCTTCTGGACAAATGGCTAGGGCCCATTATTTAGAACTCCAAGTATGGTATTCATATTGTGTTCTTCTTGTTTTGACTCCTAACAAATTCTGGGATATGAGAATAAATGGCATTAACCTTATTGAATAGCCAAGTGGATAGAGCCACACAAGCCTGCCCAGCTGAACACCACTGTTGACGGGTAGAAATACAGTTAGGCATGAACAGAAAGGTAATAGAACACTAAAAAGCAGTAGAGTTTAAAAAGAGTTCATAACCTTCAGTGGAACCCATAAGTGATTAAATCAGAGAAAATTGTTCTTGGATCTCATAGCTTTCCTTAATAGAATAAAGTCTAAAAGCAATTATGGCATATGCTGAATATGTATTTTTTAATCATATGAAATTTTGCTGAATGTTGTCAAGATGAATGACTCCATTTGCTCTGAATAGTAGGAGTTGTGATGAAGAAAAGAGAAGGGAAAAAAATGTGTGTAGAACAAACTGTTTCGAGATAAATGTCTGTTACCTCTAATAATAGTAAACAACTGGGAATATTAGAAAGTCTTTAGCACAAATACAATATGACCCCAAATAAAGATTATCCTCCCCTCATTTTTAAACGAACAGGATTAAATGAACAAACATGAGGAGATTTAGAGAACCGAATATCTTTTTGACTTGCATAAAACAGTAGACCGGATTTGACAGTTAGTGTTAGTTGTCAATGGACAGAAATTAGAAACACCTGGAACACCTGGGAGATAGGCCTGTGGGGGGGTGGGGGTGAGAGGAGGGCTCAGTAATCTTGATTGCACTAAATGGGGTGCAATGCCTCACCAACCCTGGACTATATAAGTAAAGAAAAGCAGCTGGGTGACAGCACCCATCCATTGCCGGCTGCTTCCTGCTTGTGGCCCAGCGTCGGCAGCTGCCTCCAGCCTTGACTTCTCTCTCATGACAGCCTGTAGCTTTGAACCGTGAGTTGGAATACACCCTCTCTCCTTTACATTGTTTTTGTCAGAGTTGCGGCTGGTCACCATCAGCTTCCCCTTCCGGGTTGATTATCCAGTGTCCCGTGTCTTGAGTGGCGAGCTGAGTTGTCCCTCTCTTTCCATCTTCCCACAGGCGGCAGCCCGTGAGTCCTCCGCCACCGCCAAGGCCAATCTCCCCGCCTCACACTTACGGCTACATTTCAGGACCGCTTGTCTCAGATATGGATACAGATGCTCCCGAAGAGGAGGAGGACGAGGCTGACATGGAAGTGGCCAAAATGCAAACCAGAAGGCTTTTGTTACGCGGGCTTGAGCAGACCCCAGCCTCCAGTGTTGGGGACCTTGAGAGCTCTGTCACTGGGTCCATGATCAATGGCTGGGGCTCAGCCTCAGAAGAGGACAACATTTCGAGCGGGCGCTCCAGTGTTAGTTCATCCGATGGCTCCTTTTTCACCGACGCTGATTTTGCCCAGGCCGTTGCTGCAGCTGCGGAGTATGCTGGCCTGAAAGTGGCTCGCCGCCAGATGCAGGTCGCTGCCGGTGAGTCCTCCACACCCGTCACCAAGGGGCGTGCCTGGGTTAAGAGGTCCTGAGTTCAATTCCCAGCAACCGCATGGTGGCTCACAGCCATCTGTAATGAGATCCGGTGCCCTCCTCTGGCATGCAAGGCAGAACACTGTCTATATAATTAACAAACAAATCTTTGAGAGAGAGAGAGAGAGAGAGAGAGAGAGAGAGGGAGAGAGAGAGAGAGAGAGAGAGAGAGAGAGAGAGAGAGAGAGAGATGCCTGTTTGTCACTAACAGTGTCCTCCCATCATGTGTCCTGTGAGAAAAAAATCCTCCAGTTTTTCTTTCTCTTTTTAGACTGCCTATAGAAAGCAAGGTTCAACAATACGGCTTGGTTTGATTATTTTCTAGTTGTTACTAAGACTTTCAAAATGATTTATTATTTCATAAACTCTATAAGCTGACTGATGAGAAACAGACTATGCTGTCGGTTATGATAACCATAGCAAGTGTATACATACGTTTACATATATTTCTGCATACACACACACACACACACACACACACACACACATACACACACGTTTTAGGCAATTGATAAAATTTCTCTAAGGTTTAAATACATTCGATAAAATGAACTCATGCTACTTTGCACTTTTTTGGGGGGGGGGGGTTCGAGACAGGGTTTCTCTGTGTAGCTTTGCACCTTTCCTGGAACTCACTCGGTAGCCCAGGCTGGCCTTGAACTCACAGAGATCCACCTGCCTCTGCCTCCCGAGTGCTGGGATTATAGGCGTGAGCCTCCAACGCCCGGCTTACTCCGCCCATATTATAAATGGATTTTATGCAGAAAGTCACTAAGACGAAATTCAATTCGATAATTATATTTAATTAGCACTTCTGTAAGAGAAAGAAGAAAAACAGCTGGTTGGAACACTCAACCCTTTGGGAAGTGGCTCCTTAACCTCATTGATTGGCCACGCTTACTTGTGATCACAGTTCCGCATGGAAGCTCCATCAGGGAGAAGTGTAATACTAGAGCTCCTGGTTAAACCAGTTATCTCCGCTCTTCACAGGAGGAAGGCAGGGCGGCCTGGCTCAGTGCCTGCTGGGTGCTTGTTTCTGTGGCTGCTCACACTGCAGGACAGATGAGGCTGAGAATCCCCCTAGGGCCAGCATCGGGTCTCACCTCCAAGGACCTGGTTCTTTTGACCCATGTCTGCCAGCCCTAGTGTATAAAGGTTCCATGGTCCCCAGAGCAGAAGTACCAGCCTGGGAACCTGCCCTGGTTATGAAAGTCTGTGGAAGGACATTGCAGATTGAAACTGTAACGCCTCTTTATGCCTCTCATCAGTGAAACTGGGAAGATGCTGAAATTGTGTATACATCTTTTTTGTTTTGTTTTGGTTTTCGAGACAGGGTTTCTCTGTGTCGTTTTGGTGCCTGTCCTGGCTCTCGCTCTGTAGACCAGGCTGGCCTTGAAATCACAGAGATCCACCTGGCTTTGCCTCCCGAGTGCTGGGATTGAAGGTGTGTGTCACCACCGCCCGGCAGGTGCATATATCTTAAAGCATAAGTGATTCATATTTGTAATCTAATAGTTGGAAATGCAAGTTAATATAAATGCATATTATTTTCCCTTTCCTCCATTCACTGCTATAGCCTAGTATAATGAATGTACTTATTTTTAAATCATTTTTACTTAATTCTTCTTCTCAACTCTTACTTAGAGCAGAAACAGAAAGAAAATAATTGAAATTGCAATAAATATCATATGGTCTTTGTGGAGAATATATATACATGTGTGTGTGTGTCTATGATGTGCATGGATGTGTTTGTGTGTGCGTGTCTATATTGTGCTTAGGTGTGTGTGTGTGTGTGTGTAATTGTTTCTGTATGTCTATATTTCTGGTAGTCAAGAAAATACAAATAGTTGAGATAAGCAATATGAAAAGAACATATTGCAGGAAAAGATCATCATAAGTCAATTATTGCTGCCTGTTGTCTTAATTTTCACAGTTTAGTAACGGTCACAATGGGAGCTTCCCTTGCTTTCTTGAGGTATTGCCCTGATCATTACTTTTTATCAGTATAGAATATATTCATAGATACTTCACTTAAACCGCAAGGCCATCTCTATACATTATTCATCGTGTGGAAAAAGATGTCTGATATTTATCAACACATTATCACAGCATATGTGTTTACTTCAGGCCTATGTTTTCTAAAATTCTTTTTCCCAGTCGCCACTCAATGTAGTAATATATGCAAACCTAATTAACTTTATTAATAAATAAATAAATAACATCTAATTCTATATATGTTTTACCTTAGTTTTTAATCTTCTGTAAAGAAATAAGTACATGAAATTCAACATTTCCAGCCACTATTTTCAGATTGCATTAATGGCACGTTTCAGCTCATTAAGTCAACGAAACATAGGAATAATGTTGAAAATTCATCTGTAAGCGACCTTATGCCTCAGGGTCTTTGAGCAGTAGATAGCCTTATACAATGGAATGAAGAATGGTTTCCATCTCCACTCTAATTCTCTATTTTCATGGATATGTAACTTTAATTGTAATAGTCTCCATCATAGCTAAAGAGAGTTGGGTTGAATATTTTATTGTATTGTAATTTAGTAGCACTTCTGGTTTCATTTGGCTCATAATTATAATGAACTAAACATGCCCTGGCCTCTGCCTATTATAATATTCTTTTCAAGAAATGGTGGTGCTTGTCATGTGACTTGAACTTAATATGAATGGATAACCCAATCACATTGCTTCTCACTTGGCTGCATTAATGTCCATTATTTAACGTGCCTCGGTTAGCACTTCTAAATGTGTTGATTTCAATGTATGTGGCTTCTCTTGTTTATAGCCAGAGGCCATGTCTGATGCCTGGGTCTGTCTGAAGTTTCTTGTGGTTCAGTAGGAAGCAGTGGATTTCTGGGTAGAATTACTAGAAGCCAAACTACTGTAGGTCAGCATAGCACTGGAAGGCTTCCATTGCCGTTCGAGATGAAACACACTGCCCCTGATATAGTATATCATCTTTATAAGGGCCAGGGACACTGATGACATTGAAATGAACCATGTCTGCTATGTAAATTAAGTTCGCAATATCACCGGGTAATGTTGTCTATCCAAAACTGACCATCACCCTCACACTGGAGTCTTGGAGAGGCCACTGAATAGTGAGGATGGACAAATATCTTAAAGCAGAAAAAAAACACTGAAGTACATTTGGGTAGACTACATATGTAAGCTAGATGAATGTCAGAGCACTTACAAAGAGAATACCCAAGAATGTTACTGAGTTATTGGGGTTCTGCCTTCAAAGAATGCCATAAACAGACTTAATTAAAATAAGTGTATAATTAATCCAGTGCATTTTTACATCCTGAATTTGTTAAGGAATCTGATTTTTTCCTGTTCAAAAAGTAACAAGCATTGAATATGTGGTGCAGGAAAAGAATAACACTCTTGTTTTAAGAACATTTTAGTGATGATAGTTGAAAAAATAATTGCAGTGTTTCCCTTATGTAAAGATGATCAGAAACTTTAGCAGAAGAATCCTGTGGTTATTACGAAAAGAAAAAGATTAACAATGCTTTCAGGCTGTTTCTTCCAAGTAGCATTAAATAGAGCGGGGAGCTCATAGTTTGGTGGCTGCTAAGTATGTTTTAAAATTAGGGATTGTTTCTAGCTTGAGTATTTGACTTTGGCTGTTTCTATGGTACTGGAATCCAGTGATGAGCCTGTCTCTGGCTTTTCTCCTCAGGCCGACGCCATTTCCACGCCTCTCAGTGCCCTAGGCCCACGAGCCCTGTGTCTACAGACAGTAACATGAGTACTGCTGTAATCCAGAAAACTAGACCCGCCAAGAAACAGAAACACCAGCCAGGACATCTTCGCAGAGAAGCCTACGCAGATGGTAAGTCCATTGAAACGGATGAAAACATCTCTGAGGCTCACCATTCCCCTGCTTCTCTGTGGCTAGTGGATGTATGTGTTCACTGACTTTAGAAACTACATTAACATCCATTAAGAGTAGTTTTATATTACTTACAGGAGTGAAATCCTTCCACAGCTTGTCAACTGTCTTTAGCCTTTGCAGTTTTCAAAATGGCTGGTTCGGAATTTACATAAACATTTTTTACAGTTTTTATTTCGGTTTCACACAATGGCCATGACTCTAGTTGATGTCATCACATAGGATTAACCTTTGCCAGGTCTGCTGACCAAAACTCTAGAATGTCTCCATTTTCTTCATTCTGTCTTTTAAAAATAATTTCACACTTCAACAGAGAGCAATCAATGTACTGGGATAATTTTGGCAACCATAGTGGTTTTACATTTAGTCTGTGCACCAAAAGGCAGGCACCTCAAATCCTTTTCTTCAGGCCGTCACATGCATTATGGACTCTCGCTGAAGAGGGTACACTTGTACTCTCAAGGGGGCAGAGGAGGATAATACAAACATTGTGATGTTGTCTAGAGAAAGCCTTTAATGAAAGTGCCTCAGGTGACCCAGCATTTATTAAGCCGCCACCACCTTCTCATTTTATAAAACAACCCCTTGGGCTTTATTGGAAATTCATGTAAGAGAAATTCTCTCAGACTCACCCATCTTGTCAAGTTTACTGAATTTGCTAAAGGGGTGGGGGTGGGGGCGTGGAGGAGAAGGTTGTCTCAGGCAGGGTCCCCACCTCCTGGGTGTCCGCAGCCACAATCTGGTTAGGACCTTTCTTCCTAGTCAGCAATTTTTCATAAAGCCCATCATTTGCTATTAGCATATGAAAGCTTAATGTTAGAGACCGCTATCCAAGGTTATGGGGAGGGGCCTCTTGGAGGTCCTTTTCCCTGTGAGTCTTGCCACTTGACTGAAAAACTCAATACAAAGCTCACAGCCTGATGAGCACAAGTAATTTTGCCATGCGTGGTTGTCCATGCTATTATTTGGAGTTTACACAGAGAATTTTCTCTCACTAGCATCCATTGGATACTAGACTGCACTAAATACTGGCATGACACAGTGCTCCTGGCTGCTGCCCAGGACTCTATCGTCCTCAGTGAAACTGAGCTGTCAGAATATTATCTGATTTTGAAGGGTTATTACAGTGGTCCTCTGCATGTATGCCTCGGTGAAGGGACAAACACTAGGTGTAAATCCTCAAACTGTACAGGCCGTCTTACATTTATGGGGTCCCCCCCCCCCGTAATGGCATTTTACAAGTTTTATTGCTGTTTTATCAATGTTTATTATCTGGAAGACAGGACTCCTCACTGGAAGGCTGGTCCAACGACAAGCCTAGATGTAAACACATCGGAATTGAACACATATGGAAAAATCTGGCCTCAAACTTTGTGTAGATCTTTCTACCTCTTATTTATATGTATTTAGAAAGAAGTCTGGCATTGAGTGAGGCCTCCAAATATGCTTGAAATAGTGAAAGCTTGCTACGTTCACAAGCACAGCATCACAGTTATATATTATGCCATTCTTGAGAACTCTTTGCTATATTTGTGTCCTGCCGTCTACAGGACTTGTTTTGATGTATTTGAAAACTAAATATGAACAGTAACCAATCCTTGAGTATAAAGTATGAAACTGAATGATGAATCACCAAAATTATTTTTTATTTAACTTCAGGCATACCAAAGAACTAAGAAACTGTTGAAACATGTGTAATAAAAAGTTAATGTGAAATATTACTTGGTTTTAGAATAGGCCGTTTCACAAAAGTGGTCACGTAAATTATCAGTGCTTACTACAATGCAGAAGATAATAATAGTTTCCTGTAGCTCATGTAAATAAGGAATGGAGAAATGAGTCAAGCTGGTTTTAAATTATAGCTTTATCCTCCCTTCAACACGGGGAACCATCCATCCTTGAGTTATGATGACTAGACTGTTTCTTCAATTCATTTCTGAAAATTTCATTGAAAAAGCTATTTATTATTTATTTATAACTGTGTTATTTATAACTCCTAAAATGTGCACTACTTATTTGAAACCACAAAATTCAGATCTCTCTTAATGTACTAAACAAAAGAAATACAAACTATCATACTTATATTCACATGCACACACACACACACACACACACACACACATACACACACTCACATACACTTTATAATTCGTCTACTCAAATCCAGGGTTTTCCATGCCCTCTACCATGATCTATACCCTATCACAATATGTGTATACTCTTGATAGCAACTATGAAATAGAGGTAAAAGTGACTTTCTCAGAAAACAATTTTATCTAATTATTGTACTGCATTTATAAAATATATCTTAAGGGCTGAAGAGATGGCTCCATGACTAAGAGCATTAGTTGCCCTTCTAAAGGACACAAGTTCAACTCCCAGCACCCAAATCTCAGCTCACAAATATCTGTAAATCTAGTTCGAGGGACTCCAACACCCTCATACAGACATAATGGCAGTAAAACACCAATGCACATAAAATAAAAATAAATACATTTTTTTAAAAAAGAAAATATCTCTGCAGATCATGTTATAGAGAATCCCAGTAACACATAACAGTTTTTTATGCTGTTTTATAAGATTGGTGGGTAGAAGAAAGCATTTGAATCATCTGTTGTTAAAATCTTAATTAAGCATATTTGTAAAGTATAGAGGAATTGGTGATTTTTTTTGGGGGGGTTGTTTTTTTGCCTTTTCTGTAAGTGCAGTGTATTGACTGGAATGGATGAGTCTAGTTACTATGTATCAGTTATGAGAACACTGTCCAAAATGGGTGACATTCTTGAGTTTATAGCATCTTTGCTTTATAAATATCACCCAAACTTCAATTTCCCCAGTTGTTTTCTAAAGTATTCAAAAAAATAAATGGGACCTCCTTCTGGGTCAATAAAGTGTAGTCTTTGAGGATCCCTCTTAGCTGGTCTGTTTGTTGCTTCATCTGTCACAAAACAGTACCACGGACTTTATAATGAGAACAACACCCATGCATTTCCTCAGAGCTCTGGAAGGTAAAGTCCAAGACTGAGTTTGGAGCAGGGCTGCATCCTTCCGAGGCATCCCTCCTCTGTCTTTCCCCTGACTCCCCTTAGTTCATAATTGTTCTCTAAACTCTTTTTATACGAGCATTAGTCTTACTGGATCAGACCCATCTAGTAAGCTCATTTGAATTGCATTGTTTCTCAAAAGACTCCAGATACACTCACATTCTTAGATAGTGGGGGTTGTGACTCTGAGTGTAGTTTTGGCAAGGACATAATTCAAGGTATAAGAGCCCTCCAGCCCCTCCAACTTCGTGGCCGTGTCTTACCCTGTAGGTAAGTATAAGGCCTCACGAATACCCAGGGAACACTCTCCTGCAAAGCAGAATCCAAATCCTCCAGTTCTATGAACAGGACTGATTATTTATTTATTTATTTCGCTTTTGCCACCCTCAAGTTTAACCCAGATGGAGGATAGGATTAAAATATATGAATATTTATTAGCTGAAGTCTTGCGGAGTTAGAGTACATTTCTAGAACCTTCTAATAGACTCTTCCCTCCCCTGTTTTTCAACCTTCCAAATACATTTGCATATTTGATTTAAAAGCCAAATCTATATTATTTCTTCAGGCCTACTTTTCATAAATTATAAATTCACCATCCTCTTTAGAATGATGTTATTTTGACTTGATTCTTCATTAATTACAAGGTCTTGGGACTTTAAGCCATTACATAAATAGAGCATTGACTCTGTCTAGCAAGTTAATGCTGCCCTGGCAGGATCCGTTCCTGTATATTACTTTATATGGGGGACATTTTCCTATCTGGGGATTCTTGTAAAGGGGGAAGGTGTTAATAAGAGTAGACAAAGAGAGACAAGAGATGGATGAGAGGTTAAGAGTATTTGCTGCTCTTGCAGAGGACGACCTAGGTTCAGTTCTCATCACCCACATGGCAGCTTTAAATCATTTGTAACTTCAGTTCCAGGTGATCCCAACTCCCTTATTGGCCTCCAAGGACACCAGGCATGCGTGTGATGCTCATGCATCATACATGCAGGCAAACATGGACAAAAAAAAAAAATAAGCTAAATCTTTTTTATAAGATTTTTTTTTAAATGAGGTCCCTAATTCCCTAGTTTGTTTTTTTTTTTTTTTGTTTTAATCCACTTTAAACTAATGCATAAGTTGGGGTAAAGTATTATTCACCAATAAGGGAAATAGAGAATTGCTCATGTGAAAGTAACTTCGAGTTTAGCTTCATAATCATTTTGTAATACCTTAGAAAGAAGATTTTATGTAGAAATCTGTTTATGTGGCGTATCAAACCTGCTAGCCTTTCTCTCGTTCAGTGAGGTTCAGTGACAATTATATGCAGGAAGTTACTGTTCTTTTTTTTTTTTTTAAGATTTATTTATTTATTATGTATACAGAATGTATGCCTGCATGCCAGAAGAGGGCACGAGATCTCATTACAGATGGTTGAGAGCCACCATGTGGGTGCTGGGAATTGAACTCAGGACCTCTGGAAGAGCAGTCAGTGCTCTTAACCTCTGAGCCATCTCTCCAGCCCGGAAGTTACTATTCTTAGCAAGGTCATTTAGTTCTCTTTTTGGCTGGAGTTGTAGACAACATCTATCCAGAATATCCAGTAGTATGTTTCCTTTTGAGCTTCGGATTCCCAGGACACTGTTTGATCCTAGGATAATAGTAAGCACAGCCTCTGATACCCTGATGAGCCTGGATAGCCTATTGTTTAGTGAAAGTGACAGTCTCTAGTGTTTGAGACAGTGTTTGCAGTTGGTGTACGCTTATAGCGAGCAGCAGAACAGAGTGGGTACACAGACCCTCACGGCCTTTGCCTGCACGGATGCTTAGGATTCACTTCTCCTCCTCTGTTCTCATCCCCAGCTTCAAGACACACTGCGTTGTATCCCACAGTTTACACCACGGATTAAAGTTGATGGTTGAACTTGTCTTCTTCACTTTCAATTTGTGTGTGCGATACAAAACAGCAGCAGCAGCAACAACAAACACCATATTATATATATACACACAAATACCACAAAAATTCCATTGAGGCAGTCACCAGAGGGGAATATCCATGCAGTAATGACTGCCTATGTGTGGGACAAATTTGTATTCCCAGGACTTGGGATTCTAGAATTAGATGGAAATTTTGCTGTTGTCTGTACTTTAGCCACAGATGTGTTGAGACAATATTACATAGTAAGCTGTGAAGTATAGTAACAAAAACTTTTGCATTGTTGTTGTTTTTTTGGTTTTGTTTGTCTGTTTGTTTGTTTTTGAGACAGGGTTTGTCTGCATAACCCTGGCTGTCCTAGAACTCTTTTTGTAGTCTAGGCTGGCCTCAAATTCAGAGATCCACCTGCCTCTGCCTCCAGGGTGCTGGGATTAAAGGCGTACACCACCATGCCTGGCTACATCGTGTTTTGTTTCGGTTTGCTTGTTTTCTTATTTTATAATGGATTCCTAAAGAAAATAGCAAGTAGTCAAATGATAGTTCAAACTTCCTTCTTTTAGAGTCAAGTACAGCTTATTCTGATGTCATAGCTTCAGCCTTCAGTGATAAAGGAAAACTAGTTTAAAAAGATATACTTTTTGTTAAAAGGGGGAAAGAGAGGTGGTTCCTTTTGTAAATAAATATGTACACAAGTGCACATGTAAATATACAAATGAATGAGAGATCCTACATTAAACTAGTACTCTTCACTTCTTTCATTTAGTATCATAGTAAGAATCTTGAAGGTTCATTCTGCAAAGGTCTCACCTAGACCAGGCTGGCCTGGGCCTTGCTATGTAGCTGAAGAGGACCTTGAATTCTCATACATCTATATCCAGAATACTGCGATCACAGGCATATGCCTCTGTGCCACGCTATATTTGGTGCTGGGGATCAAACCCTGGACACTGTGCATGCCAAGCAAGCAATTCTCACTACTAACTAATCTCTAACTCCTTCAAGGTATAGTTTCGATATTTAAGAATTTCTCATGTAGGTACATAAAAGTGATAATTAGTAGAACACTGTTAATGTCAGTAAAAGATCTGTAAATGGCCTGTATGTTCTTCTGTGGAGAAAAGCTAACTAATAATGCATTTAATGAACAAAACATTATACAAAAGTAATTTATTCACTTGGAGAAGTGTACAATTACATGATTGGGGACAGAAGACATGATACAACTCATGTTGATAAAAATACAAGGCTGTTTATTTGTATATGATGCTTTTTATTAGATTACCACCTACAGATAGATACATATGATCCATGGCTCCATATGACCGTTTCATATAGTACCTGACTGTGGATAGTGCTCCCTTGAGTCATGTGACTCATCCCAGTTTTGTTATATAAAAGTAATTGGGGGAGTAGGCTATTTAAACTAGTCACTCTTCATAATCCATACTCATGACTGAAATGGAGATGAGGAGATAAAAGATGTATTGGCATGTCTCAATTCTAATATGACTGACATTTTTACTATGTAATTTTGTTACCATGAATACTTTTTATTTGAAATTCCAAGGCTGAAATTATACTAAGTATTTTTTAAAAATATTTTATAAATCCTTTTAGTTGGGTTTTTTGTTTGTTTGTTTTGTTTGTTTTTTTGTTTTTTGTTTTTGTTTTTTCAAGACAGGGTTTCTCCATGTAGTTTTGGTGCCTGTCCTGGCTCTCGCTCTGTAGACCAGGCTGGCCTTGAACTCACAGAGATTCACCTGGTTCTGCCTCCCTAGTGCTGGGATTAAAGGCATGCGCCGCTGCCGCCCGGCTAGTTTTGTTTTTGTTTTTGTTTTAATGTTGCCTTTCAAATATGGAAAACATTGCTACAGACTTGACTGAGTGTATAGTAATGTTGATTCCTCTCTCTCTGATTTTGGCTGCTCTTAAAATGTGCTTTATACACATGACTGTTTTTCCATGTCTGGATTCTCTGAAAGCTCCTTCTGTTCCCTTTCCTAAAACTGAACTCATACATCTTTACAAAAACTCTTTCTCATTGCTGTACTCAACACCTACAGGGATGTTCTCACACCTGCTAGTAAACTATGGCTAAGGCCCTGGGAGTCATCTCTGATCGCTTCCCTCCCCAGTACTATATTCTACGATTGATCATTAAGTAATACTAATTTTCTTCCTTAATCGCTCAGATGAATTCTCTGCTCTCCTTTAAACACTCCATTGTAATAGTTCATCCCCTATCTTTGCATATATAGACTATTATAGTAACCTCTTAGTCTCCTGGAATAAAATCCCTTTTATTGTAATCCATCTATCACACTACAGTCTAGCCCTTCCTTGAAAAGTTGTTCATATTATGTTAACTTACCAAAACAATTAAGGTGTATTTCTCTTTATTCATGGACTGTTTCTAAGAATCACTTTTATGAACTGCAGTACTGCTTAAGAAGAATGCACTTTCTACATTTTCAACAATATGCATAGTTTCATTTTAGAATACATTCATGATGTAAAGACTTTAAATTAATATGGTTTATAAAAATATTGCTTGAAATGTAACTACTAGATATAGTTGTACATATAAAATAAGAAATTAACCTACATTTCTACCAGTAATTACCTGGTTTAAAATGTCTAGGTACAGGGTGAAGAGAGGCCTTGATTGACCTGGAGATATGTGTGATCAAATGAAATAATGAAAGAACAGTAAAGTTCAGATTAAGAATCTAAGGGCATTAGTTTTTATCATCTGATAGTAAGCAGCTTTGATATCAGAAAATGAAGTAAAAAAATCTATGTAGAGTTTTTTTTACCTGCAAATTAAAAAGGGATTAAGGCCAGATTAGTGATGGCAATTAAAACTTAAGTGCCAACTTTAATCAGTTTGAAGAGGTTGCCTAAAGATGTAAGAGAATATTCATCCAGGACCTTGGAAAGTATGCTGATGCTGTGCTGCTTGGAGTCAGGAAAAATTATAATGCATATGCACAGTAGAGGCTAGCCGCGTAGTAGATAGTCTCCAAGTCCTGATTCTGTCGTTCAATTTTTCTATGCTTGGATGATGATAAATATTAAAGTTATCAGTCTTAATTGTTATCTTCAGTTGCTCTAGTCCAATATTTCAAAAACTGAATGTGACTCCAATGGTAAACCTACTTTTGACGAATTTCGACCTGTCAGATCTCACATCTTCAAAATATTCCCTTTAGATCTTCCACCCCCTCCGGTACCACCACCTGCTATAAAATCGCCCACTGTCCAATCCAAGGCACAGCTGGAGGTACGGCCTGTAATGGTGCCCAAACTCGCCTCTATAGAAGCAAGAACAGACAGATCGTCGGACAGAAAAGGAGGCAGTTACAAGGGGAGAGAAGCATTGGATGGACGACAAGTCCCTGACCTGCGAACAAACCCAGGTGACCCCAGAGAAGCACAGGAACAGCAAAATGATGGGAAAGGACGGGGGAACAAGGCGGCAAAGCGAGACCTTCCTCCAGCCAAGACGCACCTGGTCCAAGGTACTGGTTTTCCAACAGCAGATAAACACAGAATCCCATAAGCTTTCGAGACATGCATAGGCTTTCTGTGGCTATATGAAAAGAAGTATGATTAAGACCTTTCTAACAGTGGGGTGGGAATGTGCTCAGCCTATTTAATGCAATTGGTTCCAGTCCATGAGGTCACACAAAGTTCTTTGAAGAGATACCACATGAATTGAATTTGAGTTTTTCATTAGATTTTAAGGGAAAGCATGCTTTCAGCAGCAGAGTAAACAAGGAGACTGTAGATATCAGGTAAAGGAAGTATATCGATAAAAAGTGAAGAAAGCTTGAAAATAAATGCTTGATGATCAGTGGTTTCCAGATTTTGGAGAATAGGACCAGGGATCAATAGCTAAAGACAAATCTAGAGAAGTGACCAGATTGGAAAAGCCAAGGATACCATGAGAAAGAGCTTTAGATGTATTATATCGGCAGCTGGGAGCCATTTGCTGGGGACGAGGAAGAGAAGGTAATAGAACACATGTGACATGAATGCAGAAAGGTGGCTATTTGAGCGGAGGCTGGTCAGAGGCATGAGGGAGGAGAGTAGGGGGAGGAGGGTGAATTTGAACAAAGGATGAGGACACATATGTATAAAAATGCCACAGTGAATCCTGTTTCTTTGTATGTATGCTAACTTTAATTTTTTAAAAAAGGACTTTCAAGTAAGAAATGATGTAGAATAACTACCAGCCCAGGATAGTGAAAGGGGAGACTGAAATGTCAGGTTTTACAGTAATAATCTAGGTATAAAAGGTAAAATGAGTTAAAATAACATCAAGGAAATGTAAAAATAGCCAGTATGGGCATGTCACAGGTAAGGATAGTAGCACTATACAATCAATAAAATGTTAAAATATTATAGCAGGTCATTCTCTGTCCCACCAGCCAGCTCCCAAATACCCACAGGGAGACTTATTATTAATTATGAGAGCTCAGCCTATAGCTTAGGCTTGTTCCTAACTAGCTCTTATAACTTAAATTAACCCAGTTCTATTATTTTACATTCTGCCATGTGGCTCATGGGTGTTACCTCATCTCCTGTGTGCCCTGCTTCCTCTGCATCTGGCTGGTGACTCCCTACATCTCTGCCGTTCTTCTTCCCAGCATTCCCTCTACCTCAAAAATCCAACCTTGCTATTGGCCATTTAGCTTTTTAATTAAACCAATCAGAGTGGCATGTCTTCACACAGTATAAAGGAATATTCCACAGCAACATATAAGTTGAAATAATACCGTAAAAGGGGGAGTTATTTGGAAAGTAAGTGTGAGGTCCTGTGTGTCAGTTGTGCTAGCCAAATTAAAATGAGATCTGCATAGATGTCATAAGGAGGGTGCGTTTGTTTTATTTTTACTGAGATGCTGACTATAACATAGACATGAATACAGTCATTAAGAGTTGAAAAAACTGAATTAAAAGATCAGGAGAAAGGGATGGAGTAGAAATGGATTTTAGAGCAAGTGGCGCTGAGGTAACAACTGTCTGAATTCTAAAGATCCAGTGTCAGCAGTGAGGCATGGTAAATGTTTATCAATCTGTTCTCTAGGAGGGAAAACAAAACAAAACCTATGTTGTAGCCAGTTGGTCACCTCTGTTGTATGAACGTTTCCCAAAGCTAAAAATCTAGCTGCTAGCATGAAGCCAGTGAATACAAAACTAGACAGAGATGATGAGTCCAACTAAATCCCAGTGAAATATCCCAAGGTGTCAGGATTAGTCTGTAAATGGAAGAGAATCCACATTCTGTAAAGCACACTGAAATTGTCCACTCTGAAGATAAAGCAGTCATGATAGCTAAGACATGAAAAATAGTATTCTATTCCCGGCATTTTAACCAGTTGTGGATCTCTGTAATAGTCTCCATCACTAGTAAAAATATGCCTCTTTGATGAGAGAGGAGAGCCATACTACCTGTAACTAAAAGAACGAGCATTTAGAATACAGTTAGACATTACGTTAGCTTCAGAGAATGGTGGTAGAAGGTTCTGTTCTAGGCTCTGTACCATCCCCAGCCTCAGGCAGGTGGCTAGGTTTACAGTACCACATAGGCATTCTCTCGCATCAGACAGGCTTTAATCCAAGTAAACCAATATTGGTTATGCCAAAGATGAAAGTCCCCACTCGTGCACCATTGGGGATATCTTGCTGGTCCAGTCATTGCGGTTTGTAAACATTACAGCTGGGTAGGACTACCCCAGTTCATGTATCTTCAAGGCAAGCCCCGCACCTAAAGCTGAAGAAACGTCACAGAAGAGGGGCCGGAATGAGTGTAAGATCCAAATGACCAGGATGCCTACTGTACATGTACAGATAAGCAACACTAAATGGACTCAGTGGGTTCTATATATGTGTGTATATAACAATAATAATTAAAGAAAAGAGGTCCTGAATTAGGGAAGAGTTTGAAGGAGGGAGTGATGTAGATGTGTCATACTCATGTATGAAATTCTAAAAATAATTTTAAAAAATAGTATTCTAGGATTAGAAGTAGGTGGACGGTAGAGTGCTTATCAACAGAGCCTTGAGTTCAGTGTTAGCATCATTCACACACACACACACACACACACACACACACACACACACACCTAGAAAGGATGGAGGTAAGAAACACAAGAGGACTTCAAAATGACATATCAATTAAAGCATGAAGACCGGAATTCAGATCCCCAGAACCAGTGATAAATGCGGGATGGGCATGGCAGTCCACCTAGAATTCTAGATCTGGAAGGCAGAAGACAGGAAATGTCAAGAGCAAGCTGGCTAGCAAGTCTAGCCATCATCGAGGGCTGGGTTTCCCCAAGAGACCCTCCCTCAATAAATAAGAAGGAAGAGTGAAAGAAGATGATTCCAGACATCAGTCTTGGGGATCCATGTGAATACCCACAAACATACACACATGCGTGCACCCACATACATGTAAACCATGCATATCACACATGAGAAAATGGCAAGAGGAAAAAAGTGCTAGACACGGCTGCATGTGTGTACAGCATATGACCAGTACCCCCCAAAAGAAAGAAATATGAATCATTACAAGATAAAAGTTTGTTATAGTCTTATGAGAAAAAGAAGTTTTTGGAATGTGTTATCCATGGTTACTGTGTTTGACTGCAGTAGTCAGAATAGTAGCCAGAACTTCTGACTGCAAGAACAGAACGTTGACAGTCAGCATAGAAGCCAGACTGGAGAACTGAAGAGGGTGTGGAAATTGGGAAAGAAACATGTATTAGTCACCTCCATATTTCTGTGGCCAAAATATCTGATAAAATCTCTACCAGGAGGCAAGATTTATTTTGGTTCACACTTGCAGAGAGATTTGGTGGTAGGAATGTGATACAGAGCGGGGAGCAGAGCAGAAATCAGGAGCAAGTAGAGTACTTGAAGAGACCCACCACCACCTCAGTTGAAGTAATTCTACCAACCTAGCCCCCTCCTGTGGGTTCCCCAGCCTCCCAGAATAGCACTGCCCAGTAGGAAAGCCTTCAGACAGGAGCTTAGGAGACATTTCACATTCAAACAGGAGGTGGTGAGCAGGAATTCTAATCAGAAGGTTATGATGAGAAGGCTTGCATGAAATTTGTCAAGAGGGCCAAAATGGTAGAAATGTGAAATAAATAAATAAATAAATAAATAAATAAATAAATAAATAAATAAATAAATATTATATTTACATTCATATATATGTAAGATAAAGAGGTTTTTTTTTTTTTTTTTTTAAAGATTAAAACCTGGGCAGTGGTGGTGCACACCTTTAATCCCAGCACTCAGAAGGCAGAGGCAGGTGGATCTCTGTGAGTTCAAGGCCAGCCTGGTCTACAGAGGGAGTTCCAGTACATCCAGGGCTACACAAAGAAACCCTGTCGTGAAAAACAAACAAATAAACAAAAAGAGTAAAGGAAAAGGTCAAAGAAAAGAATGATGAAGGGGGCAGAAGGGAGTGATAGAGGAATTAACATGAGAAATGTACTAGGACTTTTTCTGTGTTTTATCAGAATATATTTTCAGCAAGATTTGTAATCCGACAGTTGCTCTGTATGTTCACTAACAACTTTGCAGCAGCAAGGGTGGTTCCCCTCTGTTCTGGGACCAAAGGGGGAAACATACTGCAAGCATGAACTTGGACATCAAGTGCAGCTCCAGAACTGTGCCTTTAACACAAACACTGCTACCATGTGTCCGTGGAGTCCTTGGTAATATCAGCCTATTAGCTTATCTCTGGCCATTAAAGCCAAGCTGATCTAGCACTAAACGTTTGACTCATGGCCCTGTGTTCCAAGTAGTGATTCATATACCGAATACCATGATGTCAGTTATGGACTTCCTGTCTGGCCAGAAAGTAGGGCCACTTTTGTGGTGATGAGCAAATTCCACAATAAGAGGGATGCTTGGGGAGAAAGCTGCTGGGCGACAAAGAGCTTGGGGTAGCAGAATCAGAGCCAAGAGAAAAAGTTTAAATCCATCCTCAGAAATATACTAAGTAGCTGTTACATTATAACATTCTTTCTGTCTATAGAGCTAAGTTGAAAACCGTTAATATAGAAATAAGGAAACTTAGCCCATGACATGCACTTAGCTGATTCAGTCATTATGCTTTGATGTTCTGGATTTTTATTTGAACCATAACCCTGCGTGTGTATATCATTAAATTATCATTGCTATAATTTTCACCTTCTTGATTCAATTTACATTATTTATTTAATGAGAGAGGCACCCTGATTTACATATGTAATGAATGGATATTTTTAATTAAGGAAAGTGCTTTTCTAAACTTGAAGGTCTAACCCTTTGTGCTGACATTTACCTCCATTTGATTTATTTCTACACATATCAAACACCCATTGTGCTGTATTTATAGTAATAAGTCTTCAGATGTCTCTAAGCGTCAACGTTGACCTCAAGAAGCTTGTAGTCGCACACACATGTGCTCACACATACGGGAGAAAATACCAGGACGCTGACATTCGGGAGGCACTCTTTTTCACCCTTACATGTAAAACACATCCTAAGAAGAGAGATAAGGAAGGAGGGGTGCTGACAGCTAAAAGAATGCCATTGTTGCACCTGAGTAAAGAACAGAGAGAAGTCGGAGCTATAAGGACCGGAATGTGGCTAGCCCAGTCGACCTTCTCAGTTTTATAGTGGCAATGTAGATTTCACTATTAGATCTCATCAGCAGAGTGAGTAGGAGCTACCACTGCCAATTTTGAGCCAGTTTGCCTTTTAAGAAGGTTGTCTGTTCAGCAAGGAAAGAAGGAAGACATTGATTCCTGAGGAGAATAGGGTTAAGGCAGAGTTCTTAGCCAGAGAGATTTGAACATATTGTCATTGGACAAAATGAAAGTCACCAGCAAGAAACCGGTTTAAGAAGATCTAGGTGAAGAGAAAACCCCCAAGAGTCAGAACTGTGGATTGAGGCAGTGATGAGGAGAATGGAAAGAACAAGCGCCATTGAGGACTGTGACTGGCTTCCTAAGTACACGGTCTCATGTCTCACAGGAAGAGACTGTGTTCATGCAACAATTGAGGAACAGTGGGGATCTAGGAGGGGACTTTGATCCTCTCCTTATCTTCTGCTGGAGAGAATATCAGTGGACCCAGGAGAAATCAAGCTTCACTCAGGCAGTGTGGAGAGGGGAGGAAAGAAAGAAGCATTGGGGGCTGACAGGGCAGGGGAGAGTAAGCAGAAGAGGTTTTGTTTTGTTTTAATGGACTTACGTCCAGAGTATAGACAGGCTATGGAGGAAAAGTGATCAATTAAATGATTCAGCATCAGTAAACTTAAAGTTGTGAGGAGCTGGAAATTCAGGAAATAATTCACTATTGTGTTATCTTAGTTATTTTTCTATTGCTGTGAAAAGACATATGATCAAGGTAACTAATAGTACATACCATGTTTACTAGGGGCTTACATTTCAGAGAATGAGTTTAGGATCATCATGGTAGAGAGCATGGCAGCAGGCAATCAGGCACAGTGCTGGAGCTAGAGCTGAGAGATTACATCACATACAAAAGTACAAAGCAAAGAAAGAACTAATGGGGAGTGGCTGGGCTTTTGAAACCTCAAAGCCCATCCTCAGTGCCACACCTCCTCTAACCAGGCCACACCTCCTTATCCATCCCAAACAGTTCCACCAACAGGGACCAAGCACTCGAATATTTGAGACTGTAGGGGCCGTTCAAACTACCACACGTGCCTTAGTATTTGAAGTCACTTTCTGAGACTGAGAGTGCAAATACATTGAGATTGGGTTCTCAATAGGGGGAGTCTGTCCCCAAGCTTAACAAGTACTGGGAAATGATTTCTTCTTTCTAACGCCTTATAAGAAGACTTCCTTTACATAGTGATTTTACTGTCGTGTCTTTGTTCATATTACAGCTCCTTTAAGCACAGAGTCTACCATCACTTTGTGGGGGAGGGGAGTGGCAGTAGAAACTAAATTAGCTGAGATCACATGATGAATAAAGTAATTGGACATCAATTGATTCCACATTTGACTTGTCTCCTTTAATGGCCTTGGTGCCAGGTGAGTTTGAGATGAACTCTGGTTTATGAGTGGAGTCAATCCAAATCCCTAACGAATGCATGGAAAGCAAGACTTGCTGTTTTCATTTTAAAAAAGCAGTCCTGCGTTATTCTTCATTCTGCCTGTAGTGTTCATACTTAGAATCACTCATGTTTGTCCATCCAGGATTGCAGATAAACAGGAATGGCAAGTTACAAGGTGAAAGTGTTCGATCTTATCCACACACGCTCATTGTATTTCTTTACACAGAGGATATTCCACCATACTGTAGACCTACTTTCCCTACGTCAAACAACCCCAGAGATCCTAGCTCCTCAAGCTCAATGTCATCACGGGGATCAGGAAGTCGACAGAGAGAGCAAGCGAATGTAGGTCGAAGAAACATGGCAGAAATGCAAGTTCTTGGGGGATATGAAAGAGGAGATGATAATAATGAAGAATTAGAGGTATGTCAAATCCTCCCCACATTTTAAAACATTCAACTGCAGCTGTGATGTCAGCCCCTGAACATCTGTCAGCATGCAGATATATAACTATTCTGTTACAAAATTCCTGTATTGTAGGCACCTGTGAACTGGAGAATTTTCCTAGAATGCATTTCATAATTTTAAATGTTGATGGTGATGTCCTTGCAGACCTAAAATTCATATTCTTTCACATATTTCCAAATAACAAAATATATATGACAGAATACAAGTTGAGAGGTATCCTGGACTAATATAATTTATAGTATCATATGAAACCTCACTGAGGTGAGAGCTATTATGATCTGAGTGTTTATTTTAGTATTGTATTATCTGTCACCAGGCTTAATTTGACTGACCTTCCCAGCTCTCTTCCACTTCATTGTTCTGGAAAGGAGCCTGGCCAGAAGAGGAATTCTGTCTAAGTCAAATAAATGTCTCCTCCCTTCTTTGTATCTAGGAATAATATGCAAGATATAGTTGGAAGCCATTTTCAAAGTCCCTTCCCCTTGAAATTTATGTTTTCTCTAGCTAATAAAAAGTAACTGAAAGACGAATTTGTTTCTTTATAAATATGTTTAATATCAAGTAGATGTTAAATGAGTTTGAGAGTCTTCTTCAAAATACAAGAAGCAATGTTACGAAATCATGTGTAATTGAATACCATATGCATCTCATGTTGAAATCGTATGGTTTGGAATAAGAAAAACTTCTACAAATGCTGCCAGACTATTAGTAAATTTTTAAAGTTAATTTTTTTTGCCTTTTAAATAGAAGAACTTTTAGAGGGGGCAGAAAGATCTTTGCCATTAAATCTAGTATTTAAAAATGATATGCAGAATTAAAATGGAGAGATGGTGCTGAGGAGAGGTGGGAGGGTAGAGCCCTTCTTCTTACTCAGAACCATGTGCCCCGCCCTGTGACATCCAAGTATGGTACAGAACAGGTGGGTACTTGTTTGAGGGTAGGATTTGCAATGAAGACCAACTAAAGTTGAGAAATGAATTAGCTGTGAGGAACATTTCCCAACAAATGAATGAAGAAAACAGAGGCAATGAATATAAAGAAGCTTAAGACAGTTACCTTTGGGTTCATTTTTTAATTGAACCAAAATCCCCCTCTTATAGGAAACGGAAAGCTGAAGACAACCAGAGAGGCTTATGATATTAATGTGAAATCATCGCTCCAGATGCCTCACGTTGGATGACACGCAATGCCAGATGAAGTGTTCCGTGCAATCAGAATGTACAAATTGTCATTTTTATTCCTCCTATTGGGGTACCATTTTTTAAAAAGTGTCTTGGGTTTCTATTGTTGCTGATTGATTGTCTAAGCCTTGATGAACTTCCCTCTCCCCGCCTCGCTGTTGCGACCGTTACACTTGACTTCCAGCAAGAGAAGTGTCTTGACTGCTTGCTACAGCCATCAGCCAGCAAGAAAGAACAGAGCAGTTCTTTTGCATTTTGCCCCTGAGATATGGCATTGCACTGCTTATATATATATCAAGCTAATTTATAGCAAAATATTGATCAAACATACAAAGGTGATGATCCTCATGCCAAGGGCTCTCAAAATATAATAGTTCTATGACCAACTGCTAATGCCAATTAAAGCATACTTCATTTTACATGATTTTAAGGTCAGTCTTTCATATCACCCTTTGCTGGGATAAACTAAAAACATATCAAATACAGAACTACAGATAATTTGAATGGGGTAGAAGCATTGTAAATATATACTCTGCAACTCCTGGTGGTACTTTACTTTGTCTTCATTTCAATCATTGAAATCTATTCTTCTTGGAAATGTACTTTTGGATAAGTAGGGCTAAGCCAGTTGGACCTCTGGTTATCTAGTCATTGTCAGAAGTAAGCCTAGCAAAAATCTTGTTCTATTTTTCAATCAAAAAGCAACAACAAATGCATACTGCAAGCAAGCGGATGTCTTTAATGACCAATTGAGTAAGGACATCCCTATCTTAACTAGCCTAAATTCCTTCTGCTAGTGTCAGTTGGGCTTTCAGAAGTGCCACTTAAGGAAGTTTGTTTTTGTTGTTGTTGTTGTTGTTGTTTTTGTAATGCACTGTTTTTAATCTTTTTTTTTTTTTTTTGGTTTTAAAAGCACAATCACTAAACTTTATTTGTAAACCATTGTAACTATTAACCTTTTTTGTCTTATTGAAGAAACTGTTGAGAAGTGTTTTTAACCTGTTTTGTTAATGCTCTGTGTTTGTATTTGCAATATTTGAATGATAACAGCTGGTGAAGTCATGGACAGACTTTATTGTGGGCTGTGAACCAAATGGTTCCGATTTTTCCTGGACTTTAAGAAAAGAAAAAAAAAAAAAAAAAAAGAAGTGTTAAGTTTGTTGTGGCCAATGTTGAATCTTACAAGATTTCCTTAGAAGCTCAGCAGAGCATTCCTGCTTGGAATTGCCAAGAGATGCTCTCTGACTGTAGATGTTTATGATTTGTTTGACATTATATGGATTTCATTGACTTTATAATTGGTGCTATTTGAAGAAAACAAAATGAACCTTTAGTCATACATAGGTATCAGGCCTGACCCCACAAAGCCAAACAAAACAAAGGCTGGTATTCACCAAAAACTAAGTGTGTTCATTGAGGTAATTTGAAAAAGTCCCATAGAAAGGGTGTGCAGTACTAAGGGAACAATCCATGTGATTAATGTTTTCATTATGTTCATGTAAGAAACCTCTTATTTTTAGCCATAATTTTGCATACTGAAAATTCAATAATCAGAAAAGTAATTTTGTCACATTATTTATTAAAAATGTTCTCAAATACATCATTCTTTCTTGTGTTGATTGTTTCCATTGTGTGATTATCAGATTTATTCCATTAAATCACAGGGCCATTTTGTCTTAACATTTCACCACTATATTATCAAAAGAAGAAAAGGTCTCAATTTGTTTTATGAGCATGCAGGTTCTGCTTGTAAGCAAGTCTTCTTATTTCAAATGTGTGGGATAAATGGAAGATGAATCTTAAGTTGAAGTTAGCTGTGTGACTCAGAGACTAACACTGGGAGACATGGTCTTTGTTTAGATATGTATGTCTGAATTTCAGTTAGCCTATTCCTAAAATAATCAGGACTCAACTACAATTAACCTCATTTGTAAAGTTTGAAACACCTATGTTCTGTCAGTAAGAGAAAGTTTATAAATTCCATTGCTTGTCAGTAAGTACCTGCTTTCTAGTTTCAGATCCATGTTAAAAATTTGGGCTACCAGTTATATACCAGGTTCTACATTATAATGAATTAAATCTCCATATTACAGAATTTCACTTGGAAGGATGAGATAGGTACCGTGTCTTGGAAATGTCAATATCAGCATAATATATGGGGGTTTGAAAACACACACACACACACACACACACACACACACACACACACACACACACACCTACCTGTGACGTCCAAAATTTTCTTTTACCAAAATTTTTGTGTTTACCAGAATTTGAAAAGCTGAAGAAAAAGAATTGGAACAAAGGGAAGGGGTTGATTTGGAATTTAATTTTATAAAAATGAAGTAATTATCAACATCTACTTAATATATGAACAGACCCACAGGTCAAGGAGCCAGTTTCTAAGCTATTTTGAAAAAAATGAAGCACTGGAGACACATACACAATGAATGATTTTTCTCTTTTCCTGGGTGGGTAAACTATAGAGAAAGCACTGTCTCTCTTCTGTGTTACATGCTGCAGTTCACACACAAAACCTGTGCATCAGGCCTGCATTTGAATCCTAGCTTTGTAATGGCTGTGTTTGCTTGGACATGTTACTTACCCTCAAAGTCTCAGGTACTTCACCTGTAAACCCAATGAAACCTACCTCATGGAGATACTGTCATGACTCAGTGAGCTAATGTATCGGCTCTGGACTCTGTAAACTCCACAAACAGTATACGATGTTGTTATACTTATGGACTGAATTTCACTACACATGCAATCCCCATTCTTCATACCTGACTGGTTCCCCAAAGTTTGCATGAAAGTTAAAGAATAAGCGTGGTTTCGGGATGAGGGTGCTTCCGTTTTCTGGTAAGTAAAATTCACTGTGAAATCCCCACTTGGGGAATAAATGCGTGATGTTCTTGTTTGCTTCTTTGCTTTTGGATGAAGGGGAAGTAAATGAGTTGGTGGAATTGTATTTCTGGAACTTTCGTATCACAGTTGGTAATACAGACATGTCACTTGAGTTCTCAATAAAAGGATTTAGTGTCTCTTGGGGGCTACTGTTGTGCGTTGTAACAAAAAAAAAAAAAATGCAGTCTTGGTGTGTATGTGACTTTTCCTGGGCAGATGTGAGCAAACATCCTTTCATCCATCTACCACAGACCGCACCACAGCAGATTAATGAAGTGACACCATACGCATCCAGCTTAGTGAATCATTGAATTCAGGAGGGGTTACTTCCAGAAATTTTGGTGACTCATAGCCAGCTGCATCACCAAAATGTCTGCCCCACCATGGGCAATGACTCAAAACAAAAGCTGCATTCCTTGAATTGCCTACATCTTGCTAGCAGCTGCAGCAGGGGCTTAGCCCCAGCAATTGTTTTCTGTGTAAACATCCTTGGAGAAGGACTTTGTGAACCTTGTAATTGTCATAAGCTTAATTGTGAGCCTCTCTCTTCCCCCCCAAAAAGGGTGCTTCAATCTGAATGAAGGAGCATGATAACAACATAGTCCCAGGTGAGTTGGGTCATCTCTGGCTTTCTTGATAATTTCAGATGTGGTCTGGATATTTTTTTTTTTTTGCTTCTTTCTCCCCAGGGTAGTATCTAAATTCCAGAGGCTGGGCACACATGAGGAAAATTGGGGTTTCAGGATTCAGGGGTCTTGAACATGACTGTTGTCAAATTGTCAATGGTCTACATCTGTTGACTCTTAATCTTTGTCCTGGATGCCTCATACCCATTGAACCTCTCTGATGTATCTGATTAGGTTAAAGAGGAGTGGGTATGAGGAGCCAAAGGTAAGAGACCCTTTGCTCCTTTGTGCCACGTTTGGGATCTGGAGAAACCTGAGATGAGGAGGTTTGTCTGTGGTCTCAGAAGACTTCGGAAATCTTCAGGACTTCACATGATACCACTGTCTCCTGAACCAGTTGCCCCATGTGAGACAGGTGTTGGTGGACGAGAATAAGAGTCACTATTGCACTTTAAGAAGGGAAGACTAGTAATCTCAAAAGAGTGTGAGAGTAACTAATCCACACAATAGGCATAAGTTTCCTTGTACTATATCCAAGGCTGGAATGGGTCTTCCAATCCTCAGTGTATAGGCATCACTTTCAGCAAAGTAACCATCCTGAGGCAGTTTTCTCTGCTTACTGTTAGAGGCGCATCTCATACAAGGAGCTAGTAAGCATGTGTCAAACTTGTATTTGCCTTATTCATTACAGAAGCATTAGGGAGATGGAGCAGTTACAGAGCACCTGCATGAGGAAATTAAATAAGATTGCTAAGTTAGTTCCTTTCTAGGAAACAAGCTTGGCATACCTGTCCAGAGTGGGTGAATCCTAACTCCCATTTTTCTTTTGGCTAAGTGATGACGAACCTTACAGAGGACTCAAATCTCACACCTTCATTATTTGTAAATAGGCACACAAAAAGATACCTGGGGAGTTTACATTTACCCAAGACAATCAGGTAAGGGTCGAAGGTGACTTGTTCTGGTTGCTATCTTCTCCACAGAGCCTAAGTCAAAGATTTGGATGTGAGGGGTTTATCTGGGACTGAATCCCAGAGAATAGGAGTAAGAAGGAGAGATGAGTGGAAGGAGAAAGGTCAACATAAAGCCTTTTGAAGTGGGCAAGGGTGTCCACCTAGGGACTCCCTCGATCTTCCATGGAGCTCACGGAGTCTTCTACTGAGGGACGTGAGTCTCAACATGATCTGTTTGTTCTGATGCCTCACTGATGCAGGTCACTGGCAGAGGCAGGTGTTTACAGAGCATTGGCGATCAGAACACATGGAAGACAAGAAAGAGCACTCACATCTGACAGGTGTTTGAAATGGGAAGGTGCCAGAAGGAGATGGGTTTTCAAAAGAATTGACTGTCAACAGTGAGCTCCCAACAGCACCTATTGACTGTGAGCAGGGTTCTTGGAAAGTGTTTGAGCATGGTATTTTCAAAAATCAAGCAATCATCAATTTACCCTTTTCTTTTTAAAATATAGTTTAGAAATGTCCACATCTGAAACTAGTCACACATACTCGATTTATTTCTCATTGGGTTAGTTCTTGCAAGTTAATCTCAGCAGTATATGTCTTGAAACTTAATTATCAGCATTCTGAAAAATTTTCAACTATATCCATTGAAATAAATCAAAAGGTATAGGAACACCAAAGAAGCACAAAGATGAATCTTAGAATCATTACAATTGTGCACTTCGTAATAAGTCTAGAAGATGTACTATATATGCCTAAAACAGAATTATCTACAGTAAAGTTCTTTCTAACACACACACACACACACACACACACACACACACACACTTAGGCACACCAAATTACTGAATTCCTAAGGATGGGGTGAAATTCAAACAAAGCTGAGGCTGGCATATACAAACCATTTGTTGTATAAATCTGTCTCTGAAACATTATCACACTGTTGTATAAGTTCAGTCTTTAACTTTGGTGAAATATATATACAAAGTTATTTCCTTATTGGGCTCCCAGTTCATTTGTTTACAAGTTTCTCCTTTCAATTTAACATCAAAACCTTAACCTACACTATGATAGTCTTAGGTGATGGGGCCTTTAAGTGATAGGTCACAAATATGGAGCCCTCAAAGTGGGACTAGTGTAGTTATAAAAGAACAGATAAATCTTTCTGACATGATGTGATGAGGTGTCAATGGTTTGCAACCCAGTGAAGGACTTTCACAAGAGCCCAACCATGTTGGATGCCCTGATGTCAAACATCTAACCTTTAGAACGGTAAGCAGTCCAGTTTTGTTATTTACAGAGCCACTGTATGTATGACTCACCTTAAAGGATACATTTTTATTTTGCTAAGTGTGTGTGTTTCAGAACAGTTGCTGCAGAGCCCAGGAAAGGGCATAAGATTCCCTGGAGCTGGAGTTACCGGCAGTTGTGAGCTGTCCATTGTCAGTGGTCAGAACTGAACTTGGGTCTTCTGTAAAAGCAGAATAAGCTCTTAGCCACTGAGCTGTCCTACCAGCCCCTGGGACAAACTTTTATAGCAAACAAAGAGACAATTACTTTTTGGTTTGTGTGTGTGTGTGTGTGTGTGTGTGTGTGTGTGTGTGTGTGTGTTTGGGTTTTTTTTGTTTGTTTGTTTGTTTTGAGACAGGGTTTCTCTGTGTAGCTTTGCGCCTCTCCTGGAACTTGCTTTGTAGACCAGGCTGGCCTCGAAGTCACAGAGATCTGCCTGGCTCTGCCTCCCAAGTGCTGAGATTAAAGGCATGCATCACCATTGCCCGGCAGAGACAATTACTTTTTAAGAGTTCCTGACTTTGGCATATTCACCAGCTCCACATATAGGTTAACTTTTGAACACTCAGAAATTCCTCAAGTAATACTCTGAGCTGTTCAGCTTGGGAAAAACAGAGCTTTCATTGTGAAGTGTGAAGGAACACTGTCTATATCCAGCTTGACTTCCATAACTGTTTCCTCTGTCCTTCATTTCAGAGCTCCCAACACTTTAGAGCACCTTCTTTAAAACTTCAGTCTACCCTGGTGCCTGAGACTAGCCCAGACAGGCAGTGATAGCAGACAGAACTGACCTCCAACAGTGTCAGCCCATGTACTTGAGGTTAATGCCTGTGAATTTCAGAATTCATAACTAGGGTCTGCTTGAGGTCTGGTGCGGTGGTGCACACTGTAATCCCAGCATCAGAGAGACACAGGCAGAAAGACGGTTCGAAGCCAGCATAGGCCATGTAGTAAGCAAGTAAGAAAGAAAGCAAGTAAGGCCATTCTGAGCTATGGCATGACAGTCTCAAAAGCTGAGATGGGGTGTACCTCAAAGATGTAACAAATGCCTAGTCTGCACAAGGCCCTGGTTTCTGTCTTCAGCCCTGGAAGAGGAAGAGAAAGGGTGTGTGTGTGTGTGTGTGTGTGTGTGTGTGTGTGTGTGTGTGTGAATGAATGAATGAATGAATGAATGAATATGGGCCTCAGGAACCCTGCTGGGCTCTGTAACTGGCTCCTGTTTCCAAGTGGCTTTGCTAGAGGATCATACTGACAAGCACTTCATACCAAAGAACAGGCTTCTACTTCCAGAATGGTGTCGACAGTCCTGATTTTGGAAGGATTAGATTGTTAATATGAATGGGACTCCAGAAGTATTTGTCCTGGCTGCCAAGCTGTAACAACAGAAGAGGAGAATCATAGTTGTAAGTCAGCCTAATAAAAGCTGAGTTTTAAGTGGAATTCCAGTTAACTACCATACCTTATCTCTTCCACTATTCAGTAATTTAGATAATATTCACCATGTTATCTACCTCTTCTCTATAGAGGTTATGGGAGAGACAAAAAGGCCGAAAGTAAAAAGCCAGAAAGAAATAAGACCTCCACCCCCACCCAATTCTCTAACAATGAGCCCCTGACTGTTTGGAACATGGCCCAGTGACTTGCAATGCCCTGTAGCAAAACATAAAGCCTAATTCCTAATGCCAAATGGCCAGTCTCCAAAAGGACAAATGATCTTAGAAATGAATTGTTCATGTCTTATCTATTTAAATGGGACCCTACCACAAATGACCCTGGAGACCGTACAAGTAACTAATTTCTCTCTTTTTTAATTATTTTGATTTTTGAGATTATAATTTAATTACATTTTCCCTTTTCCTTTTCTCTCTCTAAACCCTCTCATATGCTCCACCCACTCTCCTTAAAATCCATGACTTTTTAAAAAAAACTAATCATTATTGCATGCATAGATGAATATAAATATAAATATATATGTTATATATTTAGGAATATATTCCTTAATGTAACCTGGTTAGTGCATATAATTCTGTCTCTCTCTCTCTCTCTCTCTCTCTCTCTCTCTTTCTCTCTCTCTCTCTCTCTCTCTCTCTCTCTCTCTTTCTCTCTGTCTCTGAAAACTCACCCATTAAATTTCTTTCTATAGTGTGTATTCTTTATTTTTTAAAAGATTTATTTATTTATTTAATGTACATTGCGGTTTTGTCTGAGTATATGTCTGTATGAGGGTGTCAGATTCCCTGGAACTAGAGTTACAGACCATTGTGAACTGCCATGTAGGTGCTGAGAATTGAATCCAGGTCCTTTGGAAAAGCAGCCAGGGCTGTTAACTACTGGGCCATCTCTCCAGCCCAGTGTGTGTTCTTTATTAAAACTATATAAATTTTTGTCTGATAAGTACTTTTTTTTTCTGATATGTACTTTTAGCTTCATACCTTGGGCTTGTTGATCACAGCATGGGAGTTTTATAAATCATCTTTAAAGTCTCTCGAAATGACCCTTTGTCTGTAGGAAAGTGTGTAGGTGTCTGTGTGTGTTTGGTAGGAAGACAACAAAAGAATTAATAAAGTTAATTGGTTTTTTGTGTAAGTTTTGTCTTCAAAATAATAATACAACATGATGTAACTGTTTAGTAAAGACGAGAATCAAGGCTGTTTTGGAATAGCTTCCTTAAGGGAGTATCCCAAGGATTGAATTGTGAATAAATCAATTACCGATGAGTCATTTGTTATGTGCCTGATGTGCTCAAATATATAATCATATTGAGTTTGGGCCAAAATTGGAATGGAATATATAGTCTCAATCACTCTTGACAAACGAGGGAACCAATATTTGAAATTTGCTGAAATTAGCAATGGAGAGATATAAATGGACTACAAATGTGAATCCTAATTCAAATGTAGTGCTCTTTGTAGAAATTAAAGCTGCCCCTTGGGGATCAGAAGCAAGTTAATAAACATTAAAACAATGCCCAAGCTCCATTCTTCAATTAGCTGAAATTGAATTGTGGAAAAGAAGAAGCTATCTTAAGAGTGGGAGAAAAAAACAATTCTAAAGGTGCTGTTGGCAACCATTTAAAAGTGTGTCATCTTTCAATTATACATCAAAAGGCCACTTTCTCAACTAAGAAATTATAAATGCCAATTCCCAAATACCACACCTCTACATTTATCCACATGGAATATGTACAACCTTAACCTAAAACTGACTTAATCTTTCCAATAGACTTGCTGCCATTAAATCATTATTTCCTTATCCATTTCATTATTTATTTATTTATTTCATTATTTATTTATTTGTTTGTTTGTTTGTTTGTTTGTTTGTTTATTTACTTGTGACAGAGGCTAGCTGCCTTTGAAACTCCAAATGTAGATCAGGTTGGCCTGGAACTCATATAGATCCCTCTGCCTCAGGATAACTAGGATGAAATGTCTCTCTCAGCACACCCTCCAAGAGCTTGAGAAGTTATTGAATGGTCTGGAAGTTGACCGCTGCTCCTCAAAGTGGAATTGCCTTCTTTATCCAGCAATTCTATCGCTCCTAGTTGTTCCTGTTTCATAGTGAAGAAAAATATTTAGAAAGCATCAAGCATTTTTAATACCTGTGTTTAAAAAATAAGTAAGACTCAATTGTATTTTACCATTTGAGTCCTTGAGATATTGGGGGAAGAAATAAGTCACACACACACACACACACACACACACACACAACATTGCTTAGACTAAAAATGTTCCTCTGTATATGATTAGCATACATTCAGAGTCATGTATTTTATCTGGATGATTTAATATCAACAGTTTGTTAATTAGGCCTCATGTGTTTCAAGTGTGCATAATTAAACAATCATTTTGAATAAACTTTATTTCTTATTCTACTATACAGTATGATGCCAAAAATATGTTTACCAGGCCATCCCAACAAATACTACATAATCAAGAGAGTTTGATTAAATTACTTTTGCTCATTCTCTTTACTCTGATTTCCTCCTAGGCATCCGTTCAGTGATGGAGCACTCTAGGGAGCACTCTGTGGACTGAAGGAGAACATCTCTGAAAATGCTCCCGGTGTGTGGGAGGCACAGGTGCAACAGTGTGGCATCAAGAGTCACACAGCAGAAGGGGGCATTTGCAAACTGATTAGCAACCTAGGATTGGTTTTGCCTGAATCATAAAGGCGGAAAAGGAAGCCATCAATTCATTTATAACATAGAAAGTCTGAGAATCTTATAAATTTGCTCCCTTTTATTTAAAAAAATCTATGATACACTTACAAATTAAAATACAAGTAAATGAACCAAGGCAATATTTATTAAGAACATTTGAGGAATGTAATTTGGGTCAGTCACTGTCCTTATTGATCAGACTCCATCATCCTTAAATTAAAAAAACATTGGAATTATATTAAGTTGATTTTGAATTAAAGTATTTTATATTTAATTTCTTTTATTTAGACTGTCAATTAATGTATTAGAGTTCTCTAGAGGAACAGAACTGATAGATGAATATACATAATATATTAATGAATACATGAATATACATACATATATATGTATGTATGTATGTATGTATGTATGTATGTATGTATATTCATTCTATCAGTCATATGGGATTTTATTAGGCTGGCTTGTAGGCTGTGGTCCAGCTAGTCCAGCAATGACTGTCTATCAATGGAAAGTCTAAGAATCCAGCAGTTGTTCAGTCCACAAATGTGGATGTCTCACCTTATCTTCAGTATATATCAGAATCTTGAAGAAATGCCGGTAAATGAATGCACTTGCTATCGAGAGTGATGGCAAGCAGGCAAAGAGCATCCTTCTTCCATGCATGTCCTTTACCTAGGCTGCAGCTAGAAAGTGTGACCCAGATTTAAGGTGAATCTTTCCACCTCAAAGATCCGGATTAAAGGTGTGTCTTCCCACTTCAAAAGATTTCATTAAGAAAAATCCCTCTCAGGTGTACCCAGCCACTTGGGTTTTAGTTAATTACAGATGTAGTCACGCTGACAACCAAGAAAAACCATCAGTTAGTGATGTTTCCAAGGACAAGTTATGAACACAAAACACACAACTTTCTGCTCAGTGTTCCTCAACAATTAGTGAGTGTGTGAAGGTGGCTGGAGAGATGGCTTCGAGAATAAGAGGATTAAGAACTGCATACTACTCGTGCATAGGACCCAGGTTCAGTTCCCAACATACACACCAGGTTGTCACAACTACCTGTTACTCCAACTCCAGAGGATCAGACCCTGCTACTGGAATCTGTGAGCCCCAGCACTCACATGTGCACAAGTTCCCACACAGACACATACATGGATTCTTAATGAAAAATAAAAGCAAATCCCTTGAGAAAGAAAAAAGTCATGCAGCAGTCATCCTGCACTGGGCAGACAGGATGTCATCAAGCTGTGACTCCCTTTGTATGTAAATCTCTCTACTGTTTGTTCCTGGTACTGTTTTCTCATTGTCATTGTCAAATGGTAATGACAAAACATTAAGGAAATAGTGTTTAGAAGTCAAGAGACAAAACAAAGATAAGTTCTCTGAAGTCCATGATGTAAGTGTCCTGCGTGCTCTTTCCAGGACTACTTCTGTGTAGAGAACTACAGTGCACTGTTGGCTTAAATTTCCACTGTGAGACACATGGGGTCCTCTCCTAATGCATCAGTCTGTATGTCCTAAAGTATATGTGCTGTTCATTGTAGAGAATGGATGATGAGAGAGTAACAAACAATAAAACACACACAAATTCTTTTTTTCTTTCACAGTAAGTCCCTCTGTGTATTTGATTAAACAAAAATAAAATAAGCTGCATAAGAACAATTTTAAAGCCCAAAGAGACACCGACTGATACGTTGCCTTTGCTACAGGCTTCTGAATGTTATCTCTGTGCTCCACACAAATTCTTACACATACTTCTAGTATTAGTTTGCATACTACATTGCTTCAGTACATAGTTTATATAGTGATTTTGTAATAACTATAAAGATTTTGGCATTTTCTTCATCAGAAGCAAGATGAGAGGCCCATCCCTTTGCTTTACGGCAAGGATATGACTGCTGAACTAACAGAGAAATGCTATTCATCTGGAGCATCTGGACACTAAAATCAATGCAGTTTCATCCTGTTTCTTTAGATGTTCACTTTGCAAAAGCTTGCCATTCCAACTCAGTTGCTGTACCGTAAAAACCTAACTATCTAAAAATGTCTGGTACAGGACAGTTCAGCACAGTACAGCTTTATGCTTGTTACAGGAATTGAGGAAGTCCAAGCCTCAGCTGTCTGAGGCACTCCAGTCATTTACAACTTTCTGCAGGGGCTTGAACTAATGAAGAAGCCATTAAGATATCACAAAACAAGCCATCCCATCTGTGCCTTTCTGACCAACAGAATCCTTGAGCCTGTAAATTAAAAATTAAGAATGCTTTTAGGTTGCCAACTTTGGGACAGTTTGTTTCATAGCAATAATCAGAATTGATGGAATGCCTCTAGTGAATAGAAAAACCTGTAAACATGGAAACAGGGAGAAAGAAGATTTGAAAATAAATGAAATTAACAGAGACTTAAGCAATAGCGTATGTTCTAAGGGTGTGTGTGATGGGATGGGATGTATTTGACATAGGATGACGGTAAGCAAAACCTCTGGACTATATGTTAGTATCATACTTAAAGACCAAAATAGTATGTTCTCCACCTGTGATAAGTCTGCAAATCAAGTCACTGATTCTCAGGTTGTGCATTATCAGCCAGAAATGTGATATTCTTTCTCCGAGACTCCAGTATAGCAACTGGAAGGAAATTCCTGAGCCCAGTAACAACTCTTCTGCTACCAGCTCCAACCCAGATAATTCCAAACAGTTACTCCTGAATGCTCTTCCTGACTTCATTCCTTCTGTGTATCCCTTACTTATAATTTCATGAAAGCAAGAAAAATGACAAGAAATGGGAATAAAATATATAGCAGTTCTTAACTCTGTTTCTAAGGAAAAAGGTGTGAGAGAAGAAATATAAAATTTAAAAATTTAGAGCATACTCATGTTTTTCACAATATACATGGGTTTTTAGCAGTTATAATGTATTTTCACATATCCTTAACCATACTTTTAACATAGTCATTTTAGGGTAAAGAAGCCAAGGGAAGAGCTGTGCCTGTTCCAATCTACACAGGTAGGCTAGGACTCAAACACAGACATGTTCCTTGTTCTAGGCTTGACGGTAAAGTGTTTCATATTAAGTTTCTCCTTTTATGTATTTATCATATAATATTCTTATGTTCATGTCTTGTTTATAAAAATGCAATTTTGATGCCGTGATGAAATGTGTCCCACATCTTCACTGGAATTGACTGTCTCACCAATTCAGAGAGCACATGTATTTCAATCCTTCTGCCAGGTCTACAGTAAAAATCCTGAACAAAAAATAGGACCAAAGGCTACAGTGCTGTGCATTCTGGTGAAGGCAAAAACAGGAATGAACTCAAAGTTGTGGACTAAGCAGCTGTAGACAGACTGGTGCTGCAGTGAAAGCTGGGTTGTTAGAGATTAGCTAAGTGAAGTGAGTTAGTCTGCAATAGGGCAGGGGGAATGATGCCTTGTGGACAAGCCCCAGCCATCTAAGGTTCATAAGGTGTAGACATGCAAATGAGACATGCAAAGGAATTTCACTCAAAGTAAGAGTACCTAAAACGGTAAGAAACCAGCGAACCTTGGTGCAACAACAGGGTCACTTAGACAACCACTTTCCCCAATTCAGCTAGGCAGGCACTCAGTGAATACGGAAACCCAGACTATTCCACTTTGAGACTCAGACACCAGCCATGGAGCATCAGGGTTTGAAGCATCCCTGGGAGGCTTAGGTCGTCCACTGTTACCTTTTCCTGCTGCCTTCCTGGTCCTCCATTTGGAAACGGAATCTTTATTCTGTGCCACTGTATAGTGGAAGGATGCATATTGTTATTTTGCTTTTCATTTTACTTTGCAGAGCCTCATTACTAAGTTTTCTTTGACTCTCAGAAATGTTCTAAATAGTGTTAGACATGTAAGAGTCCTGCGGCTTGTGCATTCGAATCGAACACATGAACTGATCCTAAGCCGATGCGGCTACAGAAGGAATGTCACTGACTCATATGTTTTAACACTTGGTCCTCAGCTGATGACATCACTTAAAGAGGGTATGGATCCTTAAAGAGATGGAGTTCCGTTGGACCAAGGTCACTGGAGGCAGGCTTGGTATCTTACAGCCTGGCACCAGTTCTGAGCTTTCCTGCCTGCCTGCAAGTGTCTGATAACATTGAGTAATGAACTGCCTCCTGCACCTGCTGCTTCATTCAGTACGAGCCATTTCTACCATCACATCTCCCCATCATGATCAACTATCTCTTCAACCATGAGGCAACGGTTGAATCCTTCCTCCCTTCAGCTGCTTCTTGTCAGGTATTTAGTTATTGTGGCAGAAGAAGTAACATTTCCCCCTATCAATTCTCTACATGGCTGTCCATGTTTCGTTGAACTTATTGAAAAATCAATACCTTTCTTCAGGTCTTCATTGCTGACAGACAGACAGACAGACAGACAGACAGACACACACACACACACACACACACACACACACACACACACACACACTTGATTTGTTATTCTCTCTTGTTAATGTTGAGACACTGGAAACGATAGCTCACAGTAGAGTGCTTTGACACTCCAGCGACACAGCCTCACTGTATTTGGAACTTCTCTCTTCTGCCTTCGCTTTACCTTTTTTCTTCTCTCTTTCTCCCTCTTAAGTTTTTCTATGAAATTTATCTCTCCACCTGAAGACTTCTGCCATTGGGAACTCAATTGTTTGCTTACCAAAATTCCATTAATCCAGGAGAACTAAACTCACATCACACAGAGAGATATTAATCTTCAAACACCACACCCAGGGTGCAAAGAATCTTTGACCCAGGCCATTCTCTCTTCCTTGAGTCCCATGCATATCTTATAAGAATCATTTACTCCTTCTCTCACAGGAAGACATGACTTAAGCCTCAAATATCAAGCAATGCATTGAATTTTATATTCTGTAAAGCTCCTGAGTACACATTTACCTTTATGACGTTGTCTGCATCCCATGGCCTGGTTCAGTCTGGACCCTTCCAGATGCCTCTAGCTACACTCTTCCCTCATATTTACAAGAAAACCCTTCTGCTCAACTGTACCTTGGAGTGGGCATGCCATCACATTCATGTACAAACCTGTCCTCATCTTCTCTGCAGTAAAATAAAAGGAAAAAACACACACATACATGAGGGGGATCAGGAGGTGGGGAAGCAGTGGGAATCTATAATAGATATTACAAAATCCTGTAAGATTCTATAAACTTAGTAAACACACTTTTTAATGATTGCTGCCAGCCAATAGCTGAGAAATAGCCAAGCTATAAGATCTCACACAGAAGCCCACAAGATGTAACTTCACATACAATAATATAGTCTTGACAGAATAAAGAAAAAGAAATATGCATTACTAGTAACCCACTAAGTTTCAGACAAACAACTATATAAAAATATAGAGGGAAATGTTTATTTAGTACATCATACGTGTCAGTTGCATAAAGTGTCGTTGCCATCAAAAAGGAATAAATCTTGAACCTTAATCAAACAATCTCATCTGAAAATGGAAAATGGATGGACTATGACAGTATGTCTGGAGTGCGACTAACTTCTTATCTTCATACTGGGAAATATGTCAAAGACACCTATGCTTTTAAAGATCCAAAACATATTATCTAAAAAAGACATAAATGCAGAAATCATTCAGTAGGCTGAGACTTGGGTGGGGAGGATTGAACAAGGTCACTATTGGGTGATGGCTTTTAGGAGCTGCTACCACAAAATATAGCACTTGGCCGTACTGATGACGTCACACTTGTTCCCTCCCTCTTCTTTCTTGCTGTTACCAAAGTGTGTCCATGAGACCCTCACGTGAGAAGCACCCTGCATTACTCCAGAGAAAAAGAGTGCCCTGTTTCTGAAGACAGGAATGTAAGGAGTGCAGCAAGCAAATTTTTTTTCTGTTTCTCTCAGTTTTTATTTTGAAATCGCTATATCATACTCTTTTGTCCTATCAAATCTGTCTATTACTATCCACGCTCCCTCTCTCCTGTTAGACTGCCTCACATTTCCCTTATTGCACTGGCTACTTTTCCATCAACTTGACACAAGCTAGAGTTATCTGGAAAGAGGAAACCTCAGTTGAGGAAATGCCTTCATAAGATACAGCTGTAAATAAGGCATTTTCGTAATTAGTGATTCATGGGGGTGGGCCCAAGCCATGGTGGGTGGGGCCATCCCTGGGCTGGTGGGTCTTGGTTCCATAAGACAGCAGGCTGAGCAAGCCATGGGGAGCAAGCTAGTAAGCAGCACCCCTTCATGTCCTCTGCATCAGCTCCTGTCTCCAGGTTCTTGCTCTGTTTGAGTTCCTGTCCTGACTGCCTTTGATGATCAACTGTGAGGGAAATAAACCCTTTCTTCTCCTTGGTTATTTTTGGGTCATGGTGTTTCATTACAGGGATAGTAATGCTAAAAAGACACTTTACGATTCTCACTGTCTCATTGAAAATTTTGATTTGCTTCCCTTTTGATCTTGCTCTGACTTTTCTTCCTAGAGAACTTAGTCATGAACCTCAGACGTTATGCTAGTAGTATTTACTTGACAAAAGCAATGTCAGGAAGTATTCAATATGGCTGACAGTGGTATGCTAGGAGTGTTGGTGGGAACATGGTATGACTGTCACATTATGGTCCTTTTAGCAGGGATAGGTAAGTGCTGGTGCTCAGCCTGCTTTCCCTGTCTCTCTTTTATTCCAGCCCACAGGGTGGTGCCACCTACATTCAGGGTGGGTGATGTCTCCTCAGTTAAACTTCCTTAGGAACTCCCTCAAAGGCACACCCAGTGGTGTGTCTTGTAGGTGACTGCAAATTCAGTCAGGTTGACAGTGAAGAGCAGACATCACGGAGGAGAAAGGAAATCATCTCCACTACACAAGGATTAGAGCATGGCCTGTGTTTTCACTTATTAAAGAAAAGACTACAGAGAAGAAGTGTATAATAGACAGTAATGTTGCATTTGGTTCTCTTTCTTTCTTTCTTTTTATTTTTTTAGACAAGGTATGAAATGTAGCCTAGAGTGGTCCTGTCTGGTACTTAGTGTGCAACAATCTTCCTGCGTTGGCCTCCTGAGTGCTCTTATCCCAAACACATGCACCATGCTCAATTGTTACAATAACTTTGGAAAGGAAAATGAAATAACTAACATGGCTGTAGTTCCATCTACATGAGGCAATATGATGTGGTGGACATGTAAGGCTCATACAATCTTTGATGCCTGGATTTCAGTATGTCTCCCTAACTATCAGTTAGGTTTGTCCTATGACTTCAGTTTCCTGTTGGATAAAGCAGGAATGGTGTCTGAGAGTTTCTATTGCTGTAAAGAGACACCATGACCACAGCAACACTTATAAAGGAAAATATTTAACTGAGGTGGTGGCTTTCAGTTTCAGAGGTTTAGTTCATGGCAGGGAGCATGGTGACATGCAGGCAGACATGGTGCTGGAGAAGGAGCTGTTACATGTCAATACGTAGGCAACAGGAAGTAGACTGTGACATTGGCCAGTATCTTGATCATAAGAGACCCCAAAAGCCACCCCCCCACAGTGAGGCACTAATGGTGAAATTATTTAGGCCACTCCACGTAGTTAAAAGGGAGTTTATTTGTGGGAAGGTTGCAGGGTCTGGCAAAGGTATAGTGCAGTCCGGCGGTGTTCTCTGGAGAACTCTGCTCGGTCTAGCTCCAGCGTCCAGGGTCCCGGAACCAAGCGCGTGCTCTCCTCTCTATCCTCTGTCTTCCGTTTCCTTCTCTGCCCCGCCTTGTGGGCATGACCATTACCGAAGCCTCAATGGGGGTTGGAACTTCCAGGCCAATGCCGGGATGGCTATCCACTACAATGCACTTCCTCCAACAACACCAGAGCTACTTTAACAAGGCCACATCTCCTAATAGTGCCACTCCCTATGAGATTATGGGGGCCAATCACAATCACATTCACACTTGCACAAATGGGTAGCATCTACCACATACCATTGTAGGGAAGCAATGATGCAATAGCTAAAACATCTAGCCTGGTGTTTAGTCTATTGTTCCATGCTTTAAATATATAATATGACTAAGTTAGGGTATGACTGGGCCTATAATTCAAGTTTTTAGTCTCTTCCTGGAAGTAACTTCCTGAAGATAATACTGCCTCCAGTAAGCCACATGATATCAGTATTCCAAATTATTTCTCTAAATGTTGCACTGTTTTGCTTCATGAGCATTGACTGGAATACTCAACATCAGAATAACGGTTTTTCAATCAGTTTTTGTAAACCTAGAAACACGTCATACAGTAACAATGAAATCCTCCAAGTTTTAATATTTACTTTGAAACACTATAGATCTCAGAACAACACAGGACCAGGTGTTCTATGCCAAGTTTTTTGTGTGTTATCTACATGGCTTTCAGTTAAGAAAAATAGGATTGGGATAGCATTTTGCTTTAGGGAGTCTCCTACATGAATGAATAATTCAGTAAACATTAGCTAGTGGATAGAAGGAACAATGGGTAAGAAAGATGAAAGGAAGAATCCCAAGTACAAGTGTGAATAATTTGTGGAACTAAAGAGCAAGGGCTAAAAGGGAAAGCCTATCAAAGGCCACAGAGTCCCTGCAGTAAAGGAGCCAAAAGCTATAGAACTTCCGGCCTGGTAGGAGGTTAGTATTGCAGACTCTGCACCTTGCCAAAATCAACATTTTTTTTTATTTGCTTCTGTCTATACTCTATGGGATATGGTGCCAACTAGGCCCATCTCCAGACACCTAAATGAAAAGGAAAAAATATTTAACTTTACATTCAAATATATGTAATGAAGCTACTGAATTCAAACCGAAGGACTGCTTGAAATAAATGAACGTGCACAGATCTACGTCATAATCTGGAGATTCGATGCTTGTTTGATTTCACTCATTGCTGCTTTTCTGTTTCCTTCCTTCCTGAACTTTCAGGTGAGACTCAAAATTTCTCCAGGCCATGGCAAGTTCTCTGTTGAATGTGTTGAATGCATGTGGCATGAAACAAGTCCACAACCCATGAGATTATTGACATTCACACAAGCTCACAAACTTCCTCTTGGAAATTCTATTTGGACTTGTTTTTAACTGTTAAGGCTGAGGAAGGTTATGTTGGTCCTATGTCTGAACATGTCTAAACAGCCGTGGATTGTCTTGTTTGTCTTCATATTGAAATACACACTAGAAGATCAAAACCAGCCCAAAATTTCTTTTTTCTAGTAAACTAAGGAATGGCAGTTGTCAAAAAAAATTTCAAAAACTGTTTTTGCCAGATCAGATGGATAGAGGAAACTTCATTTGAGCAGATCAAAGATGAATGTTCTAGATTGGAAAGAGCTCCCTTTCAGCATTTTTGGGTGAATTTGCTACTTCTTGTGAGGAATGCTACACATGATTTTTTGTTTACTTTTTTTCTGACTTTAATTAAGATTCTTATCTGGAATTTAACATAATTGGAAAGAGTTTTGCAACAAAATCAGGACTATTTATTTCCCTTGTTTTATGGAGGTTGTGAGCCCTAACTTGGAGAGGGAAAAAGAAGGCCAGAGAAAAAAGGAGGGAGAATGAGAAGGGAGTGAGGTAGGCAAGGGAGGAGGGGGGAGAGGGATATATAGAGATATAGATAGATAGATAGATAGATAGATAGATAGATAGGTAGATAGACAGACAGATAGATAGGTTATATATATATATATATATATATATATATATATATATATATATATATAGAGAGAGAGAGAGAGAGAGAGAGAGAGAGAGATATGTATATATCTATATCCGTATATCTAGATATAGATATATGTAGAGAGACAGACAGATAGACAGAAAGACAGACACAGAGAGAATATCTTTGGATTCCTGATTCTCTCATTTTCAGCATGTTTGGTTGGCTGGTTTGGAGACAGTGTCTTACTGTGTAGCTCTGGCTCATCTAGAACTAACTAATGAAAGCCACAGTAGTCCTGAACTCAGCACTTCCTTCTCCCAACCTCAGCCTCCCGGGCACTGCTAGCTGAGATGACAGCTGTGAGCCACTGCACCCGACAGGCCTGCCCCTGTTTTACAAGCATGAACATTTTCTTGCTTTATCTTCTTCACTGCTGTGGCCCTGGGAAACAAGGAGACTGTGAGGACAAAAGAGAGAGCAGAAGAGACCTGACGTGACGCAGAAGCTCAGAACTCAGGTGCTAAGGGGGAGGCGTACAAGCAGTAAATCGTTCCAAAAATCAACAAGTAGTTTTAAGGCTTTAGGAAAGACAAGTAGAAGTTCTCCGGGACCTACAAGGCCCAAATGACTTAGGACTACCTATAAGTAGCATGAAGCAGGATAGAAATCAGGGAAAAGGAAAGGGTCACGGACAGGGAATAGAACTCTGCACCTCAGAATCTGGGTGACATCTCTTGCTAGCTGTGCATTAAGAATGCCAGCACTGGCCTTCTCCTGTAATCAGATTGGTGACTACCCAAGTTGTCATCATAGAACCTTCATCCAATAACTGGTGGAAGCAGATGCAGAGATCCACAGCCAAGCACTGGGCAGAACTCTGGGAGTCCAATAGAAGAGAAGGAGGGGGGATTACATATGCAACGGGAGTCACGATCATGCCTGGGAAACCCACAGAGACAGCTGATCTGAACTCATGGGAGCTTATGGACTCTAGACGGACAGCTAGGGAGCCTGAATGGGACGATGTAGGCCTTCTGCATATGGGTGACAGTTGTATAGCTTGGCCTGTTTGTGGGGCCCCTAGCAGTAGGAGCAGGATCTGTCCCTGGTGCCCAAGCTGGCAGGATGCCTTCCTTAGCCTTGATGCAGTGGGTGGAGATAGGGGTGCGAGCTTGGTTCTACCTCAACTTGATAGGCCTGTTTTATTGACTCCCATGGGAGGCCTTGTCCTTTCTGAGGAGTGGATTGGGGGGTGAGGTGGTAGAAAGGAGGTGGAGAGAGGGAAAACTGTGGTTGGTACATAAAATAAATTTTTAAAATTTTGCTTAAAAAAAAAGAATGTCAGCATAGTTGTTACCTGTGTTTAGGATCTGGACTGGGTGTGTCCACATTCCTGGTCCCTTAGCCAGAGAATTGCAAATAAGGGCTCACTCTGGTGTGCAAAGAAACAAGACAAACTCCTCTGAACCTTGGTCAGAGAAACTTCTTTGTTCAGTGGGCCACAGTCACAGACAGTCAAAGTGCTGAAAATAATAGGTGACAGTGAGTCCTCAGTCCTCAGTGAGACTCCCCCCACCCACCCCTATTCCAAGGCTTGGGGGCATCATGGAAGAGAAAGAGCAGAAAGCCTGGATTAGCAGGATAGAGACAGATGTGCTATGGAGTGCTGTATATGGACAGAATGTGGAAATTATACTCAAGACTTCACCAGAGATGAGTTACCTGTAAAGATCAAGCCATTGAAAATCTCACAAGGATGAGAAGAGAGTGGATCAATTTAGCCTTAAAATTGTGTTCCAGGGGAGGCTTTTCTTTTTAAGGACATCCCCCCTTCAGTTGCTCAGTCCTTCAAACAAGTAAAGACATTGTCTTCAGTCAAAATAGCAAATGCCATGTTCTTGACCTTTTGACTTTTCTGATTTACAGGGCGTCTATTTCAACTATGCCAGTTGAAGTGACAAGAAAGAGTGAAATGCAGACAGGTGTTTGTTTAATGTGACCACACTGTAAAGAGGAGCACACACACAAAGGAGTCCAGTGACTCTAACCCTGTCCACAGAGTACTACAGCATGAGATTAGTTTAGTCGGAGGGCAAGAGGGATGCCAAATCAAGCGATCCTGGTCCAGGTGTTATTCTCACTGGTCCATCAGTGTCTTGGTTCAAGTATGTTCCACAAGATGATCTGATAGGTTGTCTGGACTGTGTGGAATCTCTTCATGGGAGGTGATTTCTTTCTTTGACTAGAATCAATGTGCAGCCCTCCCTTTTCCTCAGAATAGGATTCCTTGGGAGATTTTAAATCTGTGTGATCCATTATTGCATTAATCAAATCACCAAAGGGAAAGACACAAACTGTCTTATTAGATTATTATCTCCCCTGACGGAGTGGTCCTAAGATTGCCAATGGCTTATGTTTATCAAGTGAAATCAGTGGTACTTGGTGAATTAAAGACACACACACACACACACACACACACACACACACACACACACACATACACACACACACACACACATCAATCTGTTAACTTCTGATATTTGGAAAAACACAGGCACATTTATTTTTATTTCTGGCATAGCTTGCTCATAACATAGGAGATTAAATAATAGCTGAAAAGTCTTTAATGCAGCAAAACATTTCCAAAGTTTTGTAAATGCAATTTCTTACTCTCTAGGACAGAGCTGTACTAATTAGTCTCCCAAGAGAAGGATTTATATGTCAGAATGTAGATTTGTCAACATATAGCTGGCAATAGTTTCTGAGCCTCTTGGCCTGTCTTCCTTTCCCATAAAGAAAATCCAATGGGAATTGCAATCACTAGGTTGCTTGTGAAAGCAGTGAATAATAGGAAGAATGCATTCTGGGAGTAAACACATCAACAAGGTTGTCTAGCAGAGAAAAGGCATACTTTCTTTCTTCAGCCATCATAGGGTCCTAGCCAACTTCCCTGAACAAAAGACAGTGGTAGAGTGCTCAAGCCCTCTAGGTTCTGAAGAGAGAAGGTTGAGAGCCAGTTAAGGAAGAAACCCAACTTCCCTCTCATTTGAGCTTAAAACACCATGACCTGTCACACTGTTATTCAGCACATCTGTTTCATATCACATAGTGTGAATTATGTATGCTCTGTTAGAACAGGACACATGTCAACTAAGCCTGCTTCCTTGTGCTACAGATGTCGACTTTAAAGTAGCAATCTCCTTTGTTGGGGCCTCCAACTCTGCTTTCAGACTCCAGCCCTCCAATGTGGTCAGCTTTTTAATGACCCTTTGCCTGAAAAGAACAGTCTGTCTCCAGAACTCTCTCACACTGCATCTATTCTCACTGCTCTAAAAATGTAATAGCCAGTGAAAGCCAACAGAAGTGAAGCCTCACAGCTCACAAGAAATTGTCTATAGAAGAGTGGATGTTTCTGTAGGCAGAGGATTGGATGCCCATGATCTAACAGCAAGACAAGCCTATTTTACTCAAGTTCTTCTTGCCTTTCCTATGTAGCCTCCCTTTGCCCTAAGCACGAAATCTGCATGCTCTGCAGTGAGTGTCTTCAGCAAAGAGAAGAGGAATGTGATCTCTCTAGATGTTTGTGGTGATATTGTATTCCCCCAAATATTGTGCACCCTAATAAACTTATCTGGGGTCAGAGAACAGAACAGCCATAATATTAAACATAGAGGTTACGTAGTGGTAGCACACTCCTTTAATCCTAGCCTTCTGGAGGCAGAGATCCATCTAGATCTCTGTGAGTTTAAAGCCATACTGGAAACAACCAGGCCTGGTGACTCACACCTTTAATCCCAGGAAGTGATGGTATAGAAGGCATGAGGACCAGGAACTAGAGCTGGTTAAGCTTTTAGGCTTTTGAGCAGCAGTTCAGCTGAGATTCATTTTGGATGAGGGCACAGAAGCTTCCAGTCTGAGGGAACAGGGTCAGCTGAGGAACTGGTGAAGTGAAGTGGCTGTGGCTTGTTCTGCTTTTCTGATCTTCCAGCATTCACCCCAATACCTGGCTCCGGGTTTGTTTTTATTAATAAGACTTTTAAGATTCATGCTACAGATGTTATTGCTTGCATTCAGTGGTAGATGTTCTGGTTTCTGTGACTTGCCTTGTGGGAGAGTAATTCTGGTTTCTGCAAGTCTTTTGGGGGGAGAAATTAAGCCAGCAAACAGGAGAACAACAACAATAAAAAGTTAGAAGGATTTTGCTCTCAGGACATCTAATGTCTTCCTGGTACAGTATCCAGCATGCCAGAAAACCATCTTCTGGGGTGTCCTGTTCTATCAACCATCATTGAAATTGGAAGCACTAATCCCACCCACACATACCTGCCTGGTGTCTCGTTTCCCTGGACAGTACTTGGGGCAGCTTTGCCAACTTTTTCTTTTACTTTAAAACTGCTAGCTGTAGCTTTCCATGTGAGGGAGATGTTAATGAACATTTTGGACTACTTCAAACAGTATTTTGTCTTTGTGATGGTTGATCTTGGTTGTCAGCTTGACTGGATCTGGTATTAGCTATGAGATTAAACTTGTGCACACCTATAAGGAATTATATAGATTTGCTAAATCTCTGTCCCCGCTGTGAAGGATTTTCTCCATTACAGTAACTGAAGTGGGAAAATCCAGCCTGAATGTGGGCGGCACCTTTCTGTGTCAGCTTAGTTACAAGAAGGACTTTAGTAAAAGCTTTTGCTTTGTTTTTCTGCTTGCCTTCATTTCTTATTGGCAAATCCATCTACCCCATTGGGGAGTTCATCTAGAGTGTTGCTGCTCCTGCCATCTTGCTGACGTTAGAATCTGACACTTTGGGCTTTTCTACATGGATTGAAGACGAAGAATGTTTGGGCATTTAGCCCCTGATTGGTACTACTAAAGCATCAAGCCTTGTGGACTGAGAACCTGTCTGTTTTCTGACTCTTGTGTTTGAATACAGCCATTGTTAAAAGACCTAGACTTTTTATTGTAAACTCTCTTTTTAATCTACATTCATTCTGTCCCTTCTGATCCTCTGCAGAACTTTTCCTAGAACAGCCTCCTTATGGTTACTTTGTATGTTTCTGTTCAAATGCCTTGAATTGCTTTTTAAATGTAATTCTCTCTACCTAACTTTGTTTCCAGCTCCTTCTTTACAGTCCTCTGATTAGGAACTCTGCATATTCTCAGGGGCTCTGTAAAATACATTTGCACAGACAGCCTTGATGTAGGGGAGAGGGGTTTGGACCTGCCTCAATGGAATGTACCAGGCTTTGCAGACTCCCCGTGGAGGCCTTATCTTTTCAGAGAAGGGGATGGAGAGTGGGTTGGGAAGGGAAGGATGGGTAAATTGGGAGGAGGTATGAGAAGGGGAATCTGTGGTTGATATTTAAAATGAATAAAAAATTTCTTAATAAAGAAAAAATACATTGCATATGAATGTATAAGTTATTATGCTTTTATTTAAAGTTATCTAAAGAATGTCCCCATTTGTCTAGAGAAGAAAGTCTAAATTCCACAGCACTTTTGCATTTATGTGCCTTTAACAGTGGCATGGCACTCCTAACAGTTCATCAACATCTATGCTTCTTTTTGCAAAGAAAATATTTAGGAGCATGGTTTAATCAAGAAATTGAGAAAGGGGTTAAACTTTCAAACTTATTTAATTTTGTCATAGAGAAGAATTCAAATAATTGCATTTAACCATCTTCAGCTGTCATTTTTCGTGTAAATGCTTATGTGCTAAAAGATGAATAGATTTTACCTGGTAGGGATGGTGCATCATTGAATTCCAGCAGTCCTGATAGTAAAGGAGGTAGATTTTGATTTTAAGGTCAGAGACAATGGAGACTCCTTTGATGACATAAATCACAGTTAGCTTTGAACATCAAGATAAGGACCCCAGAATAATGAGTGATAAAAAGTAATAGGTAAGCAAGGAGAAGCTCCTGCAGAGACTAGCTGGAGTAGTATGGGACTTTGAATATGTTGTTCCCAAATGTGACACCGGACCATTGGAGAAAACAGCACAAGCAGGAAGCTTCCTCCCCTCCTTACCCTTCTATTCTTGAAGTGGGTGAGAAAAACTTAGAAGGATTAACTGAGCAAACCATAAGACCCCATCAGAGAGGTTCCCGTTCGAGCCCCTGGATGTGGAACAAGCTTGCTTCCGAAGCCCAGGAATGTGGATGGAAGCAAAGAGGCTGTGTGAAGTCCCTCTCCTCAGATTAGGAGCAGTAGACCATAATTTTCCACACAGTCGGCATCTTCAAAAACTATCCACATCTCTCTCACACCTAGCAGCAAAAGCACAGAGCTAAATCAGTTTCGCTAGACCTTCACTTCTGAAGGCTCTTCTGTAATGTAGAACTTACTTTTAAAGGGGTATTTTATGCTTTTTCTCTTATAACTCATTTCTTTTTAAATGGTCTCAGTCTTAAACCTAAAGTATAAAATAGAAAGGAGAGATATTTTTTCCTTGATAGCTTCCGGCACCCAGTGAGGGCTGACTAACAGCCCCTCCTTGCTCCTAAGCTTGTAGAGGAGGTTCCAGAGCACATGACGAAGCAGATGAGCTGGAAGACTTCTCAGCAGGGCCAGATTTCCTGCATCTGCCTGTTTCATAACCAGAGGGAGAAAGACAGTACAAATCTCCTTGTCCCTCCTCTTCCATATTCAACAAGGGTTGGGCATTTGCTTGGACTGTGGCTCTCGTTGGGAATTATTAATTAGTTACCAATCCCACAAACAGTTACTACTTTCTTATTTGTCCAATGATATGCCTGGATAACTTGACTACTGCTCCACCAAAGTTTATAAAAGGTACCTCTTTGCAGATTTTGAGGGACAGGGCAGGGGGTTCTTTATTTCTTGATGAAGGATCCTGAATGAAAAAAAAATTATATTAAGTAAGTTTCAGCCAGGTGTGGTAATATACAGCTGTAACCTCAGAGCATCAGGTACAGATAGTAGATGTTTAAAGAATGAAATCAGTTGAGCCCAACCAAGCAGAAACCTTTTTTGGCCATGGCACCACAGAATATGAGACCTTAGATCAATGATTTCTAATCTTCACCTTACAGCACACAGGAAAGTACACTGAGATGGGAAAGTTGTGGAAATATATATTCACACATGGCTAGAAAGAAGAGGTCAATGACTCAAGGCCTGTGATTGAGCTGGCCAATCTCTAATATGCATTTTTGTCTTACATAAAAACAATTGTTTCTGGGAAAAGCTTAGTCAGCTTCCTTTATAGCTAAAATGGCTTTGGTGAGACTAGTCTTCATCTGGGATATACAAATAGAAGCAATATGTGATGCTTAGGAATGAAAACAGTGAAGAAAATTGGTGTCAGAATCTTCAGTGAGAAGGACCTTGATGGAAATATTATCTCCTGATCAAAAACACCTGCTGACCATGAAGGTGAACTTCCATGTGTTACACAGACTAAAAGGAAACTGCTAGAGCTGTGCCACTGGGAGGCTCCTACAACTTCTAGAAATGTCTGAACTAAGATGAACTGATTATTCTTCCTCTCCCATAGCCCATCCCCAGCAAACGGCATGGCCCAGGTGGAAAAGCATTCTGATCCCCCCAGGTAACATGTTTTATATATATGTGACTATTGGAGCAGTGAGGAAAGAGCTGCATGACTGAATGGCACCAGCTCATGAAGAGAACATAGTTTGGGAGAGAGAGAGCTAAAATTGTTAATGGTCTACTGTTCAAACCTGGGGACTTCTTCTTAGTGCCATCCTCACTCAGACTCTTCGGGTACATTTAATTTAAATTTATGCAAAATAAAAAATTTAGTTGGATTTATTTATTGTACATGTGTATGTGTTGGTAGGGGCCTGTACATGCCCATGTGCACATGTGAAGGTCAGAGGATAACTTGTAGGTGTTGGCTTATTGGCAGTGTTGAACTTAATCATATAAAAATGTGGTAATGATCAAATTAATTGGTTTTGTTTTGTATCTTCTCAATTGCAAATCTATATTCATAATGTAGATAAACATTACATTCACCCACCACATATTATTGATATCCATATGACACTGTAACTCAGTAGCTGTGATGAACCAGTGACTCCAGAGTTTGTTCTGGGCCCTAGGAACATGAAGATGGATAAAACTCATCTTGGTTTGAAAAAATGCTTAGTTAAGTGGTAGATTCAGACATAGAAACAAAGATTGGTACTACAGAATGATTCATGTGATAGACAACATCACTCAGCCATGGTAAATACATTCACAGGGTTTGATGGAAGCAGAGGTGAGAAAGCTGAGTTTTCTACCACGTGTTATTGAACAGTGTAATAACATACTGGCAATGGCTTCATTGTCCTTTTTCATTAGCATTTTATTTATTACCATGTGTATGTATGCACCATGAGGGGGTGTGCATGTTCTCTGATATCTGCAAGGCACATGTAGATATCAGAAAACAGTTTGGGAGGCCATTTTCTCTTTGAGCTTGGTGGAAGAGCCTTTACCTTGATTGGACTTGCTGGCCCTAGTTGTGTTATTGATCAATGATGCAAAAATTGCTATAAAAATTAAGTCACTAATTAGGTTATTATAGAAAAAAGTGAGTTTTAGAACTGTTTTTGGCATCTGCTTGTAGGACAGAAACTAAGGGTGAACAACAAGCTGAATACTCTCAAAGTTCCCAAGAGATTTGAACCAATTCTAAGTTCCTCATCAATGGACAGATCTATGTCTGAGACAGGATGTTACAGCAATAAACTGAATGGATATATGTGACATAACAAATAAATGACTATACAGATGTTGATGTCCTGTGTCTCAATCCATATAGGTATAAGTCCAAGCTGGACCTAGCACCTGGTCTCCTTGATGTTTTGCTCCTCACAAGAGGAGGGAGAAGATAAGGAGAGAGAGAGAGAGAGAGAGAGAGAGAGAGAGAGAGAGAGAGAGAGAGAGAGAGAGAGAATGAATTCAGTTCTTATAATGAATCTACTGCTCCTATAACAAAACCACCTTCTCTCAGTACTTAACTCTGTCTTTCTGTAACATATTGACCCATCTGTGAGGGCAGAGCTTCTTGGCTTAATCACTTTTCAAAAGTTCTGCTCTGAATAGTGAACTAAGGATTACATTCCTTTTGAAATCATGAAGCCCTTGGTTAATGATAGGTAACATTTGAATGAGATGTCTCTGTATCTGATATTGGGGAGGGAACACTATCACAAATATGGAGCTTATTTGGGATCCTTGCAAAATTGGAGTTTGAGTGCAGTAACTTTTGAACACATGCGTACACACACACACACACACACACACACACACACACACACACACACACATTGCTGGCTGGTTAGAGGTCACAGTCTGCCATGGTCTGGCAGCTTATCTCAAGAGCTGGGCCACATGGAGCTCCCTCTCTCCAGCAAAGCTCTCTTTACCTGCTCTTATCTGGAGACTCTCCGTGGGCCTGGAGGACTGACCTTATCTAAAAGCTGTCTCTAAACCAGATTCCTGATTCATCTTTAGCTTGGCCCTTGGCACAGATCTCCACTAAGAAGGCTTGTGCTAGGAGCTCTGCTATAGGACCCTACTACCACGTAGTAAGCCTTGTGATACAAACGTGATACTTAATGCAAATTAGAGTTTGTCCGCAGGCTTCCCAATCTTAGATATTCCTTATACTCTGGAATAAAATTGATCTGACTCATCAAAGTATGTTTCTTGGAGGCCTCCCTCCATCTGTGCTCATGGGTCATGGACAAAGCTTTCTGTGGCCCCTTCTGCCTCGTTGCCCTCTTGGCTGGTTGGCCAACAAGCTTAGAGGGGAAAGAGGACCCCCACAACACATGCCTCTCCCCAGAAGTTGATCTGAGAAACAAAGAGCAATACACATTAGACCATCAAAGAAGGTGATGATGAACTGGCCGTATCCATGGTGCATTTACCTTCATTCCCAGGCTGCACTCAATTCTAGAACTCATGCAGGAGAAGGACTTACTGAAGAACTGCAGCCCAGGTACTATTTTAAAAAATTGTGGTTCGAGAGTACATAGGTGCACTATACAAAAATATAGCCAATATGGAAGAATAAATCAAAGAAAAAACGCCAAGGTGCCAACTTATATGGGAGGAATATGTGTATATGCACATGGGTGTGCATGGGCCCAAGCACATGTGTATGTGTGTTTATGTGTGTTGCATTCATGTTGTTATTGTATGTTATTTTAAAGTATAGTTCTTCTTGTAAATTTTAACTGCCTGTGCTTTACTTTTCCTGTGCAGGGTAGTGAACAAGGACTCTGGCACCTATTAGGCAAGCGCTTTGCTCCTTAGTTGAACCCCCAGCCTACTGTTTTTAAAGTCAGAGATATATATGAAATATGTTGATAAGGTATAATCATTTATCTGAAAAATTGCTCAGCATTGAAGACACTTCCTTTGATTTTTTTTTGAAGAAATTATAGAATTTATATATCATTTTTCTATTTGTCAAGAGCAATATTTTTATTTAAGTATATTTGAACAGAATAAGACCACTTCCATGTGAGATGTTTGTATATAAAATGAATCATTTTAGCAAAGTGAATTCAGGTTGTAATTTTTTTTTTTTTTTTAATGAAAGCAAAGCAAAAGTCTTCCAAGAAGATCATAGCTGTTCTGTGCCAGGATATGAGACCCCATAAGCCCCCGCCCAAAGAAGGAAAGATGGATGCCATGAATGTTGTAATCTATTTGTTGACTTTGTTTTAAGTTCTTTCTACCTTTTGATAAGTGGTTTTAGCATCCACACAACTTTAAATAACTTGTTTTCTTTTAGTAACTAGTAGTGAGTTATTTTGACCTAGAGATTTTCTATAGCCCTCTAGCTTTTATTTTAAGGGGAAAAAAGTATAGATTCCATATCTTTTTTTCTATCATTCTTTCTATTTGGGGGCCCTTCATTCCACCTTTCTTTCTTACTAGACCTCCAACTCCAGGCCACAAATCACAAACATTAATTTCCACTTGTCTTTGATTAATTGTCTGCTTTGTTATTCAGGCATTCCATCAACATGAATCATTAAGAATTCCTTAGCAATTTCCTCCCAGTGTTTAATCCGCTTATTAAACGTGTTTACAATTATTCTTCTAGTTTCATCAGAGTACAGGCTTATTGCATTTGACTTTACTGATTTATGGTTTCTTCCTAAAGGGCTGCTCCCTCCTCAAGCCCTGTTGAATTAAATGCTTTCAGATATAATCAACCTGTTCGTACATTGGGTCTATATTGAATAACTTTACAGTTGGGATGGAGTCACTGAAATGTGTGGTGAAAAATGCTTTTCTGATATCTTCTCAATACCTGGTACCTGCATGCAAATATGACACACTTAATTATTATAAAATACAATAGAAAAGTATAAGATGTGCACATTAAACACCAAATATGTCAATAGCAGAATGTGACTCATGAGTTACCATGTAGTCACTTTAATGGTTGAGCTTCTGGTAGTTCTGAGATTCATGATTTGTGAAGTATATTTTTTGAAGTATTTTACCAGATGTGGTTCATGGTTTTAATAATGATGATAAGAAGTTATTCAGCATTTTTACAAACACATGATAAATTTTCTCCACAGGCCATTTTATTTGTATTCTTAAAAACTCTCTTAAATGTGTTTTTGCCATTTTCATTATTCTTGTTAATATTTTCATCATCATATTCTCTTCACTGTATATCTGGTCAATGGAGGCTTAACTGAGTTGAAATTGGTCTTAAATGGACCATATAGAATTTAAAATCTTGCTCATAGCACTTACATATTCCTGTGAAAAGAAGAATTCAACTTTAGTATGAATTCTAATCATAGTTTCATGAAATTAGTGGAAGCCAATTTCTTAGAGGAAAGAGATTTTGTCCTTGGTCACCATCCATCTATTAACTTGAAATCACATATTAATTTATCCTCTGAGATAGATGATGCCCAGTTCATATATTTAGCAATCAACAGGATTTCTCAGTTAGCTCCTAGTCAGCACATACAGGTTCATATCATCTGGCTCTCAGGAATAGCTTAGCTTATTCCCCTCTTCTTTTTGTATCAGTAACTCGTCAATACTAAAAAGAAATGGGAGCCAGAGCCAGATAGCTACATGCTGATCGGCTGTTTGGAGCTGTTCCTTCCCCCATTCATCTCCCCTCCAAATGCTTATTAGGAATAAAACTATGAAACAGGGTAATCTATCCTCAGTGTGCATCTTGTCCTTGTCATCCACTTGTGACTTGCTTTTGCTACTAATATCAGAGCATAAGTAATGTATTACTCTTGAGAGACCTCATTCAACTTGTAGTACAAAGTGCTTTGTATCCTTGGTCAGGATGCTAATCGAAGCTCTGTTGAGATGAGCATTAGGAGCCTACCTACCTGCCAGAGGGAATGCACTTCATCAACAAATTGCTACCCATGCTGCACCCACCCACGTGTTCATGCATGGAAGGGAGCCACCCCTCCTTATTTTGTTCACTGCAACTTAACCTAGCCCAGCTGACTGAGACAGGCAGAGATCATCTATGGAGGTTTGATCCTGGCTAGTTTAATGTCAACTTGGCACAGCCTAGAGTTAACTGAAAGGAGGGAACCCAATTGAGAAAAAGCATCCATAAGATCTGGCTGTAGGACATTTTCTTAATTGGTGATTAATGTGGGAGGGCTTAGCCCACTGTGGATAGGGTCAGCCATGGGCTGGTGGTCCTGGGTTCTATGAGCAGGTATGAGAAAGTGCGAGAAGCAAGCCAGTAAGCAGCACTCCTCCATCGTCTCTGCATCAGCTCCTGCCTCCAGGTTCCTGCTCTGTTGGAGTTCCTGTCCTGTCTTCCCTCAGTGATGGACTGTTAGCTGGAAGTGCACGCTGAGATAAATAAACAGTCTGCTCCCCAAGTTGCTTTGGTCATGGAGTTTAATTAGAGCAATAGCAATCCAAACTAAGAGAAGTTGGTATTAGGATAGTGGGGTATTGCTGTGACAGACTTAACCATGCTGTTTTGGGGAGGATTGTGGAAGGACTTTGGAACTTTGGGCTAGAAAAGCCATTGAGTGGTGAGAGGTCAGCAAGATGCTCTGTAGGAACTTGCAAGATAAGAATGTTGAGAGCAGTGCAGATGATGAAGGCCTAACTTGTGAGGCTTCAGAGGGAAGCAGAGACTCTACTAGGCCATTGGAATTAAGAATCTGTGGTCCTGGTTAGCTAGAGCTGAAGAATTGGCTGTGATTAACAAAATACCAGAACCACAACAGTAAAACCTTTATTTTAACAGGACGATTGGTGCTAGTTAATTGGAGCTAAGAAATCAGCTGTAATTAAGAGACAAGCATCGTTGAGGTGAAGTCTTCTGGGAAGTATTTCCTGAGAGTCAGTACACAGAAGCTGTGTTCCAGAGGTGGCCAAGGTTGTACCTTATGCTGCAGCTGAACTTGGTAGTGTAAGAGTCACCCAGGTGATACTGGTTTTGAAGGCATGAAGGGGTCATGGAGAGCAGCTATACTTGGCATTATGAGAGGTCATTGGTGAAGGAGTAGCCTCAGTAGTAGTTGAAGGGCCAGGATTTAAGGGGTCATGCAGAGAAGCTGAGGCTTGGCACCATGAAAAGAGCAGTTATTGGTGAAAGCATGGCTCAGGTATAGGAGAAGACCCCAGCATTTTGGAGATCCCAGCACTTTGGAGATCCCAGCATCCTAGGATGACCAAGAACAGCAGCAGCTGTCGAGCAGAGCCTGCACGCCTGAGCTCACAGGACAAACTGTGTGCTGCAGAGGGCAGAGCTGGAGAAGTGACCCAAGCCCCTTGGAGAAGCCCAGAAGATTGTCAGTGAATCCCAGTGATAGTCGATATTGAGTTATTTACCCTTTGGGGGTTTGGTTTTTTTGTGGTTCAGATTGTAACTGTGCCCTTGTTCTTCCCCTTGGGAGTAAGGAAGTATTTACTTTTTTTTTTTTTAATCTGTCAGTAATCCACAGTTGACTTTGAATTTTAAAAAAACTTCAGATTTTACAAGAGACTAGCTATTTTTAAGGGACTGAATTTTTAAGTTTGTGACTTTTTAAAGGTGTAGAACTTTTAAAATTCGGAATATTATATAGAAATGTTGATATTAATGTGTAATCTTGGGGAAGAACAAGAAAGGAAAGACTTACCAGTGATATGTTTGTGTGTCAAGCTGACAAGCGGTCAATGGTGCCGGCTAGTTAGTTTTATGTCAACTTGACACAAACTAGAGTCATCTAAAAGGAGAGAACATCAATTGAGAAAATGCCTCCATTAGAGCTGACTGTAAGGTAATTTCTTAATTAGTGCTTAATGGGGGGAGGTCCAGCCTACTGTGGGTGGTACCATGCCTAGGCTGGTGGTCTTGGGTTCTATAAGAAAGCAGGCTAAGCAATCCATGAGAAGTAAGCCAGTAAACAGCACTCTTCCGTGGTCTCTGCATCAGCTCCTGCCTCCAGGTTCCTGCCTGTCTGAGGTCTTGTTCTGACTTCTCTCAGTGGTAGACTGTTTTCTGAAAGTATAAGCTGAAATAAACCCTTTCCTCCCCAAATTGCTTTGGTCATGGTGTTTCATCACAGCGATAGAAACCCTCACTAAGATAGGTATGAACTGGACTGGGTGATTACCAAACCTGTATCCAACTTCTGTATCCAAGTCTAAGAACAAGAAAGGTAGATTATTATATATTGTTTTAATATATATATAAAATCACCAACTCTCATTGTAATTGAATTCATATAAATGATACTTTATTGCTATTGCTTGTTTTAGAGATAGGGTCCTTCCCTGTTTTCCCAGGTTGGCCTCAAAATTTTTTAGTCCAAGCGATCCTCTGCTACTCTGCCTTTGTGTAGCTGGGGCTGCAGGTATAGGCTAGTACTCTGCTTTTGTCACTGTTTTAATTGGACGTGACCACAGGCAGCTTTCTTTGTTACTCAGAACCTGCCTGAGGTTCCCACTTCTGGAGAGCACTCCGTCCCAGTAGCCAGATGCTGAGGTTTGGCTTGATTTGTTTCTCAGCCAGCTTTGTGCTACATTTCTCTGTCTCTCTGGCACTAATGAATGTATCCTGATGAACAGAGGAAAGTGTAATATAACATGGGGATGTACAATACAGTGCAATCATCTGAAGTACAATTTTGATTTAAAAAAATCATACATTTAAAAATTCAAAGGGTTCTAAAATATTAAAAAGCAAATTTTTAGATAATCAGCAGAAAATAATAAACATCTACTCAGAAGATATTATTCTTTTCTAAGAAAAATAGCAAATTCTGAGTTAGTAGACAGATAGACAGAAGCAGGGATGCTTGCATGTGTGTCCCCTTACACCCACACTCCTGCTCCCAACACTCACATCCACAGGGCCATAACAGTGTGGATAGTGAGAAAAGGGTTTCACACAGATCTGAGTCAGCTTCATAAAGCTTTAGAAGCAGAGGTGCCTCTTTCTATCCAGAAGGTTATTTATTTATTTTAGTTGAGTTGAGTTTTTCTTTCTGATTAATGAAGCCTCACGGTGTAGCCTGGGCTGGCCTTGAGTTTGTGGTAATCCTCCTGCCTCATTTTTCAGAGTGCTGGGATTTCAGACATGTGCCAACAAGCTCAGTCCGAAGTTGTCTCCTTTCCTTAGTTCTTTCCACAAGCAGCAAGGTCCTTCCCTTCTATTGACTCCCTGTCCTTTGTAGAGTAGGGCTCCTGGTTTAGCTTGGATAATACCAAATAGTGCTTAGGGTTAGCCTGTAGCTTTGAAAGTTCGATAGCCCTGCACCTTTGTCAGATGTTGCCAAGCATTTTTATAAAGGACGAGACTTTAGACTGCTAGTGCTGTGATGATAAGTTTGCCATAAGGTGGGTTACTTAAACAATAGAAATTTACTTTCTCTCAGTCGTGGAGAGTAGCTACCCCCACTCAAACTTACCAAGTTTCATTTATTTCCGTGGTTGGCCTGCAGGGACTCCTTGCGGGTGTCTTTGTTGGAGGTGCGATGTTCTCTGTGCACAACCACACCTATGGAGTCACGTCCTCTTAGGAAGACGCGGGGCCTGTGAAAGCTCCGCCCTAATGACCTCATTCATGTTTAATTGCCTCTTTAAAGACCCTGACTTGGAATATAGTCACATTAGGGGTCAGGGAGTCAACATATAAATTTAGGAATGACATAATTCAGTCCAGAATAGGCCAGATGATAACAATTTTAGGCAAGAGGGCCCCAGTGTCTATGTTGTAAGTATTCATTTCTCCCACTGCATTGTAGAGATGATCATAGCTCACACATTAAAAAAAAGCGCATGTCTGTGTTAAAAAAAAATTCTTGAGTGGATGCTAAATAATACATAATTTTTTATATATTATAAAATACTATGCTTTTGTTTGTATCCTTTAAAAACATTAAAGTGATTGTTCCTGGTTTAAAGACAAGAAAAGAAAAAAAGTTGGTGATCAAATTTGGTCTGCAGGCCAGCCCCTTGTGTTTAGATTTACCAGGAGTTAATGACTGTACTGTTTAACTCTGTTCTTCCAAGTTTGGTGTGATGAGTAAAATTCAAACACAGAATATCACTGTCTCTGTTCAAGAGTCATAAAAGGGAATCTCAAGACAGCATCCAATCATGAGGAAGAGAAGGGACACATAGCAGTTTCCTGAACATTCTATAATAAACTGAATTTACAAGTTCACCAGCAGAACAGTAAAAGAAATCAGCTCTGATGTTGTGAAATTTTAGTGCTTTCTGAAGTGATTACTCCAGGAAAAATAGCCAAGCAGATAGAGTCAATATCTTCTTAAGTTAAAGTCCCAACTGACAGTAATCAGTTGCCCTTCTGGAAAGAGATTTTCCAGGTCTCTGACTAAAAGCTTAAATCAAATTTCAGAAATATATTTTTACTTTTCATTTTCATCTTTATCCTTGGTTAAAATTTCACAATTGGCAGGACTTGTGCTTTGTATAGAGGTCAAAATCAAGTTAGAGAGATAAGTGAGTTTCTTCATCAGTGTATGAGTTAGCCACACACAAAGTATAGTTTAGATTTATTTAGGAAAGTAAAAAAGACAACATGCTTCCTAATACTCTTTCTTTTTTTGCTCATATGTGTGGGCGGGTGCATAAGCAGGAGGAGGCCCTGGACTAATATTGCAAACCTTCTTCCATGGATCTTCCACTTGATTGTTCCTGAGCAATCTCAAGGAACACAATTTTTAGTTGGAGAATTCAAATTAAAAGTCAGCTCTATTATGCAGTCTGAAGCCTTCCCCCTCCCCCTGCCCAATATATAAATCTTTCACTTGTATCTTGTCTGATGCCTAAAACTTGCCATTACAAATTATGTGAAGAAAAATATGGTGTGCATGCCGATATCTATCATTAAGAGAAATGCCCTTCTTTACAGCAGAGGGAGCATTCAAAGGGCCAAACTCTAATTTCTACAGCCCTTACCCATTTTTATTATTTCTTCTCTTACTGTTAGCCTCAACTCTGAATATGGCTCAGTTACCCCAAAACCCCTTTTCTGCTTCACTTGCCCAAGCCCCTCCAGTCTGCAGTTTAGAAAGGCTTTGGTTGTGATATCAGCTTGACTTATAGGCTTGCCTCAGAAGGCTGGTACACACGTACAACTGAAGGTTCATGCTGTTTGCTAATTACATGTTGTGTGATATTTTGTTTGTGTTCTGACAAATAAAGCTTGCCAGGAGATCAGAGGGTGGAGCTAGCCACTAGTTAACCACAGAGGCCAGGCAGTGGCAGCACACGCCTTTAATCCTAGCACTTTGGAGGAAGAACCAGGAAAATCAGGAGTTCAAGGCCACCCTGGGCTATAAGAGACTGAACCAGTCTAAAAGAGAAACAGAGCTGGGCAGTGGTGACACACACATTTAATCCCAGCACTTGGGAGGAGGAAGCAGGAAGATCAGGCATTCAAGGCCATCCTGGGCTACAGGAGATTGATCCAGTCTAAAAGAAACAGAGCTGGGCAGTGATAGTGCATGCCTTTAATCCCAGCACTTGGGAGGTTGGAGCCAGGATCTCAGCTTTTTCCATCTGAGGATCCAAAGAGGTAAGAAGTCATTGGTGGCTGCTCTGCTTCTCTGATCTTTCAGGTTATTACCCAATATCTGACTCCTGATTTTTATTGATAAGACTAATTTAGGTTCACATTTCAGTTATGCTCATGATTGGAGTTTTGTGTCAGAACACCTAGAATGACTGTCATAATGTTGATATCGTGGTTGCCAGAATGTACAAATATACTGGGATATAGAACACGTGACTGAAGGTTACGTTTGCAGTTGTTGTTGCTATTTGGTTGACATTAAGATGGCAAGATTATTCTTGATCATCAGCCAATTCCCCATTCCACTCTTAATATACTTTTTAAATTTTTTGAAATTAAAAAAGTAATTACACCATTTTCCACTTTTCCTTTCTTCCCTACAACCCTTCCTCTGCAGCCTACCTTGCTTTCTCTCAAATTCATGCCCTCTATTTCTTTCATTGTTATGGATATTATAGGTATGTACATATATATTACAACCTTCTGAGTGTTATGATGTTTCATATATAGAGATATATGTTTCAGTTTGGGGGCTCTTCCTTGAGGAAGACTATTGCTCTCTCTCCCAGCATTCCTTAGTTGCCTGTAGTTCTTTGTCTAGGGCTGAAGGTCTCATGAGACTTTGACTTTCATGCTAGCATGTCTACGGGTGTTGTGCTGCTCAGGCCAAGTTTAGGCCGCTGGTTACTTGAGCCTTCACTGGTCTCTCAGATATTTCCAGGACATGAAAGCTCACAGCAGATCTCCTGCTCCACCCAATTTTTGGACATTTTTTTCAGCCTTTCAAAGTGGAAGAAGAAGCAGATTTAGAGAGAAACAATGGGAAAATGATGTGACTACCAATCGTGGTTTTGAGCACTGGAGAAAGAAACAAGCTAGTACTTTTAAGCAATGTCTAAAAGCAGGAAAATTAAACAACAGAACCGATTAAGGACAGTCTTTCTGATGCCTTGATCTTCTAGTAATGAGTTGTATTTCAGGCTTTGGACCTTTTAAGCTGTCAGAAAATAAATAGGTGTTTATTTTGAGCTCCAAATTTGTAGTAAATTGTCAGAACAGCAGTGTATAAAAATATGTCTGTATGCGTCCTTGTTATGTGATGTGGGTTTCCTCTGCATAGCTGGCGGACTCTAAAAAGCAAGATATCCCTTTGACTCCTCACTTCCAAAGGTGTGCAGCATCCTTCAGCCAATTGTTGTCGCTGATTTCTTCTTGTGTCCCACCTGGCCTGTGGTCAAGACAAATTTCTCTCACATGCCAATCCTGCAGCTGCTCAGACCCAAATAAACACACATAGGCTAATATTATTTAAAACTGTATGGCCTAATGGCTCAAACTTCTTGCTAGTTAGATCCTACATCTTAAATTAACCCATTTCTATAAATCTATACCTTGCTATGTGGCTCATGGCTTATCGGTATCTTTACATTTTGCTTCTCATGGCGATGGCTAGCAGCATCTCTTGACTCAGCCTTCCTGTTCCTAGAATTCCTCTCTCTGCTTGTCCTGCCTATACTTCCTGCATGGCTACTGGCCAATCAGCATTTTATTTATTAACCAATCAGAACAACACATTCACAGCATACAGAGTGATATCCACAGCACATCGTCATGAAGGAGATAAATCCACAGTGTGCTACCATCCCACTGCTTTCCTCCATTTAGGCTGCTATGAACAAACACCTCAGGCTGGATAATTTGTAAACAAGAGTGATTTATTGTTTACAGTTCTAGAGGCCAGGAATTCTAAGACCAAGATGTCAGGATGTTGGATGGACAGTAAAAGTTGGCTCTTGCATTATACATTATACTTTGTTGTTACATCTTCATAAGGAAAAAGGGAGCAAACTTGTACAGTTCATTTTCTTCCCTGGCCACAGAGTCTAAATACCCAGGGCCTGTTTTCCATAATCAGCAATCTGCTATCCTCCAGGCTGCTACTAGGTTTTCAGTTATCATTACATGCTGTGTCTTGACCTAATGGGCTTCTGGACCATGTTTTTCAAAGGTTTTGCAAGATGACAGATGATTTTTGTCAGTGCTCTATCACTCTTGGCATTCTCAGCTTGTCTTGGTTATCTCTGAGGATGCATGCCTTTCTCTGTTGGCTGCCAAGTCATCCTCATATTGGACATCAGTGTCATTAGTCTTTAACTCGGCCTTTCAACTCTTACTGCTCTCAATCTGATTGCTATTTCATACTGTCTTTGGAATTCTTTTCAATTTTTAGCTCACAAAGCACTCTATATTTGCCATCAAAATGTAACAAGTACAATAAGGACATAATGAATTGCTTTGAAGTATTTAAAGATACTGGCATTTTTACCTAGAACTTTAGAGGGGATGTCACATTAACTTTACGCTTCAGGAGCTGGTGAAGTAGCTAGTGAAAGAATGTGTCACCTTGCCTGATGAGCTGAATCAAATTTGATGTCAGAAAACCTACATGGTTGGAGAAGAGAAAGGACTTCCATGAGTTGTCCTCTGACCTTTACATATTACTTCTCCACTTAAATGAAAGACATAAATATGTTAATTAAATTTAAAAAACACAAACTAGTGGAAACATATGAACTGTAAACCAATAGCTGAGGAGCCCCCATGGAACTGGACCAGGCCCTCTGGATAAGTGAGACAGTCAATTAGCTTGAACTATTTAGGAAACCCCCAGGCAGTGGACCAGTCCTTGGTGCATGGGCTGGCTTTCTGGAACCTAGAGCCTATGCTGAGACACTTTGCTCAGCCTTGGTGCACGGAGGAGGGGACTGGACCTGCCTCAACTGAACCTATCATTCTGGGCTGACTCTCCAGGGGAGACCTTGCCTTGGAGGAGGTAGGAATGGGGGTGGACTGGGAGGGAAGGCTGAGGGGTGGGAGGAGGGAAGGCAGGGGAATCTGTGTCTGATATGTAAAATTAAATTAATTATAAAATAAAAATATAAACTTAATTAATTAATTAATAAAAACAACAAAGTGTGCATTTCTAACTAGCTTACTAGGCTATTTTTAAGTGTGTCTATTAAGTTGATAAATAGACTGAAACTTAATTTGTTTTTATAAAAGAAAATACAGTGTATTTTTATTTACTACTAACAAGGATATTTTCACTTAAGAATATTTCTTTCATTAACATTATGCTCAAATTTTTAGGTAAAAATTCAAATTTGATGGACTTTACCCTTCATGGAACGATGTAAATCAATTTCCTCTCAATTATCTTGAGAGTCTGTTGACATAATATGTACATTACTGTACTTTTGAACAAGATAAGACTCAAACAAAACAATGTGAAGTATGAGCCATGACACTAAGAAGGGAGAAGGGAAATGATAAAAGTTTATGCCTCAAAGTGTTAGACAACCATATGCTTTCTTGACCAAATCTTCAAAAAATACGTTCTCACGTTCTGGAAGCTCTTCCTTAAAAGAAAAACTGGAGGACTCTTCAAAGCTGCTGAGAATATTGGCTTATCCTTTCAAGAAGTGTTTACTGGAGCTGGTTAGTGGGTAGGTGAAGACACCGAATTGCATCTGGATTTTAAGTAAAAGCTGGAAAACAGACTTCCTCACAGGTGTTCCAATTTATAATAATAGCTGTTAGCACACACCTGTGTTTTTACACAGACTGAAGAATTTTGGCTACTCTACAAGCATCCTTCGAACAGAGAAACCTGTCCAGGTTTACCAGGAACAAATACACTTGGCATTAATCACTCTGCATGAGAGTGGGATTAAATGCCAGCTCTTGCTAGAAAAAAGAATGCCAATTTTGTAGAGGGCTGATGAGTTATCTTTACAAGGGATTTTAGAACTTGATTACAGAAGCAAGTGTTTTTACATCGCTTACACACCAAAACCAATCAATTTGAAGCGGAACATGAGAACTGGTGAGCATTGGCTGGAGAACGATAGAATGAATCCTCAGTCCTAAGGAGAATTCTGCTGCCCTCAAGGATGATGATGATGATGATGATGAAGAAGAAAGAAAGATGGAGAAAGTGGGGGAGGGGGACTATCTGCAATGAGCTATGCCAATTTCAAGACGTATGACTATTTTAGCAGTGAAAACTATTCAGTAGTCTATGGCAAACTCAACTTCAGTTTTTATAGCTCTCTCTCTCTGTCTCTGTCTCTCTCTGTCTCTCTCTCTGAGTGTGTGTGTGTGTGTGTGTGTGTGTGTGTGTGTGTGTGTGTGTGTAAAAGTAAATGTCAAAGTGTTGGACTTGGCCAGTAGAGTGTTTGTGTGATGATCACGTATCTGTGAAGCATAATATAGAGAAAGGCAAAAAACTAATAATATGAGGAAATTTTATTTCCCACAGGTCCTTTTCTTCTAGATGTTGGAAGGTACTCAGACTTCTGCTAACCCTGATGGATACTTCCTTAGCAATTATTTGAAGTGTAGGGTGAACAAAATGGACTCCTCCCCGGGAGAGCCAGGGGAATGGACAACTGTTGGATTGGAGTCACCTCCATCCTTTGCTGTGAGCAACCTCTGTTGGCTTTTCTTTCTCTTTTTTCCCCTTTCCTTTCCTGATCCCATTGCTTACCTTCCCACAGTCCTTTCAAAAACACCTTTTCATATACCGCATTAAAAGCGAACACAGATGAGCACATTTATTTGAATTTCTCCTTTATTCAAACCCTGCTTCTGCCATCCCCGTGCTCGTACCTTCTCCTTCAGAGTGCTTCTGCTCTAGGAGGTTGTGTAAGGCCACAGTCTCGCCTTCTCTCCACTCACTTAAACGTCCCCTTTTCTGCTTCCTGTCGTTTCACAGAAATGCCTCTAATTAATGTCAGTAACGATCTTGAGGTTGTCAAAGGCAGCAGACACTCTTTTGTCTTTATCCCATGCAGTCTCTCAGCAGCACTTGGCACAATTTGCTACATCTACTCCATTTCCTGGGACGCCCTGGTTAAGTATTCTCCAAGGAATCAAGACTTAACCTCTTTGTCTTGTATGTTCGTGATGATTTCTAACCAGGTCTCGCAGTCAGCTTCCTTTATCATCATATGAACTAGCTAACCAACTTTGGATAGGATGCTTCTGCCATTCAAGTTTTAGAAATCTATCTATGTATTATTATTATGTTTGTGTTTGTGGATGTGTGTGGGCACACATACTGCTGTGCCTGTGTGGAGACCAGATGACATTTTTTTTTTTTTTCAAAATAGATTCTTTCCAAGTTCTATGAGTTCTGGGATCAAACTCATGTTTCCAAGCTTGTATAGCAAAAATCTCTTCCCACTAGTCTTTCTGATTGGCCCATATATTCCAGTTTTTAAAAATGAAAAATTTCAAATCTACAGGAATGTTCATAGAATAAAATCATAAACTCAGAATGTTTATATAGATTTTTTTTACTTATCTGTTTATATTCCTTACTGCATTTTCTTTTTTGTTTTGGTTGACTTTTTTCTTTCTTTTTTATGAGACAAGGTCTCCTAGGTAGCTTTGGCTGTTTTGAAACTCTCTATATAGTCTAAGCTGGCCAGATTGTAGAATTTTTATTTGGTACTTTTGTATGTTTTCTTTTTTTTTTCAATTTGGATCCTTTACCCGATAAATCACATTTATTATGTTTTCTCCTAATTTGTATTGTAATTCTTTTTCTTCATTCTTATTTACTATAACAGCTTCGTTGAAGTGTCTGCCCACCACAACTAATACTGTGGTCCACACAGTAGTTTTTCTTATAAAAAAAAATGCCCTCTAGTATTATTTGTGTTTTTCTATTTATTTGCATATCTTGTAAATTTTGTTGGAAAATGGATTTTTTATAGGGTCTTGCTATGTAGCCCGCCTGGCCTGAAACTTTTTATGAAAGCCACGCTAGCCTTGAATTATGATCCAGCACCTCAGTGTTCCAATACTGGAATTACAGGAGTGTTCTACCAAACCTAGCTTAAAGGTGACATTTTATTGAAAATGTGCTGAAGACTCTGGATTCTGGGTCTATTCCTTCTCAGGATGTCAATTTTTTTTTCTTACTGTTGTATTAAGTTGCCAGGAGTTAACTGGCAGATCATACCTCTTAAAGTATGAACATCAGCTTAGCTATATCCTTATTTTTCATTTTAGCTTTTAGCCTGGATTCTTTGGGGAACCCTGAGTGTAAGCATGTCTTAACAGTTAGATACCTGGTTGTGGGTGCAGCTCAAAGCAATGAATAGTCTATCTTCTGAGAATGAGCCCTTGTGTTTGAGGGAGAGGTTATTTCTTTGCCTCCTCATACCTTTCCAATGCATGCAAATAGACTCTGAGTCAGCCAGTGTTATGTGGAGAGCCTGAGTTCTACAGGTCTCCTTTGCCTATGTGCAACATCCATCAGTCAGGAATTTATATAGCTTTTTAACAGTGCTTTCATTTTCTGGACTGCCCCTTAAATTTCTTTCCAAGTACTGGTATCCCATTGTCTCTAACCCAGTCCCCAACTTCCAGTTTGTAAGGTTCCCTCCCTCCACTGCCCCCACATCTTTTCTAGAATATTTTCCTTTACTGACAAGGTCTATATAGTGATATTCTCTCTCCAGTTCAAATGAGTTCAGGCCTGTCTAGTTTCCAGAGGCAGAGCATCCCTGGTAGAACCAGAGCATCACCAGGAATGGAGGGGTGAGGAGGGACAGGAGTCCACCAGGCAAGAGTGTCACAGCCTACCACTGTTCTCTCCTGAAGTCTAACCACTTTCCAGAAACCGATCATCTGAATGAACTGTTTGTTTGGGGCTCATTCTCAGATCCCTGACACGGTTCTTTTGACAGGTGAATCCAGTTCATCTGAAGCTTTTTGTGCAAAGGGTCTGCCAACTTCTTGGCATGGCTGGAAACCCCACTCTTTTCCTTTTGATCTGGGATCCAATTAAAGCTTGCTTCTTCTTGTCAAGGCTCTTTACTCTTTTTTGATCTGTGACGGTAGCCTCACCCTTCACCATTTTTTATCTTTCGTGACAATGATATTTTCAATAGCATTTAACTTTGATCCTTAACTTTTCCTTATCAGTTCATTCCTCGTTGATCATGTTGGATATTTTTCTTTAAGACACTTCAGTCTACTTCTTTGTATGTTTACTTTTACCATTAGAAGCCAAATCAGCATGATTTCTTCATCATTGCAGTGGTGTTTCATCCTGCTTCTTCCCATAGTCTATTCTTTCAATAAGAGATGGAGTGTCTTTATTTTCTTTTTTATTAAGGTCCAATATTTTCTGTATTTGGGTGAAATTTCTGAATAAACACAAATTTATATGTAAGTTAAAAATCATAATCTTGTCCTCCTTAATGTTAACTGTCAACTTGACACAGTCTGAGAAAGAAGTGTCAGTTGAGGGACCTCTCAGACCACAGCGGCCTATGAGAATGTCCATGGAGCTTGCCTGGATTGTTAATTGATGTAGGTGGGGCCAAGCCAATGAGGGTAACACCAATGCCTGGGCAGGTGCACATGAATCTACCTAAGTATGAGCAAGCAAGCCAGGAAGCAATCATCCTCCATGGTTTCTGCTTGAGTTCCTGCCATGACTTTCCCAATGGCAGACTTTAACCTCTCACATGAAATGAACCCTTTCTTCCCATAAGCAGGTTCAGAACATGGTGTTGGCACAATAATAGAAGGAAACAGGAACAAATCTTAATCATCTCAAGTGTACAGTTCAACTGTCTTAAGTATATTCCTATTGTGAAAGAGATTCTTCAAGTGACTTACAAGTCACGAAGCTGGTGGCGTTCTACTTAATATTGCTTTGCTTTCGTTTACATGTTTAGAGGCTATTGCTTTATTTTACCTCTTCTTAGAATAAAACCCAAAACACACTATCGCTACTTAGAAGGCCACATGCTATCTGCCTGCAGAATACCTCTTCAATTTTTGCTTAGCACACCTCTCTTTCTGAACACTTGCAAAACTAGTCTTTGATCTTGATGGATCTGTCAACCTTCCTCCCACTCAGAACCTTTGTACTTGATCCCTCTAGTGAAGTATTTCCCCATCATCACAGGCAAGGCCCCTTACATTCCTTATGAATAAACTAACACATCAGCTTCCCTGAGAGCATTTCTCCTCAACCTCATCTCATTGGGTCCAGTCCCATTCCTTAAATAGTTGGCCTCTGGTGTATTTCCCAGGTGATGTGCTTTATGATATGTATCATCACATATACTATATTGTTTATTTATCCAGTTAGTTTTTACAGCCTTCGCTAATCAATGGATTCAATGGGAAAAAAATCTGCCTCATCTTCGAAGAGCATGATCTCCAGTATTCCTAATATGATCTACTGTGTTGAAGCTCCTTACCCTACTTTCCTGGTAAGAAGTTAAGTGAAAAGGAAATATATATTGTTCACAAATTACATCATTGAGAAATATTAGATAAGGGAACCCAGGGATGCTTTTGTTAAATTAACAGCTTGAATAAGGACAAGCATCCTTCTCTTATTTCCCCATGCTTTAGTCAATGAGTGGCTTTAGATGTTAGTTTTGTACAAATAAAACAATAAACTGGAATGCACCCAAAAGGACAATGTCAAGGTAGAAAAACAGCACATTGTTTTTTGTTCTTATTTAAATAAGATGTGTGACAACTTAAGGTCCAAATTGTCTGCTTACAACCGTGTAGTATATAATAAAGGCATGTAGCCTAGGAACATTGCTGTGAACTCATGAGACTTATACAATAGATGCAAATCTGTTATTTTTACCAAGTGGATGCATTTATGTCACATGTGTGACAAGGACTCATTACTAGTATTCCTCTTTTGGGTACCACAGCATCTCAGTGACAACTTCCAGGTAAACCTATAAACCCAGTGATTTGTTCATTTTCTTTCCTCAAGAAAGTTTAAGCATTTAAATCAGTTTTTTTCCTTGTCTCCTAAAAAAAAAAAAAATCAAAAACAAAAACAAAAAAACTCTCCACCCAGACATTAAAAAAAAAAAAATCTTGTTTTTTTAAAGAGAAAAAAGCATGAAGCTGCAACTTCGTGACGACTAATTCATTAAACCTATAAATCAGCAGGAGCAGAAAATCATACATATCATTTCTAGAGCTTACAACTTCCATAAATAAAAATTTCATTTTCTAGAGCTGACAACCTGAGTTGTTCGTGCGGTAGTGAGCTCTCATCATGTCACTGGCTCTTTATGACTAAAGTAAATATTAAAGCCCACAGATGTGATGGATCTGCAGTGGTCTTCTCTTCCTCCCAGCTCTTGAAATGAAATAAGAGTTCAATAAAATGGTGCACTACAAGTCTTTTGTTCAGATGCACACAGTATATCTTTGGCTATGTACAGCATATTCATTTCTTCCAAATGTTTTATCGACCTTGGTGCTTGGGGATTAAAAAAAAGAGAGTAGCAGCCGAAGTGCTGACATATTTACAGGGGAAATTTAGAAAGCATAAACTTCATTGGATACTATTATCAAGAAAAATATTTAATCTCATGGGTTTCTATGTTTCTTTTTTTGCATTTTTTTTCCATTGCAGCAACTAGGAGTGATTAGGTCTGAGGACATTCGGGGCATTTCGTGAGGAAGGATAATTAAAGTCGAAGACACACTTAGGCTTGGGGATTTAATTCCAAGCAATCCCCTTTCTAAAATGAGAACTTGGAGTCTATCCAGGCTTCTCCCTGTCTCACTCTAAATCACCATTATATATTACAGTAGCAACCATGCAAATGAATGCATTCCTACATGTTCAGGACACTCAACCAAGTCCATGAGAATGAAAAGAAATGGTATAGACTTAACCTTTCTCTTGTCTTGTATTTAGTTTTGATTCAAATTTTGATGCATTTTAAAAAGGTTAGAAAAATGTGGGTTCACTTCTAAGTAATAAAGTGTAAATATTTTTTGGTATACTGAAACAGAAAGCTAGAGCAAATTTGAGAAAAGGGAAGAGAGTTGGCAGAGTGAGAGTCTGTATATATTATGAGGACTCTTCCTGTCACAGAATGAAGAGAAGCAATAGGTCAAGGAGAAATGGAAAGAAACTCAATGCTTCATTTGATTGGTTATGGAGCAAATAGCTGTCTTCAGACAAGCTTAGTTGTAGTGTCTGAAGCCATCTGAACCTTAAACTGTTCTTAGAAACATCAGGGATGTATTGCTTTTCAGCTCTGGAGACTGGTAAGCACAAGATCAAGCTGCCATGAGATTTGGTATTTATTTGGTGAAAGCCTTTTCCTCATAGACAGCATCTTCCAAATGCCTCATAGATGGCATTTACCATCACTCCATAGCAAAGGGGTGAAGATACCGTTCCAAGCCTCTTTCATAAAAGTACCATGATGGTTACTCCTGGTTGTCAGCCACACTGGATCTGGAAGCATGATAAGCCCCTGTCTTCCAGTGGCAGCCCAGGAAAAAAATGTCTGAGGGAAAAAGCTTAGCTCCTTTGCCTTTGTGTCTCATTGACCAATTCATTCACTTTATTGACAAGTTTATATGACCAGTTGGTGAATATATCTACCCTATGGCTACCTTGGCTGTTGCTACATTCTTTCATGGATATCAGAACCCTGCTTCTTTAGTTCCAAAACAAAGCTGAAGAGCTGTGGCTCTTTAGGACTCCTGTAGACACCCAGCCCTTGCTTAAGACTATTGAGCCATCTAGCTTTCAGAACTAATAATCAGCTAGAGTCTCAGCCTGTCCAGGACGAAGACAGCCTTGTTGTTCTCCTCAGACCATATAATATAAGCCAACCCAACAACAACCCCAACATACATTCATTCTACTGAATTTATTCCTCTAGAGGACCCTGAATAATATGATCGCTAATCCCATCAATGACTTAACTACCTTCCAAAGACTTCAAATCATAAAACCACCACGTTAGTAGGTTATAAATTTGGGAGTCAAGTATCAAGAGATCAAACAAGGTTATTTTCCTCTTGAGTGAACTCTTTGTTCAGCCTCTCTTGTTCTTTGGAGCTGTGGTTTGAATGCTGTGTTAGTCTCATTTCATGTCTTGAAATCTTAACCTCTAGTGTATGCATAATGAAGCAAGGGCTTTTAGAAGTGATCTGGTCCTGGGGATGGAGTTTAGCTTAGCTCTTCCTGAGAAAGGACTGAGAGAGGTCTATACAAAGACCTGTTACTGTGGTGGTATTGTGTTCCCTGAAATATTGTGTGTTCCCCGAAATAAAATATCTGGGGTCAGAGAACAGACAGCCACTAGAACAGAGCCAGAAATGGTGGCTAGAAAATGGGAAGAGTAAGCCATAACAGAAGTTGGGCGGTGGTGGTACACACCTTTAATCCCAGCACTTGGGAGGCAGAGCTAGCCAGATCTCTGAGTTCAAGGCCACTTTAGAAACAACTAAGCATGGTGACCCACACCATTAATCCCAGGGAGTGGGGGCAGAAAGAGAAAAGTATATAAGGCGTGAGGACCAGGAATTAGGGGAGGAAAAAGCATGTAGTTAGTTAAGCTTTGGAGCAACACAGTCCAGCTGAGAGCCATTGGGATGAGGACTCAGAAGCTTCCAGTCTGAGGAAACAAGACCACCTGAGGAACTAGCAAGGTGAGATAGCCGTGGCTTGTTCTGTGTCTCTGATCTTCCAGCATTCACCCCAATAACTGGCCTCGGGTTTGATTTCATTAATAAGAACTTTTAAGATTCCTGCTACATGTTACCTATTCCTCTCCAAATGAGGAAGAAGCCAGAAGGAGACACTCAACTCTCAGACAACAAAGTTTGTTTCTGTGTTAAGCACTTTGCTATTATTAATTCACTACATCAGCAATAGGAAATGTATTCACCTCTATTTGATGTAATAATAAAGAAGTCCCTTAAGAGACATGAAATCTGCTTTTTTTTAAGTTTTTTAATTTTTGTTTTATGTATATGTGTGAGTGCCTGCACGTATGTACGTGTGTGTAGCACATGGGTGCTGGTGTCCCTAAAGACCAGAAAGTGTGTCCCTGCTTGGAACTGGAGTTATAGACAGTATTGAGACAGCATCCATATGGGTGCTCTGTAAGAGCAAGTGCTGTTAAAGATTTATTACTTATTATATATGCAGTATTCTGCCTGCATATATGCCTGCAGGCCAGAATTGGGTGCCAGATCTCATTACAGATGGTTGTGAGCCATCATGTGGTTGTTGGGGATTGAACTCAGGACCTCTGGAAGAACAGCCAGTGCTCTTAACCTCTGAGCCATCTCTCCAGCCCCCATGAAATCTGCTTTTATCTTAGACTTTTCAACCTGTAGAATTGTGAGTCATCTCACAATTGTCAAATAATTGTATCCGTTATTTCATTACAGCAGTCCAGCAAGCTGAAATAATACATCTTTGCTCTCCCCTGTTACTAGCTATGTGGTGGATAAGTTGGAGACATTTAGCCACATTGTACCCTGTCTATGATCCAGGAAGATTTGCCTTTAAACTGTCATTTGTTCCCAAACACCTACTGCATGCCTGTTATGTGCCAGATCTTTCAGAATGATGATGTTACACTGGAAAGAATGGAAAGTAAACACATGGCACAGATAGATGTAACTATGTACCCTAGGCCCCCCTTCCCTTTCTCTGGAAACATGATTTGGAGTTGGGAGTTGGAAGAGAATGGGCCAAGAATGCCAGCAGTATCTAAATTGAGAAGGGCAAGTGGCTCTCAGTTCAGTAAAACTCATTTATGTCTTCTGGTCCACTCAACTGTCAGACAACAAAGTTTATTTCTGTATTAAGCACCTTATTATTATTAATTCATTACATCAGCAATAGGAAATGTATTCACCTCTATTTGCTGTAATAATTTACATCTCCTAATTTCCTTGTATTGTGCTTCTACATTTTACTTGTTTCTGTAATTAATGATATTTTTTTCATGAAGCTACATAATTATGGTAAGTCTACCTTGTCTTTTCACACACTGAATTTTTACACTAGGGGAAGACAGTTCTTTCTCTCTCCCTCTCCCTTTCTCCATCTCTGTCTCTTTCCCCTCTCTTTGACTCTTTTGACTCTGTTGATTGTCTGTCTCTCTGTCTGTCTCCTTGTCTGTCTCTGTGTATGGAGACATCATAGGTCAACCTCTAATGTATTCCTTCTGGAGCCATCCACCTTATTTCTCGAGACAGTTCTCTGCTGTGGAATAATGCTTTTGTATACTGGTTTAATAAAACACTGATTGGCCAGTAGCCAGGCAGAAAGTATAGGTGGGATAAACAGACAAGGAGAATTCTGGGAAGAGGAAGGCTGAGTCAGAAGTTGCCAGCTTGCAGTTCAGGGAGCAGCATGTAATGACACACAGGTAAAGCCACGGAACATGTAGCGACATATAGATGAACAGAAATGGGCTGAGTTTAAATGTAAGAGCTAGTCAGTGGTAGGCTTGAGCTAATGGCTGAGCAGTTTGTAATTAATATAAGCCTCTGTGTGTGTGCTTACTTGGTTCTGAGTGACTGTGTACAGTGGGGCTGCAGGAGCCAAACAGGACCAGGAAAACTTTCAGCTACAAGTCTCTCACTGGGTCCTGGTCACTGGGTCCAGCTCATTGATGTGGTAGGCTGGCTGGCTAGGGAGCTCTGTAGGGCAACTCGTCTCCACACCCAACCTTTTCCTTGGGTGCTGGGAATAGAAACCAGGTCTTCGCATGTGTGTAACAAGTGCTCTACCACCCAAGCTGTCTCTCTGGGAACAGAGTTCTTAACAATCCGTGACACATTTTGGTTGAATGCTTAATACTGATGACCTAAAAAAAAAAAAAAAAATTGTCCACTTCTTTTTCTGCACACAATTACACACGTCTCCAGCATGAATGCATTCTGTTTTGTGACTCTCAAAGTATGGTCTTGATTTTGCCTAACATTTTTCATTTGGGAACCAAACATTGAGGATCCAATATGCGTAGTCTCCTGTAGTGCTACTGATATATATCTTATGTGTGTGTTTATAATATATGAAAGAGTGCCTAGATTATAAAACTAAAGCCATCTTCCAGTGACATATGAATTTAATTGATAAAATCTAATAAAGAATCTAAGCATTGCTATATCTATTTTGAGGGCATTTGTTATATATATTTGTTAGTTAGCAGTTATTAAAAAAATAAAAGGACAGTAACTTTGTTTTTCTTCAATTTGTTGAGCTCCAAGGAAACTAAATTCATTTTGCTGCATTATTTACAGAAACAAATATATCACCTTCTGGGTATCTTGTTTTAAGAGGAAAAAAATCAATACAAATACATAATTTCTTTCCTCTCTGGCTTCACAGGTCTCAGTCTGCATGTTGTAAAATCTCATGTTCTGCTTTCCTATCCACCACATAATATATGTATTGCCTCATTATCATTTCAGATACGCATGCTGTTTTCTTGGAAGACAAACCCATCTCCTCTGAGTGCAGAAGGAAGCCTTAGTGGACTTGTCCACTTACCCCTAGCTCCCGTCTTCCCCTAAAAGCATTGTTTTAATTCAGCTTTACTATAAAACATTTGGCCCCTGCCAGTGTTTCAAAAATGTTTTTTTTTGGACAGCTTGAATTCATGGGGGTTTGGGGGGAGGCAAACAATGGAGCTTCAATGACTTGGCTCTAGTGAAACAATATGCCACACTGAACAACCGAGAGCTGGAGAGGAGCAGTACCACACACAAGGTCAAACCCCACAATACGGTCATGGAGGGTTTCAGGGTTGTAGATGCTAATTTACTGAGCTATAACAATTGTTCGATAGGTAGGGGTGGGAGAGAGAGACAGGGAGAGAGAGAGAGAGAGAGAGAGAGAGAGAGAGAGAGAGAGAGAGGATGAATCACTTACCCCGAAGCCAGAAGATATCACTTATGGCTCCATTAAATGAGAACACATCTATAAGAGATGAAGAGATGGAGCAATTTGATTGGTGAGCATTCTGAGTCTTCCTTGTAATCAACTCCATTCAGGCTCTGGATTTGAAAGTCCTGAATGGGGCTGATTGCAGCCCTAGCACAGAACCTCTTGTCCCTATTATTTAATTATCGACATAAATGCATATCCAAGATACTTCTTAATTACAGCAATGAAACTGTTGAGTGGACTAGTGTCCACTTCTCACAGACGTGAGGGGCTGTCTCCAATAATGATCTGTACTTGGGTAAGCGGTGAAATCATGATCGCATACATGGGTTCTTGTTTCAGGATGCCAGAGTTCACGAAGCAGGAAAAGAGGGTGAGACACACACAGCTGTGAACTGTAAAAAAGCTAATTCTGGGACCCAACAACCAAAAAGACCATCACTTGGTCTTCCCCAGACCACCCAGAGGTTTGGACAAGACCACTGCTGAAAAAAAACAAAACAAAACAAAATAAAGGTCCCCATGGGAGTCAAAGAAAGACTCACTCCTTCAGAGAACTGCTTATTGAGACTGTTCTCACTGTGCAGAGCATGTGATCTTTTCTTAATCTGGCTTTTCTCTCTGTTTTATAATCCACATGCTCACTACCGCTTCTCTGTCCTGTCCACTTCACTTCAGGGGTCACAAAGCTCCTAGACAGCATATCACAGGGGGTCCTGAGACTTCAGCGTTATTATAGAACTTTTCCCAGTGATCGTTCAGTATACAGTTGTTGCGTGGATAAAGGAATGCCTTGTGCCCTTGGTGTACGACACCACAGACTCTGATTGAGACTCAAACTTCACACTAACAGTTCAAAAGGTGAACTATTTGCACTTGGGGTATAGACAATGTATAGTGCTTCTTTTTGGTTTTTGGCTTCCAAGGAAAAGTATTGAGATTTTTGGTAAACGTAACAATTGCTATAGTGAAATACCCGCCTGTCCTCCCCTCCACCTATCACAGCCTGTCTTGCTTTCCAAGGCATCTGTTTCAAATGGCCACTGTCATGGCCAAGGTGTGTCCTGCACTGAGGAGGAAGTAAGGTAGAAGCAGAAGTCCCAGGCGATGAACTATCATTAGAATGAATCTGTCTGGACCTTCCCATTCTCTGCACAAGCGACTGGCATTCATATGGGCATGTAACCCCTTTCACTGGACTTGGATATAATTGTGTGGAATTTCTGACATGCAGCACAGCCACTGGGACAATCTGGGAGTCACCATGTATAAGGCAGTTGCCCTAGGCGTTGTAAGAAACTTTCAAGGGAAATTTTGTTAGTTTTCTTAATTGTACAATCTAAAACGTGATTTATACTTTATACCTTACTTTAAATATATAAATTTTATTTAATTGTATTAAATTAAAGCTTACTCCTTTTTTTCTTTTGTTCTTCTTTCTTTTCTTCCTTTTTTTTTCATAGCATGTAAAAACATCATTATGATTTATACAATGAATTACTCAAGGAAGTCTTGTCAATCAGCTTATATGGCTCTGTATCACTATTGGGTTTGTGGCAAGAAACTGTTGAGGTGAATGCTATAATACTATGTCCTCTTTAGATATCTTCTTTTGCTGGTAGATGAAGCAATGCTGTTTCCTCCAGAGGCAGAAAAAAAAGTAGAATACAGAGCAGAAAAATGCAGCGGCCTTTCACTTATATATTTATTTATTTATGATTAGAAGTAGAAAGCAGAAAGCAGTGTGTTCTTCTAAATTCCTCCACTGTGACATTGTAACAAAAATACTTGAGAAAAACAAGTTAAAGATTCATAGACAGAGAAAATCTAATCCTCGGTCAATTGGCTCTGTTTCTAGGTCTATGATAAGGTAGTGTACAATAGCAGAAAACATGATGGAGGAAACCTCCTTGCCTTATGGGAGCTGGGTGGTGGCTGGGATGAGAGAGAGACAGAGAGAAAGAGACAGAGAGATACAAAAGATACACACACACACACAGACAAAGAGAGACAGAGACAGAGAGACAAGAGACACACACACACACAGAGATAGAGAGAGAGAGAGAGAGAGAGAGAGAGAGAGAGAGAGAGAGAGAGAGAGAGAATGGGAAGAGGCACCCGTTTGATTCAGTGTTCTGTCTCCTCAGAGTGGGTTCTAGCTCCTACAGTGTCTACCACCTTCTATAATAGTTCACTGAGTGTGAACTCACCAAAGTACTAACCTCTGACAAGATCAGATTCAATCACTTTCCAGAGAAATACTTCTAAATGTCATATTGGGGCCAAGCCTTCAACACATGAACATTTGGAGGACTTTCTAGGTCCAATCTTCCCACTGCTTTTTTTGTTTGTTTAATTGGGGTTTTTGTTTTTTGGTTTTTTTGAAACAGGTCTAACAACTCTGGCTGTCCTAGAACTCACTCTGTAGACCAGGCTGGCCTCAAACCCACAGAGATATACCTGCCTCTGCCTCCTGAGTGTTGGGATCAAAAGCATGCATAGCTCCCCACCTCTTGATTCTTGCTTTGAAAGTCTAACACCCAACATGACTATGGGTAGGTGAAATCATCTTTAAGGATATGCTTATGGATAGATAAATTCATTAGGATGGAATAAAACCCTAGACTGTCAGTGTCTTTATAAGAAAAGGAAGAGATGCTAGGTGCTTCCAAACAGAAAGTCAATTGAGGACAAAATGAAGGTGATGCTATGCAGCCACAAAAGGATCCCCACTATGGATTTCCAGCTGAGAGAACTGGGCAAGAATGAAAGCTTGCAGCATGGGATACCCAAATCTGCGGCATGTTGATATCATAGTCCTAACTTGTCCAATTCATTCCAACAAAGCAAATATGGCTGTACTGTTATTCTGTGATTCATCTTCTCATTAATTAGATATTGAGCATTAACAAAGTTTCCTTCATGATCTTAAAGGTGATGAATGATAAAGTCAGGAAATCAGGTTGAACCCTTCCCCTTTAATGGATGCATTTTCTGATGTACACTCTGAGGTTTCTTTCCTTCCTTCCTTCCTTTCTTTCTTTCCTTCCTCCCTCCCTCCCTCCCTCCCTCCCTCCTTTCTTTCTTTCTTTCTTTCTTTCTTTCTTTCTTTCTTTCTTTCTTTCTCCCTCCTTCTCTCTCTCTCTCTCTCTCTCTCTCTCTCTCTCTCTCTCTCTCTCTTATCTCAAATACTTCATTGAATGATTTTAGGTTTTGGAAATGAAGAACATGAGCTGACATGGTAGCAAACACTTGTAATCCACGTGTGGGAAATTTACGCAGGAAGATCATGAATTTAAGGCCAGTGTGGGTTACAAAGCAGAACACTGATGAAGAAGAAGGAGAAAGCTAATAAAATTAACATTTTGCTTTTAATTCATCATTTAAAAAATAATCATGGTGAGGCACTTAAAGTTTTATGACTTTGTTATTTAACTACTCTTATAATATGTATTGATACCTAAGTGAATGTCCATAGAAACAGTCAGTTATATCTTAATACTAATGCAAATGGCTTCTTCATGTTATTTGTGTTTATATGTATTCTTAGAATATAAAAAATGAACACACAAATTATAAGTAATTTTTTGAAGGTGAAACGTTTAGAGTCATAGAAAAATGCCATTTGGAAATGAATAGTACATGATTTATACTATTCTAGCATCTGGAGGTTGATTTGCATAAGCAATAAAATGATTTGCTTTTGAAAGGATTTGGAAACAACTGATAGTCACACTCAAGGGCAATGTCTTTCAACCCTTCTAGGCCCTACATACAAGGGATAGAACCCACTTCTAACAGCCTATGCTTCATCTCGAGGGACTTGTTTCCCTTCTGGTATTCGGGCTGCTACTCCACTTTAACTTTTGGAAAACTTAGGAAAAGATATTAGAATGCAAGAAAGCAACAGTGATTGGGCTACTGAAATAACATTTTTTAAAATGATATTTTCTCCTGATTATTTTCAAAGTTTGATAATATGTTATTAATAAAAAAAATTCCATGTTGCCTCTGCAGAATTAGAAATTGGGAATTAAGAAATAAGAAAGTAAGAAATAAGCACCAACCAATGTTTGTCAAACCTATATGTCCCCAAATTCCCTGCACATTTTTACTCAGTAGACCTGAAATAAGTAAGTTATGAGAATCTGCATTTTGAAAAAATTTCTGGAAATGTCAGTGCTACAGGTCAGTGGATCATACATTTTTAAAATTTGTGTTTTTTTGTTTTTTTTTTTAATTTTTTCAAGCCTTGACTGTCTTGGAACTTGCTTTGCATATAGACCAGGCTGGCCTCTAACTCACAGGGGTCTGCCTGCTTCTGCCTCTTGAATGCTGGGATTAAAGGTGTGCACCACAGCCCAGATGACTCATGCATTTGTTAGCAAAGCATTAAGGGAACTAACTTGTCAGGCACAGTGGGAAGATGGGAAGAGAAACACAGTGTCCAGCATCTGCAGCAAGCATGAAGGCACTGTTAGCTGTGTTTGCATCAGACTCATGGAAGGGTCTGGAAAGATGGCTCAATGGACTTGAGTTTGGATACCCATCACCCATGTAAGGACTGGTTGTGGTAGCACCTGCTTGTAACTGTGGTGAAGAGGAGAGTGTTCAGAGATAGGTGGTCCCCAAAGATCACTGACCAACCCCCAGTCCAGCTAATTAGTTAGTGACTTCAGAGAGAGATGCTATCCAAAAAAAAAAAAAAAAAAAAAAAGCTGGGATACTGGTGGCACACGCCTTTAATACCAGCACTTGGGAGTCAGAGGCAGGCAGATCTCTGAATTTGAGGCCAGCATAGTCTACAGTTAGTTCCAAGGCTACAAAGAGAAACCCTATCTCAAAACACCAAAAACCAAAACAAAACAAAAAACAAGATAGAAGATGAATTCTGGCCTCTAAGTGCTCATGCACATGTAGACGTAACCGTCTTGTTAAGTAAGAAACACAGAGCCAATTGCCGAGTTAAAAGCTAAGAGGTCAGAGCAATAGCTGAGAGCTGAAAACCTTACCCTTCACTGCTTCTCTTTCTTTCCTCTCTGCAAGAGACCTACTTCCTGTGTCCTGTCTTTTATATAGACTTTCTGTTCTGCCTTCTCATTGGTTGTAAACCCAGCCACATGACCTCCTCGTCACTGCCTGTCTGTACAGACCTCCAGGTCTTCTATGGCTGGTATTGAGATTAAAGGCTTGTGTCTGCCATGCTGGCTGTATCCTTGAACACACAGAGAGATCCTGCCTAGCTCTGCTTCCCAAATGTTGGGATTAAAGGCGTGCACCACCACCAACCAGCTTCTGCTATGGTTTGCTCTGACCCCAAGGCAACTTTATTAATATACAAATAAAATCACATTTCAGTACAAATAAAATATCACCACATGCACACATGTGTACACCCACCTGCACTTGCATATACAAATGTGCACAAGAAAATAAAGATAGAAAGAGATGGAGAGTGGGAGAGGGGAAGGGAAGGGCAGGGAGAGGGGAAAAAGGGGGAGGAAGAGAGAGAGAGAGAGTCTGAGACTGGAAACTGGAAAATTGCAGAAGGAAGCCCGCAACTTCCGCATGCAGTTTTGGTTCATAGCTAACATTTATAATTACAGTAGCTTTTCAGCAATGAAACCCTGCTAACACAGCACATGTATTTTGATCAAAGTCCCAAAACAGGTTGGTACTTCGTCAGTGTGTGTGTGTGTGTGTGTGTGTGTGTGTGTGTGTGTGTGTGTAAAACTCAAGTAGAGGAGTTGAGAGCTGGACATTTGTCAGATTAATTCCTGACTATGTGGAAAAGAAAATAGGTCAACTTTTGGCAAGAGTTAATTTCTGAGAATTTCCATGGACTAGCATTTCATTAAAATTTTATAGCCCCCTTAGAGAGTAGGAAAGGTTTTTGTCACTAGCCTTGGGTTGCAAAAATAAGTCAAGGTCATAATTTAATGTACCCTCAGGATTGTTTTAGATCTAGCTTCCTTTAAATCTCCTCTCAGTTCCTCAAAAAGAATCATTAAGATAGCCAGCCCTACAGGCCCCTGCAGCTCAGATTCTCCCATTTAAATGACCATAATAACCACAACAAAGGAGTGTGTGTTTAAGGCTATTCATCTGCACTTCAGTTTGTCCCAAACCTATTAATGACTAATTCTGAGACCAGGCAACGTCTCTGGAAAACATTTTCAAGGTGGGATGTCCGACTTCAAAGCAAACCAAACCTCCACACTGCAGGCTCCACCCAGCAGGACAGAACTGCCTAGGGGCAAGGCCTCCCAAAGACCCACACTGAGGAGCGGGAATTTGCATTCACATTGTGTGTATTTGTTTATAGCTGGGGAACTTGTTCCTCAAGTCGTTCGATAGCTTTCCATGAAAGTTTTATAAAGGCAGATGAAAGTGACTTTGAGGGGAACAGAGGGGGAGGGAAACGACACTGACTCCCTAAGCAGGGAGGCGCTTAGATCGCTTTCCTGGATTCTAAGAGGGACGCTTGGGCATCCCTGTGTCTCATTATCTTTAGACATAGGCTAACTTTTGTTACATTTTAATCTTGTTTCTTCTGCCTTCTCTGTGATGAAATGCTCTGTAGTAGCAGGTCTGGGTTCTGTGGTTGCTGAGTCAGCTGAGCTCTGGAAAGGGATGTCTTCCTTTGATTGGCAGTTACAGGAGATGGGGACCTAGTGGAGAAAGGAAGAGGGACCTGTGAGGTCAGCGCTGCAGACTGTATATGCTGGCATGGTGGCGATTTATTATTTCTGGTGACTAATTATGTGGAGGTTTGTGTTCCGTGGGTATTTGATGGGTGGCCTTCCGGAGCTACTAAAATACTTCCATCCTTCAACTCTTTGTCAACACTTAAAAGACATTACTTTTCTCTGTGAGTCAAAGAAGACAAGGAAGCAGAAAATGTTCCTATGATAAATGTCACGATTCTGTAGAGAGATCCTAAGAAGGTTTTGTGGGGAGATCGCTGACCTCAAGATCTGAAGGGTGCAAACCAGTCCCAGGGAAAGGATAAACGGCATCGGAAGGTGTTAGGAGTGGCCGGTGCAGGAAATTAGTAAAATGCACACATCGGAAGAATTCCCCATGGTTGTTTTGTCTAAGTTCAGTTAAACATCTTAAAATATTGGAGGCCTACACTTAACATTGTCTCAAAGACTCATAAATGAAATATATCCCCATGGACACCAGGCTGATAAAGCAGGAAATGGGGTGAGGGCGTGGGTGAAGGGAAGAAGGTCTGTATTGGACCTGTTTGCCAAGTAATGGTGCCGATTCAGTGTAACAATGTGTAAAGACAGAGCTTTAAACTCGCTTTATCGTGATGAATTCACAAACAAAACACCGCGCCGCATGTTAACACAGACACCCAAACACCTTCTTCGTCATCCCAAACTCGACATGCCAGCGAAGGGCTCTGCAACAAGACGAGTTGTTCCGAAGCCATAGAGCTTCGTGTAGGGTTTTACACCTTCCCTGTCAGCTGCATTTCCACAAACAAATCTGCAATAGAAAGAGGAAGAAAAAACGACGACGTGAAAACTCGGAAGACAGTCTGTGGCTTCATGGCCTCTCCGGGTGACTCCTGTGTGCTTACTGGGTATTTTGTCATTCTCAGGTGATTCCACCCTTTCGGGTTCTCCTTTCTAAAGGTTCCTCTTCTTCCACATGTACACATATGCTTGTTTACATGTGTGTGTTGTAGGATCGGCTGCTATGACATTTATGAAGCAATAGATTTGAATGAAATACAGACTTATTTAAATTTGACTGGCCAGTTAAAACACTAGGAAATTACATTCCTTTTTGTTGTGTCAACAAATATCTCCAAAACTCAGTGGTAGAAAGAGGAAAATTACTGAGACTTCAAAATTTATTCACAGAACATGCAAAGATGGAAGGAAGGAAACTGGATTAGTAGCAAATGACGGGATAAAAGAAGTTAGCTTGAAAAATTACATTCTTGATTATGTATTACAACTTTAACTGAAATTCTGTATCAGTCCCTCTAGGTGGCACCACATCTGCTTGTAAACTCTAACCACATCTGCTTGTAAGCTGTGGTTGCTTCTCCTTGTGGCCTACACACTGGACCCTAAACTGTGCCCAGTTGAAGTAATTACACCCTGAGTATCCATAGCCAATGTACATTCAGTGTAAGGGCACCATGCCTTCTTTCCTCAGACTGTCCTAATAAAGGACCCTGGTTTTCAGATGGGGGAGGAAGGGAGGGTAATTTTTCCATCTCTAGCCTTGCTGCTGGAGGCAGAGAGTACTGATCCCACAGACATAATATTTCTCTTTTTGTCTGGCTCATAGTTATCATGGCTCAATAAACTTTATTCCAGAGGTCTCTGGTCTCAAGAATTTTGATTTAGCAGTGGCACGTAAAATATATTTATTTCTCCTCAAGTTCCATGACGGCAGTTGGTCATCTGTAACACTGTTGTCTAGGGTCGGCTGGGTTCCACCAGCCTTGACTGCAGGGTAAAAACTATTCCCAGACTGTAACAGCTGCCCCTGCTCAGTCTTCCTGTTTTCAAAATTTTTCTTGACTCCATATATCAATAAATACGAGTAAATAAATGGAGTTCTGTTCAGCAGGGAATGTTTTTAACCACTGAGCCACCTCTCCAGCCCCATTTATTTACACACTTTTTTTCCTTATAAGAGAATCGATGGGTAGACAAAGTCATGGAAAGGGGATAATTTTAAATGCTAAGCAATGAGGAAGTGATGGTGTGTCAAACATGTCTGCTGTCCAGAGGCTGAAGACAAACCATCAAAAACCACTGAGTGTCTAGCTGCGGGTCTGGAAGGCTTGTGAAGGAAAAGCAATCTGAAGTACAGTAAAAGGAGATGAGCTCAAGAAACAGGTGACTATACACATACACACACAAATGATCAGTTGATGCAAAAAAAAAAAAAAAATCTCATTGTGGATAATTTTCACCCAGAGATTTGGAGGGAATGCCAAAGTGAAACATTTCAAAACAAAGAGGTTCATATACAAATACTTCCATAAAGAGAGTGTAATGCTCATCCATCAAGGGCTTATTTGAGATGATATTAGAAGATATTATTATTTAGACTATTCAAATGATCTTTTCCTCCCACTGGACCTCTTCCATACATAGGTACTTGCCCTGAGGCATGCTCTCCTAGGGATTGAAGGTGGCTCTGAGACCTCTAAGTATCATATCTTTAACACAACCTCCAAAGAACTCATTATTGATCTCTTTTGTGGAACCCTGGCCGAGTCTCATATCTAACTCGCCAAATATCTCTAAAAAGTCCCTTCCTGCATGAATTATGAGAGAGCGATAAAGAAACGCCCTGGTTGGTATCTATGCTATCTAATAATGTTGTCAGTAGTCATGTGTGACTTTACATTGAAATAAAATTACATACAATTAAAAATTCTGTGCATCATTTGCTCTACCCAGAACTCAAATGCTTAGCAGCCTCGCATAGTCAGTGGGTGTAAGATTGAAAAGTGCAGGTTGTAAATGGTTTTTATCATCTTATGAAGTTTCAATGTACAGTGCTGGTTTGGATAAATAATGACCCAAGCCCTTGTGCCTAGGAAAGACTCAAATTTCCTGAAAGCATATGGCTTTTTAATTGAAAGTAATCCTGGTTTCATGGGGAGGATAATGTGAGCAAATATCAGGATCAAATTGTGATGCCAAAATGACTGTGGGTGAGAAAGGACACTTGAGTTGACTTTAGAAGCCAGTAGAAACACATCCTGGGGCCTGAAAGCAAGGTGAGAGAGTGAACTACATTTTGTAGTAACCTTGGTAGATGCTGGTCTTAATCCCTAAGAAGGGGATATACAGCACCAGTGACTCAGGAGGAGGGAGTATGATGCTGGGTCCAGTTCAAGCTATCTGTGGGCAGAAGGGGAGCTTTCCAGTATGCACTTGACAGTCTGTGGAAGCAGGTGTTTGGGCCATTGACTATGTGAAAGTCCTTGTGCTAGTGACAAGTATCCTTCTCCATCTCTGCTGCAATTGTGGATGGCAGAAGTATCACTGGAGGTGACTTGAATTAAGGGAGGATCTTCTTTCCAGTGTTAAATATGAGGCAAAGAAAGTTGGCTAGTAAAGGTTCTTCCTTTGGCAGGAGCCAATATTAAATATTGAATAGAAAGACCAGACACAGTGTTTGCCATCCCAGTCCAACATCTGTTCTCCTCTGACACCTGAAGTACTTGCCTTAGTAGAGTAGCGGCATCATGTACACTATTATTGTTATTGCAGTAGCCTAGCAAACATCCGAGCACGTTGATTGTACGGTGACTATAATAACATATTCATTTGCCTACTAAATGAGCATGGCACTGTCATGCTTACCCACTCGCTGGAACAGTTATACTGAGAATATCAAAAGAAACATGGGCATGTTTACTGAAAGCCCTGGCTGGTTAAGGGTCTCACTTTTCTTCCTGAGTTTGCCGGGGAAGTTGTCCTAAAAAGTGGGAAGTGGGGGATAGTGCAGAAAGGTCTAGGTATGCTCCCTCTTTTTCAGTTAGGAAGAGTGCTCTGGCCTCTATTCTTTGAAGGAGAAATGGAAAGGAACAGAAGCTTTCCACGAATCTCCAATACACACTCTGCTTCATGGAGAAGAGTCAAGAAGGACACATGCACCCTGCTTCATAGAGTGGGAAGGGAGGCCCTGTAGCCGTAAAGGACAGCTCTTCTCTTCCTGTGGTCCTTCATTCTCTTCTCCCCTTAATGCATTGCATGGGATATGCTTTTTTTTGGCGGGGAGGGGACAATGCCTAGTTTTGCTTCATTTCTTGTTGTTTAAAATTGTTAATTGCTTCTTATTATCTGGTGAATACAAACAGAAACATTCACAAAATATGTGTGCATATGACAGCAATTTATGGTAATGTATATATATATATATGTATATATGCATATATTATATGTATTTGTGCACTTGAATATTCATATTCTTGGAGAGGTACGTTGATTATTTGTATATTTCCTGTCTCCCTCTTTATCCTATAAGCACAAACCTTGTTCATATTAATATTGCAAAGTAAAGGAGGATAGTTACTAGCTAAATATATTTAGGAAATCTTTCACATTTGTTTCCAGCTTGTTCTCCCTTTAATTTTTCTTAGCATCTCAGGTAATTTGCTTGGGAAAGAATTGTTATTTCCTACTCACTTCAACAAATGTATCATGTGACCTTCAGGTACAAATTGTAACAGGAAGACATGAGATTGCAACCGGCCAGTGCAGCTGTAGTTTGCAGGGGAAGATGGCAAACACTATTCCTCTGGCCTGAAACACTCCCTCGTGGTAAGTTAGGCTAAGTGCTGTTTCACAGTTTGGACTGTCTTACTAGGGAGTCTTGTGAAGCAGGAGTGAAGGTGTTTTCTAATTGCTGCTGGGAGGTTTGGGGAAATGATAGGCCCTGCCTGCCTCTTAACACAGGCGAATATTTGATTCTTGGAAGAACATACTTTATTTATCTTTACTTCTTTACCAATAGATGAAAGCATGGCTCTGACAAAATGTTTTTATGATATCTTTTATTTTTAGAGATATGTGATTAAAAAAAAATCAGTGTTTTATATTGTTAAAGCCAGTATGAGAGATGGCCTAGTGCTTTCCTGCTTAAGGAACCAGGCTGACCCACACAAACCAGCTCTGCTCACCAAACAGCTTTAATATAAGTGAGAACTCAGAGGAAAATAGGCTAGGCAAAATCCATGGGAACACACAGTGTTTATAGGAAGCTAAGTAAACAATTGTGGGGGATAAGAATGTGGTAGTGAGCTTGCCTTGCACATGGCAGGCCCTGCGTTAGACACCCAGCACTGCACATAAAAGGCCCACACAAACACACTGCAGATGGAACTGGAAGGACCGAGGTAACTGCAGACCAAGACAGATAGTTTGCAAGTATTTTCCAAAACATAAAACAACAACAACAACAACAAAATACCAAGCCTCCAACATTATTAAATTTGTTGGTAAGAGCTATGCACTCACATTCTCTTTAGAACAGTCAGACTGACAAACTTGATCATGAATACTTGGCTTCATTTCTACCCAGTGTTTCCTTTTCTTTGACTTTTGCTTTTCTTTCTATCTACTCATTGTGCTAGGCAATTTGAATTGAGGAGCTACAAGCAAGTGCTTTGGGGTCAAGTCAATACTACACTTCAACTTCATAAAGTGACCAAGCAATTTGACAGGCATGTTTTATGTGTGTGTTTGTGTGTATGTGTTTAGACAGAACTGAAGATGAGCATGTAAAATGATCTTTATGATATTACCACAAACATGCTTACAAATAGCCATTTCTCCATAGGCTGGACAGGTCTGTGTGACTAACGATGCAGCAGCTTCAGATTGAATGGGTGTCTGTGCAACTATTGTGTGGCATCTCAGAGGAGGATGCACTTAACTGTTTGTACCAAATGGAGATAAAATGTTTCCTTTAGTGCCCTAAGGTCAGTAGTATTTATGGGACGTTCACTAGCTATACACATATATCCGGAATTCTATGAAAGGTATATAATTCTCTATTTGGGGCTGTAATATAAAAAGGGTATTTGGGAGAGTAGAATGGAGGTATATTTTAGAATAACAAAATAAATAATGATCAAATGAAATCAGTTTTGTATGTTCAATTGTAAAAATAAGTTACAGACTTCATTATAGATATCAATTTAAAATCATCTGAAACATAAGATATGAAAGTGTGTGTGTGTGTGTGTGTGTGTGTGTGTGTGTGTGTGTGTGTGTGGTGTGTATGTTGCATGAATGTAGGTTCATTTGTATATGTGTGGGGTGCTTATCTACACATGTTCATGTAGAGGCCAGAGGTTGACATCCAATGTCTCGACCAGTTTCTCCCATCTTACTTTTTGAGATAGAATCTCTCACTGAACTTGATGCTTACCATTCAGCTAATCTGGCTGCATAGTGGCTCCAGGAATCTGTCAGTATCCCCACCCCTGTCCCCCACAACCCACATTGCTGGAGATACAGATGTATGTGACACCATGCTTGGCTTTCAAGTGAGTGTTTGATATCTGAGCTCAGTTCCTGATGGCTGTGGGATAATAACTTTAACCTTTGAGCCATGTGCCCAGGCTGCAAATACCCAACTTTTATCTCATGCTGAAGTTTGGATCAGATCCTGTCCTCACTTAATTTTGTGTACTATGGCGAGATCTGGGCATGTGAGGGTTCTGAGACCACCTTGTTGTGAACAAGAAGTTGGCAATGTGTGTGAATAGTGGGAAATTATTCATGCAATTATGTTAGGGGCTAAAGTATCTGTTTTCCCTAAAAATCAGGGAGAGATGGTATTAATATTTCTTGTCCCAGTCAAAATAGCCACAGACAAATTAAAATAACTGCATTTTCCACAAGGACTAATGGTGAATAGCTCTTTCAGAATGATGAGTTTTCTGGTAAAGCTTTAGGTCTTACACCACAAGCTTTTATCTTCTGGATTTTTTTAATCAACAATTTTATATGTTTCACATATAGAGTATATGTCTGCTAATATTACGGCTTTGGCAGGTAGGTATATATTGTGAGTGATGTTTGTGAAGTGTTTGTATGTGTGTGTATGTGAGAGTGTATGTATATATGTGTGTGTGTGCTTTTGCATCTTTGTATTTGGAAATTGATCAGGCGTGAGCTCAAAGGTACATCTTTCAAAGTATGGAAGTTTCTAAGTGAAAAACCTTAGCTTCTCTCTTCCCCTAAACAATCTTTGTTTGCCTCTGAGCACCCCTCTATTTTCACTGATCCACCAGCAGAAATGAAGTCACAGATCCTGTTTTTTTTTTTCTCTTTTCTTTTGGTAGCATATGTCTGTGAAGGTTTCTCCTGCACATGTCAAGACAACCCTCTCGCGCATATGTGGGTTATTTATCATCAAACAGATTTCATAGTAACAGGTGCGTCCGGGGAACCCATGTGTATAAAAAAGACGAATTTCCTTTCCTTCCCTAAAAGACAGTGCCGGAAAGTGATAAGATAATGGCTGGGATCCTTGACAACTAGAAGCTTCCAGCAGATGTAGCTCTTGAAGCTTTTTCTAAACAGTCAAAGGTCTTATGCAATCACTGCCGGCAAACGAGTCAGACGATGGAAAGATATTAATAAACTTAGGCGTCTTGGAACAATAGAATGTATGGACATGAAAGCTCCCTTAGAGGTGTTTCCCATCCAACTACCTCATTAATTGAGGCCAAGAAAGAATGGTTGATTTGCCTAAACTCAGGAGCGGTTCCTCCGGGAATCAGGTGTTAAGATGATTAGCTCAGGATTCTCTGTTGCCAACACCGTTCTCCATTTCTGCTCAAATCAGCCCAGACATCTTGTCTTTTGATCTCTATACTGAGCAATTTCCTGTAACATATCTTTCACTGGCCTCTATGCATATGTATTCCTCCCCTATTCCTTCTTCCTAATTTCTGAGATATTTTTTGTGCTTGCTTGAAAAAAAAAAATGTTAAGTGCACACTACACGGAATGATTTGAAAAGAATATTATCACGCAAGAAATGCAGTGTATGGCATGTCACACCTGCAGAGTAATAGTATTTTTCCCCTGGCAGCATCCATACGATCACTTGACATAGAATTAAAAATCAGCAGCTCCGAGAGAAGGGCTGTGCAGCCCCCACCAGGCCCTCGTCACTGGTGGCTGAGCTCAGGCGCTCCGGCTTCCAGGGAGAGCAGAAGAATCGGCTCTGAACCTGGCCACTCCGCTGTGTTGTGTCACTTGTGGAGACCGTGCATGACAAATCCTCAAATGCGCCTGGTGACATTTAGAGAGCACTGGGGACTCTGCCAATATGCCAAGCAATCAGAGTGTGCATGACAAATTATGAAACACATACTGTGAAAATTATGGACTCTGTCACGGTGCCAATCCGCTGCTGAAAACCTACTGCTGCTCGAAGTAATGTTGGCGCAAATTTGTTGCTAAATTCAGTCGTATTTCTAATTCGGTAATGGATTGATCCTGAGGGTGAGTTGCTGTACCTGTTTAGGTTTCAAGCGAAGACTGTGGTGCCTAACAACCTTACCTGCTATCATAAGGAGTCTGAGGTGTCTCCCGGCTCTTATCTTGCTTATCCGTACCACACAGGTTTTAGACAGAGCCCCTTAGTCTTAGCCTCCTCAGAGATCTTTTCAGTCACAGGCCTGAATACCGGAAAAGCCATTTCTAACTTGCAAAGGCATACAAGGTATTTTACCCCTACTGTATCCAGCCCTCACCTCCAGACTTGCCTGAAGGACAAGAGCAGGGGTTGTGGGCTGGTGGAAGCCCAGCTGTAGTGAACACTGACTGGAAAATGTTCTTCCTCGAACCTGGATCAAGTTAATGCCTGACACTCAGTGAGTCATTGCACAAAATCGTCAAGTAAAAGGCACTGGCGAAAGCTACTTTACAAACACAATAAAAAATGCCAAACAAAATTACAGCAATTCTATGAGAGAATGAACTGTTCCTCAAGCACTGGGGGGACCACTTCCGAAGAGCAGGACTTTGCAAGCCCTTGCAGTTACACCATGTAGTTGTTAAATGCAACCTGTGCGTGTCCACTCACATACTTCAAATCATCTCTGACTTACACATAACACAAAACCCAGAGCAAATGCTATGTGAATGGTTGTTATATTAATAGTTATGGAATAATAACCAGAAGAAAATGCCTTCTGTTTAAGTACAGATACAAATTTATTTTTGTTGGATGCTTTTAAACTGAAATTGATTGACTCCATTGAGGTATAAATTTTAGAAGATTGATTGTATTCATAAATATAATTCCAGAGTCTGGTAAGACTCAGAATGAGTGTAATAATTTGTCTTTAGAAGGCACTCTTTCTGAAGACAGCCTCATAGTCATTTATACCTGGCCCCTTCACCCACAGTATCTGTCTCTATGGATGCAACCATTCCGAAAATGAATGTATCTGGGAAACAGGGATTGCACTGCCCTGAACATGTCACAAACTTGTTTTTCTTGTCATAATACAGCTACTTACTATGCATTTAACCTGGTATTAGGAACTAACAGTATTCTAGAGATAGTAAATATTCAGGAGAATGTGGGTATGTATATATGCAAATGCTTTGCCTTTTTATGCAAGTAGCCTTGAACATTGAGGATTTTGGAAGTAATCCTCAACCAGGAGCTGGTTCTATATGGAAATAGTGCCTTTTGTCATTTTTTTTTCATCTACATCATTATATTTAGCAGCTGCCCTTGCTTCTGGAATCCATCAATGATTTAGAATTTTCCTAACTTTGTCTGGGTTGTTGAAGAGCTTGTGGTCAACAATCCTGTTTTTCTCTGTTGCATTCAATTTTCTGTGACACTTTTCCCATAAATCAAGACCTAGTAACTTTTTTTTTTCTTGCTAACGTTAGTACTAGAGAATAGCATGAATGTCTCAGTTCAGAAGAGATTTGGCAAAACCTAGTAACTCCTGAATTTGGTTCTAGCACCATATGGATGTGGCATGTTGTGGATCTCATGAAAGGATCTCATGAAATCAACAACAGAGAGAAATGGGAAGGGGAGCTCTTCCTGGCCATTCCTGTGGTGCACGCTGAGACCGCTCTTAGCTTCTGTCACTACCAGACATCCTGAGAAGGAAGCCAGGACATGCCCTCCAACTCAGTGCTCCTTTTCTTCGATGAAAAGAGGAGTTGACAAGGCAACTGTCACCCAAACTCTTCTCCATTTCAAAGAGTCTGTCTAACCTGTCAGGGTGAATGATTGGCAGTTGGCCACTCATCTTTCTAATGATATGGAAGATGAATTCCAAAATGTTGAGCAAAGTAGAAGCTGAGAGTTAGTAATAAAGACCATCTTATATTTAGGAAATTGTGATGGAGATGGTGAAGAGTGTGTGTTTAGTAATCTGCACATTAATTCTCCTAAATGAGAATACATTGTTTTGGCCAAAAGAGACTCCAAGAGTTTGGCCAGTGCCAAATGAGAAAGTGGCAGCACTCTTCCATCTATGTCTCTGATTATAAAACAGCAGGAGCGATCGTTAGGGTAGCATACACGTTCTGCTTTGGGGCATATGTCAGGTTCAATACTGTGAAAAGATGCAAGCTTTGCCAAGGATGCCAAGTACTGCTTCCTGTGACTTCTCCAACAATGCCATACTCTGTCCGGGCTGCTGGCAAGTTTGCAGAGACTGTGGTGGTGAGAGACACAGATGGTGGTGAGAGGCTGACATTGCATATTATTTACCAATCAGAAAATGACTCAGTTACTTTATGCACACAATTAGAAAGGACCACCTGCACCAGCCTGTGCCGCCTGCTCACAGGCAACAGCAGGCAGAGGGCATGTGTCAGCATAAGAGATGAACTATTTCACTCTTTGTTATTTGCATTTAGACCTTCAACCCCGACTGTATTCTTTAGTTTGTGATATTTCAATAATACCGCTTTTCCTGTTAGGGCTATGCTATTCTAGATGGAATTCAGTTTAATAAAGACTGCGCTTCTTGGATTCCATTTTCTAGATTTAGAGCCTGCAATATCAAATGACACCTTTGTAAAGTGGTTTCCATGCATCGTCCTGAAACATGGTGGTCTCGGGCAGTTTGGGTTATTGTTCAGACTTACCTGTGTGTGGTTAAGATTTTTAGGAAGCACCTTAATTATTTGAAAACTCAAGGAGGACACTAAGCATGGCATTAAGAGTAAGGAATCTAGCATTTCTTGAACCCCTGCCTCAAACACTTTGGAGCTTCTCACTCAGGCAATCCTCCATTAACTCTTTGACATAAGTAGCATTATTCCAACATAAAGGTTAAGTGTCAGAGACAAACACATTTCCAAGTTCACTCAATTAATATGTGGTTGACAAAATGTTTCTAACCTGGTATGTGATTCTGAATTCTGGTCTGTTGTCAAAAATGTTGATAGCAGATACTCTCCCAAAACTTATTGTGAGATTTCATTAAACTGCTAGGTTGCTTTTTTTTTTTTTTTTTTTTTTTTTTTTTTTTTTTCAAACTGGAAAATATTATCTGGGCAAGATGTCTTACAGTTTTAATCCCAGATTGGGAGGCAGAGGCAGATCCATCTCTATGAGTTCAAGGGCAGCCTGGACTATACAATGAGTTTGAGGCCAGACAGAGCTATATAATTAGATCCAGTCTCAAGAAAGAAAGAAACAAAAAGCAAATATTTAAAGTTATTATTGTATCTGTGCAGTAAAAAAAAAAAAAATCTTCTCTGTAAAGAAATGTATGAAAATCGACAGTTCCCTTCTTATCCATCATTTCTCTTGTAGAATATTATTTTAAGATATGTTACTTTTGCTTATGTTGCATTTGTTTAACTCTGTGAAGCTGTGTTACTGTGCCTGTCTAAAACACCTGACAGTCTAAAAAAGAGCTGAATGGCCAATAGTGAGGCAGGAGAAAGGACGGGTGGGGCTGGCGGGCAGAGAGAATAAACGGAAGGAGAAATCTGGGGGAGGAGAGATCTAGGAATGAGAGGGGGAGGGCCTGCCACCCAGCTACACAGCAAGCCACAGGTAAGAAGGAAAGAAAAGGTATACAGAAACAGAGAAAGGTAAAAGCCCAGAGGCCAAAGACTGATGGATTAATTTAAACTTAAGAAAAGCTCGCAAGAAACAAGCCAAGGTAAGGCTGGGCATGTATAAGTAATAATAAGCTTCTTTATGTGATTTATTTGGGAGCTGGGTGGCAGGGCCCCCCAAAAGAGCAAAAGCAACATATCTCCATAAAACAACAGTAAGGCATGTAAGACATGTGTTCCATGGTGTATAGCTACATGTTCATGAATGAGGCTGTGAAATATATGTTACTCAAAGATGATTTACTAACTAATAAATTGGAAGTAGGCTAATCTAGCATTTCTTATTCTCTTTTTTTGTATCAGTATGAAATATCCCTTATTACTCAGGACAACTTCAGTCCCACTTCTATGTAGATGAATTGCTAAACAATCTTATTAAATAAAAACCCAGAATCAGATATAGGAGTGAAAACTTGAGAGATAAGAGGAATAGGAGAAGCCACAAGCTAACTTCACCTCACTGACACCTCAGTCTCTAAAGAGACCTACTTCCTGTCTACCCATGCCTATATGCCTTTCTGTTCTGCTATTTCATTTGTTCTCTTGGTCCTCTTCCTGCTCAGCTACATCACTTCCTCTTCCTGCTCAGCTCTGTCACTTCCTGTCTGTCTGTACAGACCTTCAGACCTCCATCAATTTGAGAGGATAATAGGGACAAAGTGGTACATGGGACAGATTGGAGGGAGGGGACAATGGAGGTACTGGAGGGAGGAACCAGAAGAGGGGTGTTAGAATTTAAGGTGTGGCCTTAAATTTCACCATGCCTGGCTCTGTTTCCTGTGTGGCCTTGAACTCACTGAGATCCAGACAGATCCCTGCCTCCTTAGTGATAGGATTAAAGGCATGTGCTACCATTGCATGACTTCTATGTTTACTGTAGTGGCTGGCTTTTTCCTCTGATCCTCAGATAAACTTTATTGGGGTTACAGTATATTGGGAGACACAACACATCATTACACTTTTAGCTGAATAATTGGAGCTAGGAACCACAGATGAGAGACAACACCAGACATTTGTCTAGCCATTGTGACTAGTGTAGCATTAGACATTGTTAAGCCAGTATCAGTAGAGTAGGAAGTGGAGTCTTTTGGACATGGCCAAGGAGTGGTACAGCTGGATCATATGGCAGATTTATCTTCAGCTTTTTGAGGATCCTCTATACTGATTTCCAGAATGCCTGGCCCAGTTTCCATTCCTACCAACAGTGAATGAGACTTCCCCTTCCCCTACACTCTAGACAGCATTTTCCATCTGTTGTTTTGTTGATTTCAACCATTCTGACTGGGGTGAGATGAAAGCTCAAGGTTGTTCTAATTTGCATTTCCCCAATTGTTAAGGACAATGAATACTTTCTGAGGTACTTCTTAGTCTGTTATAATGCTGAAAGAGGGTGAATTATCGTCTTCTAGGAATGAGCCCCCAACTTGGATAACTAATACGAAGTGGTTAAACCCCGAGTCATTCATACACACCACACACACACACACACACACACACACACACACACACACACACACTGAACTAAGCATGTTGTATTTCTATATTTGTGCATCTTTCTTTCTGTGTAAGAATAATAATCCAAGAAAAAGAGGCCATCAATTTGAGAGGATAATAGGGACAAAGTGGTTCATGGGACAGATTGGAGGGAGGGGACAGAGGAGGTACTGGAGGGAAGAACCAGAAGAGGGGTGCAACTATATTTTAATTAAAATATAATAAATAAATTTCCCTTTAAAAGGTTTTCGTGTGGAGGATCAAGTCACTTAGTTTTATTTTTCTTGTGGGTTTTTATCTCTGTAAACCCTTTCTAGCTACTGTTCCAGTAGTATCTAAAGATTCTGATTGATTTTTGCTCTATTTAACTCAGAATACTTTCTCATCCCCCCCTTTTTTTTGGGGGGGGAGAGCATGGGCTGTGTACAAGTGTTTAATTTCACAGTATTTAAAGAAACTTTGAAGAAAATCTTCCTTTAATCTTTTTCTTTATTTCTTTAAAATTAGTTGTTTATATATCTTGTAGATGGGTGATATATCTTGAAGAGGGCATCAGATGCCACCACGAGCTTCCTGAGAACTGACTCAGGTCCCCTGGAAGAGCAGCCAGTAATCTTGACTGCTGAACCATCTCCCCAGCTCCTGATTTTGATCTCTTGTTTAGTTCAAGTGTGCTGATTCGACTTACATTATTTCCATCATACTTCATTCAATGATACATTACTTTTGACCCCGAATATAAGCTGCATTGTTAAATGTGTTGTGTGCACTTGATCTTGTATATAAATGTCAATTAGATACATTTGACGACAGTGTTTTGTCCCTACCACCATTGCTAACTTTCTGTTGTCTTTTTCTGCCAATTACTTACGATAATATAAAATCCAACCTTGATTAGAGATTAGTTTTCTCTCAATACTCTATTAATTTTTACTTCATATATTTTGAAGTGATTTCTAGCTGTAATATCTCTTTTGAGTCTGTTGTTCCAAGCTGACAGTGTTTTTCTTTTTACTTAGAACTGTTACTGCCCTGTGTTTCTGTTTTCAGTACATCCTTCTTTTTTTGCTTACACGTGTAACATGTCTTCCTGCCTTGATGTGTCTGTAATTTTTATCCCTATGACTACTTTTGAATCATTTTATTATAATATGTCATGTGTTTTTAATTTGTATTTCATGTATGCAAGATTTTTGGACTAGTAGGCTTATTGTTTTTTGGAAATTTGAATTTCTTTAACTACTTTCTGTACTTCTTCTCTCTTTTATATCAGAAGTTAATGCATTTATGGTGTTTGAAATTGGTATTGTTTTGGGCATTTTTAATATGGGATATACTTTTACAATAGAGTTTTATTCAGCCATTAAGAAAAATGAAATTATGTCATTTTCTGGAAAATGGGTATAACTAGAGGTGACCATACTAAGCAAATTAAGTAAGACTCCGAAAGACAAATATAGCATTCTCTAGATTATGGATCCTAGATTGTATACGAATACATAACTTTCATACATTTATATTTATATATGAATGACACAAAAGAAGACTATTAAAAGGAACAAGAGTAAGTGGCTAGGAGAAGGTAGAACATGGCAATGATTATGGTCCAAGTATCTGATATTCTTTTTTGTTTGTTTGTTTGTTTGTTTGTTTTTTGTTTTTTTGATACAGGGTTTCTCTGTGTAGCCCTGGCTGTCCTAGAACTCACTTGGTAGACCAGGCTGGCCTTGAACTCCTGAGTGCTGGAATTAAAGGCAAGTGCTATCACCACCTGGGCAGTAACTGATATTCTTAAATAAAATGGTCTTCGTGAAGCATGTCACTATGTGCAAACAATGTACACACACACACACACACACACACACACACACACACACACACAAAAAAAAAAACAACTAAAACAGGAAAACACAAAATGTCTTTGGATAAAATATACATTATAATGCACTGTGTGTGTGTGTGTGTGTGTGTGTGTGTGTGTGTGTACTCCTGTTTGTGTAGCTCTGGAAACTAGAAGTTGTCATTGAGTACATTTCTCGGTTATTCTCACTTTATTATTTAAAAAATTAAGTCTCTATGTAGTTATTGCACATCAGGGGCACTCAGAGGTGAGAGGCCTCAGACTGCCCTGGATCTGGAGCTAGAGGCCATTGTGAGCCCACTGACAGGTGTTCTGGGAACCCGACTCTGATCCTCTGCAAGAACAGTAACTGCTCTTAATTGCCGAGCCGTGTCTCCTGCCTTCCATCTTCTTTGTGGAGACGGACTCCTTCACTGAACTCGAGTATCATCAATTTGGTGGTGATACTCCTGGAAATCTGCCCATCTACACCCCTCCCACTGCCTCTAGAACACTGGGCTCACAGAGGCACCCCTGTGTTAGGAATCTGGACTCAGGATCAGAGCTCATGCTTGCACAATGGAGCTTTACCAATCAAACCACCTCCCCAGCTCCACACTTTCCATTAATAAAACTTCTGACATAAATAATTTGGTTTCTATGTTTCCTTTTGAGTGTTTCCTGTTGCTATGTCTTCAAGTTAGTCAATCTCATGAAATTGTCTATTTTTCATGCTGTTATTTTTACTAGTTTGCATTTTTTATATCTGACTTTGTTGTATTCATCTTTAAGTGTATGATGTAATTATTGTTTATATTGTCTATGTCTCTATCTAACTTTTAAATCAGATACATAGTTATAGTAACTCCTAATTTTCCTGTCTTTTGATTCTTACATGTAGGACAGTTCTGGCTTAGTTTCAATTAATTTGATATTTTCATTATGAGCTGCTTCCCCGCTTTCTGGTATGCCTCATAATACTTGATTACATGCCAGAAATTACGAGTTTTATTTTGTAAGACCCTACAAATTTTCGAATTCCTTACTGGGTTCATAATGCATACAGCTTGAGCTTTGTTGTGGAATTCAACTATGTTTCTAGGAATATGAATAACTCAAGTCATGCTTTTAAGCTTTGGGGAGCAAATTTAGGAGAGGGTATTGTCTAGAGCTCCCTGATGCCAATGTATTCCACAAAACCTGTTTGATTGCTCTAATTGGTGCCTCTTGAATCATCACAAGCATGCACAAATTCATACTAGGCTGCATACTCTCAGGGGGTTCTCTGGGGATCTCTTGGGTTCTCTCTGTGTAATTCTCTTCAAGTACTTTGTCTTGAAAAGTGCAATTGTCCTGATCTCCTTGACCACACAGAGTCATCTCAACTAAAGAAATCTAGCTGCTTCGACTTGCTTTTCCTTTTCCTCATTGTAGCTAGATATACCTCTCTGGGAAGAAAACTGGAGCAGAAAGTGGCCTTTAGAGCCTCATTCTGCTCAAGGGTCACTGTCCTTTGTTGCCTGATAGTCACTGTTATTGAAATAGAATTCCACAGTTTTCACTCAAAAAGTAAGATCAGCTTGTGATAATCTTTTGCAGGCCACTTTTGCCTGAAAATAAAACATATACTCCCTATGTGTATGGAAACACATGTAATTTAGGCTTTCAGCCTGCTTTACAGCGTCATCTTCCATTCTTCCAGGAGTAGGTATGTGTAACGCAGCTGGAGTCCTTTCTTCCTCTCTCTGCTAACAGCAGAAATATAAGCAAATGAAACACTGTCAGGTTGTCTTTGCTAAATGGACAACTGTATCCTGATTCCATTTCTACCTCAGAACATAGAAAGCTACCCTTTAATGTATTTTATTTTGTGAAAGAGAACACAATTCATTAAATAATAGTGCCTTAAAGCCAACTCAAGGGAGTAAAGTTGAAAATGCTTTGTCATTGAAGTGGAAGATGCTCATCACTTCACAGTCTTGCATAGATGTCCAGTGTTCTGTTTTAATTTTGTGGATCAGTGGCAATTGCTTAGTCTAAAAACAGTTCACAAAAGAGGCTTTCCCCTTTGGAAATTCCTTACAAGACTCCCCAATGTCATAACAAATCCTTTGTAAAAGAACTAATTTATTTAAAAGATTTACTTAGCACTTCTGTGGAATGTTACTGTCCTAAGCACCGAGGATGTATCAAGGAATGAACATCAAAAAGCTTCTGGTGCTCTTTGAGTTCACATTTTAGTGGGAGGAAATAACGAACGTGACAGCTGAAAATAGGCAACGTGTCAGAAAATCAGTAATAGGGAAATGAAGGGTAATACAGAAAAACAAATTGGTTTTTACATGCTATTGAAGATGTACTTCAATTTTCAAAATACCTGTGAGGAAAGTAATTGAGAAGGGGCACTGGAAAGCTCGAGGAAAAAGCATCATGTTGCACAGATTGTGGTCACCATCTTTAAAACTAGAGTTGACAGGTAAAGCTAAGCAAATTACACATATTATAGATGCTTATCTTTTCTACTGATTCTTCTCCCAGCCATGGTATATCATATTTTGTCTAACTAAAACACCAGTAAGCACATGAAATTTAAAGACCATGAAATAGGTGATTAAATCATTAAAATTATGTGTTTGATAAATCTTAAGATTAGACAAAAGTATCTTTGACAAACTGTAAAACAAGAATGAGCTTCCCACAATTGTTTGTGTGGTAAGAGGTCATTTCTGTTGAGCTATTAAATTTCTGTGATTTCACACAGGACAAAGCAGTTTTGTTCTCCAACTAAATTCAACGGTTTTCTTTACATTTAGAAATGATTTATCTACGTGATTTGCTCTAAGCAGCAAAACCCATAAAAGTAAATTGTGGTTAAGTTTTGAAGTAATATCTCTGCTTTTCAAATGCTGAATGCTTTCCATGTCAATCCTAAGCAAGCCTTTGAATGAATACCTTGCCTTTACTCAGGAGGGTTAAAAACAACACAAGCCATTCAAGGGCACAGTGAGTGGTCCCTAACTGGGGGAAATGCCCTATCCAGATGTTGCTCTGTCTACAGCTGCTATGTGACTCTAATTGACTCCCAGGGGGATTTCTGTGTGAGCTGCTGAGGGCTGAATTCTGCTGTGAGTTGTGAGTGAGTAACCGATGACAGAGGTTGACTGGGGTGTTTGCACATGGGGAGGTGTTGAGAGCTGGAGGTTATGCTAAGTCCTACAGCCTTACTTCCAAGGCCCAGCAGAACTTAGGCCTTGGTCGTCAGTTTTTTATATTTACCACACTCAAGTACAAGTTTTGAAATAGGAAAGCAGATGAAATGTACCAGCTTGTAGGTATAATTTCCTTTAAAAAATAATGATTAGGTGTATATTTGTAAGTACATTTGAAAACATATATATCTGAAAATATATAAAATATATTTTGAGCTTGTTTGACTGAAAAATAACAGATGCCTACATTTCACATCATACAGTTTTTGTTTTATTTGTAAATATTTAATTATATGTGAAGGACTCAAAGTTCCTAAAAAGGTTCTCAGGATAAATAGATAGATAGAAAGATAGATAGATAGATAGATAGATAGATAGATAGATAGATAGATAAATAGATAAATAGATAAAGTTGATGTTATCATTCAAATTATATTCATTGTTAACTTGACTACATTTGGAGTCACCTAAAGCCAGCTGGGGCAGCATTTGGGAGAATCTTCTCAAAGAAGATTGACTGAAAAGGGAAGTCCCGCTCTAACCCTGGGCCATGTGTCCAGACCATAGAAGGGGAAAGTGACAGGAGAGCCTGATGAACATTTATCTCTGTTTTTCTCTTTGTAGGTGCAATGTTATTGGCTGCCTCAAGCTCCATGCCTTCCTGCCATGATATACTGTGCCTCCAAGTTGTGAGCCAAAATTCACACAACCCTCCTTAAGTTGCTCTGGCCTAATATTTAGCCACAGCAACAAGAAAAGGAACATATAACCCTTATTTTCTTACATTAATTATTTGTGGTTTTTTAAAAATAACTTCCTGTATTTGTGTGGATTTGTTTCCTTTCTTCTCTCTCTTTTTTTCAACTAAAAAGCTTCCATTTAAGATTTGTGTGCCACTATGACTATTTAGTGTTGTTATAGATAATTAGTCCAGTTGTATATTTTTCTGGCTTGGAGGTTGTCAACTGTGAATGTGTCTAGTCAATTACACTACATGGACAGCTCTTCATGAATAGGGTTAGACTGACTTGGTTTTAATTTTTGTTCTAACTCAAGTGAGGAATAGTAAAATTTGGAAGGCCAGAATAAAATGAACTCAGTGTTTCAATGAGTTTTTTTTATGAATAAAGAAGAGTAAATAAATGTTGTTGATGTTTGAAAATAAACAGAATAATTGAGGAAAAAGTTGCCAATGAATTAAAATGCAATATTTCACACACTGTACACAATCCCATGTAAAACTGACACATAATTCTATTGTAATGAAAAGCATATATATGTTGAGTTTATAAACAATCACAAAATTTAGAAATTGTTGAACCATTTATTATATTTTTCAACCTTAGTATTTCCTATCATTAGTATTTACTGATTTTCCTTGCTTGGAACATTTTCCTTTTAAAGTTGACAAATTTACTTTGTACAATCTTTTTAATGTTTATCAACTTACAAGTTGAAATCCGTTAAATCTGAATGAAAAAGTGTTGCACTAAATAATACTTTCTCTTCTTATTTGAAGTTGAAATTTTTTTTAATTTAAAACATTTTTTCATACAAAGTATTTTGATTATGTTTTTCCCTTCCTACCTCCTCCAAGGTCCTCCTCCCCTTCCCACTTCATTTTTGTTTCCTCTCTCTCTTACCTAACAACAATAACAATTAAAAATAATCCCCAAATAAAAACAAATCCAAAGCAAAGCAAAGAAAAATCCATAAGACAAAAAATTCTAAAGAACAACAACAGAGAAACCTTTTTTTCTTATTCTAAGTATAAGCGCCATGAAAGTATTTACTTTAGATATGAATCAGGTTGGAATAGAATCTGAACTTTATAAGCTGTAAATTCTTGTGAAATATTACTGAAACAACACTGGGTCATCTGAAAGGGAATAGAGAAACAGTGTCTATACAGTAGAATATACATTTTTATTCTTTTCAATTTTGTTCACCTATATTGGCTATGGTCGAAGATTTTAAATAGGAAACTCCAGAAAAATATTCATATTTTTCAATTGCCCAGTTTTTCAAGCAGCATGATGGAATCTTGTTCACACTCTTTCTGTCCTTTCCAGGACATGACTTGTCCCATTGTCTAGCATATTCACACTCCACAAATTACCCACCCATCATCAGCAAGCCACTAAGGAGCGGAGCCTGCAGGAAAACCATGTCCTAATCAGCAATAACCCCAAAGCCCAAGGGTATGGATGCTGGCATTCTGATGTGTAAAAGTAATGACACAAGGTATTTTGTTTTTTAAGTAAGAGGGTGAACTTTGTTGACTTAATAAATAGGAAAAGAACTGTATGCAGAAGTTGCAAACAGTAAAGTTTGCAAATTTGTGATTTTTTTTTAAAAAGGAAAAACAAATTTAAGTTAGTTTTATTGTCAGACTCTAAAAGGCAAAAGTGATGGCCTCAATGCATAATTAAGTTTAGTTAAGATTAATAAGGCATTCATATATATATACAGAGAGAAAAAACACATGGTATATTTCAGTTGTCTCCACTACTTTGGCTTTCTGATATCTACTGAGGGTCAAGGAATGCATCCCATGAGTAGAAGATGCTGCTGTAACAGAGCTTTCCAATGTCTGCTGGGGGTGTAGCAATGCATCCCCATGAGAAGAAGATTCCGTTGTAGTATCAAGGCTTTCAAATGTCTTCTGAGGGTGTAGGATGCATCCCATGAGTGGAAGATGCTACTGTAACATTAGGGCTGTCAAGTGTCTACTGAGGGTCAGGGAATGCATCTTCCTTCATAGGAGAGGCTTCTGTAAGCTCTCACTATATGCATAAAATGCTTGCTTACTATATTTTATTTACGCTTGAGCGTACATAGATTGAGCATGCTCAATCAGTCTACTTTCAGAGCTCTAAGCCAGACTTTACTGGTGCTTGATGAATGACTTATAAGGATGGCAAATGAAGTGTTAGATTAAACCGTTCTACTGTCAAAGATCTATGTACCAATTGTTGAAAAACATTCCCCAGTGAAGGAGCTTGCTATTACTTAATTAGCATTGGAATATTAGGAGTACATGTTTTCATTTCATAACTGTATTTCAAATGAATTATGAAAGTGAACAGAAGTCAAAGATGTAATGCTGGCTGTAGATACTAAGAAATTAAGATGAGTTTGGCCATATATTACAGGGAAGCAAACTATATTCACACTTAACACCACCAGGTTTGCATGAACTTGAAAAATGTTTCTGAGCACAGAGCGACTTGGAGTGTAGATTCACTCATACAAAGCCTACACCCCACAAGAAAACAAACAGGCTTCTAAGTATGAGGAGAGAGGAGGAGGAACTTGAAGGAGTAGAGGGAGGAAAGACCACTATTAGGATATATTCTGTGAAATCTATTTTCAGTAAAAGAAAAAAATATTTAATTTGCATTGTCTCAACTCAAAAAATAAACTCCAACTATTGCTGATATTTTTCTTTAAAAAAAAAAAGCCTTATACCTAAGTTGGATGAAATTTTTTGTAAGTTCTCAAAGAATTTGCTGTTAACTGATACTATTTTGTAGATTAAAATAAGCTCACCAGTTTGATTTAAATTTTTGTGAGTACTGGGGTTTTTGTGGTGGGGTTCATGGAACTGGGATAACATTTTGCTTTTGGTCACTCTCATTCATTATTACACGCCCCTATAAACAAAAAGTATATATGGAAACCATAGGAGCCTGAAAAACTGATAGCACATCTACAGACTTGTACTGGGGACACACACACACACACACACACACACACACACACACACACAGAGTCAGCATAGATTTTTACTCTGCTGTACTAGTTCTTTTTTTCACCATCTATACTAACTCTTATAAGCTTCTTCTTCTTCTTCTTTTTTTTTTTTTTTTTTTTGGTTTTTTGAGACAGGGTTTCTCTGTGTAGTTTTGCGCCTTTCCTGGAACTTGCTGTGTAGACCAGGCTGGCCTTGAACTCACAGAGATCCGCCTGGCTCTGCCTCTCGAGTGCTGGGATTACAGGCATGCGCCACCACCGCTCGGCTATTAGCTTCTTATGAAAGACCATCTAGACAGTTACTGGCAAGTCTACAAGTATAGATTTATAACTAGACACAAGTTTCATTGATATATAATATCAAAGTGACTGAACAGTTTCATGTACTCATGCTTTGTCTTGGAACATCTTTTCACCACATACCTCCTCATTTCTGCTACAACCTTCCTTGACCTGAGTCATGTTTCACCTAGACATTAATTCCTTCATCAAAGGATATCTCCCTGAGTCTGAATTGTAGTCCTCTTCCCTGTTGGCTTGGCCCCTTTTCTCACCATCTCGGGCCAACTCTCTTTAATTTAGAATAATGCTGATGCCAGTGCATCGAAACGACAGGTCCATTTTCAGTTAACTGGGGGGCTCTTAATTGTATCTGGGTTGCACTCAAGGATTCTTAAATTAGAGTATCTTGGATATAGAATCTCAGTACAGAAACTATTTTAAATTTTGCCATTTCAATCCCATGTGGCCCATTCTTGCTGCCGCATTAGGCTTACTAATGGATTCTAAGGCAGGGCAGCCATTTCCCTCAGCTGTTTACATACTGATGAGCACCCTATGTTTCAGCTGATTCAAGTCTGTGGTCACACAGATGGCCTTTGTTAAACTCAGAGGGTTACAAAGCACTTGTAGATAGGATGATGGTAGAGGTAAGAGGGAGAAAAGGGAGAAAATGCACTATATACGTATATTGTTTCTTCCATGAACAAATTGAATAAAATATTTTTAAAAGTTGCCAGGTGCCATTTCATGTTCAAGTGGGGTTAAATTTGCAGGAGAGCAATCTCAGCACCACTGCCATATTGAATCACACTATATATATATTTGTCGGAGCTGAGGACTGAACCCAGGGCCTTGAGCTTGCTAGGCAAGCGTTCTACCACTGAGCTAAATCCCCAACCCCTTGAATCACATATATTTTCTTTGTTGGATTGCCTTTCCTGGCCACATGTTTTTACAGGAAAGAGGTTTAGAACTATGGCAGTCTTCAGAAAAAGAGAAACATGTTCTAATAAATTGATCCAGACATCAGTCACAACAAAGAACAGCAGAAATTACTGCCATGAATTATGCCTTATTTTATCCTGGTAAACAGGTAACAAAATGGTGTACATAGATCAAGGATGACTTTTTTTTTTCTGATCACAAAGGACTTGTCACACACAATCTAGAATTCAGGCAACTTTTATAGATTTCAGAAGAACCTGAAATCTTTCTGGGAGGCTTCTAAATAATACTTATGGTTGGTTTCCAACCTCTGGAATGAAAGCCATTTGTACACCTCCAGGCATAGCTACTGTGCATAGGAACTGAAGGCTGAAAATAAAAAAAAAAAACAACAACTTTTTTGTTCTTAAAGAAAAAGGGAGACACTTCCAGTTTTATTGCAAGATATCTCATTACCCCCACCAGAATGGTGTTAATGAACACCAAGGAAGTCAGACTTTTTGTCACTTCATAAAGAAAAGAGAAAGGGAAGAAAGGGAAGGAAAAAAAACCAAAGTGCTGTAAGAGAAGAAAGGGGCCGATTCAAGTCTTTGTCCATTTATAGTGATGTTGGCTGTGAGGGTGTCATGTGTAGTCTAGTATGTTGAGGTATATTCCCTCCAGTCCTACTCTTTCTAGTACTCTAAGACTTTTATCACAAAAGCATGGTGGATTTTGTCAAAGACTCCTTCTGCATCTGTTGAGATGAGCATGTGATTTTCATTTTATTTATTGTCTACTATGGGGGAATAGGTGTGGTCTCTGTGACTATCACGGCCAGGAGAAGGAGGCAATAAAGCATTTCAGTTCAGCAGAATTCAAGTACTGGTGTTCATTCTAACTTTGGGAGTCCCTAATAGCTTAGGCATATTTAAGCCCAGCACAATTTACTAAACACTGTCCTGGTGATATGTAGCTCATTCCCATGTGTACAATAAAGCTTAAGACACAACTACACCATTGATACTCTTTGTAAAATATGTGTGACATCTTCCATAAAGTTAAGTTCTATAGATTGACAATCTCACAGTAGAGTATTAGGAAGGGTTCAGTGTGGTCTTGACCACACAGACAGTGCAAATATCACCAGGCTATTACTATTAACTACATGTATGGATGTATGTATCCCCCTCCATTCAAAGGGACAACTATGTGTTTAACATTCATGGTTCCCCTAATACTTATCTGTGAGCACAAGGACCTCTATACCACTCACAGACTTGTATATGTTGAACCATCCCTGTATCTCCAGTATAAAGCTAACGATCTTGGTGGGTGATCTTTTTTGATGTATAAAGCTTGCAAAGATTTTTATTGAAGATTTTTGCATCTATGTTCATCAGGGATATTGGCCTGTAATTTCATTTCTTTTCATGGTGTGTTTACTGGCTTTGTAGAAGGATTTTGGAAGTTTATATGGAGACTTCCCCTTGCAATAGTAGTACACTAGCAGTGTTGGCAACTAAGGTATTTGAAATATAAAATTATATCTGAAAAATAGAAATTCAGAAGTGTTAGGAAAATATCCCAGGCAGTAGATACAAAACACATAAAAAGCAATGACCTATAGTAACATCAAGCAAACTCCATCTGTTTCTCTAGTGTCTTCTCTATTTTTATTAGGTAGAGACTACTTTTACGGCACATTGACTCTAAAAGCTGAAGGCAGCATATGCACCATTCTGTAGACCTGACCGTTGTGTTATGACCATATAGAGTGACATCTGTGGTGCTATTGTGTTCCCTAAAATATTGTGCACCGTAATAAACTTATCTGGGATAAGAGAACAGAACAGCCACTAGATATAGAGACCAGAAAATAGTGACACACATGCCTTTAATCCTAGCATTCCAGAGGTAGAGATCCGCCTGGATCTCTGTGAGTTCAAGGCCACACTGGAAACAGCCAGGCATGGTAACAAGAGCCTTTAATCCCAGGGAGTGATGGTAGAAAGCAGAAAGGTATATAAGGCTTGAAGACCAGAAACTAGAAACTTTTGGCTGGTTAAGCTTTCAGGCTTTTGAGCAGCAGTTCAGCTGAGATCCATTTGGATAAGGACTAAGAGGCTTACAGTCTGAAGAAACAGAATCAGCTGAGGAATTGGCAAGGTGAGGTGACTGTGGCTTGTTCTGCTTCTCTGAGCTTCCAGAATTCACCCCAATACCTGGCCTCAGGTTTGATTTTAGTAATAAGACCTGTTAAGACTCATGCTACAGATATCAGTATAGAATCAAATAAAATGTGATTGACATGTAGCATTAGATTATATTCTGTATATTTGCCCTTCTTTCAAAGGACAAAGGAATGGATACAAATTTGAATTCATGAAATTTTAAAATTGTGGGTCTTCTGGGAGTAATTTTATTTTTCAAATTGAACTTGTGTCTGTTTATAAAGTTTTAATTTAGAAGCATTAAGCAAAATACTACTTGGTGTGAAAATTGCCTTGAGTCTTCTTTTTTATTTTATTTCACTTAAATTTGATCTTTTTCCAGAAAACCATATATTTGTAATAGATGTCTTAATAGGTTTCTTTCTCTTGTTTCTGCACTCATTAGGTACAAAAGCAGAAAGACTAGAATGTGGGTAGGAACTTATGGGATGTCTCATCTTATGAGGCAGATTATCATATTTCAGTTGTCAAATCAATGACAAAATGTTTATATATCAATTTTTGTAGTCTCTTTAATTATAATTTTGACAATATTATTTCTATTGATCCAAAATTGCTTTATAATATTTCAAAATATAAGTCATACTCTAAGAAAGAGTACAAAATAGATTCAAAAGAGGTTTTAATTTCCTTTTATAATAGTCTGATTTTTATTTGTATAAAACTTATTTATGGGTTATTTATGCAAAGATGTTATTTCCCAGACTTTCATTGGAACTGATTATAATTACTTCAATAAGAAGTTATTATTATTAATTATAACTTGACTGTAAGGATCGATGTGGCAGAGGTTACTAATTTTCACCTCAAAATTGGATTCCAAGTAGAAGTATACTGGAAAGGACAGTGTTTTGTTCTCCTTGCTTTAATCAATTGGTATTTTTGAACCTTTAGACAATTAAGTGCCTTCTTTTAAAGTTCAAGTGTCCATTGAGTAGTTCTATAGCAACTTTGAAGAGCTCATCTGAAGGTTAAATCTGAGTCATGTATTGCTAACTGCTTTTGATTTTTAATTTATTATAGAAAACTCAGACATGGTGAAGGAAACAGTCTTTGAAGAGAAGTCAGTAAGCCTGCAGAATCTAATGGCAGGCTTGAGCTTGGCTTTGTAGCACTGTAAGAGTCTACCTGAAGTAGTCACTGAAGAGGGAAATGTATAGACATCAAGTTGGGCAACAACCTCTGAAAACCACTGGTGCTTCGGGAGAGAAGGTAGCTGTGTCAGGATCCTGCCCTCACTCTCCTGGGTTCTGGCATCTTATGTCATCAAGAGGCAAGGGTGACTGTATACCGTCATCACTCAATCCCTGTCTTAAAAAGCCGGATGCGGACCCCCACACTCTCTTTCTATGTTTCCTCTCTCCCTGCTCTCTCTACTCCCGACATTTTTCTTTCTCTCCAGGCATGGCTTCTTTCTAATAAACCTCTTTGTAACTCTGGTAGTCGCGTGGCCGTGGCCTGTGACTTTTCCGCCGGTAATCAGCGCCACCCACCAGCCCCGTATTCCTATCAACCTGTAATTTAATGTCTTATGGATTCCTATCTATGGAGTCATCTACATCTCAAATCATAAAGTACTGGGATTACCACGGGAGTGGTAAATAACAGACAGGTTCAATTATTAATTTTGAAACCTAGGCTGCCCACTGGAACTATAGGGTGAGATCATAGCACAGAATGCTTATGCACATGGGCGGTAAGATGTAGAGAAGGTGGGCGGCACTGAGCCTGGGAACTTCCTCCATGCTGGCTAGCATTCCAACCAGAGGCAGCTGCCCAGGGGGCCACTGCGGGAGAAAGGCACTAGTGTTCTATTCCAGCCCGGAACTCTGTGAAGTGGGAGTTGAATCTCTTGGACAAGAAATGCCGGCATGCATGAAGGTGACTGGACTGTGGTGGGAGTAACCAACTGTCCTCTGCACTTGAGGCCTGCTGCACGCGGGAACCAGTGGAAGGAGAATTCAGGTGTGGGGAGGTGGGAAAACTCGTACTGATGTTTAGCTGAAAGGACACAGCAACAAACTGCCCTCTAAATGTCTATGCTTACACCTCTAGATAAAAGTTCATCCCAGCCTTAACCAGACAAGCCTCCCCCTACAAATGCAGAATGTCACAATTCAATCCATTACTATGCTAATCTTTAAATTAACTGACCTTGTTAATTTTTTAATATCCAACCCTGTACTGTTAACTGTGTCTGGGTTATTCTGTAACGTCTCTACAGCGACTTCATTTTGCATCCATGAGATACATATGACTATGGAATAACTCTTCAGGTTCCCTCCCCACCCAGTGGACTCTACCATTCCATTCTTCTTTCCTAATATTTTAGCACTCTTGGCCTCTTACACAAGTTGAATTTTTATGTGTAATTTTTTGTTGTTTGTCTTCTTGTTTTTTGTTTGTTTGTTTCTGAGACAGGGTTTCTCCACATAGTCCTGGCTGTCCTAGAACTTAGTCTGTAGACCAGGCTGGACTCGAACTCATAGAGATCTGCCTGCCTTTGCCTCCTGAATACTTGGATTAAAGTGTGTGCCACCACTGCCTAGTTTTACTTGTCATTTGTAATTGGCTTTGAAAATCTGAGCTGGTTTCTTTACAGGCATAACATCAATGAAGTAATAAAAGAAGCTTTGAGTTTTCACTTTGCATGCTCATATGAAGTCTTCTTTTCTTGGAGATTTATTTGCCTGACAGAGCTTTCAAAACTAAATTGTTTCCTAATTCAGTAATCAGTTCCCTCAAGTTTCAGCCATGTTAAAGTTTATCTTTTTTAACGAATAGAAGCAAAATGTTTAGGTTGTAGCAGGTGACCAATACATATGATCATGCTGTGCATTGAGAATGTCTACTACATCTGTGTTTGGAGCCAATGTGTGCTTTAAAATTAATTAGTATTGTTCAATAATTGCCAATTATTTCAAATGTTAACATCTGTGATAACAGTAATGCTAATAACCATGTGAAATGTCATAAAAGCAGGCTTATTTTGCAGTGTTGGAATTGAAGCCAAGCCTCACAAGCGTAAAGTAAGCACCCACCCCTGACACATACCTCTACTCCAAAATATAATCATATATGTAATTTGCTACTGCTAGACTGAATTAAGAAACAATTTGGTTTTAAAAGGTCTGTCAGGAGAACAAATCTCCTAGAAAATAAGACTTAATGTGAGCATGAAAAGTGAAAACTCAAAGCTTCTTTTATTACTTCATTGATATAAAGAAACCAGCTGAGATTTTATTCATGAAGAGTGGCATTAGCTGATAAGTTGCCTTAAACTTAAAGCTGTCAGCTGATAAGACCTGGGAATCTTGCCTAAAGGCTGAGATGGTTTGGTGTTGCACCACCAAGAGAGATAACATGCAGCATGCAGCTCTCTCAGGAAGCACACAGCACCCCTGCAAGGAAAATGGCTTACGCTATTCCCGAATCCTTCAGGGGAAAAACAACAACAAAAACAACCAACTCACCAACCAAACAAACCCAAACCCAAACCCAAACCAAATAACTGTGCAAAGCATCTTAAGGGTATTTTCTGGACATGACAGGAGGCCACTTTCATTGTCTACCTGAGCAACACAAAATACATTTAGAAGCGTGTAGTATCAGTAGACATTGATATTCATGTCAGTGTGCATAGATATGGAAAAAAAAGCAAAATACAGAGAAAGGTAAAATTCTATGATTAATAAACATATTAAGTGGCCATGGGACATGTTTCATGAATTCTTCTGAACTATTGTTAACTTTGCTTTTTATATTAATTATATTTGATATTTTACTAAAAGCAAAATAAGGTGACTTCCAGCAATACATAGGGTCATAGTTTTATTATATTCTATTACCTGTGACTTTCAACCTCAGTTCCATTCATATCCAGAGTCCTTAAAAAAGCTGTATCTCTGTCAGTTTAGAAATATACCTCAAAATGTGCAATGTGATTGTCACAAGTATCTGACTTTCATTTTAAAGGCAGTGCCAACTACAAGCTGAACAGATAGAACACTGAAGCCAAGAGTCTATTTTCCAACAGGTAGAGCTGCAACTCAAGCCCAGTCTTATATATTAATAACATACAATGAATGTTTCTTTCCTATTTAGTTATTTCTCTTTGGTGTCCAGATTAACTAGTGTTGTCTGCTGTTTGGATTTCCCAAAGGTATTTCATTATGTATCATATGCTTTAAGAAAACCTGGCACATAGTGTGGAGGCCCACAACCATTTCCTAGTGAGATTTGAGCTTGCTTTACTCAGCAGAGCGGCATTAGAGGATTGCTTGACCACGTGCATGGTTACCAGGTGTTTGGAAGAGTCTACACTTGGCTGTACTGGGGGAGGTCTTTGGCTCCACCCCTTGGGATTTCATTAAAAAGCCCTTTAGAAGAGACAGAAGAGGCCAGTGGATAAGGATCCAGGTCCCCCCCCCCCCCAGGCTATTCTGTGTTTCTGTTTCTCTCCCTTCCATCCTTCTACCTAATATTTCTCACTTCTTCCTCCTCAAAAATACCCTGAGGTAAAAGTGGGAGCCTGTCTCCCATACATACATTTGTATTCTGCTTTGTTTTTCACAGATGAAAGACTTTCACTGCAATGAAGTTACTTGATCTATTGAGAACATACAGAAACAAGTGCTGAGCCCCAGTCTTCTCCTGAAAGCCATGGTTCCCTCCACCATGTCATCATGCTGATCTTGATGTAAAGATGCATAGGTAGAAAACAGCAAAGTAATTCTGACAGAGGTGAGTAAAGATTTTAAAAAATGGACAGCTTGGGAGAAAAGAAGCCTAATCTTTACAACTTTGAAATGAAATATTTATTTATTTATTTATTTTCTTAGTCTTTACTTTTTAGTGCTGGGGATTGAGGTCTGAGCTCTTGGATGTGGTCTTGGATACGATTTTCAAGTATTTTAAAGAGTATTTTTGCATCTATGTTCATAAGGGAGATTGGTCTGTATTTCACTTTCTTAGTTGATATTTGTGTGGTTTGGGTATCAGTGTAACTGTGCCTTCATGTTTAGCAATGTCCCTTCTGTTTCTATTTTTGTGGAATAATTTGAGGAGTATTGTCATTAACTCTTCCATGAAAGTCTTTTATAATTCTAAGCTAAAGCCACCTGGCCCTGGGCTCTTTTTTTCTTTTTAGTTGGCAGACTTTTAATGACTGCTTCTATTTCACTAGGGGTTATAGGTCCCTTTGCTTATCTGATCTTGATTTAATTCTGGTAAATGATATCTATTAAGAAAATTACTCATTTCTTTTAGATTTTCCCAATTTGGTGGAGTACAGGTTTTTTAAAGTATGTCCTTATAATTCTCTGTATTTCCTCAGTGTCTGTTGTTATAACCTTTTTTTCATTTTAGATTTTGTTAATTTGGATATTCTCTCTCCATTGTTGAATTAATTTGGATAAGGGTTTGTCAATCTTATTGATTTTTCACAAAGAACCAAGTCTTTGTTTCTCTGATTCTTTGTTTTGTTCTCTTCCTTTCTATTTTATTGATTTCAGTCCTGAGCTTATTTATTTCTTGCCATGTACTCCATTGGGGTATGATTTCTTTATTTTGATCTAGAGCTTTCAGACGTGCTGTTAAGTTGCTGCCAGTATGAGATCTCTCCAGTTATTTTACATGGGCACTTAGTGCTGTGAACTTGCCTCCTTCTTAGAACTGCCTTCATTGTGTGCCACAAGTTTGGGTATGGTGCGACTCTGGAGGAGCAGAAGGAGAGATGTAGATCTGCCAATCTATTTTTTTTTGCCTGGAAGGAGAGGCTCTTCCCATCTGTCCTCTCAAGAGACTCATATTCTTAAGCTGGAGAGATCACTCAGTTAATGAAATGTTTGCTGAGTCAGTATGATGGCTTGAGTTCAGTTCTCAGAACACATGTAACCTGAAGTCAGGAAAGAGATGTTTAAGAAAGTCCTGGGCAAGGTGGAGAAAGGAAGAACCAGGTGGAGGTGATCAAGATACATTGTATGCATGGATGTATAAAAATTTGAAGAATGAATTTTAAAATCATATTTTTTAAAAAAGACAAAATTGCTGCTGCATTTTGGTTATCTTGGTACTGGGGAAGAGGAAACAGGTGGAACCCTGGGGATCTCTGACAAGGCAGTTGAGCCAAATGAGCTAGTGCTAGGTCAAAGTGAGGGATCCTTTCTTAAAAAACCAGTAGATGATACCTAAAGAATGATAGAATTCAGGTCTCCACACACATGGACACACAGGTTCACCCTACCCCATAAAAACACATATGAGCGCATATGCATGCATGCAAAATATTCTTTTAAATTTTTTTCTAAATTGATGAAACTCACACATATTTATGATATACAATGTGACATTTTAATATATCAATTTGGCTGGTTGAGTTTTGTCAATCTGACACAAAACTAGACATATCTGGGAAGATGAAATCTTAGTTGAGAAAATGCCTCCATATAATTGTCCTTATCTTAGTTAGGGTTTTTATTGCTGCAAAGAGACACCATGACCACAACAATTCTTATAAAGAAAATGTTTAATTGCAGGTGGCTCACTTACAGTTTCAGAGGTGCAGTCCATATCATTATGATGCAAGCATGGTGATGTACAGACAGACATAGTGCTGGAGGAGTAGCTGAGAGTCCTACATCTTTCAAATAACAGGAAGTCAACTGAGATACTGGGTGGTACCCTGAGCATAGGAAACCTCAAAGCCTGCCCCCACAGTGACACACTGCCTCCCTCAAGGCCATACCCACTCCAACAATATAGTGCCACTCCCAATGAGATTATGGAGACCAGTTACATTCAAGCCACCAAAGTACTGTAGTCATATTTGGGAGGCATTGTCTTGATGTATGATTGATATGGGAGTTCCCAATCCGCTGGGAGTGGTGCCATGGGTTATAAAAGAAAGCAAACTGAGAAAGCCATGAGGAGCAAGCCAAGAAGCAGAATTCTGCCATATTCTCTGCTTCAGTTCTTTTTTTTTTTTGCTTCAGTTCTTGAATCCAGGTTGTAGCCCTAGTTCTTGCCCTGACTTCCTTCAGTGATGGGGTACAGCCTGAGATTTGGAAGATGCTATAAACCCTTCCTCTCAAAGTTGCTTTTGTTCATGACACCTATGCAAAGTGCAATGATTAAATCACACCAATTAGCATAGTTATCCCTTTACACACTTATGTTTATGGTGAGGACATTCAAAATTGATTGTGTTCTTCTGAGCCCGATGCTATTTTGCTTGTCTTTAGTTTGTTAGCCTAAGTTGCACTGAGTCACTTTCAGATTTTTATGCTCATGTCTTAGATTTTGTTATACTTCTGTTCCTCCAGAACACATCAATATTCTCTTTCTGTGTGCCTTTCTCTTTTAATACAAGGGAAGACAGGCCACTCTAGGCCACAGAAAAGGGAACACTTTGCAAAGTACTTCAGATCAAAATCATTTTCTCAATAATAGCAGAAGGTCATTTTGTAAAAATGAGGTTTTCAGTGGAGGAGTGACAGAAAATCCATTCTTTTTTGTTAGCTTCTAACAACAAACATTAAATAGAAAAAAAAACCAACCTATTTTTATTTGAATGGTATTTCCTGAGGATGAAAAGATAAAATAAACGATGGCCATTTAATAAATTTGATTTGATACATTGCTCAGAAAATTGTTCTAGGACAGCACTAGATGAGTGTTAAAAAAAATTGGAACAATAAAGCTGAGGTTTATTGACAGCATGGTTTCTTCTAGTCTAAAATTATTTAATCATAACTCTCCTTAGAAACACCATTGCTCCCCGGATGTCTGCTCACATCTTCTCAAGCAGAACCTATAAAGAGCTGATCGGTGATGCCTCAGAGCCACAAGTAGACATTGTGGATAAAAGATGAATTGGGAAAGGACTGTTGCATGCATTTAATCTATTTTTCATACCCTTTCATAGTTCTCAGATAAAGCATGCTTTTGACTAAACAATGATGAAAATGATACATTCTGTTTACAAGTAAACACTCGATCATCGTGACCTATGATATTCACATCTCAATAGTCAAGAGCCAGGTGAGAGATTTTTGAAACCAAGAAGGAAGTAAAAGCTTACCCGGCTTGTTCTAAGAATTTCAGTGAAGAATAGGACCCTGCTCAAGGAAGCTCTTCTCCTTGACAGTCCTCACTGCCCAGGGTTCTTGTCCTGATCTATCAATCTCTCCTTCCTACTTCAGAAGAATCCCTTCACAAACCCAGTATGACCTAAAAGCCTAGTATATCTCAACAATTATCTGTTAATTTCTACATTTCTTTAAAGACCTCTATAGCTTAAGCAATTTCAAAACCTCCAGTTTATGTTCAATTGAATGCACCCCCTTTCACTTGTCCTACAATTTGAATGTTTGAAGAATGCATTGGAATTGTATTTATTATTGTTATATGCTGAGTGAGATACTCAATAATATCAACATTATATATTTGTGTTATTTAATATTCAATATTAAATTAATTAATGAATTCAACATTAAATTTTATATTCAATGCTAAATAATACAAATTCCTCACTTCAAGGTACTATCTAACTGGAGAAAATCCCTGAAAATACATAATTCCCAAGCAGCACCATAACAGGAAAACATACTCAGTGTGATGGGAGATGGAAACAGGGAAGTATTTGCTACTGCCTGGCAAAAAGTTGGTCTACAGTAAACATATAACAGGCATGGAAGGCAGTAGCAGGAAGCCATGCCTAGGGATTAGTATTCACTTAGATATGAGTGAACAGCAGAGGCAATGCAGGTAAAGAGAACAATGGGAATAAGATTTGAGAAAGACCAATCTATTGTATACAAATGCCATTGTATATTACCAAGTCTAGAAAAAAATAAAGAGGTTTATTACAGCTTGGGAACACAGATTTAAATTAACCTGAACAATATTCCAAAGTAAAAGAGACTAGTATGAACTTTTATAGACAAAGAAGGAAGAAGAGCATATATCAGCATATTCACCAAAGTCTTTGTTGGGGCATAGGAAAACGGGCTATAGCGCAGTGAGGGAGTCCTTTCTATAGGTTACATATATCATTTTGTAAGGATCCTGAGCTTCTGGGTTTGTGCAAGCTTGTCATCTGTTAAGCTTAAAAATACATTCCAGACCATTTAATAAATAAGTCAGAAAGCAATTTGTTCAGATACAAAATTAGGCCTAGATAATTTTTGACTCCTGACATTATTTTTCTCCTTGCTGTGGCAAATCTCTGAAACAAACAAAAAAGAAGTTAAGGACGAAAGGTTTTGTTTTGGCGAATAGTTTGAGTCTCAAGTCCATCAAGACAGGGGCCTCCTGGCGGCAGCAGTGGAGGAGGAGGAGGAGGAGGAGGAGGAGGAGGAGGAGGAGGAGGAGGAGGCTGCATCAGCAGTCAGCAGCCAGCGCCAGAGAAAAGAATGCTGGTGCTCACTTCTCCATTTCACAAGATGATGATATGCTCGGGTCTTTCCACCTCACAGAAACATCTCCCCAAATACCTCACAGACATACCCAGATGTCTGTCTGTCTTGTAGATGATTCTTTATCCTACATTGCCAAACAAGATTAAGTGTCTAAAACACACTGTTGGTAAGATCACCCAGAACCTGATAAAGTACACAGTGTATCCTTTTCATTCTTCCTTTGTATCTTTATCTCCATTTCTTCATTTAAACATAGTGTAAGCATTTCGTAAACTTCTCTAAATTCTGACCCACATTAATTCCTCAGAGCCGTTTAGCTCAGTAAAGGCAGTAAAGGCCACATTGTTATGGAAGGTATGCAGTTCTCAGGAAAGCTACCCAGGGTATCAGTCTTGATGTATGGACTGGTAACAGACCTTTAAGAAGACAGTCTATTTCAAAAGCAGTCTAAATTTTGAAAGATTCGTAATAATAACTATAGGCAGAGTTCTCCCGTTCTGGGAGCCACTTCCAAATTTACCACACTGAGACTTACATGAATTACAAATGCTTGGTCAATAGTTCAGGCTTATTACTAACTAGCTCTCACAACTTAACTCATTTCTATTAACCTATGTGCTGCCCCAAGGCTTGTGGCTTTTACCTCTATCCCATTTTGTATGTTGGACTCATTCTCAGTCTTGCTGGCAACTCTTCTGACTTTGCTTTTCCTCATCCCATCATTCTCAGCTCGGCTTTTCCGTCTAACTTTATCCTGCTTAATTATTGGCCAGTCAACGTGCTTATTATACCAATCATAACGGCATATATTCACACAGTGTACAGAAGGATTATTCCACAGCAAATAATAACTGAAAAATTTTTTTCTTGACTAACTTTTTGTTCAATAAGAACTTCTGGAATATTATACTTTGCAAAATTATAGCTAACTGAAGAAGGCATCATATATGATAGCATAGCTTAGTTCACCAGGAAAGCAACAAAATCCATCAGCTGCCTTTCATCAGGAAAAAACTCATGGCTTTTGTCATCATGGAAATAAATTTATATTAATCCTTGGTTTCTGAGTTTGAATACTGTTGTGTTGCCCTCTTCGAGTGTGTCTCAGTGACCAACGAAAACAAAATTAGGGGACTAGAAGAGCCCTTTCTGATGTTTACAAGAACATTTGCAATGCTAACACTACTTCTCTATATTATATAAGTAAGATAGCCCTTAAATAACATTTCAACATAGATGAATGTGACTTGTGCCCAGTGAGATGGGTCACCAGGTAAAGGGCCTTTTGCTAAGTCTGATGACCTGAATTTGATCCCGGGGACACAAAAGATGGAGAGAAAAAACTAACTCCCTCCCACACAGCTTGGTTTCTGATATCTACATAAGTGTCTCAATGATCTAACCATTCCCTCAAATATGTAAATGTTTAAAAAAAGTGATTTGCTTGTTATTGCTGTTCATTCAAATGATCCTTGCTGGTACATCTACTAAACATGGACAATATTTTTCCAAATTTTCTGCTCCTTGTCAATACATTAACAATAAATTAAAACAAGCAAAGAAAAACAGAATCATTTCTCCTCCAGGATAAACACTTTACTTGAATTTTAAATAAATATAAATATGAATATTGTATAAATATATCATAGAATAGATTTGCATATATAAATATATATTCTCAAATGAAATTATGAAAGCATGAATGCATAAAATCATATTTTAAACCAAATTCCACAGATTCTTCAAATTACTGTGAAGTGAGCAGTTTCAACTTTTGCTTGAATACATTTACACTTAAGTTATATTTAATATTATATGAAAATAAGTCTATTTTAAAAAGAATTTCTCATATGAATAGTCAACAGAAAAGTGAATAGCATAACTGACAGCAATCTGTGATTGTTTGTGTGAAAGCTCTGTTTAATTAATTGTTTGATACACATTGAGCTGCCTGTCAGATTAAAGTTTCATAACACAAAAATGTTTTTAACATATATCATCTACAAGTTTATCGTATTAATTCTATGAAATATAAAAAAAATACAGTTTTTGATCACAGCCTAAATAACTTCAAATGGTGCTTTAGACTGGAAAGAAAAAAGTTGTCAAACTCCTCTGAATTTTGACAAATCGAATTAAAGTGAATATGATTTAGGTCAATGAAAAACAGCCAAGTGAGATGAAAAGAAGAGGAGGAGGCAAACTCACGACACTGTGTTCTTGTGAAGGAAACGTGTTGGGAGATTAAGGCAATGAAGGGCTGAGAGAAAGAGCCAATGGAGGCTGTCACAGAACCGGAAGAGGATGGGTGAGTGAAGAACAGTCAGCCGGAAACTTTGTCAAGATGATCAAGTCTCTCTCCCAGGAGCATTTTGAAATCCCTGGTGTCACTCATGCAGACCTCAGGGAGAGGCTGAGCATGTGATGTGGGATTTTTAATCCTGAAGAAATACACACCTCCTTGGAGACAATTTTCCCAGAATGGAGCAGTTAAACAACAATTGTTCTGCTCCCCAAGTAATTTATTCAGTGTAGAAAGACTGTATGCTAAACACAACTTTGGCACATACTAAATGTTTCCCTGTGTCAAAAGCATTTCTCTTGAAGGAAGACAGATATGAAATTGATGGTGTTTTGTCAATGGATAGAAATGTAGGATTGGAAATAACATTTATAGTCGTAATTGGAATCTGGTCTAATCACATTCTTTTTTAGTTGTATTGTCCCTCAAGATCAAATTTCCTCCTATTTAATGTGGGGAGAAGAAAACGTACCACAAAAGATCACATAATAGACTTAGTACTGTGAAGTTTAAGTTATTCTGCAAATGATTTCATCCATCTTTGATCATATCTATATCTATATCTATATCTATATCTATATCTATCTATATCTATATCTATATCTATATCTATCTATATCTATATCTATATCTATATCTATCTATATCTATCTATATCTATATCTATCTATATCTATATCTATCTACATCTACATCTACATCTACATCTACATCTACATCTACATCTACATCTACATCTACATCTACATCTATATATCTCGGCTCCTGTTCTTCCATTGGTAGGATGTGCTAGCTCTTCCCATAGTCTACTACATGTAGGATGCTACAATCTGATCTCCAATGGTGTCTACATTTCTAAGTATTGGAAATGGGGATTAATTACAGTAAGAGCAGAAGCATAGCAGTCTCTGCTGAGGATATAGAAGAAAGAATTTGAGGTTTTTCAAATTTTTTCTTCAATATGCTCCTTTGTGATGAACTGTTGCCATCTTTAAGCATCCAGGTGTGCCTTAAAATAAAATAATTATAATTTAAAATTGGTTTGATAACATCATAATCCTTTAAAAGTTCTTTGCACCATTTAAAAACAGCTTCATGGGAAAAAAATCATAGAATATATTGTATAAAAAATATACTTCCAATGAAAGAAAGAAAACAATAGAAGAAAAAAATTAAAATAGCTTCTCTCCCTCTTACATGGAATAGCCTTACAAGCTGCATTTTGGAGTCTTTAATGTGAAAAAGATGCACCAATGCTACAATAGAGAGCCAAGCAGTGAAGGAATGTGAATACCACCTCCTTGAGAGGCTGATGGATGGATGGTGGGGGATGCGAAGATCAGCTGTAATATTAATCACCTACCGTAATGTGACTGATTGTTATTACTTCATCCTCTAGGACTCTAGGACTGGCTAGGACTGCAGCCAGTTCAATAAAATCATTTTAACTTCCTTTTCATGCTGATCATTTTTCTTGTGTCCTCTTTCCTCCTTCAGGGTTCCTCAATTAAGGAAGAAAAGGCCTTCCTTCCTTTCATTTAGCTCTATGTGACTCATGGTCTGCAGTGGAGTACTGAATGGCTATACTAGTCAAGGAATTTCATCCCTGTGGGTGAGAGGACTCTGAAGAGCTGGCTGCAAACCTGGGAGAGAATTGAGGAAAGGCAGCCACTTCTGCCAGAATACAACTGTGTTACACAGACCTACCTATTGGTAGAGGACAAAACCAATTCTATCTAGGTATTTTGTTACATTTGCAATGTGGAGAAATGTCTCTAGAAGTGAAAAAAGAGAAGGCCTAAACATGGAGCAGACCTCCTGACTTGCTATTTGCAGTAATCCTATTTAAAGTCTGCAGGAAATACAGCACAACTATCAAAATACAGTCTGAAGTGTTGAATGTTCTGGACAAAAGCCATTTAGAAGGCAAAATATGACTTTCAAGATTCCCAGGAATTCTGGGCTGCAAGGGACATTATTTTGCTTCAATTTAACCCACTGGACAATCATTAAAAACAGTTCAAATGAAATGGCCATTGTTTGGCGGAAGTAGAGAGACATAAATGAAACCACTCAATCATCTATGGTTATAGGGCCATCTATGGATGACTGAGTGTTTTTGATTGGAGTTAAGCTAACTCACACTCAATACTGGAATTTGATTGTACCACATGTTTGTGCAGATATACTTTCCACAATTAGAATTTTATTTGATATACACATGAATAGTAAACCACTCAAAGTACTTCATAAAAATTTGGCAGTGGGTAAGACAGGAATGCATATATACTGTGATAGTACATTTGATCATAAATAGATGTTTTGGGAAATGAAGTTAGGCTAAAAGGGCTTCTTTGTTCCACTTACTGCTGCTGTAAATCTAGAATTTGAGATAATTTAAAAATGGGCAGTCATACAGTATTATCCATTATCATGTGTCAGAAAAGAATAATCCCTTCGATTATAACATTTTCCAGGCACTGACAGTGGGAGATTAACTAAAATAATATTTTATTCCCTGCTGTAATCGTGAGTACATAGCATTAAATATATTATTAATCCAACAAAATATTTTCACACTAAGCCATTTGGATCCATCAATAGCCTCTTCATAATTGATAGATTACTGCATTACCATTTAATTTCATTTTTTTAAAGGCAGAACACTTGCTATCATTTAGTTAATTGTGTAGCCAAATAAGGACAGAAATTGCTCCAGGAAAATGGATAATGTAGAAAAGAATTCTTGTTGTTAAGAGGATTATTATAAATCTGATACTCCCAACATGCACCTTGAGTGTGATGAGGAGAACTGAGAAAGAAAACTTCCATCATTTGTGCCATGAGGGATGTACCTCAGCCCTAAAATTATCACAGATACTACATGAAATTTGTTTTTAGCACTTTTCCTTCTAAGAGAAATTTTTAAAAGACAATACTAGTTCTATTCAGGAGACTTGCTGGACAATCAATTGCAATTATATTTGTGGTATATAAAAAATTGCAATCCTCCCACTCCCGTTCTGCCAAATTATTCCCCACTGAAATAATTTGTTAAAGATCTGTGTCATAATATCAATTATGGAATGAAAATTATTTAGGCACCTGTATGATGTTTTTATTTGTTTGTTTGTTTTTTAGAAAATGACAGAACATTTTGTCCAAGTTCCATATAGCAACTGCACTTAAATCTAACAATTTTATTTCAGGAAGAAACTGAATGAAAATCATTTGAATTTGAAACTCACAAAATTCATAGTAAAATGCTTACTATTCCTTTTAAACTGAATTTTTATTGTTTTAGGACATTTCAGGTTTGTAGAGTAAGGAGGAGTGCTCAGAGGCCACTTGTAGCAGTTAGATTCACTGGCTTCTGTTCCTAACCTTTTATGTTAGCATGCATTTGTCACAGCGACTGACTAAATTTTGATGTATTATTAAGTTCTGTACCTGTTCAGATTCCTAGTTTGCCACTCACATCTTTCTCTGTCCTACCTGACAGTTTCTGTAACACTGCACTGTGGTGAGTAGTCTTGCCTCTTTGAGGGCCTGTTGCTTTCTCAGACTTTCCTTGTGCTTGGTAACATCCATATTTTCAAGTAGCATTGGCAAGATGTTTTCTAGAATGTTCCCCAATTGAGATTTTCTTGAAATCTTTCTTCCTTCCCCCAACCCCGTCTTCCGTCTTCCCCATCTTCCTCCCTTTCTTTCCTTCCTTCCTTCCTTCCTTCCTTCCTTCCTTCCTTCCTTCCTTCCTTCCTTCCTTCTCTCTCTCTCCCTCTCTCTTTCATTCCTTTGTTCTTTTCTTCTTATTTATATATTCATGTACTTATATTTATATTATTTATTTGGAATAATTTTGGACAGAGTCTCACTGTGTAGTTCTCACTTTGCAGACCAGGCAGGCTGACCTCGAGTTAACTCACAGTAATCTACCTGGATTTGTCTCCCAAGTGCTGGGGTTAAAGGCATGTTTTACCATTCCCAGCAATATTTTTTTCTTATTTTGGTTTGTCTTTTCTTACTTTGTAAGGTTATCTCTTTTTAAATTTCCTATCCTTTCTAGTCTTGGCTATTTTCCAACGTACCCTCATCTCTTTTATTGGCAAGTGATATTGGAAACCAAGATGTTGATGGGAAAGAAGCTCACTATGTATTTTTATGACTAAAAACTGTTTGTTTTTTGTTTTTTTTCCCCCTGTGCACATCTTTGTTAAATAACTTTAGTTGGAAGAACAGCCATGGTTCCCTTGGATCAGCAATGAGAGTGGGCACTTCCACACTGGGAACTAAGATTAGGGATGACAGTTAGCTGTTAATCAACTGCCTAACATATGCCAGGCCCTAAGACAGATGACATCACTGAAAAAAAGAAAAAATAAAGGTGGAAATGATGGCCCACTTTGAGATCTGGAAGCATTCTCAATGATAGGTCAAAATAATCACAATCCTTCTATTGAGGCTTTAATCATTTCTGTAAAGAATGAGTTGTTTTCTCAGTCATCTATTTAGGAAACTGACTATCTCAAAACAGAAAATATTTTGACCTAACTGTGACAGTCATTACTATATTAAAAATACTTGCTTTTCCAGTTGGAAATGATAAGTAACCCCAAGAAATTTATTCACAAATGTATGATTTTTTTCCCCCACATGTGGGAATTTTGTGTTGATCTTGACATTCTGTCATTATTTGGTGGTTGGTTAAGATTAGATCAGTCAGTCTGGTCTTCAGTCGCTCCTGTGGCCTTGATCTTTATTAGTGGTGTAGGTGATGGGCAATAAGAGAGTAAATAACATGTGACTGTGGACAAAGGGTATAGGGAAGATCTTTGCCATTTAGCTTCATTAAGAACTGGGTCTTGGCCGGGCAGTGGTGGCACACGCCTTTAATCCCAGCACTCGGGAAGCAGAGCCAGGCGGATCTCTGTGAGTTTGAGGCCAGCCTGGGCTACAGAGTGAGTTCCAGGGCAGGCTCTAAATCTACAGAGAAGCTCTGTCTCAAAACACCAAAAAAAAAAAAAAACAAAAAAAGAACTGGGTCTTGCAGAGATCAGCAAAGTTAGACAGACAATAAGGAAAGCTCTTTAGAAATCAAAATGAGTATGAACCACCTCACAGAGCTGATCCTTAGGAAAACAAATTGGAAAAAGAATCAATACCACACTGGTATCAATGGCTTGGGAGATCGACTGCCTATACTGAATAAGGTCATTTCTTAATGCTTTCTGAACTAATAACTAATTAATGTTAGGTACCCAGGATATATGAAACACTAAACTTAGGTTTTGGATATAACGTGAATTTAACATCCAGAGTAACTCCATGTGGCTCACATGGAAATCAAAGGTAATGAAATGAGAAAATAACTTAACAAATCACAGATATTATAAAACAGAAAGTCGGTTTTTAATATAATACCTTCTGGTATGTTCTTAAGTGCTTGGTTATAGCACATCACTGAAAATGTTATTTTGGAAATTTTGAAAAAGCTTGCTTAGCCTGTAGTAAGATCTGTAGTAGATTATTATTATAAAGCTATCTGTATTTTCACATGTTATATATTTATGCAAACAATTTTATGGGGAGAGAAAAGGATTACAATTTAAGTTTCTATTAAAAAAGTAACTTGATATGCAGGTTTTGGAAATTTTACTAATTCTGGTATGAATTTCATGAGAGCCTATTTTCACTTTGGTTAATGTGATTGTTCTTCATCACTGTTAAAGTTTCAGGGAGAAATAAAACAAAAGAAGGCAGACTAATGTAGATGAGAAATTACCTACATTGCAGAAGCATTGCTCATTTGCTTCTGGCATAAACTGAGGGAAGGGACTATATATTTATGTCACAACATAATGGCACACTGAAGGCTATTTCTATATGCATTCTCATTCCAGACTAATTTGTCAATTGTCGGTAAATTCAGCATCCTCCACATCCCGATAAATATAGATTTGTTTCTCAGTTGACGGTAAATACATTGCAGCTGCTCTCTGGCAGGATGGAGATAGATGGAGGAGTCTAGGTGACCTTTTCTGAGTGTGATGTAGTGAAATTAGGCACTCCAAAGAGTATAGACTTGGGATACATTAGGAGTCTAGATGCTCCTCAGCATCAGTTCCATGATTCTTTTCTTGGCCACTGTGGTTTCTTCAGTTGTGTTGAAACAATTAGGACCAAGGTGACTCAGCCCAAAAGAGGAGACTGAAGAGTCATGTCTTTGGTCAGCTTTGCTTTGATTTATGGTAGTTTCCCTTCATCTGTGGTTTTCTTTGATCTACAGTTTCGGTTATGGGTGGTCAATTGTGATGCAAACACATTAAGTAGAAAAGTTTAGAAATTTAGTAAGCTTTGGACTATGTGTTATTTTGAGTAATAAGGTAAATTCTTAAACCATCTCTTCGTCTTCTGTCTAGGACATGAATCTATCTATACATTCTTGCTTTTTTTTGGGGGGGGGGAGCTGAGGATCGAACCCAGGGCCTTGTGCTTGCTAGACAAGCACTCTACCACTGAGCTAAGTCCCTAACCCCTCATTCTTGCTTTTAAGATCCTGCTGACCACTTGTCACTCAGAAGCTGTTTGTTGTGACACTCTGCCTTGCACCATAGGCCCTTTAGATGCTGCAGCCAGATTAACACACTGGGACTTGCGGAACTGTGAGGCGAATCAAACATTTTTTCTCATATGTTCTTGCCTCTGGTGTTTTGTCATAGAAGCAGAGAATGAATACATTCTACCTTTACACTCCTTAATCCCATATACTATTTTTTGGGTTTTGAAGTCATTTCTGGGGGTTGGAGATATGGTTCAGTGGTTAAGAGCATGTGCTGTTCCTAAAGAGGACCTAAGTTCAGTTTCCAGAACCCACTTTGGGTGACTCCCAACTCCAGAAGGATCTGACAGTTCTATCTGTAGTGGGCACCTTCACTCAAGTGTGTACACCTACACACAGACACATATGTGTGCACATACTTAATAATAAAAACCAACCTTTCATAAAAAACAACCTTTCTCCTTTGTTTCTTATTCACACTCTTTCCTGACACCTTATTCATTGCCCCCTGCTCCATTCTTTTGTTATTTCTTTTTTTTTCATTTTACATACCAATCAAAGATCCCCCTCTTCCCTCCTTCCACTCCTCCAGTCTCCCCTTCCCAACCCACTCCTCATTCCCTCCTACAAGAAGGTAAGGCCTCCCATGGGGAGGTACATTTAGTAGAGACAGGTCCAAGCCCCTCTACCTGCCTCAAGGTTGTGGGAGGCATCCTGCTCCATTCTTTATGTCAAGATTCTACCACACTAGACATAGCTATATCAGTTGACAATATTTACATTCTATGCTGTATGAGGATGGGAATGTAACTTTTAAATATAGACCTATGACCACTCCCACCATGTCAAATACAGAACTGTAAGTAGGGAAATGGGAAGGCTCCTATAACTCCCCTTCTTCAAGATTGACACTAGGACTGTGTAATGTGTGTCTTTGTATAGTTCACCATCAGTGCACATATGCTACTAATTGCCATCCCGGTTTCCCTGCTTCAGTTAAAATAAAGTTTTTGGTATTCATTATTTAAACTATGTTCTCCACCCAACCTGTAGCCCAGGGGCATGTATAGCCACCCCTACAATAGCTATAAATATCTAAGACAAATTATAAACTTATTTAAAACATTATGAGATTTGGGGGTAGATTTTTTTTCCTTTGGTAGCATGACCAGGCAGTTCTCTAGTAGGAACTTTGCAGATGACAATGGCATGTTGCAGTGTCAAAACTTTGCAGATGACAATGGCATGTTGCAGTGTCCAAGCTGGACACGTCTGCTAGACCACTGATTAATGGTGCCAAATTACAGACTTATTTCTGACTTGAAAATGACTCTGGTGACCTGCCCTTTTAGAATAAACTCTGTCATAGTTTCTGATTAATTCTGTGTGTTTAAGGATTCTGCCATGTATCTACTTTTCTAGCACAGATTCCAGAAATACTGAATTTATCAAACATCTTTGATCAACTGCTACTATGATCATATGGGTTTACACTTTGAGTTGGACATGCAACAGCTCTTATAAAATAATTCTTAAAGGGTTTGTTAATTCATTTTATGAATATGTTTTGCCTGTCTATGTGTAGGTGTACCGTGTGTGTGTGCCTTGTACCCATAGAATTCAGAGGAAGGTATTGGATCCCCTGGAAATGGAACTATGTATAGTTGTGAGCCATAATGCTGGGAATTGATAATGTTGAGCCATCTTTCCAGTCCAAGAATAGATATCTTTAATGGAGTTCTTTTTGATCTCATATCATTAAATACCTTTGCATTTATAAGATAACTTACTTTTCATGTATTATTATTTTTGTGTATACTGAAACTCTTTGTTTACTTCATCTAACTTATATTTTCTTTATGTTTGTAATTTAATTATGATTGCATTTTAGTTTTTTTCCTCAAAATTTCAATATCCAGCAAGAGAGATTTTTGATAAACATTTCATAAGTGGGTAAATAGATGTTAGTACCTGATATTACTATTGGTTTATAACTCTAATAAAGTATGAATAATCACATCTATTTAATTTTTTTCATCTGTGCATATGTTCATGAATTCATGTCTATCCAGGCACTCATTTGTTCAGCAAATACATGCTTGTAGCCTATGATGTGTTCAATCCTCTGCTAAACATTTGTGATGTAGTAGCAATTGAAAACAGACACAGACTCGGTTTTTATGATGCTCGCTCTTCTCCAGAATCTGTGTCACAGAAAGATCTTAATGTCCTAGACAAATCTGTGGTTTTGTTTTTATGATAATTTCTTTGGAGCCAGGAGCTGTATTTATTTTCATAGAAAGTAACAATTCAAGAAATGATACTAAAAATACACACACAAATACTTTTCTAGGATGCCAAATTTGCATACAACAGTTTCTGTGTTATCATCTTGCTGTACTCAACATTTTATTGTTATTAGAGAACAATGTCCAATTTCAGGCTCCTCAAGGAGTTTAATGAACTTTGTGTAGGACTCATTGGAGAACCACATAAATGAAAGGACTGGAAATTATCCTCATGGGGGGAAATTAAAGGTATTGAAATGATTCTGCCTTTAGAGGGGGAGACTCAGAACAGTTTCAAAATAATCCTTCAGGACTCATTCAAAAAATAGAACAGCTTTTTTAAGTATCCACATAAGATTCAAGGCTAACAAAGAAGTTTTCAGTTCATCAAAGTCTTTTATTTACTGCATCCAGATTATAAAAATGTATTGGAGTTGAGAGACTTTAACTTTGGAATATGCTATAAGGAGAAAATATAAAAGTAGCAGACATGTAATAGTAGTCCCATATCTTGAGTCAGGGTGGCATCTAATATACACAAAATGGCTGGAAGTTTCTCTAAACCAATAGCAATATGTAAAAATATTAATAATCATTATAGAACATTTAATGTACCTATAGTTTTGAGTGTTATCTGTATATTTTATGCTTTTATAATGCTGGGCACTTGGCATGGTATCTCATTCTTGTAAGCCCAGGATTTTGCAGGAGCATCACAGCAAGATTGAGACAGGTCTGGGCTACAGGGTGAATTCCAGCCTAGCCTGGTATGTAGAATGAAGCCCCATCTCAAAAACAATCATCTTAGTATTTATTAGTAAGATGACCTTATGCCTGGGTTAATTTGAACAGTCTGCATTTATACATTTATGCTTGTTTTGCTAGAGTAATTACTATAAGCGTTCTTTACCATTCACAAAAATGTCCCTTCAGAAAGTAAATTAGGCAATTACCCTGGTTAGTATCTGTTTTCAACATGGAATCTAAGCATAGAGAGGTTAAATCATTTACTGGGGTCACTTAGGTAGCAATTGGAAAGCTGTGAATTCATGACAAAGTGGCTGCATATTCATGATGTGTGTTGAGGACTGTAAAAGTGAGGAGCAGAAACAATACCTACCCTCCTGGAATTTCTTAATTAAATCACACTGTATCTATGCACGGGATTAACACATACAGTTCTAGGCACAAACAGTGAGGAATGAGTAACTCAGCAAGGAAATAAAGCAATCTTAAATTGCACAGAAATTGCATTTAATGCATTAGCATCTGTCTGTGAAGATTTCAATGATCTCCATCCTCAGAGGACACGTTCTTTCAGCTTGAAGTTTCAAAATGGACCTTTGACATTATAAAGAAATGTAAGAAGGTGACCTTATAATGCCTGGGAATAGGATGATCACTAATAAAGGCAGAATCTAGAGGAAAATGTTAGGAACATTTTCAGTGTGAACTGGAGGAAGTAAGAAAGAACATGGAATCAAGAAGTAGCTTTATGACAAGGCCTTCAAGCTTAAAACCATCCTTCCTCCTCTTAAATAAAGGACAGGAGATCTGCATCTACAGCTGGAGTAGACTCTAGGGAGAGCAATTTTTTGTTTTTTAATCTACAGGCCAGTTGCCACCACAACTTGCCTCCTTCCACAAACCTATCCTTTCCACACTACGTCTGCTGCCTCCTGGGCTCTTCTCTGTATAATTCTTGCCTTTCTGTCACTTTATAATAACACATGGAGTTACTTTTTATATTTATCTTTTTAGAAAGGTCTCACATAACTGAGGAAAACCTTGAACTTATTCTATAGGCAAGGCTGACCTTGAGTACCTGATATCCTGTTTCCCCCTCCCAAGTGCTGGGTTATAGAGGCCTGTGACCTTACCATGGCTGCTTTATTCATTGTGTGTATTAGCTCTTTCTATGGAAGGTCAGACACACTACAGAAGGGACCGTTGTTTCTTTCACTGATATATTCCAAACACCTGGAATGCTATCTGGCAAAAAGGAAGCTTTAAGAAATACCTAGATGAATGAATGCCTACTAACTACACAAAAATCCAAGTTTGTTCAACTTTACAAAACTGGGCAGACATATGTCTTTGAAAGAATATGATTGAAATTAATAAGAGACTAATTAGATCTCCAGAACTTCTGCTACAGGGGTTTGGAGGAGGAGTGTGGCAGGAGGAAACTTTACTTGCTAGAAAATATTCAACTACTTTTCAATTAAACATCCAACACTGCTAACATTTAAATAGAAACTTGTAGGAAAGCAGAATGTTTTTTTTTTTTTTTCATATTTGGAGCATATGTAGTAGGTTACATGTTAATATAGAAATAGTCCAGTTTGTGGAATTTAAAGACACAGTTCCCTCTGTCTCCAGAATGTTCACTGAGTGAGGGAAATAAATGTCATGATTCTCACCTTAAGGATACTTGATACATCATTGCCAAGACCAATGTCACCATCTCAAGATTGACAGATCAATTCACCTACTTGGCTTTCAGATTGCTCAGTCTCTGTTCTTATGAACAATAATGTCATGTGATGCTTATTTCCATTGGCCACTGAAATCTTTAACATGCACTCCTGAGATGCTTTTCTGACCAACCATCCTCTTGCTAAGCTTACTCTGAGTAGTTAAATTCTCATGCCACCAGTGACATTCGATTCTTCAGATGTCTCCAGGCCCTTCAGTGCTACTTGCCTGGTCTAACCACATGTTCCTAGTTCTTACATCCCTTCAGACTCTTTCTTTGTGTCTCATGGCTCTGCAGTGTCTCCTTCTCCCCCTCCGGTCACTCTGACATTTTTCTTTGCATGCTTTTATTTCTCAGTCCCTTTAAGCCATGCTCCAAATCCTTGTTTTTGTTTTGTTTGTTTGTTTGTTGCATTTGCTTCTCTTCACTCATTATCTGTTCTCATTTATTTATTTATTTTTCTTTTTGAGGCTATAAACACTAGAGTACCATCTGTGGTCTTTCTGCTGTGTGCTTCTGATACATTTCTACTTCCTTTAGATAACTGTTCCACTTCCCCATACCACAGAAGGAAACTACGCCTTCAGAGGTACCTCCTGGTGAATAGAAAAAAGAGAGAGGCAATAACGGGCCCACCAAGTATGGCACCCCAGGGATGCATCACCAATTGATACATCCTCTAATTAGGTCCTACATCCTAAAGTTTACAGGACTTCCTAAAATAGTACCACCAGAGACCATTCCTTTAACACATGAGCCCTTTTTTGAAGGATGCTTCAAACTCAAACTATAATAATTAGCACAGGAATGGCAAGTGTGAGTGGGCACTGTAGGTCCAGAGCCTGTATATAGCAGGACCAGTGTCCATGAAAATTATCAGCCTTTTTTCTTTTGTCAACAATTTGTATATCTGAAGTGAGGAGACAATGTGTTAGATATGACCAGTCAATTCTTAGCATACCTTACTAGTGGCAGCCAATCAGAAAATTTTGAAGTATTTGACCGTCTAATCTACTATCTGGATGATTATTTACCACTGTTTCTAAGCACACTGACCTGTACTAAGGGACCCACGTTTGTGTGCTTACCTACCTTCTTCAGCAGACTATGGAATTCACAAAGGGCATTCACAAAGGGTCACTTACCTCCAACTTCCTGAGGCCAGGAGACTGCTGGTCTTATATAACTTGAGAAGTAGTAAGAAAGAGTGAAAAAAAGTTGTGTTTAACATTTAAATGGCATATGTGACATGGACTCTCTCCACATTGAAATTATCAGATTGTTGCTGTCATTAGAGCTATTACTTTTAGGTCTGATCTAATTCAACCTTATGTGGAATTTAACACTTGAGAAGATTTGAAAATTGGCCTACATACATTTGTATGGAGGAGTATCTGGATACATTTTTCTAAATGAGACATTATATATGTTACACTGACTTTGTAAGATAGGCATCTCATATTTTCAAGGTACTGTGGGCTGCTAATGAGTCAGAGAAAATTGATTGGATGTTTAAAACTTACAGCAAGGAATACATACACATTGGCTAGAGTCATAGCAGAGAAAAATCATTTCACAGTAACATATGATATCATAGAGAAATTTAGTCTAATTCTATTCATAAGGTCATGAATATTTTTGTTAAGAAAAAAAATGTGCATTTAGCATTCAATGACCTGCTCTGCTTCTCACTATGATATGATCCAATCCTCTTGAGAGTTAACCAATTCTTTGTGATACCACTCAAATATTCTATGCACATTACTATCATAAAATCCCTGGGGTTCACGTTCTCAATCATAGAAATGTATGATAACCACTAGCCACATGTAGTTGTTGAGAATGTGAAATGTAGCTTGTTCAATTGAGTAATCAAATGAGTTAGTTTAAGATTCAAGTTAAATACACACATACGGCTGATATCTACTGAACTGAACACTGCAGCAATGTAGTTTAAATTCCTTTTAGTATTACTAACCACTTATTTACTTTTACATAAAATTTAAGTCATGGATTTAATAATGCCTTTGCAAACAAATAAGAAAAAATAAACTCCAACTAAGCATAAAGATTCTCACCATTCATAAGACATGTGCAAGAAAAAGTATCTCCATTTCCTAACTTTTAGATTACTTCTAGAGTAATTTGTGATTCTAAGGTAGTATAAAGTATCTCTAAACAATACATTCTATTGTACATCATGAATAAGGGATGTTGTATATGCACTATATACTAGAGAACAGTAAGCCATGCTAAGTTCCAGAGAGTGGACAATTTATTTTATGTTTCATATGGTCACTTTTAGCTTATATGCATGACAAGGTGTACAACTAAGAAGAAAGACAAATCACAGTATACCAATGGTCCTCCAAGTTATTCACAAATACTCTGAACTGAGACTCTCACAATCAGCCTTGGATTCAATTTTGATGTGTAGAAATTGATCTTCCTTGGAGAAAGAAGTAAGGGTCTATCACCTGCTCACACTCTGCACCCCAAGTCATATATCTCTGTTCCCTACTCCACTGAGCCCTCATCTCATCATTGCTTGGTGAGGACATGAAAAGCTTTGTTGGCAGGTAAAGCTGCCAGATCCCTCGCTGACACCTCTCAGAATCTCCCCACATACCTAACCGAGGTGAGCTTCACCTCTCTGTGGCGGTTGCAGGTTTGAGTTATGAGGAGCTACCAGCGTTAACATGTAAGCTGAACCATGACACAGACATGAAGTCAGTGTCTGCAGCACTGGAATTTGACCAAGCACTCTGCAGCCATCATGAGCCCACAGGCAGTCATCAACCAAGCGCTGTGAAGACAGCTCCAGCAACAGAAAGTTTGTGATGGCAAACACCAGCAGATTATGAAAAGCAGACAAAAAAACCAGAGAGTGAATACAAGGGGATGGTTTATATGACAGTCAACTTGAAGTAATGAGGAAATTCAAAGGGTGGTGTCTGCCCGGGCATGCTGGCAAGTGTTTGGCATCTGGGAGTCTATCATTAAGAAATAGGTGACAGAGCAAGGGAAAGTTAGTGCTATTGTGCCTAAAAAATGGGAGAAGTAAGAAGAACAATGGGAGTGTAGTGGAGTAAGACAGAAGCCTGCTTGTAGACACCAGGCACATGATTTGAACTACATTAGCCGGTCTACTGATGTGTTGCTACCATAGGCTGGCTTATGGTTCCCAAGAGGTTCTTGCCTGGTTAGGTTTGGTGGGGGTGGGAAGATGGTTCAACAGTTAAGAGCACCTACTATTCTTCCAGAGGACCCTAATTCTCTTCCAGGCACCCATGCTCGGCAGCTCCTTGCCTCTTACAAGCTCCAGCTCCAGGGAACCCCATGCCCTTTCTTGGCCTCTTTGGATACCACCCCCACACCCATGTCATTCACAACACTGACACTCACATACAAATAAATAAAAACAATAAAAGTTAATCTTCAAAACTAAATAAATGGAATGAAAACAGGGTTTGTTCTGAAGATGTGCCCTTGGGGGAACCTGAAGAGGATGAACTGGCCTCAGTTGTGTGGAGGAAGAGAGCAAGAGCAAGGTACTGGATGAACATATAAACCCCTTTCCTAAACTCTCAGTCTCTTTATTATGTGCCTCTGAATCTTTGTACTAGGTTTCTCTAAAAGCCACTTATAAAACATTCATATAACTTTTAAATTATTATTTTTTTCAATGTTTAATCAACTAACAGAAAGCAATAGAAATAATGTAATTTACCTGTACTTCCTCACTCAAATTCTTCAAATTTCAGCATCCTCTGTAATTATAATGTAGTTATAAATACAAGGAGATTGCATTTGTTCTCTGCCTCTGCAAGCCCTGTTTATCATTTTCTTAGTCATCATCTTTGTGAACTCTTTTTAATTAGAATACAGAAATGTCCCTCAGTTCTGGCTTGTTTGATGAAACTCCTGCTATACATTTTACTCCTTTGTGGTTTTGCTGTTTGTTGTATTCTTTTGGAGACAAAAGGTCTCACTATGTGATCCAGGTTGGACTCCATCTTGTGGTCCTTTTGCTCCAGCCTCCTGGGGGCTGAGATTATAGTTGTGCACCTCCATGCTTCTCCTCTATTGTATCTCTTTGACAATAGAGCCAGAAGAAGTGATGTTTAATATTCCCAATTGTTTTGTATCTCAGTGATACATGATGTCATCTTATCATTATAGTGCTAATTCTAACACCAAAATGTTGTCAAATATCAGTTTAAGATGTGTTACATTCACTTATGCTGTGGAAAACTTGTTTAACGATGCAAACATGTGCTGCATCCTTTTATGTTGAATTTGTTTATTTAGGAAACTGTGTTACTTTGCCTGCCTGAAACAGCTGATTGGTCTAATAAAGCGCTGAACCGCTAATAGCTAGGAAGGAGAGGGATAGGCAGGGCTGCCAGGCAGGGAGAATAAATAGGAGGAGAAATCTAGGCTTGAAAGAAGAGTGAGGAGCAAGAAAAAGAGAAGGGAAGGAGGATGGCAGGAGTCAACCACCCAGCCAGCCACAGAGTAAGAAGGAAAGAAAGACATATGGGATAAAGAAAGGTAAAAAGCCCAGAGGCAAAACATAGAAGAAAAATGAGTTAATTTAAGTTAAGTTAGAAAAGCTGGCTAGAAACTAGCCAACCTAAGGCTGGGCATTCATAAGTAAGAGTAAGTCTCTGTGGCAGGCCCCCAAAGAGTAAATAAAAAAAACAAAACACCACTACACCAAACTCTTTATGAAGATGATATCTGCCAGATTTTAGTGAAGTAACTGTATCTCCCATTACCCTTATTAAGTGATTTAACTTGTGAGGCTATCTAAATATTTGTTTTCATTTTATTTTTAGTCCAGTAATACTTGCATTAATTGACTCTAAATCATACATTAAAAGTTATCACTAGTTGATGACAGTGTTTTCACCTTGTATCATGTGTTGTACATCTTCTAATAAACAACATTTCCTAGGGAAACCTCCTTCTTCTTCCCTCCTGATTTCCCTCCTTCTAGAATAGATTCAAGAAAGTTGCTCATACTCAGGGCTATGGTCCATTACATTTTGTATTTATTGTCCACATTCATTGCATTTGCATTGTTCCAGACTTAGAATTTGGGAAACTCTTAGGCTCTGTTTCCTAAATCCTTTGGAATACCCTCATCACATTTTGCACACTTCCTTACTTTCTAGCACTATAAGATTTCAAAAAGTTTTTCAATTTGCATTATAAAATCCTGAAATATTTATATATATATATAAAACTTGTAGGTCTATGTCTAAAATATGTAGGTAAGGCAATGATTTATTTTCTTTTTCTTCTCATATCTTTAAACATTATTCATATAGATTATTTAGATTAATGTCACTAATTAATTTGTATAATTGAATATAGATTTCTATTATATTAGAAAATATATTTAATGTGCTTTGATATCTATTTTGTTAATTCTCAAACCATTTATAGCTCAAGATTACTTAAAATGAAAGACAAAGTCAACCGTGCTGAAATAATGTTTACCCAAAGACCATGTTCAATATGGCCATAAATTTATGTCAAAAGGAGTGTACAAAGATCTTCCTGCTTACCAGCTAGACTGCTAAAAATGTGTCATGTTTTCAGTGACTTTCTACATACCATTTTTCAATGAGTTATTGATGAGCTTATAACTCAGGAGTGTTAGAGCAAAACAAACTTAAAAGTCATGGTTAGAAGGTCATCCATAACTGAGAATCTTTCTAATTGAACCTATTGCTTACGTAGCCCTGTTCTTAACACACCTTGTGGCATTGTGTGAGGATTGGTGAGGGTGTATTTTACTTGGTTTAGAAGAATCCACTTCAGACCATTGTTTCTGACTTGAGCTGACTGGAAGTTGTACTTTCAAATAGTAATAACAACTTTACATAAATTATTCACATTCTTAATTTTTGAGCCTTTCTCTTACCTTTTGAAATTATATAATTGGATTGTTTCAGAGGCATGTCACCTCTCTCTCTCTCTCTCTCTCTCTCTCTCTCTCTCTCTCTGTCTGTGTGTGTGTGTGTGTGTGTGTGTGTGTGTGTGTGTGCACGTGCTGTCAACTTTTGTTTTGAACACTAAGGATTATGTTAACAACAAGTATTATTCTATAGGAGAACAAGATATTTAACATCCAAATATAGGAAAATAATTCTAAGGACGCTGCATGCTTTTTAAAATTGGATGTGCTTAGCTTTGTGCTAAACTTATTCTATTGATATTCATTTTTTCATGTCACCATGGACCACTGAACAGATGACATAAATGAAATATTTTTCAAAGCTATCACTGCATTAGCAAATGAGTAATATATAGCAGCAGTTGGAATGCTGCTATTAAAAAAAGTAACCCTTCAGAGAGCAGCTGGATGACTCATTTGTCAAGATGAATATCTTCTTCTTTTCTTGGGAATGTATTTATTACTTACTCAAATGCATATAGTACATATAGGGTGTGTGTGTGTGTGTGTGTGTGTGTGTGTGTGTTGTGTATGTGTGTAGGGGAAATTATTGCATTTTTTTACATTAGCAGTAATAAAATGGAAAGAAAGATCTAGACTTGAAGGGTGTTACGTTATCTTGCCATGTGTTTCCAGAGCATGGTGTGATTTTATCCTGCAGCTCTTCTCTGTACTCTATTTCCTATACTCATGCAAGTGTTCTGCACTAGCTAGCCCTAACCATTTTCCAACATCCTGGTGTGTTTCCTCTTGTTTTCATATAATTTTCCATCTGGTTTTGATACTTCTGTCCAGCCTTTGGATTGATGATTCTTTTGGGTGGTCTCATTTTTGAACTTGGACTTTCTTTTTTTTTTTCTTTTTAATAAACTCTGTCTTAATCACATCTGGCTCTAAGCTTTAATACCCATGGGCATGTCCTCACCTCCTTTTCATGCTCAACCTCAGGTCTTGTGACATACCTGTTACAACCAAAGAACTTTCAGTTCTTTAAAACTGTGCTTTATGTCTGGTAGTCTCTGCCAGTGGCTGCATTTCACTGCTGTCTAGCTGGGCTGTCTGCTGGCAGGGACACTGGTTTTTATCTTGGGCTGCAGAGAAAAAGTATTTCTTAGTAGAGAACTCTCTGTAGGACACAGTCTTGATTTCAGTTTGAAAAGTTTGTAAATCTTTGGGAGATTTTTTGGATGCTCTTTGGGCCAAGGTTTAATTAATGTCCTCTACTGAGGTTACACAAGGTCTCATGGTCAGAGATATTTGGTTGAGAAATGATAGTCAACTCACTGGTCTTTTTTTTTTTTTTTTTTTTTTTAAAATACAAATTCAGCTTTGTCCTGCAAAATGATTCCAAGTTTTCACTTTAGAAATTCCTACACTACACATTTCACCTGTCTTAAGAAGTTTAGAAACACTATTATTTAGGACTTTCATGACTGCAGTTCACTACCCCTTATTCCAAAGAATAATGGTCAACTTGCTACCTGCTCTGAAGTATTATTAACAATGAAGTTGTTTCTTGGCTAGATCTAATTTGTTCTAGGAAACCCAATTTACATGCATCCTCTTTATCTCCAGATTCCATTAGCAAGTAAAATGATAGATTGCGCTAAATGCTTCATGATCCTTCATTCAGAAAACCATGGTCAACAAGCCATGCCCACAACAGTATGCTATATTGCTTGAGAGAGAGAGAGAGAGAGAGAGAGAGAGAGAGAGAGAGAGAGAGAGAGAGAGATATCAGTTTTTGAACATGTAATTTACAAAGCCAGTTGGAAGAAAGAAAAGAATGGAAAATTCATGATTTATGTAATTGGAAAATAGCAGAGTCACATGAAGTAGTGGAATCTGTGTTCAAATGATGTAATCAGAACCTGGTTGCTCTTGCTTACAAGCTATGTAGCATCAGCTGAATTAGTTCACTGTGAGTTGAGCCTATAATTTCCCAAACTAGGTAAAAACCATGTTCCATTGGTTTGTATTTAATTCTGTACTTGTCATGAGAATGAAAGACATTGGCAGGTGATAGACTGAGTGGGCAGCTTGATTCATTTTCTTTCACCTTTGAACTCAAAACAAGGCCTTACCTAAATGCATTGGTCCATCACATCAGTTTCCAAAGATGTCAGTTCGTAATCCCAGTAAGAGGTTGACAGCTGCTCTCCGCATAAACAATTAGCATCTAGAAACAGGGAGAATTATCTATCAGTGGCCTGATGGGAGTGACCCCTTGACTCTACCTGTGGCACATCAACTCAAGTTTGATGTTGGCAATTTCCCCAGCCAAGAAGACTCTTATTAAAGCATTTACTATTTTTTCATGGCCATTTTTATTTTGGAATGTTTATATGGTATTTTATGAAAAATTAAATTTTATATTCTATGTTTTTGTTGGTCAGCATTCATGAAACGCAACTGGTATGGAAGAATGTTACATAGTTTTATGACTTTAAAGTAGTGAGTGAAAAGTAACTCTGTTCTTTGTAAGCTAAAAGTAAATAACTTTAAGTAAAGATCATTCAAGTTCAGTTTTCTAAAGGTGTATGTTAAAGTATGGTTGAACCCTTTCTACATCTTCAAGGACTGTAGTGGTCTTGCCAGTTACTCTTTCTATCCACTCATTTTATAGCAAATGTTTGTGAAGTTTGAAGCTAGATACTATTTGGCATGCAGTGTGTAAAATACGATCTTTACCTTCTGGACTTTTACAAATTAATTCTGTTTTAAGTGCTCTCAAAGGACTGACCAAGAAGAAAGTCGACTGCTTGGAACCCTGGACCTATGCAGGGACACCCCGCCCAGCCTGGAAAGAGGGGACTGGACCCTGCCTGTACTGAATCCACCAGGTTCAAATGAATCCCTAGGGGAGTCCCAGCCCCGGAGAAGACCAGAATGGAGGGGAGGGGCTGGGAGGAAGGTGGGGGCGGAGGCAGGAGGGGGGAGCACAGGGGAACCCATGGCTGATGTGCAAAATCAAAACACAAACATAATAAATAAAAAAAAGGAGAAAATGTCATTGTCCTTACAATCTTTCTATACCATCTTCTGTGATATTCCGAGCCTTATGTATAGGGGTTGTGTCTTAGATGCATCAGTTGGTGATAAGCACTCCCTAGTTGTTCTCTACATTTTGAACAGTTGTGTATTTATGTGAGGGTCTCCATCTGATGAAAAAAAAAGATTCTTTTATGAGGAGTGAGAGCTAAATTTATCTGCCAATATAATGATAAGTATCTCTGTGCAGTTGAGAATTATACTGGTTTAGAAAAGTGAAAGTAGCAGGTTCTTCTCTAGGGTCTTTGACCTTACCAGGCTCAGACAGTTGTCTGGGTTGACAGTATCAAACTAGGGATGGGTCCGGGTCCCACTTCCTGGGTGCCTCCCAAAGAGTTCAAGCTGTTCAGTTGTCTCACTTACCGGGAGGCCTGCTCCATCTGGGGGCTCCACAGCCTCTGGCTCATAGTTCATGTGCTTCCATTTGTTTGGCTATTTGTCCCTGTGTTATTCCAATCTTGGTCTCACAGGGATCGCCCAATGACAGAGAAATGGATGAGATCTACATGAACAACCTGGATGACAGTGGGAGTAATGAAGGGCAAGATTTGAGGGAAAGGAAACTTAGGGGAGCAGGAGATCCCAGCTGGATCAAGAACAGAAAGGGAGAACAAGGAATAACAGACCATGATAAATGAAGACCACATGAGAACAGGAATAGGCAGAGTGCTGGAGAGGTCCCCAGAAATCCACAATGATACATCCTCTGTAGACTGCTGGCAATGGTCAAGAGAAAGCCTGATCTGACCTGGTCTGGTGATCAGATGGCCAAACACCCTAACGGTCATGCTGGAACTTGCATCCAATAACTGGTGGAAGTGGATGCAGAGATCCTCAGCCAGGCCCCAGGTGGAGCTCCAGGAGTCCAATTGTTGAGAAAGAGGTGGGACTGTAAGAGTGTGAATTATGGGGACAATGACATTTTTATCTTTTAGATAGCAGGAAGAATGAGAGGCCAGTATGGTCAATATTGTACGCATGAATAAAATTCTCAAATAATTTATAAAATATTATAAAAGGAGAATAGAATTTAGAATGACAATAAAATAAAATAAATAACATTTACTAAAAAAAAAAGTCGAAAGATGTTTCAAAGCCACCTTTGATATTTTTTAAGGTTGCTTCATAGGAGCTAATTTGATGCTCATGAAGAGCTAGTATAGGATCAACAGATTTGAGTGTTCTGTTTAGTTTCCAGACCACGTGAAAAAACATCTGCACATCCTTAATGCCAGAGAAAATTGCCCAGGCCATGAGATTGTATAGGAAGCTTAGACACGAGATAGAATAAGATTGCAGGGATACAAACAATTAGCCTTCTGACTCACTAGTCATTTCAACTCAGAATATGCCTTCAGTCTCCAAAGTGAGAGAGCTAATGATTGAATCATGTTCTTTCATCTCAAGCTGACTTTGGGGATCTTCATTCACTTTTGAATGGAAACATAACAAGGATGGTGTGTCAGTCAGAAGTTGACTTCATCCCTAAAACTTCCATGTTCTGTAGGTAGAAGTTTCTCTCCCACCTGCCTGGTCCCTAATACCCAGCAGCTGCTTTCCAAATAACTTACTCAAAGGCTTAATATTATTTATAAATGCTTGGCCAGTAGCTCAGGCTTATTACTATTAACTATCCCTTACACTTAAATTAACCCATAATTCTTATTTATGTTTAACCACATGGCTTGACACCTTTTCTCAGTTCTTCCTTCCCATCTTACTTTCTCTGTGTCTGGCTGGTGATTCCTGACTCTGCCTCTCCTCTTCCCAGAATTCTCCTAGTCTGGTCATCCTACTTATACTTCTCCCCTGGCTATTGACCAATTAGTGTTTTATTAAACCAGTTTGAGTGAGAAACTTTTACAGTGTACAAGAAGATTATTCCACAGCAATATTTATGTTCTTTAAGTCTTCAGTCTCCCAAGTGCTTCCTGTGGTTACACCTTCTGGTTACATTTTACATTAATCATGTCAGAAAAACCCATGCATAGGCACACAATTTAAAGAGCTTGTGTGTGTGTGTGTGTGTGTGTGTGTGTGTGTGTGTCCGCAAATGACAGTGGCACTCAAAGTTTCTTTATTTCATTTGGCAAAATATGAAGCCTGCACCAAAATGACCACTGCTAACACAACTGAAACTTCAAATAACATCTGTTTTTATTTTGTTTTTTTTTGGGGGGGGGCAGAGCTTCTCTGTGTAATAGCCCTGACTGTCATGGAACTCACTCTGTAGACCAGGCTGGCCTTGAACTCACAAAGACCTACCTGCCTCTTTCTCCCAAGGGCTGGGTTTAAAGATGCATGCTACCACTGCTGAACAACAGCTAATTTTTTGCTGGCATCATAAAAAATGTATTTCCTGTGTATAATTCCACTTATACTTTGGCCTCACCTTTAAACTATCATTGAATAAAGTTAGGGAAAGAAATAAAAGAAACACATCTGTAACTTTCCCCTACCTAATCTCTCTTGTTAGCTGAAATCGTCACACATTCAAAATATCATGAAATATTTTTTAGTTGCTGGGCACTTTTAATGAATGTCTAACAGAACTTGAAATGTATTTATAAAGCAAAATATTCAGCAAGCATTTTAATTCTGGCCTTTGAACTAATGTTTCATGCTGATTATCTGTAGTAGTAATTGGGTAAACAACCTAGAAAACACAGATGCCTGCACAAAACAAACTGGGAAGTAATTGCTGCGGTAAGGAGGACTTGATGGAATTCTCTATTTTGTGGAATTTGGGCAGTTAGAGAGTGGGTACCTGTGACGTCGCTATTACTTGACCATTGACCAATCAACAAATACACTTCCTAGGATGATGCTGTATTCACAGCAGAGGTCAAGGTTTCCAAGGCTGAACTTCTAGTTAGAAGTTAATTAGATGCCAATGTTTGTGGTGAAGCTCAAAAATAAGATAAAATGTGAGCCAGTGAACAAGCAGAAGAAGCACAGTGCACGTGCATTTGGGGTGGTGGTGGTTCTCATTAAAGCTTGTAGTATTTTTTAAAAACTTTTTATTGATTCCTTGTGTATTTCACATCATGCATCCTGATCCCACTCATCTGCCTGTCCCCTCATTTCTGCCCCATGCCCTTGCAACCTCCCCCAACCACTCACAAAAAAAACAAAATTTAAAAGTAAAACAAAAAATGCAAAAAAAAAAATATCAAACTAACATCAAAAGAAAGAAAGAAAAAAAAATCTCAGCATGGACGCTGTAGTGTGGCCCAGTGAGTCACACAGTATAACCATTAGTCCATACATCTTTTCTTGAAAGCATTCATTGCAATGAGACAGATGTTGGTCTAATTCAAGGCTTCTGGCTTCTGCTACACCCTGGATACTGGGCCCTCACTTGGACTCCTCTTGGATATCCTATTGGAAGGCATGTAACATTTTATGATAAGGACTCCTGATAAGTGAGTTGGGAATCAGAGCAAATACTTCCACAGTTTATAGATATACCTAATTATGGTTAAGGGTGAGCAAACACATTAGGTAGATATAATAAGGATCTGTATCTGGTACTATTTTGGGGATATGAGGGAGTTTTAGATTCTTGTTTAGTGAAATTTCTTTATTAGTGATTCATTTATTCTCAACTTTGACTTTGACATTATTTCTATTTTTCCCTTATACTAAATTTATGTTATGAGGGTGTCACTTTTATCTTTATAAGGGTACAATTAAAATTCTCTGGAAATTATCTTTTGATATGACATCACATTATTAATTCATGTGCCCGAATTCCATGAAAATCATGCAAATGTTAGAGTAGTACTCACAGTCCCACACCTAGTTCTTCTGCAACTTAACCTAGACTCACAGCTAGGGACACCCTGAGCTCATGTCAGCGTTCATGTGGCACATCTCTGTGACATGCACACTGTTGCACGGCAGTTCAAAGAATCAGCTCATTGGTTGCATATTAAATCCAGCATAATGAATCCAAATGCTAAAGCTGCCACAAAGCATCCAAAGGCTGTATCACATTTGCCTTTTATACACATCCCTCTCAGCCACAGCCTGCATGTCTTAACCAAGCTACTGGCTTCTTCCCGATGTCAGGACACCAGTGCAGATCTCCCCCTGACCTGCTGGAAGGATGGGAATGAAAACAAAACCAAATGCTTTCAAAAGGCTAATTATTTCCTGTCCCCTCTTCCTTTACATCTCCATCTCTTTGTCTTTTCTACCCATTTTTCTGAAGTGAGGAAAATTCCATGAGGCCTACTGCAAAATTAGTAGGCAAATCTTGTTTCCAGGATTTTTTAAAATTTATTTTTAACTTTAAAACATTTTGTTTTCTGAGACAGGGTTTGTCTGTGTAGCTTTGCTCCTTTCCTGGAACTCACTTGGTAGCCCAGGCTGGCCTCGAACTCACAAAGACCCACCTGGCTCTACCTCCCAAGTGCTGGGATTAAAGGCGTGCGCCACCACCACCCAGCTTACTTTAAAACGTTTTTTGTGTACACAGGGGTGTGTGTGTGTGTGTGTGTGTGTGTGTGTGTGTGTGTCTCGGATCTGGAGCTAGAGTTACAGGTATTTGTGACTTACCAGACGTGGGTACTAGGAACCAAACTCGGGTCCTATGGAAGAATCCCAAGTATTCTTAACTGCCATGCTATCTCCAGCCCGCCCTTGTTCCTGGGATTTTATTAAAATTTAGGAAACAAGATTTAATTCATATTGAGAAAGGCATTGGCCCAATCTTCCATGTTCAAGGGGGAAAAAAAGAGGTAAGGCTTACAATAAAAATGGATTTGTTCTACCTGAGTAGAGCAAGATAATGGTAGATTCTGCTTTGAAATCTAGTTTCTTCATTTCTCAAGTCAGCTTTCCAATAATCTCTAGATTTTATCACTTTTTACAACCTGTTTCTGTGGCTGATTCCATTTAGGACACACACCGTGGTGCCTTTTCTTCGCCAGGTGCCTCTGTGTTTCTGTGAATCCTCTACTGTTTTCTCACAAAGCAATAAAATGCTTCCTTTTGCTTTTATCCAATACATCCTAGATTAAAATAAATTGTTCGATCATCAGAAGCAGAGCCCTGACAATCACTTCCTACCGTCTTCAAAAGTCAGGAATGAGAATCGGAACGTGGTTATTACGTTTGTCACTATGGCGGCAGCTAATAACACACCTCTGAGTTTTAGAATCGCGGCAATCGTGTGCACTGAAGCTTCTCCCAGCAATCAGCCGGTGAAAATCTACCATAGGCACAATGAGTTTTTATCAAGGTCAGCGCAGAGTCTGTCTTTAACTTCATAGTTGTTAGTTATGGTGGATGCACGTGTGCTGACAACAGAGATCGGATTTGGTTTAGGAGTAGTGGGCACCGCCAAGGATGCTGTAAAGAAAACCAAATAGCTAGCTAGCGCTGGTATATCTAAAAATGGCCTCCTGCAAACAATTCTTTTTACAATTCAGTTTTGAAAATGTCTGTGTATTTCTGTTTGTGTATGGGTATGTGGCCATGAGTATGAGTGCCAGCAGAGGCTAGGGGCACCAGATCCTCTGAAGCTAGAGCTACAGGCTGTCTTGAGACACGTGAGATGGTGGTTGGAAACCAAAATCGGGCCTTCTGTAAGAGCAGTGCAAGCCATTAACTGCGGAGTCATCTTTTAGCCACCTCAGATTTGTTTTTATGGAAGATGTACGAGTGTTTTGCATAAGCACTTTTCAAAGCTGTCAGAAAAGGGGGTTTTCCTTTGCCTTTTCATGACCTTTTTTTTTTTTTTTTTTAAGACAGTAATTCTTACAGACAGTAATTTCTTACAGCAAAATTGAACAGATGTAGAGGTGTCTTCCGGCCACCTCAAGCCCTCACTCCTACGTGACATCTCAGTTATGAATAGGCCTCCATCAGATTGGAACATGTGTTAAAAAGAATAATTTATTTCTTCTTTTTTAAATTTTTTTTAAAGCATTTTCTTTCTTTCAGAGGTAACTTTTCTCCCAAATATCTGTGCATTACTGTTCCCATCTGATCATGTCTTCAGCATGGACTTTTTCTGTGTATCCATCTCAAATCAAACGCTATGTCCACAAAAAGAGGATGAAGATGAATGGAGCATAGTTCAGGTATTCAAGGAAATACTATAGCAGAATAAATGCCAGGAAGGATGAATGCTGTTTACTGATTTCTTTTTTTAACTTCTTTTTTTGTTGTTGTTTTTTCGAGACAGGGTTTCTCTGTGTAGCTTTGCACCTGTCCTGGAACTCACTTGGTATCCCAGACTGGCCTCGAACTCACAGAGATCCGCCTGCCTCTGCCTCCCGAGTCCTGGGATTAAAGGCATGCGCCACCACTGCTCAGTGATTACTGATTTCTTTAACTAAAATCCATTAAGTGACATGTGCTAAACACTTCTAGTATTATGAAGTTCAAAAATGAATAGCCTGCAGATCCCAGCCTCCTATCATAAGGAGAGAAACACAGAGAAATCAATGTAATGTGGTAGAATCATGTGTAAACACAGGCTTAAGGAAACAGTACTGTGAAACCCAGAGGAGGAAAATCCAGGGTTGTGGGGACTTTCTGAATGAATTGGTGCCTGTGTGGTAGAACATGGTAATGAAACAGTCAAAGTGAGACCCAATATGGTGCACTTGGGAATCTGATAGCCCATTGTAGTAGATGTTATATGATAGCGGTACAATGAATACACAAAGCAGAGAGACCAATTTGAAAAGTTAAGCAAGGTTAGCTCTTCAAGGACTCGAATGTCAAGCCAGATTGGCATTCATCTTTTGGTCCAAAAAGCCCGATAAAATCTTTTTGAACAGATGAATATTATAAGTATGCTTGGGTTTTGATGTGCCATCTGCCAGTAAATTAGTGTCTGAATTTACAGGTTACAAGACAAAGAGCTGAAATATAAGGCTGATATATTATAGCAGTTCTGGGCAGATCTAGAGTGCCAGGAGTCATGAATAAAAGGTTAAGAAATCATGACGACATGGCAAGGGTTTGTGATGAATTGGCATGGGAGAGGAAAATAGGAAAGGAAAGTCATTTCATGTTTAAGGACAGAAAATTTTTATGGAGCAACAGATTTATAGAAAAAGGTGATGAGTTCAATTTAGGTACGGTAATTTCCAGGAAGGCCAGAAGAAATCCATTTTGTTAATAATGCAAGCTTAATGAAGAGAATAGTCCACGGTGTATTACAGGCACTTAAATATGTATGTATGTATGTGTATATGCACACAGACAGATATGACATACATGTGTATACGTTTATGTTTATATGTATTCATGTGTATATTTTACATACATATTAATGCATGTAAGAAAATGAGGTATTACAGTATATTTGCAATATCCATTTAAGATATTTGCATGGATATGTGTATATATACATATGTGTATGGACATACAAATGTTAAGCTTGGAAAGAGGCAAACTATTTGACACATGAACATAAAGTTTAGAGAAAAGTTAGACTATCTCTGGACTGGTAGGCATTAACACATGTCTGGTAAACGACAGCACTAGACGGGATGAATCACAACAGGAGCATGAGCAAATTAATCTCAGTGGGCTGGAGTTAAAGATCTTTGGATGTTACAACATTTAAGTAGGTGAAAGGGGGAGGGGGAGAGGGGGAGGGCGAGAGAGGGACTCAGGGAGGGGGAGGGCAGGAGGGAATATCAGTTAATCAGGAGAAACAAACGAAGTTCCCTGTTCTTACAAATAGAAAGTAGTAAGTATGAAGCAGTGTTTAATAATATCAAACAAGACCTCGATTTAAAATGTGGTTTGAATTTGACAATTGGGAAAAAAAATATATCAATAAAATGGGACTGAGTAGAAATCCAGGCTCAGCAGTCAGGACTGCACAGTTAAAGGGGAGATCCGAAAGTATTGTCATCAACAAAATTTGTGTTAACTCTCTACAAAACAAAATGGAAACGAACTGGGTTGCAGTTTGGGGTAAGATGAAATGTGATGAAAATGTTGTATTTACAAATATATAATAAGTGAAACTGTTGATTAGCTTGAACTTTTTTGGGAGGCTCCCAGGCAGCCAGGCAGTGGAGCCGGGACCATCCTTGGTGCATGAGCTGGCTGTTTGGAGCCTGGGGCCTATACTGGGACACTTTGCTCAGCCTGGGTGAAGGGAGGAGGAGACTAGACCTGCCTTGGCTGAGTCTACCAGGCTGAGCTGAATCCCCAGGGGAGACCTTGCCTTAGAGGAGGTGGGAATGGGGGGGTGAATTGGGGGCGCGGAGGGCTGGAGGGGGGGAGGAGGGAGGGTGGGGGAATCCGTGGCTGATATGTGAAATTAGTTAATTATAAAATAAAAGTACTATTAAAAAGAAAAAGGAAAAAAAGAAAAAATATATATATATATAAGAAAGGAAGCGAGGAGGGCCAGAAGAAAGCATTGGGTCCCAGCAGAAAACTGAAGATGTGGCACATTTGCGCTGGAATGTTGCTTTCAGAAGCCAGGAGAAAGGTGACTGGTCAGTAAGTGGAGGGCAGCATGGAGTAAGTAAGTGAAAAGAGGAGGCAAGTTTGCCTTCAGAAATGAGACACTGAATACAGAATTTCAATAGAGGTGTAAGTATTTGTTACTAGGTCCTTACTGAAAGAGCAAAAGTGAGGATGAATGCAGGACCTCTGTGCAGCTCTGCAATGCACCTGTGGCTGAGGGGAAAGCATTTGAGTGAAGCCTCCGTGTACTTTCCTCCAAATAACTCAGCTACTCCAGGCTTCAGAGCCGTGAAATTGAACAGGAATTTTAGCCAATGTGACATGTAATGACTTAACTTGGGTGAGTACCTTTCAACATGAAAAGAAAAGAAATTTAGGATGTGCTGAGAGAGTAGTTTAATATTCATAGGTTTAGGTTAAAACAGAGCAGATGCTTTGGAATCTGAGATCAAAAGATTACAAATTATAATGTTAAAAATGAGCTATGCCATGATTATGAAATAAGGGCTGAAGGAAGCTGTAGGTTTAGTCAGCATGTAGTGAAGCTAAGGGATTTCAGACAACACCGTGACATATAAAACAATGTAACAACTTAGGACCATGAGAGCAGATGGCTTGCAAAGGTCAGCAGTCCATGAATTTTCAGATTTGGATAACGTTATTCATGTGGAATTTGAAGGCACCTAAAGGATAAATGAGATAGTGGGTCTTCTAGTGAGAAAGGGCTAGAAAAAAGAGATATAAATATGGGTCTGGGACACAGCACCGCTCTTAGAGTGTTTGCTTAGCATGCATGAGGCCCTGGGCTCCTTCACCACCACATCAGCCGGACATGGAGCACACACCTGTAATCCCAGGATGCAGGAGGAGGCAGAAGGCTCAGAAGTTCAAAGTAATCTTTGATTACACAGTTTGTGGTTAGCCTTGTCTACATGAAACCTTGTAAAATAAAATGTTACTGTTAGTATAAATTTTTAGATTTCACTGCCAGAACAAAATATTCTATAAAATTATAATGGTTTATACTTACCTTTAACTCATTAATACATAGAACACTAGAACTTGATAAAAATGTCTCTATATGATACCTGAAATCAAGAATATCACATTTATAAATGGAGTTTAAACGTCATTTGTTGCATTATATTAGTGAAGGATAAATGGACTGGCACTTTATACTTCATCTGTGTTTAAGAAAGAAAATTTGGCAAAAGCTTGGGGTAAAAATAAGCAGGACGGTGAATAACATGAGGCAGACTCTTCACGTGTTAGAACATCAGACCGGCTATGGAGGGCTAGCCATGGATGGAAATATGAAGTAGAAGATACTTCACCAAATGAATGATAAGAATGGCATGTCATATACATAGGAGAAGAAAGAATATCTGCTATTACAAGATTTTATTATGATTGAATCACATACATATATATTCATATTCATCATAGTTTGGGTTGATATTGACATACTGGGCTCTTCCTTTCCTTTCTAGCCAGCCTTCTGATAGTGTTCCCCCCCCCCAACCCTGCCTGTTTCCTATAGGAGCTTTATATTCTGTAACCTTTTCTGCTTAAGGCTCCCTGACATTTTGATTTTCAACTGTTCTCTCTCTCTCTCTCTCTCTCTCTCTCTCTCTCTCTCTCTCTCTCTCTCTCTCTTGCTCCTCACTTCTTGGAATGCTCTTTTCTGCCTAGAACCTTTGAACTAGATGTTTCCTGTGTTTATTATTATCACCTCTTCAAACTCCCACCTGCTGGCCCTGCTTGCTGTTCAGACTTCAGTTCTGAATGGCTTCTTTAGAAAACAGCAAGTGGTTGGGCATTGTGATGCATGCCTGCACTCTCCACTGCACTCAGAGGCAGAGACAGGAGGATCAGGAGTTCAAGGATACCCTCAGCTCCTGGCCTGAATTACATGAGAGCTCCTCTCAGAAACAAAAACACAACACCACACAAAACAAAATCACCAGTGTATGGCAGATAATGGTGGTTGCTTCACACTTGTTGGTTGTATAAATAACGCATTGGTCATGAACTCTGTCTTGGAGTTAAGTAGGGACTTGGACAGATCCTGGCAAGCAAAAGGACAATGCCAACACAAGGTATAGGTGACCCAGTTACAGTAAGGGAACAACTGACAGGTTTAGAACACCAAAGTGATTAAATTATCTTGAGGCTTGCTCTCTACCTTTCCATAGGGTAAAATAACAAATTCTATTGTAGCACCAGGCATATGCATGCCAGGCATGGAATGAATTAGTAAAAAACGGCATTGGATGTTACCAATGTAATTTCCAAAAAGTCTTTTATGCTTGATTTCAGGTATCCCACAGAGAATTTTTTATCAGGTTCTAATGTTCCATGTATTATCCAGTTAAAGATAAATACCAATCATTAAAATTTTATAGAATATATTTTGTTCTGGCAGTGTAATCGGAAATTTATACTGACAGTATATTTTACACTATAATGTTATTGCTACTTTGGGTTTTTTTTGTTTGTTTGTTTGTTTGTTTTTTTTTTGAGACAGTGTTACTATGTGGCTCAGGATGGCTTCACCATATTCCTGCCTCCCCCTTTGGAGGACTGGAAATGAAGAGATGTGCATTACACCCAGATAACTGCTGCTTCTCAGCTATTTTAGAAAATTTATGATTAGGAAAGTAAGATTTAGAAGAATTGGGGGGCTGGATAGATGGCTCAGTGGTTAAGAGCACCTACTGCTCTTCCAAAGGTCCTGAGTTCAATTCCCAGCAACCACATACATGGTGGCTCACAACCACCTGTAATGAGATCTGGTGCCCTCTTCTGGCCTTCAGGGACACATGCAGACAGAGCACTGTATACATAATAAATAAATAAAAACATAGACATCCTTTTCTGTAGACGTTCTGCTAAATACTGGCTGATAGTTCACACACTATATTGGTTTTAGTAGGCATTTTGTGGTCATGCACATTATACTCTGTTCTATCAATTCTTCTAAATCTTTTTTCTTAAAGATTTATTTATGTTTTTCTAGAACTCGTTGTGGTGTTCAGAGCATCAGTACTTGTTTACTCAGGCAGCTTGATGTTTTCAGAAAATCCCATGGACATAAAAGGGTCATTGATGTCAGGACACGTAACCACTTTTGGCCTCAAAAGAAATGACAGCCGCTGAGGAGGACTTCTGGTGTCACAAGTTCAAGATGGATTTGACAAAGGAGCTGCTCTGGAGAAATACAATTTTTAAAGCATTGACCTCGTCACAGGAAGAAAGCATTTGAGGGACAAGTAGAAAAGAATAAAGTATTAGGATCTGGCATTTGTGTAAGTGCGATTATATCTGCAGAGAAGAGTGAAGACATTAAAAATAAGACCAGAAATTTCCATGTGGTTATAGTTGCTTAAGTTCTTAAAACCATAACATTTACACTTGAAATGAAAATATGCCATAATACCTACAGAGAAAGACTCTGTAGTGTGCCTGGACCTGTTCTACGAATGCCACATCTTCATGAGCATCATTAGAAATTGCTTCCTTACCATGCTCTAATGCCTCTACGTACCCGTTGCCATCTTTGTGTAGGACTTCTCCAGACCACGCAGGTCAAACTTTCCTACTGTTCAGAAGTTCCAAGGAGAAAGCAGGAGTAGAGTATCAGGGTAGAAAATCAGATCAGAGAGGAGGGGGTGGGGTGAATAAAGTTGAGTTTTGCCTATGTACACAACAGACAGCCTTATATCAAAAGGCGGATTCTGTCAGACATGAGATTCCAAATTAAATTGAGAAAAACATTTCACCTTCAAAAGTGTTGACATCTTTGAGCCAATTTTCTTCATGCAAAATAGTAGGTAGCCCACCTGATGAAAGGTTTGAAGGATTAAGGACATTGCGTGGTGTCAGGTATGATTAGTTCCACAAGGTAGTGAAGCTGTGTTTTAGACAAATAGATGGACAGTAAGTGGAGGAATAAGCACATTAGCCATTCTGAGAGAGAAGGTTAAACTAATGTTTTCAGTTCAGGGGCCGTAGAGTTTGTGAGTCCCCATAATTTCTGAGACTCAAACATCGCTTCCATCACAGCATTTTCACTGTGCAGGAGGTGAAAGGAGGAGGGATGCATTCATATAATTTAACCCAAAACATAGGTTTGCCTCAACGACCTGTTTTCAGGTGATTGCTTCAGGCACCCGTGATTCAGATCAGTTCCAGCCTTTCTCTCCACTCTCCACATTCCCAAGCAGCTTGGCAGTCACAGGACTTTTGGTTTGCGTCTTGACATTCGGTCACTGAACTCCGCTCTGGGCAACCTGAAATTTGAAGATTCTTGAGCAGAACAGTAGGAGCAAGTTGCATGTCAATTGCACTCGGCGGGGTGGGAAGGGGTAGCGAAAGGATTAGGGGAGGGCAGGGCAAATTGCTTAGCTGGTCCTTTCGATTATTGATGAGAAGGCAGAATAATCCAGAAAGGGACTGTCTACCTCCCACAGCAATGAATTTGCTGATTAACTCGAAGGAAGCTGATAGCAGAGTGTGCTGAGATTCAGTGGATTGCACCAGAAAAATCTGCGAGCGGATTATGTTATTAGCAGAGTGGGAGCATGTGGGAAAGACTGATGGGCACAATAACTAGGCATACACGACACTGTAGCCTTTATGAAAGTACAAGGCACGTGCGCCCACGACTAAAGATGTAATATCGGTAAGGTAGATGCTTTACAAAGGGTAGGGAAAAACAAAACAGTGACACGTAAGGTAGGGGAAACGCGAAACTGAGAGCATGTATTTTGCAGCAACAAATTTGTTGACCTATATTTGGAAACAAATTAAGAACTGTAAAGCTCATGGAGAGATTCCTGGATATTGCTGTCGACTAGGTCACCAGGGCCTTAACAAAAGCTGTGAGGAAATGTTTTGATAGACTGGCGAAAGCGGCAGCTAGGCACGTCTCTGATCTTGGCAGGATTTTAATTGCTTCGCTCTTGATTGGCAAGCAACCATGTTCAAATGAAAGAAGGGAACATATTTCGGAGCTATTTCAAGGATTGCTTTCTGATACACTTCACTGAGCAGCTTAGGTGGTTAGAGGCTATTTTGGACGATAGCCTAGAAAAAGCTCTGGGTAAGATAAATAAGGCTGAAATAGAAGAACGTTGCTATCTTCTGCCATAATCACAATAACCTTCATTTAAAAAAACACTCCAGAGATGTCAAGAAAGAAATAAGCACATTCCAGGGGAAAAAAAAGAATACAAAATCCTAATTGACAAAACCTCTGAAATGCTTGGGTAAATTTTGATTGTACTCCTGACAGAAATGAGTAGCAACAGCAGAAATGTATGCTCCTTTGTTCTGGGGTATGAGGTACTTGTATGCTTGTGTGAGGGTGGGGTTCATGTAAACACCCACACAGAAGATTCAAGAGATAAAATGAAGAAAGGGTTTCTGTGGGTTGCTTTGTTTCTGGACCCCCTTCCTCAAACATAAACTAAGATGTGACATGTCAGGACGGGAGCAATAACCAGGCCCTTGTGAGTTCTTGACAAGATGCCTGGTGTCCTATTATTTTCCCTGAGGATTCATGGCCCGACCATACATGTCTGAGACAAAGGAGTATTTAGGACCCTAGATGGAGCACTCATAAAATTTTTGTGTTTTTCTTTATGGTTGTATCAGAAGCTGAGAGTTCTCTGAGACAGCCAATCAATAAAAAGTCTACCCCAAGTATCTTGAAGGACTTTAAAAAAGCTTGCATGCATTAGCACTGTGGTTCTGTACATAATTTGCTATACTATTTGTTCCTTTTAAAATTCCCATTCACCTGTGGAATCATACTATTTCCTGAAGTACAGGCTATAAATTCATTCTCTCTCTTCATGTGAATGTGTGCTCAGGTACGTAGGTGCAGGTATGGGTTTGCATGCATGTGTGTGCCTATGTGTGAATAGGGGGGGGGGCACAGTACAGCCTTGGGTATTGTTCTCCCTCTAAAGTAACCCCATTGTTTTTGGAGATGCTGGTTGTGTAAGAATGCAAGCTGAGGGCTGGAGAGATGGCTCAGAGGTTAAGAGCACTGACTGTTCTTCCAGAGGTCCTGAGTTCAATTCCCAGCAACCACATGGTGGCTTACAACCATCTGTAACAAGATCTGGCACCTTCTTCAGTATGCTAAATAAATAAATCTTTTTTTAAAAAAAATAAAAGAATACAAGCTGAACAAACCACAGGGAGCCAGCCAGTAGGCAGCACCCCTCTACAGTCTCCTCTCCTGTTCTTTCCCCAAATTCCTGCCTTGAGTTCCCCTCTTGGCTTCCTGGGATGATGGACTGAAACCTAGAAGGTAAAAATCAGCCCCTTTCTCTCCAAGTTGATTTTGGTCAGTGTTTTATCACAGCAACAGCAGCTGAACCAGAACAGCTTGCCTCTCAAAATTGCTGATTTGCAAGAAGCTGGACTTTCGAAGAGTTGATCGATATTTCAGGTGTAAGTGTTGTTTCCTAGTCTGCTTAGACATTTTTCCAGTGCAACCTTACTCTCCCCATATTTGTTTTTATATTCTAAAATACTGAGTATTTGGGAACAGGTATTTGTGGACTGACTACGAATGAGGAAATGGGTCTTTTCTTTTCTTTCTTTCTTTTTTCTCTTTTTCTTTCTCTCCTCCACCTCCTCCTCCTCCTCCTCCTCCTCCTCCTCCTCCTCCTCCTCCTCCTCCTCCTCCTCCTCCAGTATATCAGTGGCACTATTGTCCTCACCTCTAAATGGGTGTTGACTCTAATCTCTTCCTACCCATTCTGGTCTCTTCTCTGTCAGTGAGTTCTTCTCTTTCGAGCTTCATTTTTCTTTGGTATATTGCTTTTCCCCTCAGCGGCTTTATTTCCTGTGGTTTCATTATCCTGCAGTTTGCTGAAGTCCCAAAGTACTAAGTGGACATTTCCAGAGGTAAACGATTTGCAAGGTTTTGATTGCATTTGTTCTGAAGAACATGACATCATGTGTGCTGCTTCTTCAGTCGCATGGAGACCTTGATTCCTTTTTCTCACCCAGTCTATCCATACCATATCCCCACCCCACCCGCCATGGTTCATTTAGCAGCTGTTTCAGATCCCTGAGTGGCTTTCCATTCACCACAGTGCCAGTGTTCTACAAACCTTCATTTTACTTAACAATATCCTCAAAGCAGAGAAGTTGTGATTCTGGTGACTGAGATGCGGCAGGGCAGCCATAAATTGATTCCTTTAAGGGAGAGGGTAAAAGTTTACAATGTCGGGAAGTAAAAACAATCAATGGCTCTATTGCTAAGAACTGTCTCTGTGCAGTTGTGAAGAAAGAGAAGCGTGTCTTTTGAGTCTTGCTGTCACACCTCAAGCTGCAGAAGTCACAGCCACAGGGTGCAGTCACCAGTAAAGATTTCTAAAGGGCACTGTTTGTGGATTTGTGCATAGGAACTAGTGTAACACCTGAAGTCTTGCTCCTGGTGTCCAGTGTCCACTAGGACCAAATCTTACCAAGATGAGGGCAGACTGGGATAATTGCTGTTGAGGTAACATTGTCAGTTTGACAAGATCAAGGTGATGGGTTCCTGGGTGTGCTGTGAGGCAATGTCTTGATTACGTTAGCTGAGATGGGACAATCTACTTTGAAAGTAATACCTTTCTTTACCTTTCTGGGGGTCCTTGGGCCAGGACAGAAAAAAGGGGGCAGGGTGCTAATTGAGGTAGAATGTAGGTAGTGTAATGGAGAAACGGGGAGCAAGAAAACAAGGAGTAAGTGAAAACTTTAATGTTTCAACTTTAATTCTGTCTCTGCTTTTTGCTCGCCGCTTCCGCCCATTTCTTCCACACATTTTTTCTTCCATCAGTACTTTATAAGTTAATGTTCTGTTTGTTGTGTTCTTGTTAATTTTTTATTTTTCCAGTGCTCCATTTCCTCCTGACTTTAATCATTGCTCACCTCCTTGAGGACCTCAGATCTACGCTTCAAACGTGTAGCTCCATGTGCGACCCTGAAGTATTTCAAGCTCACTGTGCCCCCCCCCCCCCCCGGTTGGCTCCCACTGCACACCCCATCAAGCCTACTCTTCCTCCTGTGTCACCATTTTCCTTTCCAGAAGGCCATGCTAGAACAATGGCGGTCATACACACTTTCCTTCACTGTCTGCACTAACGCATTTGTTCCTCAGTCCATATGGATTTAACATCTCAAATCCCTTTCTTAACCAGCCGTGTTCTCTGTTGCTGCTCCCACAGTCTCCTAAATGGTCTACTGCTTCCGTTCTAATTCTCTTGGCCCGATTTGTCTTTCGTGTAGTGATTGAAATACAAACTTAATCATACAAATGTCCTCCTTCTAACTGCTAAGTTCCTCCTCAGTGCTTTCAGGGCAAAGATAAACAACCAATCTGAGGGTTTTCTACCTTGGCTACTTCCACTGTTTGAGTCGTGCACATATTGGGAAGTTGTCCTGTGCTGTTGGAACTCTCTGAGACACTGTCTCTAGAAGCTGGGTTGCCTCTCTTCCCATTTCAGACTGAAGCACGTTTTTCTCACAGTGTCCTTCGAGGCCCTTGTCTGAGGAATGGAATGCTCCAGACTCCCTAGCAAGGAAGAAAACCCAAGCATGAAACCTCTGTGTCCTTGAAAATAGATATCGGGTAAACCATTTCCAACAGAGGGTGTTACTGTTTCTCCCATGCTATAAACATGCCAACAGTTGGGAAAGATCAACTCTTGAATGCTTAGCCACAGAGAGGAGGCTCAGTTGGGAAGGCTAACTGAATGTTTCAACCTCCCTGTACTGTTTCTGCAGCTTGTTTTGAACTCTTCATTTGAAATTTTACTTGGTGATGCTTCTCTCTATCTGCTGATGGCTATTCATTCTGATGTTTGCTTTCTACACTAATAAGTGAACTTGCTGATTCAAATTTGAAAGCATATGCTAGGCGGGGAAGCAGATAGACTAACCTCAGCTCTTCACCTCTCCCTCCATGCCTCAAAATTCACACACCCCCCATCTCACCCCAGCTCTGTACCAGTCCACTTTCTCCCCCATCCATGCTACCCCCTTGTGCAGCTCCAGTGGATCCCACAGATCTTCCCATCCAAACTTCCTTCCCAACTCATCTCTTCATCCCAGGCCCTGACTCCATCAGGCATTCCCATGAACCCACTGGCTACTCAGTCCAGAGGAGGAAGTAGACTAAATTCAGATCTTCACCTCTCTCTTCTTTCCTCCAAATCCGATACCCTAGTCTCATCCCCAGCTCTGTAGCAAACCACCTGCCCTGGCCTCCCCTGCCTCCCTGCCCTTATCTCCGGAGGCTCACAGAAATATTCCCCTCCACCCTTTTCCTTACTCATTGTTAAATCTCAGTCTTCAACTCCAGTAGGTGTTCTCTGGGAACCCACAGGTCACTCCAGCAAGGGAAGCAGGTAGTCTAACATGGATCTTCACCTTCTTCTCCTCTCCCCTACCCAATCTCCCAGTCACACTCCCAGCTCTGTAACAGACCACCTGCTGCGGCCTCTCCATTCTGCCCCAATTTCCAACATAGATCTTCACTTCCAATCTTCCTCCACACTCACTCTGTTAGCTCCCCCCCTCCACTTCAACAGGCATTCCCCGGGGATTCTATCAGCCATCAGTCAAACCTGCAAGAGAAGCAAGTAGGCCAGGGAAAGAGTTGAGTGAGTTTCCGATATTTACTATCTCCTTTCTCCTCCAAATCCAATCTCCCATTCTCATCCCCAGCTCTGTAACAAAACTACCTGTGTGGTCTCTCCCTGGCCATTCCTAGGGGACTAAGCAGAACCTGGTGGAATACCCCGATTTCCTCCCACCTGTGGACCCTCTCTGCCATACCCACTTCTAGCTCATCCCCATTCTAAAGTGTTAGCTCCCAAACCTAGAAACACATTTTAGCTGAAACCCCCAATGGCGACAGCTATCAAGGTTCTGGAAGAACTCCCTACCAGGTAAAACCACAGCCACCACATTCTCCTAAGTATCAGAGAGGGCAACAGAAGTGAAGGAACAAAACACCCATCTAACAAAGACAAGACCAGATATCAGCACTTATAATTACGATCTTCCCAAACCCAGATGTCTAGATGTCGGTGTGAAAATACAATCAATAGTAGGCAGAACAGTATGTCTCCACTGGAGCCCAGCAACCTTACTCCAGTAGGCCCTGAGTATCTCAACATAGCTGAAGCACAAAACAAAGACCTTAAAATAGACGTTATGATTATGATAGAGATTCATAAAGAGGAATAAATCCCTTAAAGAGATCTAGGAAAACACTGCCAGTGGAAAGACATGAAGACCCAAAAGTAGAAATAGAATCACTAAAAGTAAACTCAAACTGAGGGAAATCTGGAAATGGTAAACTTAGGAACTCAAACAGAAACCTCAGAGTCATGACTCACCAATAGAACACAGCAATGGAAGACAGAATCTCAGGCATTGAAGATGTGATAGAAGAAAAGAACACCCCAATCAAAGAAAATGTTAAATCAAAAACCTCTGGGCACAAAACATCCAGGAAACCTGGGACAGTATGGAAAACAACAACAACAACAACAACAACAACAACAACAACAACAACAACAAGAATAGAGGAAGGAGAAGAAACCCAGGTCAAAGGCACAGTAAATATTTTCCGCCAAATCGCAGAAGAAAATGCTCTAAGGAAAAGTGCCTGTAAAAGTACAGGAATCATACAGAGCACCAAATAGACTGAGCCAGAAGTGGAGGTCCTCAGAACACAATAATCGAAACACTAAACATGCAGAGCAGTGAAAGAATATTGGTAGCCGCAAGGGAAAATGACCAAGTAACATATGAAGACAGACCTATTAGAAAAACTCACTTCTCAATGGAGAATCTAAACACCATAAAGGCCTTGACAGATGTTCTGCAAACTGCAAACCACATATGCAAGTACAGACTATTATATCCAATAAAATTTTCCAGCACAATAGATGGAGAATAAGACATTCCATGAGAAAACCAAATCTAAGCAATATCTTTCAACAAATCTGGCCCTACAGAAGGCACTAGAAGGAAAACTCCAACCTAAAGAGGTTAACCACACTGAAGAAAACACAGAGATAGATAATCCTAGGCCAGCATATGAAAAGAGAGGAAACGAACATACACACATGTATATGCACAAGCTCAAGCGCCTGCATGCGCCCCTGTGATTCCCCACCCTTCCATACAAAACACAACTTAAAGACAGTGGAATCCACAAACATTACTCACAGAGATCTCTCAACATCAGTGGTCTCAATTCCCTAATAAAAAGACACAGACTAACAGAATGGATGAGCAAAAAGAATCCATTCTTCTACTTCTTCTAAGAAACAGACTTAATATCAAGATAGACATCACCACAGGGTAAATGGATTGCAATTTCAATCAAATAGACTTAAGACACAGCTGGTGTAGCCATTTCAATATCTGACAAAACAGACTGCAAAACAAAACTAATTAAGAGAGAAAGGAAATGACAGCGCATTCTCATCGAATGAAATATCCACCAAGAGGACATTACAATTCTTAACAACTATGCACCAAACACAAGAGTACCCGAGTTCATTAAAGAAACCCTAAGATAGCTTAAATTGTATATTGATCCTTATACATATGATAGTAGTAGACTACAATACCCAGCTCTTGCCAATAGACAAATCATCCAAATAAAAACTAAACAGGGAAATGCTGGCACTAACTTCATAAACCCAATGGACCTAACAAATACTTACAGATCATTTTACAAAAACAGAAAAGAATATACTTTCTTCTCAGCACCTCATAGAACTTTCTCCAAAACAATGTATATTTGATTTTCCCCACATTATTTTCAGTACTTGCTATTTTGAATTTTTTAAATAGTAGGCAATTTAACTAGAGTAAAGATAGTTTTGATTTTCATTTCTTGTCAACTAACAATATCGAGCATCTTAAATATACCTGTTAGCTATTTGCAATTCCTCTTTTGAGAATTTACATTTAGACAATTTTCCCATATTTAAATTGGTTTGGCTTTCTATTTATTTGCTCTTGGTTTAGATTGGTATAGCCTATACTGACTATCTTAATAACTTTTCTATTGCTGTGTAGAGACAACATGCCCAAGACAACTTTCAAAAGAAAGCATTTAAACTGGGAGGTTGCTTAAAGTTTCTGAGGATGAGTTCATGATCCTTATGGAGGGAAATGTAGCACAGGCAGGCAGGCATGGTGCTGCAGCAGTAGCTGAGAGCTTATATCAAATCCACAAACAGGAGGCAGAGGGGAGAGGAGGGAGGGAGGGGGGAGAGAGAGAGAGAAAGAGAGAGAGAGAGAGAGAGAGAGAGAGAGAGAGAGAGAGAGAGAGAGAGAGAGACAGACAGACAGACAGACAGACAGACAGACAGACAGACTTGCGACTTGCTTTGGCTTAGGCTACTGAAACTTCAGTGTCCACCTCTAGCGACATATCTCCTTCAACAAGGCCATACCTCTTAATCTTTCCCAAACAGTTCCACCAAGCAGAAATCTAACCTTCAAATATATGAGCCTATGGGGATTATTCTGATTCAAACTACCACACTGACTTCAACTTTTACCTCTTGCCATGGTGTTGTCCCATTTGCCTGTGCAACCATCCCCAGCTGTTTCTTTCCTTTGGAATTCCTTGCACATTGTTGATTAACTTATTAACTTCTATTAGACAAATGGCTTGCAAACATTCTCCTATTTTTTTTTTTTTTTTACTCTATTGATTGTTTATTCTGCCATGTAGCATTTTAGTTTGGTAAAATTCCATTTGTCCTTTTTTTGTTTCCTACGCTTCTGGGCTCTTTTCAGAAAACTATAATTGTCTTACCAATGTCTTAAAGTATTTCTCAAAGATTCCAAAGGATTTATTGGGGCAAGAATGGCTTCTTCAATAAATAAAAGTTGAAAAATAAAACAAAACTGGACAGTTGTATGCATGATTGAAACTTAATCCGTATCTCTCACTCTGTGCAAAAATTTGTATAAAATTCACCAAAGACATTTATGTAAGACATGAAATCTGGAAGCTTACATACAGTATAAGAATAAGCTAATATTGAGCTGAAGAGATGGCTCAGAGGTTAAGAGCACTGGCTGTTCTTTCAAAGGTCCTGAGTTCAATTCCCAGCAACCACACGCTGGCTCACAACCATCTGCAATGAGACCTGGTGCCCTCTTCTGGCCTGCAGGTATAATGCAGGCAGAACACTGTATACATAAATAAATACATCTTTTAAAAAAATGAATTAGCTAATACTGTGTTTCCCAACACTGTCACAAGGAGAGTTATTTAGACATTACACATTAAATATTTGTAAGGATATAAGAAACCTTACAGTATATATATATATAGTCAAAAATATTAATCTCAAATTACAAAGTACTTGATCTATGGAGATAGTTTTCTTAATTATAATAAAAGGTTTTAAAGAACCTTTTATTTTTCTTCATAACTGTGAAAACTACTTTTTAAATTTGATTATTTTCCTAATGATTTACATAGGAATATTCTTCATAAATGAGTCTTGGAGAGGATTCTAGGAATATTTGAAATATGGCATTGGTGTTTGGGTGCTAGGTAGTTTTAAGGTTTTAAGTCTCTGCTGGTTAGCAGTCTGAATTAATTATATTCCCCTAATTCCTGCTTTTGAATTGTTAGTTTGATCATTGTCAAGAGCATCTATGCCACGTTGACAATCCTAAAAGCTGTCTGATGATATTTACTGACAATTAGAGGTTTAACTGAGAAGTAGCAACAGGGAGTAAAGCTGCCTTTGAATAGAGACAGCCACAAAGTGGACAGCTGTCGGGGACTGACTGGACCACTCTTCCTGAACACTTAAGAGCTTGGTCTTTGTCATTTTCATCAGTGAACAGAATGAACACACTGATGCAGGTCTCAGGTGGCCCAAAGAAGAAAGTGCTCAACCTATGAGAAATACCAACTCACACACGACTCTGTAGAAACATGGAGATTATGTGTGGGTTTGTTAGGCTGTGGCAATTCAGAAAAGCTAAAGAATGCTTCTTGTTTTTATTTTTATTTTTGCCCAATCTTTAATATACTATAATGTATTTATGGAAAACTATTGCTTATTTTGTAGGAATTCATTGGAATTGTGGCTGCATTGTTTAGATAATCATAAAAATTTAGTAATATGCTGTTTGAATCCTAGTGAATATCTGTGGTGTAGTGGATAGCCATCCCAGCATTGGCCTGGAAGTTCCAACCCCCATTGAGGCTTCGGTAATGATCACGCCCACAAAGCGGGGCTGAGGAGGGAGCGGAAGACCGGAAGACCGAGGATCAAGAGGAGGTCGCTCTCTTGCTGGATGCTGTGTGGGTAGACCAAGCAGAGTTCTCCAGAGAACACTGCTGGACTGCGCTATACCTTTGCCAGACCCTGCAACCTACCCCTTCATTTGTAAGATAGCCCACAAAATAAACCTCCCTTTTAACTACGTGGAGTGGCCTAAATAATTTCACCAATTCTGTGGGCTGGAGATATAGCCTTCTTGTGAAGACTTTTCCTTTCACTGAATAGGCTCTGGGTCTTTTACCAACCCCAGCATCACAAAAAAAGGAAAGAAAAGGCTAGAGAACAATGTGTAGAATGTATAATTAAGTAGACAATTATTCACTCATGTTATAAAAAGCAGTATTTAAGTAACAAGTTGAGAACTGTCTTCTATTGCTGTTGAAGCCGTATCCCAGTCACAGTGCTGAGTCTTGTTTGTAAGTAGATGAAAACTCAAATAATAAAGACAGTAATAAGCATTGAGAGCTGAATGTGTCCTCACTCTCCCCCCACTATTGGTCATTGACTCTGCAATCATTTTTAAGCTAAAATATTTGCCATTTATTTCAGAGGCTTAAGTTTGGTGCCTCGTTGTGATTATTGGAAATGAAATATCTCTAATCATGTCATTCTTTTGAAATACCTTCCTTTGTTTACAAAACATAAAGGTTTGTGAGTCAACCTCAACTCAAAAAAGAGGGAGAGGACAGAGCACATGTAGCAGGTGAGGAGAACACAGAAGGCAATGCCTTCTCTGAACAAAGGAAGCCTGGGGGTTGGGGTAAATAAGCCTCCACATAGTCATCAAGGAAAACCCTTGGATAGGCACACTCCACAATGTGGTAAGAAGTGGAGGTGCAGTTCTGCACACACTTGATGGAAGAGCATTGTTAAAGAACAGGAGATGGCAGACACATTCTCGGGGTTATTTAGTTTAAGGTCACAGAGCACATATTTGAAAGATTAAAATAGCAGACGGACCACTTCTAGCTGTTCTTGACTTGCATCATAGAGAAAGCAGAACTTTTGAAAATGTTCAGATTCTTTTTCCTTAAAAGGCTTTTGCAACAACTAAAGGACAGGATACTTTGAAGATACATTACTATAGGAGTTGGCTCAAGAGCGAACTGACCACAATAAGACACAAAAACCCCCGGGCTCTGATGTGGGCAGAGGATATGTGTTAATCAACCAAGGCATGAAAGAACACTGAGAGATTTAGGGATCAAACTTTATAGATTCAGTTTTTGCCTAGAAACATCCCTTCCTGTGTAATCTTGGCAAGTTGCTTCGCATTTATAACCAAGAGTTAGCTCCTTAATGCTTAAACTGAAGGGTTAAACTGTGACTTTAGCAAAAGGTTTTACCAACACAAGACTAACAAAACACAAGCTACTGTTTTTAAACCACTTTGTTCTTTTTCTCTTTTTGTTTTGACAATATGGAAAAATATCTTAGAAACACAAGCAATTTCAACATTTGCCTGTAACGTTCACAAGTCTCATATTGTGGTGTGTGTGTGTGTGTGTGTGTGTGTGTGTGTGTGTGTGTTTTGTGTGTATGCACATATGTGAAGGAGGCAAATTTAATGTGCTTATTTAAAATGGGATAGTCATGTTACAGTGACAAGAAAGTGGATTTAAAGGTGAGAGGACAGAAGTCCCCAAAGCCATCACTCCTCCATACTGTGAGATTGAAAAGACAAGCAGGTTAGAGGGCTTCATCAACTGAGCAATTGAAATACAATATAAATCTGGGGAAATGCCATCTCTCTAAATTCCAGAAACATCCCAGCTAGAACACTCTATTCAATATCAGGAAGATTATGCATAATGGCTCCCTGTTAAAGATTGGGAATGTATTGTGGTAGACACTTAAACAGGCAGCAAAAGATGAGACTGTTAATATAGTGTGCAGTAATCATTCCAAACAAATCAAATATTTTCTTGTATTAATGTTTATAAATTAAGCTCACTGGCAGAATTTTTTTCAATTTATTTGAAAACTCAATAATGTGTCCTCAGCATTTCAGACAAAGGATAATTGGTTTTAGGGGCAATCCTATCAATTTTTAATTAATTCCTTGGAAGCCTTGAAACAGAAGTGAGATCATAAAGTAATGCTATAAATGGGTCACATGACCCTTCTTTCACTCAAATCAAGATTTTTAAAAAAGTCCATGCCCATAAGGCTTCTAATTTTCAACTGAAATAGTTTCAATCACCCAAAATTCTATAAGTTGCAAGAGAAAAAGAAACATGTCTATTCCTTGTCATTGTACAACTTTGAGAATAAAAAATTTCAAAAATCATGATGCATTAATCAGGTCCCTCTTCCCAAGATAAGTTTTAGTAAGAAAACAGATGATCTTAAATCCTTTTGAAAAAGAATAATGAAGTAATATTAAACTAAAATTGATAATTGCACATAACAAGTTACAAATTTATCAGCACAATAGTTGCAAAAGTTTTCTCTCTAAAACTTATGTGTTCATACAATTATGCTCATTGGGTTAGTACATTTTAGATTTCAAAAAATATTGGAGCCTGGAGCTAGAAAAAGGGCTTAGCAGTTAAGAATGTTTACTAGGCTGGGCGGTGGTGGCCCATGCCTTTAATCCCAGCACTCTCGAGGCAGAGCCAGGTGGATCTCTGTGAGTTCGAGGCCAGCCTGGTCTCCAAAGTGAGTTCCAGGAAAGGTGCAAAGCTACACAGAGAAACCCTGTCTCAAAAAACAAAAAAAACAAAAACAAAAACAAAAAAAGAATGTTTGCTAGGTGATCATGAGAACCAAGGGTTGAATCCCAGCTCCCCCATGACTATCTGGGTGTCCTGTGCATGCTCGTCATCCCAGCTCTGAGGTGCATGGAGACAGGAGGATCTCACACACACATGCTGGTTTCCTGCTTAGCGGAGAAAAATGCAAGCTCTGAGGTCAGGAAGAGACGAAGAGACCCTGCCTTAAAGGATACCATCTTCTGGCTTCTGCATGCACTCAGGCATGCACAGCACGCGCACACACACACACACACACAGAGAGAGAGAGAGAGAGAGAGAGAGAGAGAGAGAGAGAGAGAGAGAGAGAGAGAGAGAGAGAGATGCAAATACCTAGAATTAACTTCTCTCAGTCAGATTTTGATGTAGAATTTTTGAAGTCTGAAGAAGACTGGCTTCCTTTTTAGTAACAACAGCATGTTTACTTGATTAATTTCATGTGATATATGTGTGTGTGTGTGTGTGTGTGTGTGTGTGTGTGTGTTTCTAAATTTGTATCTATTCCAGCTGTATTGTTTTCAAAAAATTTGTCATCAGTGCTTTTGACCACTATTCCATTCTAACAAAGAACAACTTCCAAAGGACACAGGATTGTTTACTTCAGGGAGGTAGATTTAGGCAGCTTCAAGACATGTGTACATGAGGTTCAATTGCTTCGCCATAAGGCCTGAGTGTTACCTGGGTAGTAAAGGATGTCATTCATCCTTTCTCAGGAAAAGCCTTGGTGGCTTTAGGTCCCTAAATGGCATGGCATATCCATTCATTTACATGATCAGCTGCTGCCTTTAGAGATTAAGGAAAGGACTCGGGCTTGCAACTGTAACTCAACATTTCTTCCCCAACCATATTACAGATCTAGACCCTAGATTCTGTTTTTCTATTTCTAAATGAAAAGCCATTCAAATTATAAATGAAGGCAATTTAGATCATTGGAAATGGTTATAATCAATGTTGGCTAAAAGTATTGACAATACTTCAAGAAGGACTCTGTTGAACTCAACACTGACCTTTGAAGGATACGTAGACTATAAATGGATGAAAAAGTGATCATTAATGTTTTCAGTTGAAGGCATGCCTGGAAACACACAGTATATCCATATTACTCCATCTTCCACATTGATCATTGTAATCCTATATTGTTAATGACTTGAATATTTAAGCCATACATTAAGCAAGGAAATTGCATGATTATGATGCAGCTACATACAAATAAGGTATCAACTGTTTTGTAGCACAGGAAAAATCCTGATAAAATGATGTGGTCATTGCTGTTAGCCATTTTGAGCATTCACCACTGTGATTGCCCCCGAGTTGCCCTGATTGTTTCACCCCACTTAGTTTTCCAGAATAGAATAAATGAAGAAACCCATTCAAGTTGTATGCTGAGCTTTACATGCAGAACTTGGTGCCAGGAATGTGGTTGACTCCGATATTAGCTTGGGATCAAACAAGTACACTGGGTTTGAATGGAGTCACTTTTGTCCTGAATGCTGTTAGTCCCACCTTCTGACCTAAGTCAGGAGCATCTGTGACTAGTGGCCAAGAGCACATTTCTGTCAGCATGTTCACAGTGAATTGTGTTCTGTTCAGTCCTGCACATTTCTGCCTCTTCTGCTCTTGATCCCTTGGGCCTTTCACAGCTCACGAACAGGGATTGGGATTCTAGAAGGAGAGGCAAATGTGGACTATCTTTACAAAGCACTTTTGTTTCTAAATCATCAATGTAGAAAATTATTCCAGTTAACCAATTAATCTAATGAAACCTTCGAGTAAATTATTAGGATTTTTTTTCTTATTTGCTTACATGTCTCTAATGGTAAACTTTCAGACAGTTTAGGATTTATTTTCATGGATTATGAAGAATCTTTTTTCAGCTTTCACAAAATAAATCTAATTCTCATTTTATAATCAGGAAATAAATCTTGGTTTGTACAACCGATTCTCTTTTCCCAAAGCCCTTCTCTCATAGGCAAGGCGAATAAAAATAAAAACATGGTTGTAAAGACCCTTGCTTTCCATTCATCACATCTCCAGGTTGACGGGTTTCTATAACGAATAACTCAGAGAAAGTACTCATCCTGTTGAAAGTGATTTCATGCCGCCATCTTCACATTGGAGGAATAATACATTTGTTTGTCCTGTGAATGTGTATCCATATTCGCATAAACGATAAAATTGCTTTTACAATACACTCATTTTTTCTGTCTTGGCAGCTAAAGTATTATTTTTCTTAATACCATCCATTTGCATAGCACTTTAGATTTCATAGAATCTTATGGAATTTTGTTTTATCATATTGAGCTCATCGTGGAGAGTGAGTTATGTTAAATGAATTTCTACTTTAAGACCTTTCTGTTTCCTTTAAACACTGGGATGCATTTAAAATATGGCTTTTGGTGTCATTGTACTAAATGGTACAGATGCTCACACAGCCATGTAGTTTTAATTTTCTAAAGTCAGGTTGATCATCCTTTCCTGTATTGCTATAGCTGTGGTGTGAGTTCCCAGAAAAAAAAAAGTATGAACTGCAGTGACTGTTTGAACACCCCAAATCCCCCTGAATTTTATTTTCTGCCTTATTGCATGCAATTTGCTTCTCCTCCTATATATTTTTTCACATCATTACTCCTTTTCAAGTTTAATCCATTAAGTGTTTCCCAGAATTTCCCTTCAGTGTAATAGCCTGACACATTTGGAATACAAATCGTATACCACACCCGTTTTCCTTACCACCTGCTGTACTTTTGAAAGTTGGATGTGTGTACCGCTAAGATGGTTTCAGATGAGTCAGGTAGATTGGCCCCTGTAATGATTTTTCAAGTACCCTAAATTAAGGTCTTTGCTTTCTAGTTTGGACAGAGGCGTGACAGTTCTTGGGCACAGAAGAAATCCTGATTTTGGCCACCTTGATTCTGGACATTTTTTATTTATTTATTTATTTTATTATTATTATGTGTTTTAATTTTATACATCAGCCATGGGTTCCCCTGTCCTCCCCCCTCCCTCCCCCGCCCCCTCCTTCTCTCCAGCCCCTCCCCTCCATTCCCATCTCCTCCAGGACCAAGACACCCTTGGGGATTCATTTAAACCTGGTGGGTTCAGTACAGGCAGGTCCAGTCCCCTCCTTCCAGGCTGAGCATGTGTCCCTGTGTAAGCCCAAGGTTCCAAACAGCCAGCTCATGCACTAACGACAGGTCCAGGTCCCACAGCCTGGGTGCCTCCCAAACAGTTCAAGCTATTCAGTTGTCTCACTTATCCAGAGGGCCTGATCTAGCTGGGGGCTCCTCAGCCGTTGGTTCATAATTCATGTGTTTCCATTCGACTGGCTATTTGTGAATCTGGACATTTTTATATGGCTAGGCACAATGAGAAAAGAATATATGGTTTTGGGGACCTGAATATTCTTGTTGCTTTGGGCAGGATCCAGGTGACTTCTCCATAGCCTCAGGCTATAGTTCAAAAGTAAATAGCAGGCAGCCTCCACTTTATAGAGTTGTTTGTTGTGTGTACATATGTTCTGTTGTGTGTATCTGTGAAATGTGTGTGGTATTTGCATGTGTGTATGTGGGAGTGTGTGTCTGTGCATATATACGGAGACCAAGACAGGCTGGAGGGTGTCTTCCTCACCCCTTTCCTCCTTATTGCTTTGTCTCTCACTGAGCCAAAAATCCCTATTTCAACTAGCGTGGCTGGTCAGGAAGCTCCTGTGATCTGCCTGTTTCAATGCTGAGAGCCGGAAATGCAAATTCTGGACCTTGCCTGGGTTTTAGGTAGGTCCTGGGGATTTGGACCTGGCTCCTCATGCTAACAGAACAAGTACCCTTTCCCACAGAGCCTCTCTGAAGCCCCATAGAACCTGGTTTCTGTTTTGTTTCTTTGTTTTTGTTTTTCCTTCTGTTATTTATGTATTATTTTGAGACAGGGTCTCAGACTTGCTTCAAATTCCCTATGCAGCCAGCTGAGGATGAACTTGAATCTCTGTGGCTCCTGTTGCCACCACTAGAGTGCAGGATTAAAGGTGTGTTACCATGCCAGGCTTACATAATAGGCTCCCCCTTTGCAAGCCTGTTACTGATTGTGCTGCCCACCCCCACCCCGGTCCCTTTTCAGAACACTTTCCTTGCAGACTCTACTGGCCCACCTGAGGGGCTCCCACTTGGCAATTTTAGCAGAATTTCAACCCTAATAATGAATCCTTAACATTTTTAACTAGGTAATTCTAACCTTATTATCTTAAATTTTATACTAATTTAGTGCTATAGTGAGGTAGATCCTGCATACAGTATGTTTCACACTTTAGTAATCGGGAGAAGCTTAGCACAAATTACATTTCACATTAACCATCCTAAAGCCATGAAAATGAAAGCATGCTCCAGGGTATTTGGTTAATTGTGCTAAAAATATATTCACGCCATTTGTGTAGGACATAAATGTACCCAAAGTACTTCTTTAAATAAAATAAGGGTAGTTTACAGTAGTTTAATTTCTTTGCTTTTCCCATTCATTTAAGATGGGAACAATAATGACTATTTTGATCTTTTGAAAACCTAATAGGTTATCTTACATTCCTTTTACTGTTTTGCAAGTGTTAGATGAGATCTGTAAAATGATCTATAGGTTTGTTCAAGATCTTTGTTGCTATTGTTTTAAAACAAAATGTATCTATTCATCAACAATGATACATTTTAGACTTATAGTATCACTGGGGGAAAAAGAAGTATCTCATTGTTTTCAAATTCTTGTGATGTTACACTTTGAGATTCAGGATCAATAAATCATATCTCTAGGAATGATAAGAATTTTCACAATTATGATTATTTTCAATGTACTTCTAACAGTCATGCCACTGTTATTTGAAGGTCCCAAATTTCTTATTTAAAAATAAAATAGACAAAGTTTAGCAGTACTTACAAGGAAGAACAGCTTACAGAAACATTTTTTGAAAAACCAAATTTAACGTTTCATGTCTCACAGTAAAGTAACAGCTGGTCATGGAAAAGCATGTGGACACTGTGCACCTAAGGACCTATTAAGCACTGAAAAATTTGTTACAGCTTGCACAAACACTCAAAAGACATGCATGAAGCAACCTACATGGCGAAGTCATTAGTATACACTTTCTCTTATTTACAAATTACCTTCAGTGTTCTCCTTTCTAAACGTTATACTATACCCAAATACACATATGTTTAATTTTCTATATGTATGCATTATAAGCTAAGATCCACATATGAAGGAAAATATGTAATTTTTCCCATTCTGAGCTTGAGTGATCTGAATTAATATTATACATTTTAAGTCCGTCCATTTTCCTGCAAAACTTGTGATTTCGTTTTTTCTCGAGGGCTGAATAATATTCCATTTTCTACATGTACTGGGTTTTCATTATCCATTCATTTGTTGATGGACAGCTATGTTGAAAAGAGCAGCAATAAGCATAGGGCGACACGTTCTCTGGGTGCATGCTCAGGAGAGGAATAGCTGGGTCACAAGTGGTGCTATTTTTTATTTTATTTTGAGGAGCCCCCAAATTGATTTCCATAATGGCTGTATTAATTTGCACTCTAACCAGCAGTGAATAGGGGTTCTTCTCTCTCCACAGTCTCTTCAACATTTGTTGCCAGATTTCTTAATAATAGCCGCTCACTGGGTTCTTAAGAGTAGTTACAATTTGAATTTCCCTGATGGTTAGGGATGTTGAACATTTCTAAAAATAGCTATTGGTCACTTGTGTTTCTCTTTATTTTTAAACTGTCTATTTAATTTGTCAGCCCACTTGTCAAATTGGCAGTTTATTTCCTTGGTATTTAATTTCTGCAGTTCTTTGTAAATTCTGGATATGAGTTTTTATTACTTTCTTAGCATAGGCATAGACTCGCAAATGTAGAAAAAATTACAATTAAGTCAGTAATATGTGGAAGAGTTATTTAATTGCTGTTCACTGAAGACTTGAAGCCTGAGGCTTTGATCTGTTCTACACTGGATGACTTTAAACAGTACTACTCAGGTGTTTGTTATTAGTGGGTGTACATTTCTTGAAGGAATTGTATTGGGCTTTGCAAATGCACTATATGTCTCAAAAACAGAACCACAGTCAATGCAGTGTTTTCAACTACTCCAGAAGGCTTTAAGGAGATTCTAAAGTGATTATGATTAGCAAGCTTGATATGGAATAATTGCCAGCTCTTTCCTCCCATTACAGGTGATTTCTTGAAACACTCTAAAATGTCGATCAATCAAGTACGCTATGCTTATTTTGTTTTACCTTGCTTGAATTTTATTAATACCTATATTGAAAACAGTTTGTAAAGACAATATATCTTAAACCTATAAAGCTATATATTTCACCATTCAATATTGTTTGGCATTCTAAGCAGAATACGTTGTTTTTCTTGCTTCTTGCATTTGTGGATAGACCATTAGCCATGAGAGTTTGCCCTCTTTATGATTTTATTCCATTTTAGACTTCACACAAGTCTGAGACAGGGATGCTGCTGCTTCCCTTTCTTACTCTCTATCTTAGCTGTTTAAGATTTGAATTGTTAATGTCTCTTGATTATTACAAGCTCTGACTCATTGGATTCCATTTTCAAGGCTGGAAATAGGCACCTTGGTGAAAGGGAAATCACTAGTCCATTTGAATGCTAATTGCTACACAAGCCCTGTATACTGTATCAGAGCTTAGCATAAACATGGTCATCAGGGGAGGCAGAAAAAACCATTAACATGCTCCCCGGGAGACAGAACTCATTAGAACCTACACCAATATCCAACAAAGAAGGAAAGGAGTCACTTAGCTGGACTGCTTCCTCTTCTGGATGTGCAATATACTTACTGAGTTATGTGGCTTTATCTTTCCTTATTAATCTTCTCAATACTAGCTAGAAAGGGCATGAAGATTGCTAAGCCTTTTAAACTGCAAAAGTAGTAGCTAAGACAAAAAAATGACCAATGGAATAGAAAGACGTCTATGCTAGAATGGAGTCCAGGAAAGTTAAGAGAAGGCTGTGGAAAATTCTTTTTCTTTCATGGAAATGAAAACTGTCAAACTTTCACAGTGAGGAATTTTCTAAATTCTCAAAGTTGTTTACTAATGAACCACATAGTCTGTCTCATGTCCATAATGTTCTTAATCATAAATGATTATTCCGGTCTCATCTGGACTGTATCATGCCCTTCAACCAAGAGTTGATTTTGACATGTGTCTAGCACTATCTCTAGAAAGTTATTAAACTTATGAGTGTTTTAGCAGCCACATAAAACAACCATGACACCAGGGGAAGAAGGGGCCTGACATTGGGCAGAAAGAGATTGGAAAGCAACATTTTACAAGACAACTCTTTGTTACTCTTACTTGTGTTTTCTATTTCTTCCCATACTAATTTAAATAAAATAAGACCTTTCAAATGGAACTAGATTTACATCAGCTTACCTGACATGCAATCTCTGTTGTTACTGTGAGTTCATTTTTAATTCTGGAAAAGTTAGATAATCTGGGTGGATGGTAAACCCCAAATCCTGGGACCTGTGCCTCTGAAAACCTGGTGATCATACTATAGATATGGCCATGGACTTCAAAGAGGTATGTTAATTAAACAGCACTACATCTGTTCATTCTCAGAGAATACAATTTCTCGGGTTCCCTGGAAGATGGCAATAATGCTGTGCAGACGGCATGTCTTTTGAAAAGTCAAGCAAACAGAAAGAACATCATTGTGTGATGTTTGAAGAGGTGCAGACCAAATGACCTTGTCTTCTCAAATTAATTTACCTGGTTTTAGAGTTCACATGTAGAATGCTATGTTTTGTTTTGATATCAGGCTACTCAAATTGTTTTCTCATAAGTGCACGTGTTTAAGATGACATGAAAAACTATGTGCGGTTCAGGACTCAGGACACTGAAGCAGAAGGATCAGGAGTTCAAGCTCAGCCTGAGCTATATAGTAAGACCCTATCTTAAATAAAAAGGGGATAGAATAGTGACAAACTTGGCATCACATCCTCCTACTAAAATGATGGCACATGGTGAGTGTGTTAGTTGGTTCCATTTATAGATAGTAGTTCATTTCCCAGTTCTGTAGTTAGCGAAGATCAAAGCCAAGGCAATGGTGAGTAGGTTTGGTATCTGATGAGGACCTCTTCTTTGCTTCCAGGATGGAGCCTTGGATGTTGCAACCTCACACAGTAGAGAGAATGAAAGGACAAAAATGGCGAAGCCTCTTTCGTGTCTCCTCAATGAGGCACTAATCTCCTTCAGGAAGGTTCTTTCCTCCCTCCTCAAAGCCTTACCTCTCAATGCGAGCTAGCACATTGGAGGTCAAGGTTCAACGCATGACTTTTCAGGGACATTCAAACCACAGCACAGGGTCCCTAGTCTAAGTGAGGTAGCAGTCTCTCTTCCCTTTACAAATGTATATTGACGGCCTTAATGAAAGTATTCTAGATAACATGCTAAGCACAGTTATTAAAAGACTTCCTCCTAGGCAGGACTGGGTATTTTTGTTTTGTTTTACAAATTAGCCACAATGAGGTAAGTCAACCCATATTCCTAGAAATTAACAGCATAAGAATATTTATAAAGATTTTAAACCTGAGTCCAGTTGAAATAACAATTGTAATTTATATGCCCACAGGCTCTCAAGATGGATTCTTTGCAGCCCAGTAGAAAAGGAAATGTAATCTGTTCGGAATAAAGTCAGTATTTTAGAAAAAGGAAACACAGCTTAAGAGTAAAGGGCATTCATGAATTTATGTTCACGTCAACTGTTCACTGATTAACAAATACTCACGTGGTGGTGGTCTTCACTACATGAACCCAAGCTTTCCTTTCTATCAGACTCACACGTGTTCAGGCATAATTTGAAGGACTGGTGGAGAACAGGCAAAAATGAGTGTTTACACGGAGGATCAGAAAGCCTCCTTGAAAAATACAAATTCATCCTGGGGGTGGAAAAGGTCAAGAAGGCTGAGTTTGATTGAAGGGTTGCTGGCAAATACTGAACACAGAAGGAAGAAAGGGTTCTTAGCATGGCGTGTGCCTCTGAAATGTGACATAATCCAAATCTCATTATCTCACATGATTAAAGTTGTTGGATGTCAGGGCTGAATCGTAAACGAACATGTACCAGTCAGAAGAACTACTGCTCCTTAGTGGTTATGAGAGGAGAACAGCAGGAAACATTGGCAGCATTGGTGCTGATGGTGCTTGCAGTATCAGTGGGGCATGGCATTGGCATGGATCATGGTGGAAATGCCAGCAACAGTGTTGGCAGCCACCCTGTGACCAAGGCACTGGGAAGCATGACCTTGGCAATACCCAGGTATTGGCTAGATTCTCTATCCAGTCCTTTACATTTTAGGATGACACTATGTAAGAAAAGAAGGTATAACAGCAACTTCTTTGTTTCTTTCCTAGCTGGTTGTGTTATTTTTCTAAAGCAAGAAGATCTTGGATAAGAAGTAGCTAAAGGGGAAACATAATTTAATTTCTATGCATATTCAATCAGAGCTATTTGCTTTCCAGTGAAGTTGGATCTGTTTGCATGTTATTCAAAAAGAGAAGTCATGCCTCTACTTTGAAAGTCTTCAATGTTCAAAGATACGTGAGGTGGTTGGGATGGTTCCAGGAAAAAAAACAGTGCAGTGTTAAAAGAACAGGAAAGGATTGAAAACAGGATTTTAGAGTGCTGCTATTCCATGTCTATACTCATTGACTCAGTAAAGCTGGGCTGATGTTACAGAATAAAAGTGTTTAGTATACAGACTGATGGTAAGTGATAAAGAGCAACCGAGGCAAAAGGCAGAGACCATTAAGAAATCAGAAAAGAATGAATGAATGAATGAATGAATGAATGAATGAATGATGACAATACATTTAAGGAATGAAAGGAACAGGTTCAGTGGCATGTGCCTTTAATCCCAGCAGTTGGAAGGCAAAGGCAGGTGGATCTCTGTGAGTTTGAGGCCAGCCTGGTCTACAGAGTGAGTTCCAGGGTAGCCAGAGCTACACAGTGAGATCCTGTCTCAAAACAAACAAACCAAAGGAGTGAAAGGAAGTTAAGTAGAATGGCTGAACAAACACTGGACTTTCAAATGGAAGCAAGAGTAGAGGGCACTGTATATGTACTTAAGCAGTGACTGGCTTGTAAAAAGTTGCATGTCGTGTATTTCAGACTCAGGACTCACAGGACCCAAGCAGGATCTGACCTGAAAGTTTCCCCACTGAAGACCAAAAGCACCCTATGAGTTTACAAAGTAGGAAAGCAAGTTGTAGTCCTAGCAAGCTTTATTGTCTATGAACCACAACAATGATCAGCATGTCACGATAGCCCAATGAGTGCCATATAGGCATGCATAATTTTGTGCTAATCAACAACTTTCTAATTGGACTTGAGGTCTGCTCAACAAGAGGGAAATCATGCCTCATCCTAGAAGCCAAGCCAACTTCCTCTGGGGCTAGTGAAGTTATGGATCGTGGAGGAGAACCTACAATTTCCACTTTACTAAATCAACGTAATTACTAACTACATTCTAAATATTTATCCCTATACCCACAGATAAGTGTAGTTCTCACCCTCATCAAGAAACTTCTCTTTACAACAGATGGAGAATGACATGGAAAACCCAAACCACAACCAGTCAAAATGCAGAATCCTGGAGCCCAGTTCCAGTGCACACATCCACAGCACAACTCCTGCATCAAAGGCTCAGGGGTCACTGCAGGAGAGGGAGCAGAAAGATCGTAAGAGCCAGAAGATCAGGGAGTTGGCTGGGAGATTATTTCTTCGAAAAGTAAGAAGCTATACTCATGCAATCTCACCAGCATGGCTGCCTCAACATGACCTGAACAAGGATAAAACCAATGAACCTGCTAATGTGGAGGAGGACTGCTCAAGAGGCCTCCAGCCTAGACAAAGAACTACAGGTGCCTAAAGAATGCTGAGAAGAGGAGATATAGGCTTCCCAGTTGGTTACCCAATACCAAGGTGGGTCAGCCCTGAAATCATGTGCATACAAGTAACCATATGGATAGAGCAGGTTGTAATGATATATTGGGGGAGGGTTTGCATGTCCTTTAACAGCCAGGAGAATATTGTTGATACTTATGTTAAAGGTAGTGAGTAAAACAAACAACGGAAGGAGGACAGTATGGGGACTCAGAATGGAAAGAAGGGATTTCCACAACATGGCTTCTATTTTCTTCATTTAGAAATGTGACGACGAAACATGACATTTTGTTTATCATTCACGAGAGAGAGAGAGAGAGAGAGAGAGAGAGAGAGAGAGAGAGAGAGAGAGAGAGAGAGAGAAAGAGAAGACAGACAGACAAGCATAGACACAGAGACAGGGATACACAGAGAAAGTGAGAGAATAGCTATGAGGCTATTTTAATAGCCAGGAGAACACTGAAAACAATTTAAAGACAGTAAGTAAGTGAAGGTAACAATTGAAGAGAGATAATGTGGACTCAGAAAGGAGAGAAGGCCTTCCCACAACACCATTCTTGCTCTTTTCTTTACGTAGAAATATGACATCTTGTTCATCAGTTTTTGTTCTGATAAGCATCCAGCACTATTTGTGTCACAGGAAATAAAGGAAACAAGATGTGCCTATTGAGAATGTCGCTTCTTCTATCTCATGTAAACTGGCTTACCCTAGAACAGAAATCTGTGAGGAAGAAGATGTTTAGTAAGTGAAGAATGATGATAGTAACTGCTCAGATAGCAGTTGGCTTGAAGCGTCATTCCCCTAAGCATCTGGAAGTGGTAGGTCAGGACGCATTGCTTAAGGGAAGGTCTATAAAGAATGGGCTGCCAGCAACTGAAACGTGTTTCTGTTATACCATGTATAAATCTGATTTGAGCTAGGTTGTGAAAAGATTTTTTTTGTTTGTTTGTTTGGAGTAAAGGAACATCTGAGATTTTCTTCAGAGAGTCAGTGGAGGTGATGGAGAGGTGAATCTGAACCACAGAAATGGGGTACTTGTAACACTGGAGTGCACTCTATCTCCTTCCCCATACCTCTCTCCTCTCTTCTCTTGACTCTTTTCTTTTTCCTCTCTCTCTTGTCTGTCTTCGTCATTTACTTTACTTTCTAGCAATTTACTCCATTTTCCTGGTTCATGTGACTATAATAATGGGGCATTTAAAAATTTATTTTTATTTTTTAGTTAGCATATAACATATTAGATATTATGGTGGCACTTTCGAATAGTTTGTTTCAGTAGATGCTCTTTCTTCTCGTCTCTTCCACCTGTCTGTTGCCCGTTTTGTAGCACTTTCCAGTCTGCTGTCTTCTCTCATGTCACATGCATCCTTTTGCCCTTCCTGGCCACTGTTGTTTGTTTGTATGTATGTATGTATGTATGTATGTATGTATGTATGTATGTATATATGTATGTATTTACCTTCTCTTGGTCCCTCCCCCCTTTTTTGGGTCTAACTCTACCACATTTACAGACGTTTATATACATACATGTCTGCCTGGCAAGATAGAATCTGCATGAGATAGAAAAATGGGAGCTTTGTCTCCCTGAGCTGGGGTCACCTTGCTTATTATTAACTCTCCAGATACATCCATTTTCCTACAAATTTCATTTCTATGTACAGCTGAATGAATTTACATTGTATAATGTACCACATTTTAAAAAAGCATCTATTCATCTGTTGATGAAGATCTAGGTTGGTTCCCATTCCTGGTTTTTGTGAACTTGTTATGCAAATTGCAAGTTGTGAAGCTCTTTGGGTATATATACCCAGGAGTGTCATTGCTACATCATATGTAAGTAAGTTCTATTTTTAACTTTTAAGGAAATGACTCCTCATAGTGATTTTCACAACACAATAGTTTTAATTTTCCTGGGGCATTTTTTTTTTTTTTTTTTTTTTGTATTTCAGTCCCAGTTCTAAAATTTAGGAGATGGTGCTGGCTAGCCTACTGCTATTAGCTCTTCCATGCTGAAACATTTTAACATAGCAATACAGAATCATATTAGATGAAATATGCAACTTGCTCACTGATGAGATTCATTGTGTCTCTTTTTCCCCTCTTTTTACAGTGGTAAATATAGTTTATATCACTTATACCAGCTTTCTTGCATGCTTACCCTCACCTGCTTGATACATCACAAATTGGTTTGAGATGGTAGAACAGTAACAACATTAGAAAAACATTATCTCAAACATGGCTTTGATGGTACTCATTGTGTATTACTATACTTCTCATCTCTTTAAAATTCTTTTATACTCACGTATTTGTGTTGGGTTTATGCACACATGGGTGTACCACACTGTGTGTTTATAAGTCAGAGGACAAGTTGCAGGAGTTGGTTCTTGTAGTTAAGTGTTTTTCTGTGTCCCATCTGGTCCACAGTTGCTCAAACCCAAGTAAACACACAGAGGTTTATATTAATTAAAACTGTTCAGTCATTAGCTCAGGCTTACTACTGACTAGCTCTATACTTAAACTCAGCCCATTTCTGTTATTCTATATGTTGCCACGTGTTCTGTGTTTTTACCTGTGTGCCGTTACATGCTGCTGCTCCCTGAGTCAGCTTCTTCTTCCCAGAATTCTCTTCTCTGCTTATCCCACCTATGCTATACTTCCTGCCTGGCTACTGGCCAATCAGCTTTTTATTTATCAACTAATCAGAGAAACACATTCACAGCATACAGAACATCCCACAGCAGGTTCTTTCCTTCCACTGCATGGCTCCCATGATTCAAATTCAGATCATCAGTCTGGGCAATGCATGCCTTTAGCAGCTTCGTCATCTTGCCACCCCACCTCTCTGCTCTGGCTGGCAAGCATTGACTCAACTTTTGGTGTATGTGACTCATGGCTTTTCTTCCCTCCTGTATTTAATTATTCACATTTGTAAACTTCATAAATTTTGCTAACATTAGTAGTCAATAAATTATAATCTATTCTCCTATAAATATTAATAAATTACTGTTACTAGGTGACACTGATTTAACCTATACCTTCCACAATTACCAAGCTTGATCACAAATAGGAAGTGTCTATAGCATAAACACTTTCTTCTCTTCCCTCCTTCCACCAAACTCCTTTTTCCTAACAAGTCCCCATCCAATTTTCATGTCTTTTTTTGCCACTGAAATTTAATTAGGTGAGGCATTTACTTGAATGAAAGCAATTTCCTAGTGTCTACACTGCTGAGGATTATAGAGTCTCTCTCCATTGCAACCATTCACTGTCTCTAGCTCCTCAGAGAGGTGTTGGACCCTATGAGCCCCTCCCACATCAAGAATGGAAAGTTGATATGTCCGATCTTGTTCAGGAAGAGTGCTGCTGTAAGTTCATGGGCACAACAGACAAGTAATCTTCACAAGAAGATGTTTTGCCTGTTTTTCTGATTCCTCAGCTCTTGCACGCTTTCCACTCTATTTTCTGTGATTTCCCCTAAGACTTGAGGGTGTGATGCAGATGTCCTGCTCAGGGCTGAACACCCAATAGTCACTTATTGTCAGTGCATTAACTAGTTATAAGATAAACACTTAGGTCTCTAGTGATTTGCATGTATTGCCAACTTACTGAATTTTTATTATAATATTAGGAGATAAGTTTTTTTTTTCATGCCCATTTTAGAGATGAGGAATCCTTAAGCCAGGAAATTTATATAATTAACTTAAGATCACACTTGCAAATGTTAGATCTAATTTGGTGTCATACTCAAATTGATTCCAGTAGAACATGTACCCCTTTTCACCATGATATGTCACCTAAGCAAAGCAGGAAGGGAAGCCAGATAGCTTATTAACACAATAAACTACATATGCATCTGTGTGTGATTTCCTCCTTTGTATTATGAACTATTGACACATTCTAATTAAATATTCTTAAATCTTCAAGATGGTTATAAATTACAAATAGCTTAAAATGTCAGATCAACCATCTTGAAAATGAAGGGGAGCCTCAATTGTGCACAGATGCATCATACAAAACTATAGCAAAAGTAGCTAGGTGACATATCCACATGTACGTGGGAAATTGCCTATCTATAAATGTCAGGCCACCTATCACTGAGACATGAATATTCTCCAGCCTGTATTCCACTGAGATTTCTGAATACCTTTCTCATAATTTCCTCTCTACATATAACCTCTCTGCATTTTAAACTGAAGCTCTTTTGTTAACATTAATGGCAAATAACATTATTCACTGCATAGATAATAATATACTATTATGTACCAGTATAACTTTGGATCTCCTTGCTGATTTCTATTATAATATTTAGATGATTTCATATTTGCCACCTACAATATTTAGTTCTGTATCTAAATATACATGGTATATAAAACTAAAACTTCTGGATACAGGAGAAAAATCTATCTAATTAGGTAAAATGTATAACTAGTAGAATATTCATTTATATTAACATTTTTAGCAAGACTGTCTTTAGTGAACAGGATAGAAGAGGCTGGATTTTCTAACTACCACATACCTTCAGGAAAATGTTTCTATCAAGCTACAGAAGGAAACTGTCAGCTACACAGTTTTGAAAGTCATTCTGATTGTAAATGAGAATGCAGTGCCATGTCTAACCAATGCCGAGACCTTTCCCTAGATGGCATTCCATCTTTGGGTTTTGTGTTATCAAACAAACCTACACTGTTTTCGACCTTGCAAAATCTCTTTGAGCCTCACTGAGTTTTAAAGCCTTAAATCAAGATCCTGCCAGGATGAGATGATTCTTGCAAGAATGATAACCTACAGATAAGGCGAAATGAAATTTAGTTGGATGTTGAAATGACTGGGTCTAACTCTGGCAATGGAAATGTCAATCAAAGGGCCTCAAGTCAAGGCTAAATCCGAACTTCTGTTTGAGTCCTAAGACTGGATGCCTTGGTTATTATTGCTTTTGTTAAATTTATACAATCTTGAACTCCAAATTTAAAACCAGCCGTAGTAAACAAATATCAGGGGCTGAGTACACTGGTAATTTAATTTGAAGTGAGAAAAATGTTGGTTCCAAATCCCTAGCATTTGTACCTCGTAAATCAAGTCTGGCATTCTAAACTCTGGTGACTGCCCTGTACTTTCCTGTGGTGGTTATTTCCTTGTGAAGCTGGGGTTAGAGATGATGTGATGTGGGACAGCTTTGGAAAGTCACCGAGGAGAAACAACGAACAATATTCCATGGTTATATTTTTGTAATGCACATTATTACTGGTCATTAAATTAGGCACATTTTCAGCTTATGGAAGTATCAAAAGTGCATTGAATTTACTATATTGAAGTGGCAAGTGAAGTCTAATAAAGAACAGGGAATTTTCTACCGTTGAACTCTGATGGCAGTGTGAATTATACTTGATATTCATCATGGCCTGGAAAGCAGTTTTTCTATAAATGTAGCTTTCTAAATAATATAAGATTCTGGGGCTGTCTTTGTTTTGTTTAAGAATACTATTTTTATAAACTAAGGGCTCTGGCTTTTACTTATTAGCAAAATAATCATCAACCACTTCCCACTTCTGTAGTAACAGATGTACTCATTGTTGCCCACAAACTATCTTCTCAATACTTTTGCTAACCAGACTCTTGACTTTTAAGTGGATATAGAAATTAGAAAGCTGTGTTATTTTCTTCTCAGAAACCTATAATGCAAGTTCAGTCTAAGTAACATAAATGTTTCTCTTTGTTGTTTACCCCTAAAGGTCTCAAGACTAATTCTTCAGAATGATGGCTTGATTCAATTATTTCAGAAAAATCCGGGCCACAGGTAGGAAAGGCTTCTTTAGGGTGTGTGTGTGTGTGTGTGTGTGTGTGTGTGTGTGTGTGTGATACTTGAATATGGGGGAATGTGCTAACTCATGTGTGGAGGCTCTGTTGTCTCCTTGGATGGTTCTCCTCTTTAGTTTTTGAAACAAGATGTCTTATTGACCCTGGCTAGCTGAATGATCAGTGAGGCCCTCACTTCTAGCAATGGGATTACAGTGTGAGCTGTCACACCTGACCTTCATGTGGTCACTGGAGATCTAAACTCAGGTTCCCATGCTTGTGTGGCAAGTAATTTGTCCACTGTAACATCTCCCCATGTGTCTTTTGGACATTTTCCATTGGCTTTGAAAGTTGTAGTCATCCACTATGCAAAACATATGTAGGATAAGTTTTGGAGGCCCTTGGAGAGGTGCGACCTGAAGTAAACCTTAAATATTAAATTCTGCATTGTCACATGTCAGTGTCATTTGAAGCATCAAAGTTGGATTAGAGTTTGTAGAAAGAGGCAGTTCATGGAAGGATATCAAGATCTGGTTCCATGGTACCCAATCCCAAAGTTTTGGAAGGAGAATTAGAAGTGACTGAAATGAGAAGTCTGTTTCTATGCATCTCATATATAGAGGGCAATGACAGGCCAAGTTCAACTCTATCAAAGTTCATTTCACTGAAGCCAGCTTTATTGGGGTTACTTGAGAATGAATAGGTGGATGAATAACTGAGAAAGCCACCCCAATATGAGTGATGGCTCAAAAGGCCTTATCATTAGAGTCCCTTGTACATTTTCTAGGCAGCTGTACCACCAAAGTCTCCTCCTTCTCCAACAGTTCTTTAGGGCATATAGAAACTCCAGCAGCGTTGTTTGGCTTGAACTGTTTGGGGGGCACCCAGGCAGGGTGATCAGGATCTGTCTCTGGTCTATGGGCAGGCTTCTGGAATCTGGTGCCTGTGGTGTGACACCTTGCACAGCCTTGGTGCAGTGGGAAGGGGCTTGGACCTGCCTAGGCTCAGTGTGCCAGGCTCTGCTGACTCCCCATGGGAGACCTCAATTTGGGGGAATGTGGGGATACAGGGTGGCTTGGGAAAGAGGGCTGACGGGGTGGGAGGATGGAAGAGGGGAAATCTGTAGATAGCATATAGAATAAGTAGAAAATTTCTTTTTTTTTTTTTTTTTGGTGGAGCTGAGGATTGAACCCAGGGCCTTGCGCTTGCTAGGCAAGCACTCTACCACTGAGCTAAATCCCCAACTCTGAAAGAAAAATGAAAAAAATAAATAAAAGAAACCCCAGCAGCTGCCTTGTGAATTATATGTACTTTATGAGTCTTGTGATCTACCTGTTGGCTTTTGGGAGACTCATGAGACTCCACTTTATTACTCAAAGGAATATTTTAATGTAGGAGAAACAGCTCTACACACATACACACACACACACACGCACACACACACACACACATTTCCATGACTTAGATCACCCTCAACAATTCCAAGTCATTCATTTATAGTGTTGTGGATATCACTCTGTATAAATAAAATGCTGATTGGCCAGTGGTCAGGCAGGAAATATAGGCAGGACAAGAGAGAAGAGAATTTTGGGAGGTGGAAGGCTGGGGCAGAGAGACGCTGCCAGCCACCGCCATGACAAGGAAGATATAAGGTACAGGTAAGCCACGAACCACATGGCAAAGTATAGACTAATAGAAATGGATTAATTTAAGATAGAAGAAGTAGATAACAAGAAGCCTGCCATGGCCATACAGTTTATAAGTAATATAAGCGTCTGAGTGATTATTTTATACATAGGTTGTGGGACTGCGGGGGCTTGGTGGCACCTAGAGAGAAGATCTCCAACTACATTATATAAGTTACTAACTTGACACACAGTTTAATAGTATTTTTTAACATCTTCATCTTCTCTCTGTTACAGGAAACGGCGATGGGAATGTAGAGCAGTTGTAGAATGGTATAAACAACATTCCTGGCTTCAATCTCCAGCGCCCCTCCCCATACACAGAGAAGAGTTTTCTCTCAAAATATATCCAAGTACCACATATTATAGCCATATCATAAGATGTCCTCAAGTCTGTAGATTGCTTTATCTATTTAATTGTGCATACCCTCTACCCATCCAAATAGGTATTCATTTTCCTAATTTATTCTTGCCATATCAGTCAATAATTTATCTACACTCTTCTCTCATATCGACGCTAGAAAGTCCTTCAGTTTAAATTGTTGGTGCTTCTCAGATGCAGCAAGGTGAAATTAACAATCTTTATATGTACTGCAGTAAATATAATGTAGAGAAATATTTATTCTGATCTCCTACTCTCCTTTCAGTACTGAAGAGATTGGAGAATTAAAAGCTTTGCCTCCAAGCTCCTGAAAATTAGGTTCCATCAGTTGTAAATATCTGCCTGAGGGTAGAAAAGGTCTCATGCCATGCTTGGGACATTGATTGTGCTGAGGAGTAGGTGAGGAGGTGTGATAATCATTCGCCTATTATTCTATTTCTGATGTCTTTGTGTGTTTCCTCCTGTTATGCTAAAAATTGAAAACAAGGTTTGAAGAGATGGCTCAGCAGGTAAGGTGCTTGCTGCACCACCTGCAAGCCTGTGAATCTGACTTTGGAACCCTGGAGCCCATGCGAAAGCTAGGCATGGCAGCACACCTGTAACTCCAGTGTTCCAGGTGGGCAGGGCAATCCTAGGACCTTGCTGGTGAGCCAAGCAAGTCTAACCAAAGGGTGAGCTTCATGTTCTGTGAGAGACCCTGTCTCCCAAAGGTAAAGCAATGGGTCTGGGGTTATAGCTCAGTGGTGGAGTGCTTGCCTACCATGTAGGTGGTATGAGTTCAGTCCCTAGTACTGCAGAAGGAAAACCACAAGACGACCAAGGCAGAGAAGCAAATGAGAGACAACATCTGGATGTCGCTTGTGCATCCACTTGGGTGAAAGCAGCCATCTCCCTGCCATCAACATGAAGAAAAATTTCAGACAGGTAGTTTTTTTCTTTTGTAGTGGTGTCACCGAGTCCATGAATGTTGAGGCACCCTTAGGGTGGCCCCCATGGTGACTCTCTAATCCTGCCTAACCTGTGTTGATTCGGCATGGGCTCATTTGTGAAACCCGCACTACATTTTCAGTTCTATTTGAGTTTGTGTGTTCTTAAATCTCTATCAGCTGGGAGCGTACTCTTGTATTTTGTGGGTTGTTTCCTTTCCACATGACCTTCTCGATTGATTCAAATAAAAAATGAGAGTTTAGAAACTATTCCCCACCTTCTGTTTTTATCCTATTTCCTACCCTTGCCATTGCCTTCTTCCTCTTATACCACGACATGGTGTGGCTTCCTGCCATTTTCGGCCATCTATGTATATATGTGTGTATATATCACACACACATATATATGAATAATATTAATTTCAGCTTGCCTCAGATATGCCTATTCCCTCTTCTGCATTTGCAAACAAAACTTTTCCAGACCTTTGAGGATAAATTAACTGCTTTCCCCTCTGCAATTCACCAGCAACTCCTATACACATTTCTTTTAAGCTTGCCCCATCACACTGAGTTTTGGATTATTAGTTTAAACACCAGGTTCACCTGGCTCTGAGCTCCCAGCAAGCAGGAAAATGGTGTCCTTCATCTGCTCCTTCCATGCTAGGCCTTAGATCCATAAAGTCTGATCTAATTTCTGTTGTTTTTAAAGGCCTGTTTTGTGTCACAGATCCCTGTGGAAGATTTGCCATCTAATGAAGCCACAAGGCAGTTTTCAGTTTTGTCCCGACTCTACCTGCAAAGCCACAGGATTATAACTGGAGGAAAAAATGAGATACCCATTGACCCATTGAGGCATTGCAAAGGTGTAGACACACAATTATAGATCCTAAGTTTTATTGCATTGAAACCAATTCCCAGAATGTTGGCTTATATCCAGTTTTGTAGAGTCTATCTCATTATTTCTTCCAGACATTACTAGATAGCTAATAATAGCCAGTGTTGATATATCATTTCAAATGTTTGTCACCCGTGATTTCATGCTGACAACAACCTTAGAATTTGCTGGTAAACCAACTTGTGTTCTTTTTCAGGACGCTGAATGTATCTCATTATCATTCATAAGAATAATCACCCACAGTGAGACAGGGAGGCACTCTGTGTGAGAAGGCAGAGTGCAGACTAAGCAAGTCCCTGGCTGCCATCAGGGCACTTGATTCCATATGGGGAGGAAAATACCGACACTTGAGCAAAATAATGGAATACTCAATAAGTTACATGAAAATGGTATTAATGAGCTCTGCCTTATACAGAGTGTTAGTTAAGGGTGGGATGGAGAACAAGCAAAAGAGCCTGCACATTAGTGGAGAATCATGTCTTTGACAGCAGTGAGGGCTCCTCACCATAACGATATGGAGAGAAAAAGAAGGGAAGACATTTGGGGTTATGATGATAGAAATGGTGAGGGAGTTCACATTGTTTATGCCATTTTTAAATGAAAAATATATGGTGTCATATGTCAACTCAGGAGAAAAAAGTTTCTTGGTAGCTTTTGCCACATGTCTATATATTTTTCTTTCCTATTTAAATCATCTCATTTCAGAATCTATTTCTCAGAAACTCAGAACTAAATTATCATCCCATCTGATTCTAAACACAGTTTTGTCCAATAATAAAGTAAAATCACAATAGTTGCTAACAGCATTCTTGTTACTCAGATTTAATAGCCATTAAAATGTTTGGCATTGTACTGTGGAGAGAGATGGATGGTCTTTGATGGACGTTTGTACCTATACAAGTAACTCGATTGTGACTGTCCCATACTGAAAGCTCTTTCAAGGCTTTGTACATCCATACAAAGCACAGCCTTTGTTTGCTGTGAGTTAATAGCTTTAGCAAACATGTAGCCCAGATGGGTTTTGAATGAAAGGTGACCCTGGAAATCAAGTCACCTTGCTGGATGTATTAGAAGGGAAATAACTAATTACTGAGGAACAACTGTTGTTAGTTTGTACCCCAGGTATATAAATCCCTGGGAAGACAATACTCCTTGATGGAAGCTTTGATAAGCATAACAGCTTCTATTTTCTGCAGTCTCCGAAGATAGTTGAATGTATTTTCTACATGTGTCCAGGCAATTGCCTGCTAACTTCTGTTACAACAGAGTACAGAATGACTTCTCATAAAAACTGCCTCAAAATGAAAAAATATGACATCTATATAAAAGAGTAATTAGAAGGCTAATCAGTGTTCTATGGAAAGGCAGAAGAAGAGTGATTTTTTTTCCATCTGTACTGTATTATATCATTTCCATAATGTATAGTCATGGTTAAAGTTGTTTTGTAGTCCAATTTATTTTGCTAGTAGTGCTGTCATTAAGTGAATTCCTTGAAAAGATGAGAATTACACAAGTTTTGTGTGTGTATGTTTGTGGTGTGTGTGTGCATATCGTATGTGGCATGTGTGATGTGCATGTGTGATGTGCATGTGTATGTATAGAGTATGTGGTGTGTGTTGATGGTGTGTGTGTATGTGTAATATATAACACATAGTATATGTGTATGGTGTGTGGTATGTATGTGTGATATGTGTCTAGTGTACATGTATGACATAGGCTGTGTGGGTGTGGGTGTTGCTTCAGGGTAGTTTTTGTTATTTTCTCCAAGTAAGATATTCTAGGAATATAAAGCATGAGGTTTTATCACACTACTCACTGACATTTTCCCATTGCTGTATTTAAAAAAAACCCAAAAAACAAAACCCTAATTTTCAAACTTAGACCTGTATATAGAATCAGTTTAATTAAACAGATATAGTCAGAGGCTAGAGAGATGGCTCAGCAGTTAAGAGCACTGGTTGCTCTTCCAGAAGTTCTGAGTTCAATTCCCAGCAACAACATGGTGCCTCACAACAATCTATAATGGAATCTGATGCTCTTTTCTGGCATGCATGTACTCATACAGATAGAGCACTCATACATACATAAATAAAAAAATTTAAAGACATTATATACATACACACATACATATTGTATTTTTTTATAACTGGTGCTTGCAAGTCCACATGTGTGCATTCTAGCTCACCATGTACTTTCCTAACCCAGCTTTAAAGCTAGGAACAGTCAAGGAGGGCAAGAATACAGACCCATCATCCACCAGAAAGATCACCTACCTACTAGCGCCACGTTGGGTCAACCTTTTCTTCCATCTTGGATTATTTTTGTATTTTCATAAAATAACCCATCCCACAAATCCTGTGAGGCAAACTTCTCTTGAATATTTCACTACATGCTAGTGCATATGCACAATTAAAATGAAACTTGTCATTAAGGAATGAGAAGGATCTTATTGCAGTCAGTTGATGCTATTCCTCACTCACTCCTAGGTAGCTGGACAGTAAACCTGAGTGATGGTGACACTGTGTGAGGTGCAATCAGGTTATCAGACAAGTTGCTTCTCATGAAACATTATCATAGTGTGTTAGTTCCCTTTCTTACATATTCGCTTCTTGGGATTTCTCTACTGTTGTTCTCATAACACACCTTGAATGCATTTATATTCCAAGTTTTCTTCATGACTCTTAGGCTGACCTGGGACCTACAAAGACAAAATTAATCCTCTTTAGATTCTAAATTGAAAGACGCCAGTCATTCCTTATTATTCTGAATGATGGTGGGCAGGAGTTACATGTGCTCCAACTAGCCTACAGTTATTTGTTCTTAGAAAGACAATAGAAGGAGGCAGGGCACTGAGAAAATACATAGTTCATCTTTATCCTTTTGATCATCCTGAAAGTATTTATGGAATTCTTATTCTCTGTCAGGAATTGTGCCAGGTACTTGATATACGACAATAAAGAAAAGAGACAAGAACTCTATTCCCACGAACTTCAAAGAGGTATTCAGGTAGCAAACACGCACACCTACAAATCAAATTTTGCAGAGAAGAGGTAGGTATAATGAGTTCATGCAACACAGTTCCTGCTCATGTGTTTCGTCTTGGAATGCAGTCTGCACTTTACCACACAGATGCCGTTCCTTGTCTGCTGTTAGCAGCCCTTGACTCCTATGGCTCCATTTGAATTTGTCTTACTTTGTTGTTGTGAAACAGAGTCTGAAATATGAAAGTGTCTGTCTAGAGAAGCTTAAACTAGGAACAAATTAAAGAATGTGGTGGTGATGTTTTCATTAAATGTAGGCAAAATTTAGGTACAAATAATGAGATAAAATGAGTAAGGAAATGCTGAGAGAGAGAGAGAGAGAGAGAGAGAGAGAGAGAGAGAGAGAGAGAGATGTTTTACAAGATTTCATGTAGCTAGTTAGTTTTTTTTAAAAAAAAACTAAAACTGCATTCTTTCACCTTTAGTGTTGGTTTTCTCTTGTTTTACCTTCAACCTTTACTTTTAAAATTAATGCAGTAGTTAATTTAACGTGTTCATTTGAATGGTTGTGGGATGTCACTAAATATCATTTGTCCAAATATTATTCTGTTACACGGGAGTGAGGAAGGCTCCACATGAACTAACATTTGAAAGTTTAGCCTGAGTGAGACAGACTGCCTTCACTGGTGATGGGAATGGCCCCATCTAACCACCTGGATCCGTGAATAGAACAGACTGACTGGAGAAGACAGAATGTCTTCTGCCTAGCAACTGGAGCTAAAACACTAGTCTCTCCGGAGCTTTGGACACAGAGAGTAAATGACACAGGGGGTGATGTTTCTGTAATCTGAGAAAGGCTGCTTCAAGGTGGAAGCTGTTTCATCTTCTCCCCTAGTTCCCAGGCTTTGTGATAGATCAGAACACTAATTCTTGTGTCCTCTTAGACATGAATGTGGCCTCTATAATCACAGGAGTCAATCATGGGCAATAGAGGAGTCTCCTAACGATTGTTTCTGTAAAACACTGAGTGTTTTTAATACACATTTGACATTTTATAGCATAATGACTTCTAGAATTGAAATGACATTCTCATTTGATTACTATGACATTGACCTCTACTGTTGCTGGGATTTTTACCTGCTTTGTTTCAAATAAATATTGACATATATCTCCTTGTTCAGTTGTTCATAGTATAATTCATTTAAAAATGAACTGAATTAACTCGTTGAATATAGAAAGATAGCCAAATACAGATCATCATTTCCCAATGTCTTGGACATCTTGGCCTGCAGTGATGCAGTTCCACAGAGCGTGCAGCTCGTTTTGAAAGCTGGAGGCTGAGGTTGGGGCGCCATTGTGGTCAGGTTCTAGTGAAGGTCCTTTTCTGGGTTGTAGGTTGCTATCATCTCATTGCATTTTCAGATGGGGGAGAGCGAGAGCACTCTCTGGGATCTTGTGTACACGAACACCCCATCTCATCCATGAGAAGGCGGGACCCAATCATCTCATAACTCGATTACATGCCAAAGCATGAGCCCTAATATAGTCACACTGAGGGTTGAGTTTTCAACGTGGGATTCTTGGGAGGATACAGATGTTTAGTTTTCACAGCCAGTGCTGATCAAATATCTGGTAGCAATTCTCTCTGTAATAGAGACAGAAGTAGAAGAGTGTACAAACACAAGTGGACACAGACAAGTCACTATGTCCCAGAATTCTTTAGAAAGGATCACAACATTCAGTAGACCAAAATGGAGGGAATACTGCATGCAAAATTATGATTTTCAAACCAGAAGTAGTATGAGAGAATGGAAAATTACAAAGCATGAAATGTTTCCCTGTTCAGTAAGGCAAACAAAGAATCAGAAGCCTTTGGATCCCATATGGTAAGAAAAAAGTGAAAAACCCATTTCAGCATGGAATTAAAAAAAAAAACAAAAACCTCACAGCATATTGGAAGCAAAGCAACATAAGGGAAAATGTATATGTTTTGGTTGTAGTTGACAATGGAAATGACCCTTGGAGCTAATCACTTCTCTGAGAAATAATATTTTTAGTGATAAACCTTCATATAAGATAAGCCTGCATATATTTTCCAAATATGAAGATTATGTAGTATGGGCATCAGTAATCAAAAAGGAAATTTCATATGTGTTGATTAATGAGATGCAATTGCTTCTGCCATTGGCAACAGACTGGGCATATGTGCACATGCATTAAAAATGTATATATGTTTAGGAAAGTACATGTATTAAATACTTTATAGAACAAATATAAACAATTCATATTTTTAGTTTCAAAGAGAGAACTTCTACTTCCAATGAAAACTGAAAATTTACCATTTTTAACTAGTGCAAAAATTACTAAACTTTATTTTTTTAGTATCTTGTTCAATTATGGTTTACTTTCAAGATTCTGCTCAAGTCTCCCACTGTGAGAAGTTCTTGTAACAGAAACATTTTTCAAACAATTAAAACAGAGGATGGATAGGCAGCTCAGTCAGTCTGTTAAGAGTTTGCTGGGTACACATTAGGACATGAATTGGATCACCAGCAACCACATAAGAAGCCAATCTTACATCTGCATCTGTAGTCCCAGTATTGGGAAGCAGAGATAGGCAGATCCTCAGGGTTCCCTGGACAGCCAGCCTCACCCATTCATCAAGCCCCAGGTCCTAGCGAGGGGAGTCTGTAGATGGATTATTTTCTTTGGGCCACCATCTCTCTCTCTCTGTCTCTCTGTCTGTCTCTCTGTCTGTCTCTGTCTCTCTCTCTGTCTCTCTCTCTCTCACACACACACACAATGACACAGAGACTTATTACTAATTATTAAAGCTTGGCTTTAGCTTCAGTTTGTTTCTAACTAGCTCTTATAACTTAAATTAATCCATATTTTTAATCTATGTTCTTCCACACACTCATTACCTCATCTCCATTTTGCCCATCCTGCTTCCTCTACGTCTGACTGAGGACTCCTATTTTCTTCTTCCCAGAGCTCTGTGTCCCCAGAAATCCCACATAACCTCTTCTTGCCTAGCTAATGGATATTCAGGGCTTTATTAAACCAATCCCAGTAACACATCTTCACACAAAGGTAAAGAAATATTCCACAACAACTATCTCCAAAACCATGTTAGACAGCTATTGAATAATGAAGTCCAAAGCTGACCTCTGGTCTCTACATGTACATATAAATGTGCTCTTTTTATGCACTCATATCAGTGCGCGCGCACACACACACACACACACACACACACACACACACACACACAATGGAAAAAAAGAAAGAAAACAGGGAGTGAGGGAAGAAGGTTGGCAGGCAGACCTTCATTGAGCTCAGAGGTTATGGATGCCTGTGAAGGAAGGATATAGAAAATTTAACTACAAGATAATGTACTTGGAATACCCTTAAAAATTCTTCAGATTTTATTAGATGCAGCTGGGAAGACATGTGTAGGCAGGTGAGAATGAAGAGAATTATTGGAACCTCCGTTACCTTACTTAACAAATCACAGAGAAAAAAACTTCAGCAAGAGGGATTGAAGCCAGGGATAAAGGAAGAGTAGACAAAAACCAAAACACATTTAAAAAGAAATAAGATAGTGTTAAGGTGAGTCTGGCTCCTCGCTACTCTCTGGTAAGGTTGTTATTGTTAAGCAGTGATTTGTAGAAATTTGTATATGTGTTTTATCTCCAAAATATACTTATTCACATCTTTTAAGCCATTTAAAGTTACAATAATTATTTTCCAGTATTTTTAGGAGATTTGTCAAACTACTACATCAAATACTTTAAATAAATTGTACTTTAAACATGGAAAAGTTAGCATTATAAACATAATGTTGATGGAGTTCGAGATATGGTTCCCATGAGGTGACACCTCAGCATATGAGATGACAGCAGGATGCTGTTCCCGACACCTTTACACTATTTTCTCTGTGTTCTGACACAGGCCTTAAGACCCTTGAAGGAGAGGTACTCACCCTACATGGAAGGGAAGAACGCCCTAACCTGGGAAATGAAAGGGCACATTGGATTCGGAAGAAGCAGGTCTTGCCAAGCCTGCCTCACTGTTCACGTTAGAGCATATCCCCTTTGTGCAATCACAAGCCACTACTTTATACACCCTCATTTAACACAGAATAAAAGATGGTGTCTTTGTCCTGAAAGGCTCTGTTATCACATACACCTTACAGAAGTAAATACATGTCCACAGTGTCCTTTTCTGACTTCTTCTTTGTTAATCATGTCTCAGCTGCGAACCTTGAGCTGGGTGAGAAATGAACATTTTTTTTTCCTCCTTAGTGTTAGGCAGAAGATCAACTAAAATATTAATGAGGTCATTCTTTGGCATTGTTGATATTACTAAAAGGTATTTCAAGTTTTCTTCCAGTAGGATTGGCTTAATAGACTCTTAATGTATTTTTAGATTTATTTCCCTACAGCAAAACCCCAGTTGAACTCACTGCTTTTTGTTTCTCTTCTTATAACCTGTGATACACCCATAAAAGCAAAAATCTGTAAGTGCAAGGTGACTTTGGGGAACAAATCAACAGAATTAGTAAACCGTTCTCCTTTCTGACCTTTCAGACTTTTCTCTTAAAACGAAGAGGAGAGAGCTAAACCACATTCTTACTGCTTTGAATTCAGTTGAACATAGGCTGTTTTAGCTTTGTTTTTGTTGTTTTGATTCAAAAACTGACAAAAACCAACCTGGGGTTGAAAGAGTTTCCTTCAGCTTTCTAACCTACAGCCCAACCTCTAGGGAATCCAAAGCAGAAATGCAAGGGAGGAGGAGCCTGGAGTTGAGAATTTCAGTGGAGACCCTGGGGGAATGTGGCATACTGCTTGCTCTCAGGCTCACATTCAGTTCACTTTCCCATTCAGGCCAAGCTCACTTGCCTTGGGACAGCACTGCCTACTGTAGTGGGTAGCCAGTCCAGCTTTGACCTGGAAGTTCCAACCCCCTTTGAGGCTTTAGGTAACCGTCACACCTACAAGGCGGAGCCGAGAGAGGAGCTCTGAAGACCCGAGATCCGGATGCACCAGCTCTCTTGGTTCCTGGATCCTCGACGCTGGAGTAGACCAAGCAGTTTTCTAGAGAACAGCACCGGACTGCGCTACACCTTCCCCAGACCCTGTAACCTATCCCTTTATTTGTGAGTTACCCCACAAAATAAACCCCCTTTTAACTACATGGAGTGGCCTTAATATTTAAACCAATAGCCCATAGTCAGCTGAGCCCTTCTGTATCAATTAGCAACCAAGAAAATGCCCTGTAAACATTTCCAATCCAAAGGGGCGATTCCTTATGTCATGCTGACAGCTAAAGCTATGACACAAGCCAAAATGTACCTCATTTAAATACATTTTTTGATAATTAAAATATAATTACATTGTTTTTCCTCTTCCCTTTCCTCCTTCCCAAACACTTCCTTGCTTGCTCTCTCTCAAGTTCACAGTATCCAATTCTTTAATTGTTGTTCTATGTGTCTATATACAACCTGTCCAGTCTGTATCATGTTACTTGTATGTATGTTTTCAGTAATGACTATTGGGTATTGGATAACTAATTGGTGAGCTCTTCCCTGGCAAAGACTATTTCTCCCACTCACCGTTAGTTACCTGTAGTTCTTTGTCTAGGGTTGAGGCTTCATGAGCTTTCTCTTTCCCCATTAGCATGTCTATTGGTGTCGCCCTTGTTCAGGTCATGTTTAGGTAGCCCAGTTGGTGAGACTTCATGAGCATAGCTACTCTGACATTTCTAGAAGATCTAATCTCGGAGCATATTGTTTACTTCTGGTGCTTATCATTTTTCTGCCCCTCTTCTGTGTATCTTGTGGATTACTGGTGTGTGTGTGTGTGTGTGTGTGTGTGTGTGTGTGTGTGTGTGTGTGTGTGCATGCGTGTGTATTCATGAATGAAGGGGTTAAACTCTCCCACTTTCACAACTGAATCAGGTTTCAGTTCTCTGAGAAGGACAAACAGGTGCCTTTTCCAACAAAGGACCATTTATCTACAAGGCCCTTACATTCAAGGTCAAGAGAGAGAACAAACACAGAAGATATAAGTCAGCCTCACAGTATCTCAAGGACAAGCCCAGGAGCCCCCTTCTGAGTCACGTCCAAGCTTGTGCAGATGTGTCCAAAAAATGATAAGACTAAACCTCAGCCAATTAGAAATATATAATGTAACTGCTGCTTGCTTAACCAATTATGAAGCTGACCCTGAAACACCCCTTAGCTGTGCTTAAAAGGAGTCTGCACGTCCTTCTGAGGGTTGTCGCCCTTTTCTACAGGTGAGTGACCCCACATGCATGTGGTAGAATAAACACTCTTTGTTCTTGCATACTATTTGAGTCTGGGGTCTTCCTTCAGTGTTTCTCTGGCCCCTACAATGAGCTTGTTGTACACTGTAACTCTAGATGACAACGTAGTGTAAAAGAGAACACTAGGAATTGTATGTAAACCAGTTATCCATAATCTGTTTCATGGTCAGGAAGTGCTAGTAGATAAATTTGATCATATAGTTAATTCTAGAGGTGGTGAGGAAAAACAACAGTGAACAAAATTAAGCAAAATAATTTTTGCCCCTTGGAAAAGGAACCAACTGTGAGAACCCTGCAATAAGCAGTAAACTATTGGGACCATTACTCTCTGTCATTGGAAGTCCTATATATACCTATGGTTGGGAGAGGTCAGGATTCCCGGAGGGAAGTCATTTGTCCACTTTCACACAAACTGGTCTTCCAGCAAGTGATGGAGGTCCTATGAAATTAAGTACAATTTCAATGAATTGGCACAACCTGAAATCAATACCTTAACATGAGCAATCAACAGTTCAAAGGCCTGAGGCCAGACTGAAGCTGTTCAGAAACCAACTATTCAGGCAGAGAAGAGGAAGAAAAATAAAGTTTCTATGATTGTAAGGGCACAGATGAGAGTTTCATAGTCTTAAGGATTCTCCTTTGATAAAAGAAATAATGTTGTAACAGTAAAGGATCCAGGGTAAATGACTTAGGCAGTAGTGTTCATTCTTTCCATAGTGTGTGCTAACTTGCATATCCAAGTGCCTAGAAGTGATCCCATATGTCTAAATAGTAGCTCTCTCAGGCACAAGTCAATGAGTGGACTGATGACCCTTGGCTTGATGTCATCTAATCCAGTTGAATGGAGGTTCTCTTCCCACTAGGAGAAGTAAGACCTGGTTTATCATTTCACTGTCCCAACATGTCTCATTATATGAATTCAAAATGGTAATGGTCTATTCTTTATTAAATGACACTAAAGATGTATTCACCTAGCTTAGACTGAAGCCAAGCTAATGGTCTAGGTATAACCACTTTATATTTATTTTTCAGATTTAAAGGTGAGTTCATGGTGCAATAGGTAATTTTTAGGAATTGCAATTAAAGACATTTTAATCTTCTGGAAGCTTAGCTGATTCTGGATACTACTAAATGGTTTCTTTTTCTATGACATTATTTTGCAGAAAATACATCAACATACTGTTATTCTTAGGATTACTTAATCAATTCCTAATATTCATGTCAATTTCCTTTTTTAAAATGTAATAAGATTTAGAAAAAGTACTGATTTTTTAATGTGAGGAATAGGACACAAAATATTAGATAATTCAGTAAGAATTTACACAAATTTGTCTCTCTCCTCTTCTTTAACATAGGGATGCTATATTTCAGGGTGCTATCATTTGAAACAGTAATTCTCATAACAAATATTGTGCCTTTTGATAAGTAAAGAAAATAGGACTCAAGTTGTTTTCTTGCCTCACTTTCCCAAGACTATCATCAATTGACTAATGATGACTACTGGTCTCTGTTTTTCCATTTATGAACATATTGTCTTTAGGAGAGCATGGTGCCAATATATTGTTTAGCTGTTTCTCAGCTTGTTGTTTAGTGATACATTCCATGGAGACAAAAGTATTTCTACATTCAAAGAACCTCTCAAAACTGTCATTGGTCACTTAACTTACTTCATTTCCATCTCTTATGTCTCTTCTGCTTGAGAGCATCTTGGCAATCGTGTGCACCTATAGTGGTTATGATGGTTTTTTTTTTTTTTTTTTTTTTTTCTGGATTTTGCACCAGGAAACCACCTGCATTTTATGAAAACCACTGGACACTGTCTACATAGCTTCCCAACAGTCCTGGACTTTGCTCATTTTTGGTGGAATGTTCTTCCTGAAACTGCTGATTGTGCAGAATATCCTAACTGCCAAATGGATCTTTAGTGTTTTGTGTAATTATAACTGTACAATTGTATATAAAAATTCCTAATTCCTCATAAATATCACAGCAGCACAGACCTCTGATTTTGTGCATCCCAGTAAAGCGCATTAATGTGATTCTGACCATATTTGGGAAGTTTCAAAGATACTTCCTAAGAGCAGAGTTTGGTGGTGTCATTCTTGGTTGGGAATGGGGGGGGCATAAAAAGCCCCTCTTCAGCTCATGCAGTGTATGAAGAAATCGTCATTATGAAAACGTCATTAATATGCAAATTACAACATTTTGATTAGCACTTGCAGACCCCTTTTGTTAAGAAAAGAGACGAAGCAAGGAGCTAACCAGATTGCAATAATTTACATAATAAAAACTCAGTGGTGGCAATGCCACTGAGTAAAGGACCTAAAGGAAGCTAAAATGTCTTTTTAAATAGCTTAATAAAATACAAGGATCACAAAATACAAAAGGAGCGAAAATATTTTTCTTTGAGCTGACAAGCGTGACTGTAGTGGGGAGCCGGGAGGTGCTGTGGACGACATGAAAATGAGGGGGTTGGACATGTACACAGCAACATCAACATCTCCATATTTTTCATACTTAGAAGTATATTTTTGTATCACAGACATGAAAGACATACAAAAGAAAACATACTCCCCCTGTAACTAGTGATAAAATATTACTTTAGGAGACACATTTGTTGTGAAAATAACTTGCAACTCAGTGAAGTGATCAAAAGGCATATTTCATAGGGTTATACAATTTTAAAACTGCAAAAGAAGAAGAAAAATATTAGAAAAAAATTATTTGATGATTAATTTTAATACATCATTTTGGTGAGTTTTAACACAACAGACAGTTTATGATTAGGTCATCTTAAAAGAGAAAACCAGGGGGCTGGAGAGATGGTTCAGCAGTTAAGAGCACTAGCTGTTCTTCCAGAGGTCCTGAGTTCAATTCCCAGCAACCACATAGTGGCTCACAACCATCTATAACAGGATGCCTCCAGTGCCCTCTTCTGGCATGCAGGTATATATGTAGAGCATTCATACATAAAATATAAATAGATAGTTAAAAATTAAAGAGAGAGAGAGAGAGAGAGAGAGAGAGAGAGAGAGAGAGAGAGAGAGAGAGAGAGAGAAAGCCAACCCCCAAACTGGGAACAATATACTTGCAACTTCAATGGGTGGTTTTCTTGGATATATGATGAAGGCACAAATGTGACTTTGGGTTTTCAGACTATTGTCTTCTTTTTTCCCATTTCACTTCTTATCTGTTAGACAAACCTACACACACAGTCCTTTGATGTTAGGTTACTGATATATTAAGCAAAAATGAGAGTGTGGTATATGAGGGAATATACTGCTATATGGAAGTGAAATATGGAAATCAAATTAGAATCCTTCAAAGGATTTTCTTCCTAAAAAAATTTTCAGCGGCACAACTTTCAGAGGAGACAGGAAACAGGGAGCTGGGCATGAGGATTTGTTCATAAGCATGTCTTCTAGCTGATTCCAGCCAGACAAAATCATTCTTGGCGTCAGTCATTTGTTTGTTGCTCAAAGGAGTCCTGGAATTGCTTTAACGGCTGATTGCCACCTAGAAGGAGGGGTGGCTTTGGTCTCAACGCTTTATCTTTTGTAACATTCTTGTCTTTAGTGTCATAGCAATTAGGTTAGTTCTGGAGAAACCTATTAATCATTTCAGTTAGTGTTAAATCGCCTAAGTGTGTCGATTTGGAATCTGGAGAAGAAAATGGAAGATTAATGAGCTGCCCCCAGTTCAATGTGATAATCCAAAACTAAATGTCTGGTGCCTTACTTGTTTTACAGAGTTGACAATGTAAGTTTTACAGTTGCTAAGCTCTGCCTCAATAAGACAAGGAAATGCTGCATTATGGTTCAGAAGTAGGAAAACTCAAGATTAAAGGAACATTAAGCCAAAGCTGGGCTCCAGAGCATGATGCTGTAACTATTTGAACCAAAAGGTACAGAAAGGTCTGAGAAGAGAAGCAGAGACCCCTCTTCTCACTGTTCTGTCCCTAGGCACTCTTCTAACCACGAAGAGCCCAGAAAATGGAACTTTAAAATCTAGATGGTTCTTTCTTTTGTCTATTTTTTTTTTTTTTTGAGCTCCTGCTCCATCCCCTAAAAGATGATATGCTACACACAGACTCTTTTAATCTGGGAAAGTCCCAGTCCTCCTGTTCCAGGGTGTTAATGTTGGGTTTTTCCACTTTGTCCAATCAAACTGAAACATAAAAACCATGTTCTTTATGTCTAAAACCCTGATGTCATGTATGAGTCCCATTGAGGAAATGTATTATACTCTTCTCTTATCAATTGTTTTCCATTACAAGTGCCTCAGTCATGATTATCAGGACAGGTTAAAAAAAAAAAAAAGATAGCCTGTCCTGTTGCTCCTATACTAAGCAAGATAAAATCAAGGCAGGTGCATACATACACACACACACACACACACACACACACACACACAGACACACAGACACACGCACACACATAGACACAGACACACATATACACACAGGGACACATATACACAATGACTCAAAGAGACAGACAGACAAACACACACACACAGAGAAACCTAGACTGACATACACAGAGACATACATACATACATACACACACACACACACACACACACACACACACACACACACACACACACACATGCATATACACAATGACTCACAGACAGACAGACACACACACACATGAAGACACCTAGATAGACACACAGAGACAGACACACAGACAGACAGACAGACAGACAGACACACACACACACACACACCCTGCACACTTTTACTTTTCTCCTTTCTCAGATCAAGTAACTGGTAAGAAGCCAACTTGTAGCTTATAGTTTCAGAAGGAATTCGGTGCTTTACGCTAGGGAGGTCATGGCTGTGGGAGGGAGCAGGGGGTCACAACACATACACCCAAGAAGCAGAGAAAGCAGACCAATGTGAAATGTGGCTGGATGAAGAACAGGAAGGCCTGAAGACTTCCTACCATGAAGCTCCACTTCTTCAAGGTCCCACATTTGACCCAGCAACTGGGGACCAAGCACATGGGCCTAAGGCTCACACCTTACAAATCAAAGCTATGTACAACAGATGTAAGGTAATGTGGCCTCGTGTGCTGTAAAAGTTATGATTGTTTCCTTCCATACCCACTGAGGAAGTTGGATAAGGATTCCAAAGACGGCCTCTTGGTGACTCGTCTTCCCGCAAGGCCACCTACAAGTCACTTGGATTGTGAGTCTATCAGCCCCATGTAGGTGCAATCTTAAGAGTGCAGGATAGATGATATTGGTTTATTCAACTTGGTAATTCTTTAATATCCAAGGTTATTAATGCCCACACTTGGAGTTAATATATATACTGGTGTCATGATTTCTGATTACTTAGGAGATTATTCAAAATAGAAGCTGACAAAACAAAATATGTAGTAGCAGATGAACGTGGTAAAATTCTTGAAAAGGATTGCTCAGATTATCCTAAGTGTATCTCTCCTGAAATGTATGGAAATATTTAGAAATATTTGAAAGCATATAGATTTGGAGGAGTTTTCTTGAGTGAATTGGATGGGCTTTGCCCTCAGCTAGCTTCTTTTGAAGAAGTTGTGCCATAAACAAACAAATGATGCCATGTCTAAAAATAACATTCTTTTTATTTCCTTGACACAAAGACTGTCACATCATCTTGAAAAAGAAAAGTACAAGTGAAATAGTGCACCCATGGGGAAGCCATAATACAGATGAAGAAAAGAAAGAACATCTCCGTAGAAAGGGGCTGGTTAACGCGAAACTCTCAGATCACTCACCTTTCCTGGTGTTTTGACATCTTAGCCGTAATTGAACTTGGAGAGACCTTTTGTTAAGAGGAAATTATTTATGACTTTTTTTTTTAAGTAAGGAAAATTAAGTAAAGAAATTAATAAAAAAGCCTTACCTATCCCAATGTCTTAAGATCTTAAAGACTTTGTATATAGACCTATTGCTAATCTGCGACCAATGGTATACATGTAAAAATAATCATTTACTTACAGAAGTCTTTGACCGCTCAACTTGATATTCCCTTTACACTTTCCTCTTTTTATAAAAATTATTTTTAAGAATTAAAAAATATTTTTATTTCATGTGCATTGGTGTTTTGAATGCATATATATCTGTGTAAGAGTTTTGGATCCTCTGGCATTGGAGTTACAGATAGTTGTGAGCAGCCATGTGAGTGCTGGGAATTGAACCTAGGTCCTCTGGAAGAGCAGTATGTGCTCTTAACTGCTGAGCCATCTCTCTAGTCCCCCTTTATACTTTTCTATTCACAGAAAAGATAAAGTTCAATGAAAGTACTTACAATATCTAACCACGAGTCAAACAAAATAGCAACAAAACAACTGACTCTTTTTTTTTTTTTTTTTTGAGCTGAGGATGGAACCCAAGGCCTTGCACTTGCTAGGCAAGTGCTCTACCACTGAGCTAAATCCCCAACCCTCTGACTCTTTTTTTTTTTTTAATCAATGGTAAAATAGTTCCCTGGCATGTGTAGTTATGATGAAATTAACAAGATACATGTTTCTGTTCTAAACTTCAGCTTGCACATAGGAACTCAAGTCATGGCCTTTGTGATGATTGCATACACAGTGAATGTCTTAAAAGTGGTGCTAGTATTCTTCTCTATATCTATGCTCATGAATCTATATATTCTTTTGAGAACATAGGTTCTTGAGAGATGGAAAGGACCAAGTTGTGATTTTAAATAAATATTTTTAATAATATCATGGAATGAAGACAAAAATAGAGGAATTGGGTCATTCAGTTAAGTGAAAAGACTAATTTACAAAGTTGTGAACAGAACATGTAATAATTTTGTACTCAATAAAAAGGAAAAACCTATAAATTATAGGCAATAAGAAAAAGAATTTCATGTAAAAACATAGAAAATGTTTTAATAAACTTCATTGACACTTTGTAAAGTCCAAGCTATAAATTACTATGCTTTAAACAATTTGTAAGATTTTTCTATTATATCGAAAACAAATATTAGCTAAAATTTGAAAAAAAATTGAACATAAATATTTTTGATACTTGTACTGGCTAATTTGATGTCAACCTACCATAGACTAGAGTCATCTGAAAGGAGGGAATTCCAATTGAGAAAATTCCTCCCTAAGATCGGGCTCTATGCAAACCCGCAGAACATTTTCTTGATTAATAATTGATGTGGGAGGGTCCAGCCCATTGTGGGTGGTATCTGTCCTGAGCTGGTCATTCTGGGTTCTCCAAGAAAGCAGGCTGAGCAAGCCATGAGAGCAAGTCAGTAGGCAGCATCCTCCATGGCCTCTGCATCAGTTCTTGCCTTCAGAATCCTGCCCTGTTTGAGCTCTTGTTCTGATATCCTTTGAGGTGAACAATGAGGTGGAAGAATCAGCCAAATAAACTCTTTCTTCACTAGGTTGCTTTGGCTGTGGTATTTCATCATAGCAATGAGAAGCCTCACACAGCAATACTGAAACTTCTTCTTTAACTTCTGTGTGGATACTGCCCATCAGAGTGCCTTGGATGGTCCATCAGAGAAGAGACCTACTTTCTTGTGCAGGGAAAAAAATAGTCTTTTTCCTCTATTCCTTTTAGGTGCATTGACTAGATCTCTGTAAATTAGACTTTACCAAAGGTGAGTAAAAACAAAGAAAATAAGAAGTCTATTAACAGGTACATCATGGACACATGGAGTTACCCAGTGTACAATTTCCTAGAGAAGCAACAAGACAAAAGGGCTGCTAGTGAAGCACTGTAAAGTGACTGATGAAGTTAAAGGCTGGTTAGTCTGGCTTTTGCTGGAGCATCCTCTGCTGTCTTCATGGGACCAGTAAGAGGCCAGATTTGTCTCCTCTGGTTAAGAGTTACTACCTTTCCTAGAAGATAGAGCATGGAGACTTTTCTTATGTCTGTCTTTTGTTTGTTTGTTTGTTTTTGTTGTTGTTTTTAAAATGCTGTTGTTCAGAATATTCCTTATTCCAGAAAGGCAGAGTTTGCAGTGGCACATTCTGAATCTGTTCCCCTCTTACTATTGCAGGATAGAAAACAGGGAAGATCATGAGGACATGGGAGGAAAGGAAACTCTTCCCATTTGGATTCTGGTTAAGAACTCGTCCCAGCTTCGAGGCAAGATTTCCATCAAAATTAGTAGTGTTTGCTGGGAAGGACACTAACATGAAAGCAATATTTGTTTTGCACAGACATACTTTCAAATAAGAGTGTTAAATAGCAATAAAGCAGGCTTGAGGCCTGTGTGCATATGGCCTCCACTATGGCCTTAATCTTTTCTTCAATATTTTCTGTGAATTCTACACACACAGCTATTAACTTTTGTTTGCACTAAGTTCCTGAATGCCTGTGCTCTAGGCAGTTACCTTGGCTGAAATCCTGAAAAGAACATCTTGGAATCACCCTGTGCTCACTAAAGATTGTAGTTGGAGTTTTTCTGTCTGGCCCAGTCAGGACAAATCTCTCTTACCCGCCAGTCCCACAGTCGCTCAGACCCAACCAAGAAAACACACAGAAACTTACATTGTTTACAAACTGTATGGCTGTGGCAGGCTTCTTGTTATCTACTTTTTCTATCTTAAATTAACCCATTTCTGCTTATCTATACTTTGCCACATGGCTTGTGGCTTACCAGTGTCTTTACATGTTGCTTCTCATGGCGGCGGCTGGCGGTGTCTCCCCAGCCTTCTACTTCCCAGAATTCTCTTTTCTCTTGTCCCGCCTATACTTCCTCCCTGGCCACTGGCCATTCAGAACTTTATTTACACAGAGCGATATCCACAGTAAAAGATGGTAATTTTGGAATGCACCAAAGCAGTATATGTGGCTAAAGTTGAGAACCCCACACCTGTGCTTTCCTGGGTGACTTATTGTTTTACAGAGCATCTCTTAACTCCTGTGCTTTAATCTGGACCAAAATAGCCCTCTAATAAGCTCTAACTCTGCTTCAGATTGACTGATCCTGAAATTTTTTCTACAGTGAAGCCAAGGATCCAACTTTACCTGAGTAGAGGTTCCTAAACAATTAAGGAACTCAGGCTCCTATTCGAAGTTCTAGGGTTTACCTCTTCTCACAGCACACTGGCCGTACCAGACCCTTGTTTTCTTCCCAAGTTCTAGATGTAGTTGAAGATCTCATGAGAGGAGGTCACTTTGTAAGGTATTTCAAAGTATTTTTAAATTTATAGGTATGTTGGTTTCTACGTTAATTCAATCATTGATAATTATATATTATAGGTTCCTAGAGAGTAATTTGGCAGTGACACTTGTTTGTTTGTCCTCTAGAGGCATTGCCTCTATAATAGAATTCTGATAAAAAAGAAACTCTGACAAACAATTTATTAAATTTTGCATTATGCCTGTCTCATGCTAGAAGCATACAATGAGCACTAAAAATTTAGCAAGTAGGAAACAATGGATAGGCAAAATGCATGAGTAGAAATATTAATGGCATGCATGAGCTGATGCAATTTGAAAACTTCCTAGGGAGTGAATACAAAATGATTTCTGGAGAACACTGTCTTTGCCATTGACTAAAGCCTAGATGGAGGAAGGTACACAGCCTCATTGTATAGCAGGTTCTGTAATATTGGAAGCAGCAGGGCGTGTTGAGGGAATGAACACATTTTGGAATTGAGTGTGTGACAGAATTTGTTAAAGCTGGTCTAAGAAAATGAAATTATTAAATTCACTACACTGTAAATACTGGAGGAGCCACTGCCAGTTTCTAGCAGACCAGTAATAATATTCCTGGGGCATCATATCGGGTGTCTTATGGTAGGAAAAGGCTGTCAATGAAATAAGCATAGCAGTTCAGAACTCAAAATTCACTTCCAGAATAAAGGCTGCTGGAAATCAATTATTGACCTTGAAATGCATGCATGTAATTAGACACTGAGACTGGAGGACTAGCTCAATGGGTAGCATGCCTTATAGGAATGCACAAGGATACAGGTTCAGATCCTCAGTAACTCTGTAAAAGCTGGGTGTGGCAGCCTACATCTGCGGTTCCCAGAGCTATGGAGTTCAGAGATAGATGGCTTCTCAGAGCAAACTGGCAAGCCAACCTAGGGGGCTGTATTTGTCCTTTGACCTCCACGTGTGCACACTAGATGCAAGCCTAGCCTTTTAATAATGGCCTGTTATCATAAAGTCTATTGTAGACACCCCATTCACACTGAGTAGCAAGGTCAATATTTTTATAACGAAGAAAAGTTAAGAGGAAATTATAGCACACAATTTTACTAGATCATATATTTAAGAGCTTAGGAAAATTCTAAAGGAGGAGAAGGAGATTGTGTTTATTGTGTGTTTGTTATAATATACATTTTATTTTATATCAATGAATCATTCTATCAAAATGACTAGTAAACTAGATTATAATTTAAGGTAAAACATTTTTCTGACGAAAATAAAACATAGCACAGAATGCTCATTTAGGAATAGGAGAGGTGGCTAGTTATAAAGTTAGTGACCCCGTGGCATGACACCTCTGTGTTTATGATGCCCAGAGACAAAAAAAAAAAAAAAAAAAAAAAAAAAAAATCGGACCCCCTCTAAAAGGAAAAAGGAACTCTGTGAATGCTTTGAAACATGTCACTTCTATCTATAGGGAAGGAATAAAACAAAGGACAGGTAGATGGGTCTGTCTTATGATCTTGATGGATGAACTTGGACAAAGGACCACTTAATTAAGGACTGACTACAATACATATATTCATCATCATTCTTTGCATAGTTGAAATTTCATAATCTTATCAGTATCTTATTTGTGGGATCTGTACAGACAATTTTCTGTCATGTTTTTCTCCTGTCTGTGTGTGCCTGTCTGTGTGTGCCTGTCTGTGTGTGCCTGTCTGTGTGTGCATAGGTACAAATTTGTGGGGAAGCCAGAGATCAAGCTTGCATGTTGTTCCTGAGGCATTGTTCATCTTCTGTAGCTTTTCTGGGTCCTTTTACTTTTAAAACTTAACTCATCCTTTACTTCCTTCTCTTTCCTCCCTCCAAATTTTCTCAGTAAGTTCCCTGCATGGACTCTTTTTATTCGATTGTTATTGTTATACATATGCATAAATATATAAGTATATATAAAGGTGTTGAGTCTATTTGATATTTTTTGTATGGATATGAGTTCAGGGCTGACCACTTGGTGTTGAATAACCAATTAGGGGCCTCATCCCTGGGAGAGAAATACTCTCCCTCTCCCAGCAGTCATTAGTTTCCTATAGTTCTTTGTCTAGGGATGGAATTTGGGATTTCCCTCTTCCATATTTGCACAGCTGTTGGTGTTGTCATTGTTAAGGTCTTGTTTAGGCAGCTATAGAGTTGAGGTATCATGAAAATAACTTCCCTGTCATTTCAAGGAGGTACATCTTACAGACTTCCTGGTCATCTGGCATTTACAAGCTGTCTGTCTTTTCTTTTGTGATATTATGTTAGCCATAGGTGTAGGAATAGTGTTTTAGATGTGTCCACAGGGACTGGGCATCCCCAAATCAATTGTTTTTGTATTTTGACCAGCTATGGTCTTCTGTAATATGGTCTTCTTTGGTTGCAAGGAGAAGCTTCTTTAACCAGGGATGAGAACTACAGGTACCTGTGGTTATAAAGAAAAGTATGCAGAATTCAGTTGGGAATCATATTGTTCAGTAAAATAGAGGTAAGAGGTTGTTGTCTAAGACCCATGAGCTCACTAATCTTGAGTAGTTGACTAGGTTTCCAGGACTAGGCATAATTTCCCTCCTGTTGAGGAGCCTTATATATAATTAGAGAGCTTCTGGTTACACCAAGATGCATGTACCACTATTTCCCCTTTAGGGATATGTTGCTGTGCTGATTGTTGCTGTGGTTCATGAAGGTTGTAACTGGATAGGACTATTGATTGCTTTCCTCCCTTGGAAGTTTACATAGCACTTTCCAGTACAGTCAGTTAGTCCTTGGGGTGGAGGCTTTCAGACAAGATTCAGCAAATATTTTTCTAGTCCTGAATCTGAAATGCGTGGTATCTTCATCAATAGAGCTATTGTTTTTTTGAGACAGGGTCTCTCCCTGGTTTTGTGTTAGGCTGGCAAGTGGTCCCCAGGGATGCCTCTGATTCCACCTCTTCAGTTTAGGGATGATAAGATTGTGCCAACATGTCTTGCTTTTTATGAGGATTCTGGGGATGGAATTCAGGTCTACATGGTTACCTAGGAAGCACTTTCTAAATGAACTATCTCCACAGACTCTACCTCCCCTCTTTAAACTCAAACTAAGATTTGATCTAGGTTATTCCCAGTTTTACCATGCTAATGAAAAAAGAAAACATATTTATGGGAAGGCTGGCCCTTTCAGTTTTTGTCATACTAGGTGTTCAGCATTAAATATTTGCCTTCATCTTTGTTGTACCATAACTGAAGTGGCCTCCAGCTACCAATGCACTTCTGGTGATATTTAAAACTCAGCAAGTTTGGTTATTATAACTCTAGCTTTAAGGAAAAAAAAGATGTTGGAAAGAATTTTGATTCTGTTACTTCCTGCTAGAACATTTGAAAAATACTCAGATGTCAAATGAGGTAGTTCAATTTTGATGAAGTTCTGGGCTACACACACACACACACACACACACACACACACACACACACACACACACACATACTTTGCAGGGTTTTGTTCTTTCCCCTGCTAAACTCTCAGGCAGGGAGCTGGCAGCTCAGCTCAGGCATTATTCATGCATGACACAAGAAGTTGGTAGCTCCATTTAGTGATTTACTGGCTTGGGTGCTCTTTGTGTTGAAGCCTGAACAAAGTGACAGGATTTTTTTTTTTTAACTCTAGATGGTTCTTGGCATAGATATTCAGTGCAAATAAATGCCCGTGAGAGTCATAAATGCCATTAAGGAGTTGGATTCAAAAGGAATGCCTAAGTTTGGCTTGACTAAAGAAAAAAACAATCAGGATTTCAGGATTGTCACAATGCATCAGCTTGGCAGATATAATTGCTTTCTCACACGTGTTCTCTTAGCTAGCTGTTAGTTGTCAGTACCACAGAGGAGAAAGGAGGCAAAGGTCTGTGACTCTCCTCCCTCCCCCTGACCACCTAGCAGAAGGGAAGGACTAAGAGACTAAACTCCACAGAGTCCATGGGTTTTCCTGGGTGCTCTGGCTCTACCTCCTGGCTCTGGGTACTTCCATCTTTGTCCTTTGCTTACTTGTCCCCTCTTCTGCCCTCACCCTCCCCTGCTAGTCAGTTGGCAGAGTACAGTTTACTCTGTAATTATTCACTGGTTTCTTGTCTTTTTCCTGTGCTTAAAAAAAAAAAAGGAAAAGAAAAGAAAAAAAGAAACACAGTATTTATTCTCCAGAAGGTAGTGACAGATTTTCCACAAGGCAATGATCAATGTGACAAGATAGGAAAGTTCCTTTTTTCCCCCAGTTTTCTCTTTTTTTTTTTCTCTTTTTGTTTTAGGGATGGAGAATCAAGACTTTGGGCCTTTTGTGAATATATTAGGTTGGCTGGCAGAGCACTGTATCAAGGGCGCCAAACCACTGTAAAGACTTAATCCATAACCTCTAATCTACAGACATGAACTCTATTATTTCCCATTAAAATTAGAGGTTTCCAAATTGTAACAGATGTCCTTAATAGACATGTCTTCTTACAGGGGAACATTAGGTAAATGAAAACTGAACCCAGTGTTTTAACTTACACTTCATCATAATAGAAAGCTCCGTGGCTGGATCTGGCATGTTGAGCTCAAATTACAGAAGAAAAAAGACTTTACATGATTTGCATTAATTGATTCATCAGCAATTTTTCCAAATTGCAGCAAGTATGAAATAGTGGGAATCAGAAAAAAAGATAGTCTAAACCCATTTACTCCAAAAAAAAAAAAATACTATAATATTTGACAGTCCCATGATTCATAGGGATTATACAATGTGTTTCAATGTCAAGAATACTTCAATTAACTACTAAGAGGAAAGAGACAAGGGCAGAAATCTTCCAATGGACCAGCAATGAAAACAAGAGGCGGATAAACAACTTTACATGGATGAGTTCTATGAGTATGTGTTAGCTATTGCAGGTGTCTGAATATTTCGAAGCAAAGGTGATGACCCTGTGTTGGTTTTTTTTTTTTTTTTTTTTGGTTCTCTTACCCTGCAAGGAAAAGTCATGAAACACAACAGAATCCACTAACAGGAGTTTTATTAGGATAAAGGAGAGGGACAGATGTGCTCAGGCCTGTGGAAAGACTTGTGAGTGAAGCGGGGCCAGGAATCATGGTGCTGGTTTATAAAGGCTGGGCTGTCCCCATGCACACAGGCCCATCTGTCTATTCTATGCATGTGCATAGATGACACGGTTGCGTTGCATGCTTTATGCAACCACATAAAGCCATGGTCCTGGGTTACGCAAGATGTTTGTTCTGGAAATGACTAGGTGTAAATGACTAGGTCCCGCCGGGCATGTGCAACCATGCTCAACCATGGGGGTGTGTTGTGAATTCATATCACCCTGTATAAAACAATTAAGCTACAAACACAAAAGTGGACAAAACTCGAAAGACTATTGCGTTTTGCTGAAGTCATTGGAGCTGCATATCTTAAGAAATTGCTTCCACTGAAGCACTTACTGAAATTTAAGCACATTCATATTCTACAGTATCTGGGTAAAGTTCTCTGGGTCTTCAGTGCCGCATTAAAAGTTAGACCATCACAGCCCGTGTCCTCTGCCTAAGAAACTGCTTCTAGTAACTGTGACTAGAATTGAGTGTCATGGAACACATAGGCAGATAATGCGTTTAAAGAGATGAACAGGATTTAGAACTTATGAACAAAGGAAAGGGTTTTAGATTCATTGCTTCACTTCCTTGCTGACAACTGGGAGACAGTCGAATTCCATTTTGTTTTGTTCTGTGGAAACTCAGCTCATGTTAGGAAAGGCAAAAAGAAACCACTTTGAGGGATACCAGCAGGTGCTGTTCCCCCTAACAACACTTGCTAAAGAAGGCAACTATTTTGACAGAGTTCTATCTTCTGGGGTTTTACTGAAACCTAACCTGTCTAGTGATGAAAATCCTCTAGTCCCATCTGCTCCAGCTCTCTGCCCCCTCTAAAGCAGGAGAAGCATTCATCAAGTCCATAGCTTCCTACAAAGCCCAACACTTAGCCCCAATACTAAAGCATCCTTCCTGCCCCTGCTTATCATTATATTACTAAGGATGATTTATGAGAGCTGTTTCCCCTATAGCATGACTTCTATCTATGATCTAAAAAATAAACATATAAAACAAACAAAAGTCTAAACAAAAGGAACAAACCAAATGTGATTTGTAGAGAGCAAAAAATCAGATATGTCAGGAACGTTGGACTGTTCAGACAGGAGTCCTAAACAGCCGTGAATGATCTGAGCAGAGGCCTGATGGATAATGTGGGTGGTATTAGAAACAGATGGATAAGGTGCCTGAAGTGATGTGAGCGCAAATGAGTACAGGAATGCTGGACAGGAGAGCCACTACAGCAGAAGTGAAGACTGCTTTTGACGGATACATTGGTATACTGGTCAAGGCTGAGAGAAGACTCTCTAAGCTCATGGATGTGTCAGTAAGGGCTTCCAGAAGAAAGGAGCAAAGGGACCATGAAAAAAACTGCAGAAGAAAGAATGAATTATCCAGGAGCGTGTGGGAAGTACATCACCTCTAATTCTGTATTATGGGAAGGTCAAAAAGGAAAAAAAAAAAAGGTGTGTGTGGGGGGTACAGAAACAATATTTGGGAGAAGCGTAAAAATAGCTCTGAAGTGATTGTGAACACCAAATCTCATGCCCACAAAGCCCAAGGAACAACAGTGAAGAACGGAAAAAGAGCAGAAGACTCAGCAAGAAATCCATGTGAAGATAACTATATCATCCGTGACAAAGGAACACATGCAATCCAGTGGAGCCAGGATGGTCTTTCCAAAAAATATTCCTCCAGTGACTAGAGTTCCAGAATAAAAAAAAATCTACCCAGATATTTTATATTCTTATAAAAATTAATATGAACTTACACCCAAATAAAAATGAGAGTTATAACTCCTACAGAACAATACAAGAGAAAATCTAGACAACCTTGGAATGGTAAACTGTTTGGACAAATGGAAAAAACATGCTCCATTAAAAAAAATGCTTGGGCCGGGCAGTGATGGCACACGCCTTTAATCCCAGCACTTGGGAGGCAGAGCCAGGCGGATCTCTGCGAGTTCAAGGCCAGCCTGGGCTACCAAGTGAGTTCCAGGAAAGGTGCAAAGCTACACAGAGAAACCCTGTCTCGAAAAACCAAAAAAAAAAAAAAAAAAAAAAAAGAAGAAGTTTGATAAGGTAAATTCTGTTAAAGTTTAAAAACTTCTGCATTGTGGAAGGCAAAGTCCTGAAAATGAAAAGTTAAGCCACATGGTGGGAGAAATATCTATAAAATATGAATGTGAAAAATGTATCTAAAAATATGTGAAGACATCTTTAAACTCAAAAAAGAAAATGAACAATATGATTTTAAGAAATGGACCAGTGTGGAGATAGCAAACAGGTATAGGAAAGGAAGACACAGTGGAAAATATAAATCAAAACAGCTGAAAGATGGTCTTGTATACCTATTGAGTGGCCAAAGCCTCAAATCCTAAGTCACCCAATACTGAGTTCATGTCAAGCAGAAGGACTTCATTCATTGTTTACCAGAATGCTAAACAAAGGAGACATTTTGGGAGATGGTTTTATAGACTATATACATATAATTTTATTCATCAATTCTGTGCCTTGGTATTTCCCCAAAGTAGCTGAAAATTCACTTTTTCCTAGTTTGCTGCATGTGAGTGTTGATAGCAGCTTTAACATCATGATAAAAAATATATGTGATAATTCTTAAAGTTTGGTAGCAGCTGAAATTTTTCCTTACACGTTCCTCAACCAAAGACAGGATAAATTGTTCTGGAACACTGTATGTTTAATATTTAGCAGAGGATGTCTTTTACACTTCACAGGCCCTGTGTGTCTTCCCTAAACACAGTTAACATATAAAACAAGGATGAGGAAGATGAGGGGAAGACAGAGCAGGATCAAGATCACCATAGGTGTCTGGGTGTTCCCCCAACCCCACTTTTTTCTCTTGGCTTTTCGAGACAGTGTTTCTCTGTGTAGTTTTGGTGCCTGTCCTGGATCTAGCTCTGTAGACCAGGCTGGCTTCGAACTCACAGAAATCTGCCTGGCTCTGCCTTCCAAGTGCTGGGATTAAAGGTGTGCACCACTGCCCAGGCTGGGTATCTTTTTTCAGCTAAGTGTTGGGTTGGCTCTTGTTTCACAGGGCTATAAACAGTTAATTGACTTTCTGTGGACTTAAGCATGTGGAGATGGAAGTAAAGTTTTAAGAAATTTTCAGTGAAGGCTGTCATGTCTGATATAATTCAAATGAATTTTGTCTGGATAATACATAATTACTTTTTGCTCTGTAAGAAATATAATACTAATATTTGCATGACATTGACCTATAGGATTTCAAACAGCTTTTCATTTCTTAGATGTTTCATTTTAACAGCCTCAGCTGAATCTTTGTTCTTCAAGCTATGTTTTAACATGACCTTCATATCTTAGTGGTTTCCTTGCTAATGAGTGGAACAAATGTTTTGACATCTGTTTATTCTGTATTTGCATGATAGTTACATTTATAATTATCAGAAAGTTACTCTCAAATGCTTCCTTTTCCTCAAAAGATAGGGTGGTTTGGAAAGCCCTACATTGTACCACAGACTGTGAATGGTTTGTTTATCTATTATATAGGGGACCACAACTTTCATTTTCTTGAGTTTCTGTTATAGGAAAAGAAATCAAAAGTATAATGATGAAAATGGATAACATTTACTGAGTATCTTTTGTGAAACAAAATCCTGTCTATATTATACACTTTATGCTTTACAAGCCCTGGGGGGGACAGTTAATGTCAGCACTATTTCATATAGTCATTATTGCTGACTATTACTGTTATGATATTGGTATGATATGAAATCGCTCTATGCCTGGCATAGTTCAAAGTGCTGGACATCTCTCTGTCTTAGTCCCTATGTCAGTCTCAGCCACTATTCTTGTTGAGAGCACTGAAGCCCAGAAAGAATGTGCATCCTGGCTGTGGTCAGGCAGGCAGGACGTTTTGAAATCCTTCCTGGGACGGAGGATCCAACAACATCTATGATCTTTCCCATGGCTGGAATTTCATTCTTGGCACCGACATCAAGCTCTTGATGTAGCTTTCAATGTGATTTCCATATTCCATGTGTATGTGCAATTTTTTTTCTAGAAGAATGCATCTATTACTTACTTTATATTAACCAGAAGTTATGAGACCTTAATATTTATGGCTGACTATATTATGGACCTGTCCTTCATATCCTTCACAAAAATGAAATACATTAAAACACTAAAAATGTTGGTTAATTATAGAATTTCACTATATATATTTATTTTTCTACATGATTGAGAATTGCTCTTTGCTAATTGAAAAGCCATTGTTGTCCTATGTAAAGACTGTCATTTGCCCTTAAAGTAGCAAGTTCCTGAAAAAAAGTGTGTGTGTGTGTGTGTGTGTGTGTGTGTGTGTGTGTGTGTTTATGTTTCCTGGAAAACACTGAAGATGAATTGGTTCATACAAAGTAAGTGAACAAGTTATATTCAAACCTAGCCATAAGGGTTCATGGAATAGCTGGGCTAGTAAAGGCACCTGCCACCAAGCATGGTGACATAAGTTAGATTTCCAAAGCCCACATTGTGGAAAGAGACCTGATTCCCATAAATTGCCATCTGACATCCACACACATGCCAAGATAGATGCATGTTCACACACATGCACACAGTCACACATGCATACAAAAAATTTTTTTTAAGTTTTATTTATTGTGTGTGCATGGGTGTTTTCTCTGCATGTATGTCTGTGCATCACATGTGTGCTTGGTGTCCATGAGGACCAGAAGAGGGCATCAGATGCACTGGAACTTGAGTCACAGATGGGTGTGAACTGCCACATGAGAGTTAGAAATTGAACCTGGCTCTTCAGGAAGAGCAATCAGTGCTCTGGACATCTCTGCAGCCTTAAAAAAATAGGCTTTAAATTCACAAATGAACATATTTACTAAATACAGTGATGGGGACAGCAGGAAAAGGCGTTACTGCATAGCAAGACAAACACTGCTTTAGGTTCTGGACGCTACCCGAGGACCTTCAGCTTTGTGTGTGTAGAACAATTAAAGGAAGTAAAGATAGCGCAAACATGATTTTCGCACTCAGTCCTCAACATTCCAGCCCTCCACAGTTGGGGAAGTTCTAATTGGTCCGTATGTCTGCAGCAACTTCAGCATATGAGCTGCTCTTGCGGGGGACTTGGGCTCACAACACCCTTCCAGTTCAGCTTTTGAAATTGTTACCATAGTATTTATCATCAACTGTTTGATGTCCGCTTCTACAGTTCATAGTGAGTGGGCTTTAGTCATCAGCTTTTGTTGGTTGTATGATGTGGACGCATGAAGAGTTTGTCAATATTTTAGCTAAAGGAAAGTTGTGACATTTTTAATAAACCGAGTATTCGGAATTAGAATGCAGATGGGCTAGGGACGCATGAACGCACAGCATTCTTGACTTCCGGAGTGCTGTACAAGCCATTCTCTAAATCATCTGCAAAGTGGGACGTGAGAGTCACTCATTACAAACAAAATGCAATCTTCACCAGAGACCATTTCTTTTATTTACCGCTTAGTTGTCTCGCTCTGGAGTTCAAAGCAGAGAATCGATAGGTATTTGCTTTAAAAGTGAGTGAATGATACCCGTCACGGAGCATCCGTTATCCTTTATGAAGATGATCAGATGCGATTTAACCTCTCCAGCCAACGGAACTGCTGAATACAAAAACTGTCAATTAAAGGGCTGCTTGAAGCGCTGCGAGCCAAGCCACGCCTCCTTTTTCACTTTGAAAGGCATCACAAAAGGTGGTGACCCCAGGATAATTAGCATTTCGGTTGACACCAAATTGGTTTCAAGTGGTGTGGCACACACCTAGCGAGAGTGAGTAGGGTACCCTTTTAATTTCCTTTTCAACTACAGGTTTCATCACATTATGAATGAACACAATAAAAGTGAAATGGAACGAATGCTAGAGAGACCCTCAGACTTCCTGCCCCGGCTCTTAGGAGCCAAACGAAAATGCTCAACAGAAGCGTATGGTCTTTGACTTCTGAAACATCCCATGAGGCATTCTGAGGTGCGTGTCTATGTGCCTGTGTGTCTGTATTTGGGTGCGATTCTGTGACTGTGTATATGTATGTGTGTCACTGTGTGTTTGCATGACTGTGCATGTGTACCAATGTGTGTCTCCTATTCGTTGAATCCATGTAAGATTTAACCAGTCTTTCTGGAGCTTTTCTTTTCTTTATTTTTTTGTTAAGTCATAAAAAACTTGTTTTTCTTTTTTTTTTTTCCGTTTCATTCTACTCTCATACGATACATCCTGAACCACAGTTTCCCCACCCTCCACTCCTCCCGGCCCCCTCCACCCCCCATCCCCAAACTCCACCCCCTCCCTCATATTCATTACTCCTTCATTTCCCTTCAGAAAAGAGCAGTGCTCCCAGAGATATTGACTGAACACGGCATAACAAGACGCAATCATCCTAGGCACAAGAGTCAGAGACACACCCATTCCCACTGTTAGGAGTCTGTACCGGGTAGTTTTGTGTGTCAACTTGACACAAGCTGGAGTCATCCCCCAGTTGAGGAAATGCCTCCTGGAGATGCAGTTGTAAGGCATTTTCTCATTTAGTGATCAATGAGGGAGGGCCCAGCCCTTGGTGGGTGGTGCCATCCCTGGGCTTTTGGTTCTGGATTCTGTGGGCTGAGCAAGCAAGCCATGGGCAGCAAGCCAGGAAGCAGCATCCCTCTACTGTTGTTTGTTTTTGCTCTTTTGGGCAGCCCTCCACCAGCTCCCAAATAAATCACACAGGGAAGCTTGTTCCTAATTTTATTTTTTGTTTTTGTTTTTGTTTTTTCAGAGCTGAGGATCAAACCCAGGGCCTTGTGCTTGCTAGGCAAGTGCTCTACCACTGAGCTAAATCCCTAACCCCCATTATTCCTAATTTTAAATGCTCAGCTTTAACTTGGCTTGTTTCTTGCCAGATTTCCTTAACTTAAATTATCCCATCTACCTTTTGCTTCTGGGTTTTTCCCATCCTCTTACTTCTGCAAATCTTACTCTTACTCTGTGGCTGGATGAGTGCCTGGGTGGCTGGGCCCTGGAGTCCTTCTCCTTCTCTTGTTCTTTCTTCAGATTTCTCCTCCCACACATTCTCTCTGCCTGCCAGCCCCACCTGTCCTTTCTCTTTGCTATTGGCCATTCAGTTCTTTATTAGACCGTCAGGTGTTTTAGGCAGGAAAAGTATCACAGCTTCATAGAGTTAAAAAAATGCAACACATATTAAAATAATATTTCCCAACATCCCTCCATGGATTCTGTATCAGTTCCTGCCTCCAGGATCCTGCCCTGTTTGAGTTCCTGTTCTGACTTCCTTCAGTGGTGAACAGCAAATGCTGAAGTGTAAGCCAAATAAACCCTTTTCTCCCCTACTTGCTTTTTGTGGTTCAGGAGTAAGGTCATGGTGTAAAGTCAAGGAGTTCAGGAGTGGTCATGGTGTTTCATTGTAGCATCAGGAACCCTAACTATGACAAATTGGTACCAGAGCAGTAGGGTATTGCTGTGACCGACCTGACCATGTTTTGAGGAGGATTGTGGAAGGACTTTGGAACTTTGGGCTAGAAGGGCCATTGATAAGAATATTAAGAGAAGTGCAGAAGATGGAGGCCTGGCTTGCAAAGTTTCAGAGGAAAGTTTGAAGACTCTCTCATGGCCATTTATTATTTTGAATTAAGATCCTGTGGTTCTGGTTAGCTGGGGCTGAAGAATCAGCTGTTATTAACAAGATACCAGAACTACTGAAGTGAAATCTTTACATTACTGGGACAATTGATGCTGGTTAGCTGGAGCAAAGAAATTAGCAGTGATTAAGAAGAGACCAGCATCACTGGTGTAAAATCTTCTAGGAAGTGTTTCCTGAAAGCACAGAGAAGCTGTGTTCCAGAGGTGGTCAAGGTTATAACCTATGCTGGCAGCTAGACTTGGTAATGTGTAAGAGTCACCAGATGGTACTGGTTTTGAAGGCATGAAAGGGTCATGGAGATCAGCTGAGGCTTGGCACTGTGAGAACCTGGGAGAGGCCATTGGTGAAGGTGCAGCCTCAGTGGCAGTTGAAGGCCTAGGACTGAAGGGGTCAGGCAAGGAAATTGAGGTGGAGGGGAGAAAGGAGAGCAGACCTGGGGAGGAAAGAGAGAGAAAGATGGTGGGTTGGGGGAGAGCAGAGCAGAGCAGAGAGAAGGTGGGGTCTGTGTCCAGCTTTTTAAGGGCTCCCGGTGAAGTGGGCTTACAGAGCTTTGTATGCAGTCACCAGTGCACACTGATGATGCAAGACACAAGACCTTTTGCTTAACTCCTGAACCGCACATGTGTGGTCATGCAGCTGGAGTAAGGGCAGAATTCTAACACCAGTACCATAGGATGACCACCAAGAACAGCAGCAGTGAAGTTGAGCCAGCTGGAGCCTAGAAGACAAGCTGGGTGTACTGCAGAGGGCAGAGCCAGAGAAGTGACCCAAGCCCTTTGGAGGATTCCAGAAGATTGTGAGTGGATCCCAGATTTTTGACAACTGGAATTTTGTTTTGCTTTGGTTGTGACTGTGCCCTAATTTTTCCCTCTTGAAATAAGAAAGTATTTCACTGGAGCCCACTGTGGTGATATATTGTGTACCCCAGCAAGGCTTGCCTGGGGATCAAAGGACAAAACCAGCTACTATATTAAAGGTCAGGCAGTCATAGCATATGACTTTAATTCTAGCATTCAGGAGGCAGAGATTAATCCCATCTCTGTGAGTTCAAGGTCACACTGAGAACAGAGCCAGGCATGATGGCACACACCTTTAATCCCAGCACTAGGAAGTAAGTAAGATGTCAGGGCACAGAAAGGTATATAAGGTGTGAATAAACAGGAGGTCTCTTTTGAGCCTGAGGATTTCATAGAGGTAAGAATGTGGCTGGTTTGTTCTATTTCTCTGATTTTTTCAGCTTCACCCCAATATCTGGCTCTTTTTGTTTTTTATTAATAAGACCGTTTAGCAATTCATGTTACAGCCCACAGTTGAGAGGCTTTTTTTTAAGACTTTGGATTTTTAAAGAGATTATTTTAAAGAAACTGAAATTGACCAAGGCGATGAATAAGAAATAAAGGGTTGTGGCTTAATAGTAATGTATTTGTGTGCCAACTTGACAAGGGGTCAGGTGTACTGGCTGGTTTTGTGTGTCAACTTGATACAAGCTATAGTCATCAGGGAGGAAGGAGCCTTAGCTGAGCAATGCCTCCATGAGATCCAAATGTAAGGCATTTTCTCATTTAGTGATCAACTGGGGAGGGCTTAGCCTACTGTGGACTATGGTCCTGGGTTCTGTAAGAAAGCAGGCTTGAGTAAGCCATGGGAAGCAAGCCACTAAGCAACATCCCTTCATGGCCTCTGCATCAGCTCCGCCTCCAGGATCCTGCCTTGTTAGAGTTCCTGTCCTGACTTCCTTCAGTGATGAACAGCAATGCTGAAGTGTAAGCCAAATAAACCCTTTCCTCCTCAACTTGCCTTTTGGTCACAGTGTTTCGTCAAAGCAACAGAAATACTAACTAAGGCAGAGTCCCACAAAATCCCCAAGCTAAACAACCATAACACATTGCAGAGAACCTAGTGTAGATCCATGCAGGCTCCATAATTGCTCCTTCAGTTTCTGTGGGCCCCTATGAGCCCCGCTTAGTTGATTCAGAGGGTCATGGTTTCCTAGTGTACTAGACCTCTCTGTCTCCTACAATTTCTCCTCCTCTTCTCCATCAGGTTCCCTGAGGTCCAAGGGGAGGGACCTGATGGAGATCTTCCCTTTAGGCTCTCTCAGCCTTACCTTTGTCTGTAGGTCTCTGTGTCTTCTCCCATCTGCTGAGGGAGGAAACTTCTCTGATGATGACTGGGCTAGGCACCAATTATGTTTGTTTTTCTGGGTCTGGGTGGACATACTTGGGATGACTTTTTTTTCCCTAGTTCCATCCATTTGCCTGCAAATTTCATGAAGCCATTTTCTTTCCTTTTCTCTTCTTTTCCTTTCTTTTCTTACCTTTTCTTTTCTTCCCTTCATTCCTTCCTTGCTTCCTTCCTTTCTTTAAACAGCAGAAAAATACTCCATTGTGTAAATGTACCACATTTTCCTTATCTATTCTTTGGTTAACAGACATCTAGGTTGTTTCCAGTTCCTGGATATTATGAATAAAGCAACTATGACATAGTTGAGCAAGTGTCCTTGTGGTATGACGGAGCATCTTTTGGGTCTTGAGGTAGATCAATTTCCAACTTCCAAGGGAACCGCTCTATGAATTTCCATGGTGGTCTTAAGTTTACAAGTTTGCGTTCGCACCTTGCTCCACATCCTCCCTAGCATGAGCTGTCACTTGTGTTATTGATCTTAGTCATTCAGACAGGTATAAGATGGAATCTCAGAGTCATTTTGATTTGCAGTTCCTTGGTGGCTAAGGATGCTGACCATTTTTTAAAGTGTTTCTCAGCCATTTGAGATTCCTCTATTGAGAATTCTCTGTTTAGATCTGTACCCCATTTTAAACAGGATTAATTGGTTTATTGATGTCTGATTTCTTGAGTTCTTTATCTATTTTGGATATTAGCTCTCTGTCTGGTGTGGAGTTGCTGGAAAGCCTTTCCCATTCTATAGGCTGCTGTTTTGTCCTGTTGACTGTGTCCTTTGCAGAAGCTTTTCAGTTTCATGAAGTCCCATTTATTAATTGTTGATCTTAGTGCCTGCACTATGGGTGTTCTGCTAAGAAAGTTGTCTCCTGTGACAAGGCATTCACATCTATTTGTTTGTGTTTGTGTAACTGTTTATGTTTGCCACCTAGTTACTGAATAAGATTGATTAAATCATTCTAGAGCATTTTTTTTTTCAAAAAACAGAAAGACTTGTTTTAGTTAAAGGTTTTTTTTTTTTACTTGTTTTCATGTAACTGTGGAAAACCATAGTGGGTTTATAAGTACTTTAGTCAATTATATTCTCAATCATCTAAATGTTACTTCCTGTTAAACATATTTGTCACCAGGCTTATAAAAACCAAAATTATTTGATCCAGTGCATATGTTTTATGTATTTCTCTATCAGAAATGAAAATATTGAAACCAATATTTTAGATGTTCCCAGAAGTATGATATTGTCACACTAGGCCTCATGCCTGATGAACACATTCCCTGGAGCTAACCTGCATTCTCAGGGTTTTAATTGATATTTTCATGAAACTGGGATACTAGATATCATAAAAATATTTTGGGAAAAATAAGTATAGACAACTTACATGTTTATAAATTAGAATTAGGGGTCACGATAGGTTAATATTGGTGTTGGGTGTGTTTTCAAATATTAATTTATTCATTTTGTAACGTGTGTTCAGTGATCACTCAATTCATTTGGTTCATTCCTATTTGTGATATTTAAATTATTAATAGCTTGCAAGTCCCTGTAGTATGCCATGCAATCACTGCATTTCTTTCCCCTCTTTAAGCTATATTTTTACAAATATAGCCAGTTGAGGGATGTTATCGCAGACCTTATATATTTGTTGGCACACGTATTACTTTCTGTTGAGGTTGTTCAAAAGCAAAGCTTTTTTTTTTTGTGAAATCCTGAGATATGTCCAAAATACCAACGTTGATGAATATTTTAAATTAATACTGATGGACTAGTATTGTTCACATGCCAGCGTTGTTAGTTCCTTTTCCATATCGTATCAGTCAGAGTTATTCCTTCTGCCTCTGACAACACCAGCAGATCTTCTAAGCACCTACATTTGTTTCTTATATTTTCTGCATCTCATTAATGAACACTTCTCAGTGTATAGTAGTACACGGACTATTCTGTGCTAAACCAAATCCTCCAAGGATTTTTCTGACATTTAAAATGATGTTCTTCTACAACACTGAAAACTCTCCTTTATGTCAAATTCCCAGTGTATAAATTACACAGCTAAAGATGAGATACCAGCATGTTGGGCTCCTTTCTCTATGGACATTTTGTAACATTTTTCTTGGGTTGGGGGGGGAGAAGAGCTGTAGCTGTATGGTACAATGTACAATGTCTGTTCTACACTGAACATCAGAAAATAAGCTTAGGGAAATATCACTGTCTTTCAACTCTGATGTGATGCCTCATAGTTTTTTTTAAAAGCCTTTGCAAAATGAAATTCTTTTCCTCTGTTAAGCATGAGCTTGACTCATACCTTTTGTTAATCCACTAGCCCATGGCTGACCATGGTTGTGTAAAATGGCACAAAAGAAAAATAAAACTATAACAATATTTTCCTTGTATGTGAAGATATCAGAAGTTTTCATGGCTTCATTAGCATAGCTCTTGAAATCCCTCATCAGATTTCCATATTTTACCTTAATTATTGAAAAAATCATCCCCAGATTCCTAGAAAGGTTTAACAGATTTCAGGAGACCCTGGTTAAATACACACTTTCGTGTTTCTGAGATCTTCCCATTCAGTCCACTTTATATCAGGGTTCTTAGAAAGCAAACAAACAAACAAACAAACAAACACTGCTTTTAAGGGAGAGATATATGTATAGCAAAATGGGAACAAAAGGGAATCACAGATAAACCCAAAAGAAACACAAACTATAGTAGGTGATATATTGTAAACAAAATTAGTGAAACCTGAATTAAAGTCAAAGACATGGGCTTATGTTTAGATTGGAATTTGTTGCTGTCATTGTGACAGGTATAAATCTGTAAAAATCAGTGTAGCAGGTGAATTCTCAAATGGCTGTTCTAAGTTTCTAAGACATTTAATCTTTCACTGGGTTTTATTTTTCAACGTCATGGAATTGGGTAAAGTGTGTAGTCATTCTTCCTCAATATTTTGTCTGTTTGCTCATTTTCTTTGTGCACTACTTTCCGTGACAGATACCATGGACTTAGCTATTTCATCGTGCAGATATTTTGTAGCTCTCTCATGTAGGAAAATACAGAGTGAAGTTTACCCAATTTCCTTACTAATACATCTATAGGCATATAAATACTCTTGAAGTATAGTTTCAAGTTTTTAAATGTACAAAAATCAAAACAAATGGCTATTTTAGGAACATGAAAAGGGGTAGAATCCACGAAGTTTCTAAGTGTGCAATGATCATTCAAAGTCAGTTCTTTTGGAAATAAAATGCCAGTCATTATTTCTATAGTCCACCTTTTGAATTTGTGGATTAAAGTTTACTTTAGAGACATTTTAGGTTATGTGATTCTCAGTATTGTAAGAGAATTCAAACAGTGTTATTGGGGGAAGAGTTTATTCTGTAGAATAAAATATAAATCTTAGCATGGAGAGACACAATGTTCAATGAATAAATGGTAAAGAAACTTCAGGCCAATCTAGCCAGTGATTTTCCTACCAGACTCCCAGGTCTTCATGTCACATCAGCTACGTTGCAAGCACAGACTTTTCTCTGCATACAAACCTTGGGAAATTTAGTCTGCTTCCCCACCTTTTTCTTTTTCTTTTTTCTTTTTTTTTTTTTTGCCTTGGCTAGTATTCACTGTACATATTATACTCTCTGGAAAGGTATTTGAAGTAAAAATCACATACTTGGATATAGGTACACAATTAGAAGGTTTGGGTTTCTACATATTTTTAAGTAGAAAGGAGAGACCCAATGTCCTTGTTACATTTTTTATATTCACTCAACCACACAATTCTTTTAATTCATGTTAAAAATACTTGCACACAGACCTGAGGTACCTACACTTTATGCTCTGTAGTTGCTGGTCATCCCTTCCAGGTCACTGCTCATTTCTACTTTGTACCTCTCTGCATGATGATGTTACCAAAGTGTTAGTTTCCACTTCTTGATTCCCGAGGAGAAACAGACAAGATACAGTTGCTCCAAGGACTCATTCAACAATGCATATGAAACACGTGACAAGGCCTGCTATAGTCTGCACTCCAGTAAATGACAGACTTGGGCCTTTACTCTTTGAAATTCTCTAATGCATAATTGTTGGTTGTTTTTGCTCTTTTGGGAGGCCCATCACCAAGCTCCCAAATAAATTACACACAGAGGCTTATTCTTAATATTAAATGCCTGGTTTTAGCTTGACTAATTTCTTGCTAGCTTTTCTTAACTTTAAATTATCCCATTTACCTTTTGCCTCTGGGCTTTTTCCTTTTCTTACTTCTGTATATCTTACTTTCACCCTTACTGGGTGGCTGGACCCTGGCATTCTTCTCTCCTTGTTCTCTTGCTCCTGTTTTTTTTTAATTGACATTTTAAAAAATTATATTTGTGTTTTAATTTTACATATCAGCCATGGGTTCCCCCTCTCCTCGCCCCTCCTGCCCCTGCCCTCACCTTCGCCTGAGCCCCTCCCCTCCATTCCCCACCTCCTCCAGGGCCAAGACTCCCCTGGGGATTCATTTCAACCTGGTGGATTCAGTACAGGCAGGTCCAGTCCCCTCCTTCCAGACTGAGCAAAGTGTCTCTGTGTAAGCCCAAGGTTCCAAACAGCTAGCTCATGCACTAAGGACAGGTCCGGGTCCCACTGCCTGGATGCCTCCCAAACAGTTCAAGCTATTCAATTGTCTCACTTATCCAGAGGGCCTGGTCCAGCTGGGGGCTCCACAGCCTTTGGTTCATAATCCATGTGTTTCCATTTGTTTGGCTATTTGTCCCTGTGCTTTTCCAATCTTGATCTCAATAATTCACGCTCTTACAGTCCCTTTTCTTTCTCAGCAATTGGACTCTTGGTGCTCCACCTGGGGCCCAGCTGAGGATCTCTGCATCCACTTCTATCAGTTATTGGATGAGAGTTCCAGGATGACAGTTAGGGTGTCTGGCCATCTGATCACCAGACTAGGTCAGATCAGGCTATCTCTTGACCATTGCCAGCAGTCTACAGAGGATTTATCATTGTGGATTTCTGGGGACCTGTCCAGCACTCTGCCTATACCTTTCTCATGTGGTCATCATTTATCATTGTCAGTTATTCCTTGTTCTCCCTTTCTGTTCCTGATCCAGTTGGGATCTCCTGCTCCCCTAAGCTTTGTTTTCCTCAAACCTTGCCCTTCATTACTCCCACTGTCGTCCAGGTTGTTCATGTAGATCTCATCCATTTCTCTGTCATTGGGGGATCCCTGTGTCCTTCCTAGGGCCCTGTTTTCTAGGTAGCCTCCCTGGAGTTGTGTAGCAGTCTAGTCATCTTTTACATCTAGTATCCTCCTATGAGTGAGTACATACCGTGTTTGTCCTTCTGAGTCTGGGTTACCTCACTCAGGATGATTTTTTCTAGATCCATCCATTTGCCTGCAAACCTCATGATGTCATTGTTTCTCTGCCGAGTAGTACTCCATTGTGTATATGTACCATATTTTCTTTATCCATTCTTCAGTTGAAGGGCATCTAAGTTGTTTCCAGGTTCTGGCTATAACAAACAATGCTGATATGAACATAGCTGAGCAAATGCCCTTGTGGTATGATTGAGCATTCCTTGGGTATATGCCTAAGAGTGCTACAGCTGGGTCTTAGGGGAGATAGATTCCCAATTTTCTAAGGAAGCACCATATTGATTTCCAAAGTGGCTGTACAAGCTTGCATTCCCACCAGCAGTGTAGGAGAGTTCCCTTTGCTCCACATCCTCTCCAGCATAAGCTGTCTTCTGTGTTTTTGATCTTAGCCATTCTGACAGGTGTAATGTGGTATCTCAGAGTCATTTTGATTTGCATTTCCCAGATAATTAGGGATGTTGAACAATTCCTTAAATGTCTTTCAGCCATTTGAGCTTCCTCTGTTGAGAATTCTCTGTTTAGTTCTATAGCCCATTTCTTAATTGGACTGTTGGGCATTTTGATGTCTAATTTCTTGAGTTCTTTATATATTCTGGATATCAGCCCTCTGTCAGATATGGGGTTGGTGAAGACCTTTTCCCATTCTGTAGACTGTCGCTTTGTCTTGTTGACCATGTCCTTTGCTCTACAAAAGCTTCTCAGTTTCAACAGGTCCCACTGATTGATTGTTTCTCTCAGTGTCTGTGCTACTGGTGTTATATTTAGAAAGTGAACTCTGGTGCCAATGCATTCAAGAGTACTTCCTACTTTCTCTTCTATCAGGTTTAGAGTAACTGGATTTATGTTGAGGTCTTTGATCCACTTGGACTTAAGTTTTGTGCATGGTGACAGATATGGATCTATTTGCAGCCTTCTACACATTGACATCCAGTTATGCCAGCACCATTTGTTGAAGATGCTTTCTTTTTTCCATTGTACATTTTTAGCTTCTTTGTCAAAAATTATATGTTCATAGGTGTGCGGATTAATGTCAGGGTCTTCAAATCAATTCCATTGATCCACATGTCAGTTTTTAAGCCAGTACCAAGCTGTTTTTATTAGGGTAGCTCTATAGTAGAGCTTGAGGTCAGGGATTGTGATGCCTCCAGAAGTTGTTTTATTGTAGAAGATTCTTTTGGCTTTCCTGGGTTTTTTGTTTTTCCATATGAAGTTGAGTATTATTCTTTCCAGGTCTGTGAAGAATTGTGTTGGTAATTTGATGGGGATTGCATTGCATCTGTAGATTGCTTTTGGTAAGATCGCTATTTTTACTATGTTAATCCTGCCTTTCCATGAGCATGGGAGATCTTTCCATTTTCTGACATCTTCTTCAATTTCTTTTTTTAAGGACTTAAAGTTCTTGTCAATTAGGTCTTTCACATGCTTAGTTAGAGTAATCCCAAGATATTTTATATCATTTGTGGCTATTGTATAGGGTGATGTATCTCTGATTTCCTTCTCAGCCTGTTTGTCTATTGTATATAGGAGGGCTACTGATTTTTTTTAGTTGATCTTGTATCCTGCTATGTTGCTGAAGGTGTTTATAAGCTGTATCAGTTCCTTGGTTGAATTTTTGGGGTCACTCATGTATACTGTCATGTCATCTGCAAATAGGGAATGCTTGACTTCTTCCTTTCCAATTTGTATCCCCTTGATCTCTTTATGTTGTCTTATAGCTCTGGCTAGAACTTCAAGTACTATATTGAATAAGTATGGGGAGAGGGGACAGCCTTGCCTTGTTCCTGATTTTAGTGGTATTGCTTTGAGTTTCTCTCCATTTAATTTGATGTTGGCTGTTGGCTTGCTGTAAATTGCCTTTATTGTGTTTAGGTATGTTCCCCGTATTCCTTATCCAAGACCTTTATCATGAAAGGGTGTTGGATTTTGTCAAATGCCTTTTCTGTGTCTAGTGAGATGATCATGTGTTTTTTTTTTCTTTGAGTTTGTTTATATGGTGTATTACATTGACAGACTTTCATATGTTGAACCACCCTTGCATCCCTGGGATGAAGCCTACTTGATCATGGTGGATAATTGTTTTGATGTGTTCTTGGAGTCTGTTTGTCAGTATTCTATTGAGTTTTTTGTTTGTTTGTTTGTTTGTTTGTTTGTTTGTTTGGTTTTTCAAGACAGGGTTCCTCTGTGTAGCTTTGCACCTTTCCTGGAACTCACTTGGTAGCCCAGGCTGGCCTCGATCTCCCAGAAATGTGCCTGCCTCTGCCTCCCAAGTGCTGGGATTAAAGGCATGTGCCACCACCGCCTGGCAAAAATCTTATTTCTTTTATTTTTGGAGCTGAGGATCGAACCCAGGGCCCCGTGCTTTCCAGGCAAGTGCTCTACCACTGAGCTAAATTTCCAACCCCCTTTTTGAGTATTTTTGCATCAATGTTCATGAGGGAGATTGGTCTGTAGTTAGTTGTCTTTCTTTGTTGCATCTTTGTTTGGTTTAGGAATCAGGGTAATTGTAGCCTCATAGAAGGAGTTTGGTAACATTCCTTCTGCTTCTATTGTGTGGAACAATTTAAAGAGTATTGGTATTAAGTCTTCTTTGAAGATCTGGTAGAATTCTGCACTGAAACCATCTGGTCCTGGGCTTTTTTTGGTTGGGAGACTTTTAATGACTGATTCTATTTCCTTGGGAGTTATTAGACTATTTAAGTGGTTTATCTGGTCTTGATTTAACTTAGGTATGTGGTACCTATCCAGGAAATTATCCATTTCTTTTAGATTTTCCAGTTTTGTGGAGTAGAGGTTTTTGAAGTATGACCTGAAGATTCTCTGGATTTCCTCATTGTCTGTTGTTATGTCCCCCTTTTCATTTCTGATTTTGTTAATTTGGATGCTCTCTCTCTGTCTTTTGGTTAGTTTGGATAAGGGCTTGTCTATGTTATTGATCTTCTCAAAGAACCAACTCTTTGTTTCATTAATCCTTTGTATTGTTCTCTTTGTTTCTATTTTATTGATTTCAGCTCTCAATTTGATAATTTCCTGGTGTCTGTTCTTCCTGAGAGACCTCTTGCTCCTTTTTTTTCTCCTTTCAAATTTCTCATTCTCTCTGCCTGCCAGCCCCACCTATCCTTTCTCCTGCCTTGCTATTGGCTCTTCAGCACTTTTATTAGACCATCAGGTGTTTTAGACAGGTACAGTAACACAGCCTCACAGAGTTAAACAAATGCAGTGTAAAAGAATGCAACACATCTTTGCATCATTAAAACAAACATTCCACAGCATAAACAAAGGCGTCACATCTTAAAATAATATTCCACTGCACATAATTCCACTATTTAAATATAGACTACAAGGGACACAACTTTCTTTATGCAATGAAGTAATTCCACACCTGTAAGAATAAACTATTATGATTCCGTAGAGAGGTCTAGAAGTTTTAAAGAAGAGATATCATTTCAGTTGAGTTCCGAAGGCAGCAGACCACTCAATTTAAGGAATATGAGCAGTTATTTACATTAAAATAACAGTATTATAAATAGCACATGCCATTCAGAATCAGACTGAAGCAAAGCTCTTAGGCAATGCCAATTTAGACATGTGTGCTACAGCAGACAGCTTGTGTTATTTTTGCAGTTTCTAAAAAAAGACTGTCAGGAATAGCATTTCAGAAATATTTCAAAAATAGCATTCTTGTTTCTTATGAATCTATATGTTGTATCCTTATGGAGATGGTAATATTGAGAATACTAACATCAAATTCTAATTCTGGGAAATCTGCTGTCTCAGTTCCAGTAATAAAGGATATTGATCCAACTTCAGATCAAATATCATCTAAGACAAATCAGAGATTGTGTTTTTATCTAGAACAGCATCAAGGTAGCTGATCATCCCTTATTAAATGGAGGGACGGACGATGAGTCATGTGTGTGGAATGTTCGTGCAGGCTCATTCCAATTCCTCTGAGGAAAACCCTGTAATTGGCACCAATTAGTCCTCTTGTTGGCAGTTTTACTAAGCCATCTGAAATTTAATAAACAGAGAACGAAATGCATGCTCAGTGAAAGACAGTCGGCTTGGACATCTAGGCACACTGATTAGCAAATTGGCAGCTGGCATTCTCCCCCTCTCTTCAAATATTGACTTAATGCTTTTGTCCCCTTTATCAGCATACGACTTCATTTTCACTTCAAAATGAGTTAATTTCTCCTAAATAAATAGTTATATGGTGGTTTCATACTGTCCCTTTGTGTATACTTTGGTACTAATTCATGTGTTACAGAAAAATGGGGAAACCCCAGGATACTACCGGCTGCTTGAAAGTAACACACAGTAAACAGAAGTATGATCTTCGAAAAGTTGATCGGGTACCACAAATGTTAATTTAGTCATGGAAATTAGGGCTATTCACTGGGAGATTCTGAACAGCGTTTTCCTATTAAGGGTTCAAGTTTGGACACAGGAGACCTCAATCATTCCCTAATTCAATAGTGAGTTAAAATGAGAATCTGGACCTCAGAGAAATTGCGTTAAAAATTAATTTTCCTTTTTTCCCCTAAAAACTTTGCCTAGCACCATGTTTTTATATTTGGATTTTACCAACATCCTTAAGTTCAATGCTAAAGATAATTTATCAGTTTAAATATGTCACAATAATATAATTTGAGTAAGCAGTAACCATATTAAGGAAAATAATGGTAAAATTCATCTGTTTTGCTTAGTCAGTTTGCAATGAAAGACAATTTAAAATTATTTGTGATCACTAAATAATTGATTTCAAGATATATTTTAATTTAATTTTGACATGTTCTTATAAATTCTTCCCACCGCCTTTGGTTTTCTTTCAAGATAGGGTTTTCCTGTGTAACACTTTTGGCTGCTCTGGAATTCATTTTTTTTTTTTTTTTTTCATTTTGTAGACCAGACTGGCCTTGAACTCATAGAGATCTGCCTGCCTATTCCTTTCAAGTGCTGGGATTAAAGGTGTGTGCTACCACTGTTTGGCATAATATAAATTCTTATTCCTTTATTTTCTCTACAAAGCACAAATGTTAATACTGAATCTGGCTACAGAGTTCCAGGAAAGGCACAAAGCTACACAGAGAAACCCTGTCTCGAAAACCCCCAAAATAACAACCAACCAAGCAACAACAAAAACATTTAAAGTTCACCTTAAATCTGCTGATCAATGTCATGCACATTGATAAAATATACTATAATGTCAACTAGTTTGGAATTAGTTTGTTTTCTGTATTTCTAGTAAACTACAACAGTGTTTGTCAATGAGCAATATTGATCAGTGTGTAAGAGGCATACCGTGTAGATACTTCCATTTATTTTAGCCATGTGCCAGGAACAACTCAACATTTTCAACCAACACTGCCAAGAGATCCATGGCACAGACCAATAGTTAAAGCTGAGCCTAGGGCCACTGTGGTTCAGAGGTGGTCTTGTTGCCCTAAGGTCCCTTTGTTGAGAACTTGTTCCTCAGTGAGACAACCCTGGATGCTGGGAGAACTTTTGGAACAGAACCTAGCCTAAGTGGCTGGGGAGCATGGCTCTGGAAGAGAATAGGGCAGATCTCAGAGGATTCTAGAGACAGCATTGTTTTAAAGGAGCAAGCCTCATCCCCTCACCTTTCTTTGGTTTCCTTTCTTGTGACGGGCACTGTTCCCCCACCTAGATTCTTCCTTAAAATGACCCTTTTCCATGTGACACAGCCACAAGGCCTCACCACGGTAGAGCTAACACTGTGCTCTATCTTTGTATCTCCAGAACTGTGATCTAAATAAACATGTGTTTTCAAAGTTCCCAGCTTCAGTTATTTACTTTCAGAATTGAAAACTGTACTAAATGAAGAGCTACCTTTGCTAAGTGGAGATGAAAATGATATACAGCCACTTATATTTTTGGCATGTAGTCCAGTGACTGATAGACACTAAAGTGTGAAACACAGCGTCAGCAAGGTATTGATGTTTAAACTTATGTAAACATTTGTGAAACTTACAAAATTCTCACCTGGAAATCATTTGAATCAATCCTGTCCTATAACACTTGAGTATAATGGGCTGAGTTCAGTATCCTAGTACTGTAGGAAAATCCCCCTGAAACACATGTGACTTGTAGAGTTTTTACAGGGCATGACCCACCTTGACTCTGGGGTCTGTCTTCCAGTCCACTGCCCTGGATTTTAATCATGTCTTACAGCTGTTCTTACCCCTTGCACTACAAGGACTCAGGGGCCATACATTAGTCTTCTTTTATTCCTGCTTAAGCACTTTGTCTCATCCTCAAATCTCTCAGGCCTCTTTTCTGTGATCTTCCCATTTTATTTATGCAAAGCACATTTGTTCTTCACACACTCTATGTATAGTCCAATTCTCGCAGTGTTCTGCTAAATGAACAGGTCCCTCCAAGGTCACTGTGAAATAACAGTGTTGGTCTTGTACCTTTACCACTGGCAACTGGAAAGGGTTTAATAGAGCCTTAGAAGACAGAATGACCTTCATCAACTTTGGTTTTAATGGTGTTAGGTTTTTTTTTTTTTTTTTTTTTTCTGAGATAGCACATTGATCTTTTCTAGAAGTCCTGTGGCTGCACTGCGGAGGTCAGATTTCATAAAAACGGCAAGTTATCATTACTACTGAGGGCACAGTACCTTTCAGGCAGCAAAATCAATGCATTGTGTCTTGTAGCTTGTGCGAAGGAAACACCACACACACACACACACACACACATGCACATGCACCCGCACACACATGCATACACACAGAGGAATGGATGAATTTAGAAGCTTCCATATGGTAGAAGAAAACCAAAGGCAAATATACCCATGATTGTAATAGAGGTAGCTCATGAGAGAAACTGGGGATAAATAATTCTAAGCTACATAGAAATACTTCTCAGGATAACGTTTCCTGAGTGGTTTCTGAGATAGTCAGATCCTTACAACTGTAAATATTAAAGAAGCTGGGCAATCCCAATCAGACTACAGTACTGTTTATTCATTTTCAAGGTCTACAGGCTCAAATTTCACTTGGAATCCACTTTGGTCATTATCCCTAGAGACTAACTTTCTGTGACAGATCATTTCTCCTTCCCCAAGCCTTTGTCCTCAGCTTATTAGGTGATTTGCAATTTCTAAAAGAATTTAAGAGAAATTCTGAAAACTGAAAGGCTTTTTGTAGTTAGGTGGCTGAATTTTAGCTTTTAGTTTCTACTGGTATCATAGCACATGGAAAAGATGTAAGCTACTGGTCCATATGTGATAAATCTAAACCAGCATCAATGCATTCTCTCAAAGGGTGCTTTGCAATACCTAATACATGATAACACATGGGTAATTTCTCTTAAGTTTCTGTTTCTGTGATTAAACTCTAACTAAAAGCAACTTGGGAAGGAAAGAATTTACTTCACCTTATAGCTTCTAGGCCAATCACAAAAGGAATTCAGGACAGGAACTTAAGGAGGGAACATAGAGGCAGAAATGAAGCACAACCCTTGGAAGAATGCTGCTTATTGGCTTGCTTCCCTTGGCTTGCTCAGCTACCTTTCTTATATACTCAGGCCCACTTGCCCAGGGATGGCACCACCCATACTGGCCTGGGTCCTCCTGGATCAATTAGCAGTTAAGATGATGTGTCAAAGACAAAGACACAGAAGGTAATCCTTCTCTCTTCCCAGGTATACCTAGGTTTGTGTCTAATAGACAAAATCTATGTCAAAATGTGTATGTATGATGAAAACATTTTATCCAATATTATTTGCTGAATCTTTATTACTCCTGATTGTAGTGGGTAGCCTTCCCAGCCTTGGCCTGGAAGTTCCAACTCCATTGAGGCTTTGGTAATGGTCATGCCCACAAGGCTGGGCTGAGGGAGGAATCAGAAGACCCAGGATCGAGAGGAGAGGCTTCTCGGTTCCAGGACCCTGGACACTGGAGGTAGACTGAGCAGAGTTCTCCAGAGAACACCACCGGACTGCACCATACCTTTCCCTCTGATGTGAAGAGCCCTCTGATGTGAGACAGAAGGAAACCAATTATAAGGGACCATTGTCTTCAAGATTCTAATTTTCTCCATGCTTACTCTTGATTTCTCGGAATACTTTCTTACATGTCATGTCATCTTTAAATCCAAACCTTCCATTCTGATAAAAATAAGTTTTTCCAATAGCAATCTCTGAAGTCTCCAGAAGGAAGATGGGGCCCCAACAACAACAACAACTCTACCCAGTCCAGAATGATGCCATGGTAATCATCATCATACTACACTTCTTGCCAGAATTTCAGATAATCTTACCCATTACTCTAAGAGTTGCTGCAGAATCTACAGTTAGTATAACTGAGATTTAACTATCTGAGCTTTCTCACAATACCCAACAGAGATACCATTGCCCCCTAAATAGCAGGAAGCAGTTCTAAGAAAATGACGCCCCTTCTCCCTAAGGTTTCATATTTCTCAGGGTGATGGATGATGATTCTAGGGTTGGGGGTGGAAGAAACTGTTAAACTCAGTACTCTCCTTAAGGAAAGAAAATATGTCTCAAAAAAAAGGGAAAAGAAGAAATGGAATGGATAGGTATAAGATATTATGGTAGACTATTATATACATTAGTAAACAAATTTAGTAAAATAGCAGCCTTAGATAATTTGCACTGTAATTTGCACTGTTGTGAATTCTTATATGTTGATACAAATATAAACTTTTTATATTCCTATTTAAGATAATTTGTATATTGATACAAACATAAATTTATATCTATCATACTGTATGTATGTTCTACTTCTGTTTAAGATATTATGTATACTGATATATATTTAGGATTATTATAATGTTGCATATTGCACTATACATTCCTACCTCTGTTAAAGATATTTTGTGTATTTTCACAATTTTAAAGTCATTGTCCTTTTACTGTACATTTGCTTACAAACTGTTTGTCTTATTTACATGAAGCTTTAGTCCTTAGGTTGTTTAGGTAGATAAGACTTACAGATTTATTGTCACCTATGCTTGTCATCTCTATAATTATGTTAGTTAGGTTATCCAGATTTATCAATACATAGGTCAGATGGACAGGTAATCTTCAAACACCTCATAGCCCTAAAGAATATGGCATTTAAATAACTTAGAATTCTGTTGACGTGAGAGACAATTACTCCTGGCAGCACCAATTTGATCCCGAGAGAATGTTGGGCTTCTAAGACATTTACATTTGGAAGTTTGTCTTCTTGACACAAAATGGTCTACTGGGCAAAGAACTGCCCTTGCCTCAACTGCTGACAGTACGAATGCTGTCCTTTCTGGACAAGCGGGACACAAGGAAAGTGACCACTGTACTTTGCCAAGACAAGGTAAGATGGTCTTTCAGAATTCCTGCTTCTGAAAATGGTCTGTCAGATACTCTAGGCCTGTAGCCAATTTGAATGCACCAACGATGCTGAGAAACATTAGGTGACTGTACAGGCTGCCAGCTGTCTCTACTCTTGCAAGACTCCCAAAAGTTGCTTGCGTCCTTCTCCCATTTCTCAGGTATTATTCCTTCTCAGGTCTTTGATGAGGTTGAAGACTAGCAGTTATAGTTACAACTTTATATATATATATATTATATTATATATATATATTATATATATATATAATATAATATATATATATTATCTTAGATAGAATATATTAAGTATTAGACTCAGGTTCTTTAGGATAGGACACCTTTTGGAATGATCTTTGTAACATGCCACCCACCCATGCTCTAGACTTCCCTGGGTTTTAGTATGTGTTTTTTGCTTGATATTGTTTGCATTTATTGTAATTCCAACTTATCTAGGTCATTATCCCTCATTACTTCTGGACAATATTTGATAACCATTTCTTTGTATATAGTCTTGTATTAGATTAGAACCTTCTTATTTAGACAAAAGGGGGAGATGTAGTGGGTAGCCATCCTAGCCTTGGCCTGGAAGTTCCAACCCCCATTGAGGCTTCAGTAATGGTCACGCCCACAAGGCGGGGCTGAGGGAGGAAGCTGAAGACCCAGGATCGAGAGGAGAGGCTTCTCTTAGTTCTGGGACCCTGGACACTGTAGGTAGACTGAGCAGAGTTCTCCAGAGAACACCGCCGGACTGCGCCATACCTTTCCCAGACCCTGCAACCTATCCCTTCATTTGTAAGTTACCCCACAAAATAAACCTCCCTTTTAACTATGTGGAGTGGCCTTAATAATTTCACCAATATCTTATTGCCTTCTGCCATGTCCCATCTTCTTTCTTTCTGCAATTATTCTTAACATTTTCTACTAAGTTTGATACCCACATACTGCTCTTCTAGCAAATGGTCTCACCTTTCATCTAACTGAGTACAAAGTCATGTCCTGAGTGAAAAACCTGTTGACCTATCCTCCAGTGGTCCTTATATTAGATGTGTCTCTTAATTTATAAAAAGGATTATTTTCCTTTCATTTAAGGAGTATACTCTTGATTTTACTTAATCTCAGCTTTCCTAGGATCCTTGTTAGTCTTTAATCTCTAGTGTCCCCAACAGCTTCAGTCTCCCTTTGTCTAGCATTTTCTAATCTATATAGACAATGGGAAATGCTTCCTACTTGAAGTCAGGCAAATCAACTGAGCAATGCCATCCTCTGGATTTCCATCCTCAGTCTTGACTCTGCCTTCTCTTCTCATTCAATTTCTTTTGAAGTAATTAATTTCTATCACAGGTATCTGTGACAACTAATAAATCTCCAGCCTAGCCCATTTCTGTTTCATCATTCTGGTGAAACTTGCTTTGTGCAGTTCTTGAACTAAGATGATAGCTGGAAGCTTATACACTTGTGCTATAGGCATTTAGTTAGGATGACATTCTGAATCTGTGCCTTCCAACTCTAGGATGCCCCTTCCTAGACTTAGAACAACAGTTAAGAGGACAATTTGGATTCCTGAAGTCCCCAGTTCAGCAGAGACTTATTCATTAAGTTTCACTTAACAGTCAGCAGTGACTTACACTCAGCACTACTTTATGTTTTCTTCAGGGTTTAATTAACACACATGCACGAGAACACACACACACACACACACACACACACAAACACACACCTTACATTTTTTCAAATATTTTGTTTTATCTCTATTCTCTCTCTCTCTCTCTCTCTCTCTCTCTCTCTCTCTCTCTCTCTCTCTCTCTCTCTCTCTCAACCTGTGTCTTAGTCAGGGTTTCTATTGCTGTGCTATAACATCATGAACAAAAACAACTTGGGAAGGAAAGGGTTTATTTCATCTTGGAGCTCTCAGGTCACACTCCCTCACTGAGGGAAGTCATGACAGGAACTCAAGACAGGATACTGAATGCAGGAACTGAAGCAGATTCTGTGGAGGAGTGCTGCATTCCGGCTTTCTGAGCCTGCTTTCTTATATCGCCCAGGGCCATCTGTCCAGGAGTGGCATCTGTGGAAGGGGCCCACCCACATCAATCATCATTCACGAAAATATACCACAGAGTTGCCAACAGGCCAATCTGGTGGGGGCATTTTCTCAATTGAGCCCCAAAGGACTCTAGCTGGTGCCAAATTGACATGAAAAACTTGCCAGCACAGGTTGTTTATGTTGCTATAATAGATGTTTTATGCATACATAGAAAGATGTGTATGACTCAAAAGAAGACTCATCATCAGAGTAAGTTTGTTCTAGCTCAGATCAAGTGTTTGTTTCTCCAATGATAAGAATAAACTATCATTAAAGAAACTCTTTCAATAGATTGTGGTGTTCACTCAGTCTAAAAAGATATCTAAAATCTATCTATTTAGAATTTATGAAATGCCATTCTTCGAATCACTTCTATTTGTCTCTTTAACAAAATGTTTCATTAAACAGTTGGTAGGGTTGAAAAGATTATCTTATCACTTGGCAAAATGCTTTTTTTTTTTTTATCTTACATACAGTTTGGAATATAGTTGTGCTGTTATAGATAAATGTAGTAGAAATTCACTACATGTGATTTATTCACATGGAAAATAAATACATAACTGTTCCTTTATTTAGAGACATGAGCTGTGATTAGTGGTTATAAAACGAGTAAATAAGTTCATATTAAATATTAAACTTTCATTTAAAAAACTTTTTCAGTGCATCAGAGTTTCTATAGGTTGAGCACTTGAAATATTAAAGCATCGGCATTTTAGAAATCCTTGTTATTGGCATGATGTATAAGGTAAGATTTATGGTAGAAGAAACTGGCATATCCTGTATTTTTTATTTAAAATGTTGGTTATTTATTACCCCAGTCCTTAAAGCCTTTCTTTGGGTGAGGGCTATAAACTGAATAAATAAAACTCCAGGTAGTCCCAAATCTCAAATATTCTCCAGTCCATTTTTCATCTTGTTCCAGGCTGCAGATCAGATGAGAGCTGAAGGCTAGAAAAGCATACCACATAGAAGGCAGTTTCTGGCCAGCCAGAAGTTCAGGAACAAATAAGCAACTTTCTGAAAACAGATTATAGATAAAATGTAGATAAGAAATCTGTGTGTGCTGAAAACTGTGTACAGTGGAGGCAGAATATGGTCATCATGGTTTTCTTTTCACATAAAGTGGTGTGTGTGTGTGTGTGTGTGTGTGTGTGTGTGTGTATACACATGCCTAATTTTAAACTTGTAAATGGGTAGCACACATATCAAACACCTGCTACTTCTAATTCATCAACACCAAGCAAGCAGAAAAAATATGGCCATGTCATTGGAGGTAGTTCTATATTGGAAATTTATTATTTTGACTAATGAAAAGCCTAATGGTTAATGTAAACTCTCAACTTCTGTCTACTCTGGGACCAGTGTGGCGATTATTTCTCCAGTTTTGAAATTCATGTATTTGAACTCTTACAATATAAAACACTAGGTCTAAACAACTAAGTGGATGTCTTGTTTCCCTAGAATGGCCAACATGACCTTAATTAACAAGTTGGTTAATTAGAAAACCAAAACCCAAACCAGAAACCCAAACAAACTATTTACATCAGTTTTTGAAGGGATCACAGCTTAAATCCATCATTTGTACGATGCCTTTCCCAAGTAGTTGAGAAAAGTTTTAAATAGCAGATCTGATTAAACTTGTATCGTTCTCCATACTTTAAAAATTACTACAGTTTTGGCTAAGCCCATATTTGAAGGTTCAGAACTTGGAAGGAGAATAATAGGCGAAAATGACTTTTCATCAACGTCTGTTTATTTTAAACGCCAGCTATCCTCATTAGCTTCAGCTGTCAACTTGACAGAGACCTAGAAGCAACTGGAGATGAGGGCACCTCAAGTGAAGACATATCACCACCAGATTGGCCTGTGGCCAGGTCTGTGATATATTTTCTTCTTTGCTAATTGGTGCACAAGGATCCAGGCCACTGTGGGAGGTCTCGTCCCTAGGCAGGTGGACATGGGCTCTTTAACAAAGGTAGCTGACCAAGACAGAGCAGGAAAACCAGTAAAGTACCATTCTTCCCTGGTGTGTCCTTCAGTGTTCGCTTCTGGATTCCTGCCTTTAGTTCTGCAGTGGCTTAAGAACGGACTGTATGCAACCTCCCACAAGCTACTTTTGTCTTTCTCATTAGGACACCAGCCTTAAAACAATAAAATTTTGGATTTGCCTGTCTACGGATTCAAGCACATCTGGAGGATTGACAACACAGTGGTTGAGGTTCTTACTTGAGAATCGGACCTGCTCTTCTCCATCTTTGTTGTTGTTGGTACATCACTAACCCTCTCAATGATTCGGCTTTCTCATATCTCAAAGGAAGAAGCAAGGAAGCCCTTGATTATATAACTCACCAGTTTCTAAGACTAGAACTCTACTTCCCATAAGAAGAAAACCTAATAATCATAACTCTACCCTAAAATCGAACTCCCAGCCTTAAGAACGAGTGATTGATGTAGATTCTACGCTTGATTAAAAAGCTACAGGAAACCACGAGAGGAGGAAGCCTAGGGAGTGCAACAGAGGCTGGACAGTCACGACTCTTGGCTCAGCATCAGTCACGTTAGCCCAATGAACCTCGCTGATGTCACAAGCGATGAGGCGCTCTCTGCACTTCTAAACTGCCAGTACCCAGGAGCGGTCCAAGGAGGAACTGCTGTCCATCACAGCCTAATACCCACCTTCCAACAGTGTCTGCAAACAGTCATCTGAATCATAAATTACAGAAATTAGTCACAGGGTGCAAATCACCCCTGGAAAAAACTGGTCCAGCTAAGAATGACAAACACAAGGAAACACTTCACAAAGTCCCGATACTATGAAGATGATTTCCCCTTTGTTCAAACTGCACAAATGAAGTTTCTTTACTGCAGGAAACAGACTGTAAGTAACAGTGCATTTTTAAGCATAAATTAACTATTTATGTCTGGTTCCAGTATGGTCAGGTTAGTACATAAATACTTTAGAAACACAGAAGTTCACATTAGTGGAAAAATCCAAGTTTCTCACGTAGCCATTCTTCAGTTAGGTCTTCAGTGTTGCTTATTTCAAATACCTTGGTTAGCCCAGCTGTCTGGACTAGCTTGTTCTTACTCCCAGCATACATCGTCTGCTGCCCAGGCTTGCACCCAACAGGACTGGAGAAGATAAAACACAGAGGGTAGGAAACTCTTCCATCATCATGTTGGTATTTATAACTATACACAATGAAGCGAGGTTGCCGCTCAGGGAGTTCATCTTAAAGTTCATCTGGGGAGATGCCCTCAAGTTCCTCATCCAGTACCACCAGGCGTTTGTCCTTGTCAGTCTTCATTATAATGGCAGCATTGTGGGTTTCTTTTCGAAAACGAAACTTTCCCAGCTTTTCCACTAAATCTTCAGCAACATCACAAACCACCAAAGACTCACTCATTTTCCTTTCAGATGGCCGTCTTTGGCCCGTCGCCATAGGATCTCTAGGGTCCCTTTAAGAATGGCCCCTCCCTTCCTGCCTTGGCTGGCACCCGGCTGAGCCGTCCCCACCTACTAATTTCTTTCATGATGAACTATCATCATTCACATTTGCTTTCAGGGAGTTGTGCCCACCTGAGGTATGGTTCCCAGCACGTTTCATCTCACATCTCAGCCCATCAGTAGAATTGATTCCATAACAATGTCTTTTTTCCCCTCCTAACTTTTCAGGATGAACTGTAAGGTGAAAACATCAGGTTTCCTTATGTGTTCCAACCTTGTTCCGCTTCCAAAGAGAATTGCTATAAATCGGGTTTGGTTTTACTGTAATGTTTACTACAGAAATAAAGTTAGATGAAAACATAGACCTTAAAAACACAACCACAACCATTTCAAAAATGGAAGTAATAAAATTTTAGATTACCTATTAGATATTATATTATCTAACCTAACACTTTATATCCAAGAAGCACTCTCTCTCTCTCAATATATATATATATATATATATATATATATATATATATATATATTCATATATGCCAGTATATCAGTTCATAGGTTTGCAGTTGTTATGTCAGTTTATATAAATTATACAGACTTCCAGATGTCATCATAATATTTATATATCGCTCTGACTACTCTATGTCATTCACTCTGTTGTAGCTTGCTGCTCCATCTGCTCAAAATATACATTTTTATAGGTTTACAATGATGCCATCATCAAATAGCTTGCCACATGCAAAAAACACTAAAATGCCAGCGAGATAGAAACACTAGTCTGTAGTCCACAAGTCTTCATACCCGTCTGCATTTAATTACCTTTTCTTTTTGCTCATATGTAAAGCAGTCTCTTGTGTAAACTTGTGGCTAAGAAATTCTCATAATTATGGTTTTATTGTTGCAGTTTTGTAGTTATAACCACAACAAGATGAAGGACGTCGCCTGAGAACAACAGTCTTTACCAGTAAAAAGTGTTAATTACAACATAAATGATGTCAGGGAAAATATTGGAAAATTCCAGGTTTAATTAGGTCTACCACAGAAATAGAACTGTCACAAGGCTCAGCATTTTGGCAGTTTTAATGCCTGTGTGCATTTTCTTCTTTAAGTGGATCACATATAGAGAGCAAGGAAATGAACATGTCATTTGTTTAAAACATATTGTTTGAGTATATACCCACGCTGGAGTGCAATATTCATTCACAGTATGTTACGTGACAAAATCCTTCCAGCCAATGTTTCCACAGAGATACACAGCCATTCCTTATGCACTGATTCTTCCCTTTCCCAAGATGTGAAGAGACTCTGAGTCTATCTACATATGAGCAGTACTGTAGATATGTCTTCAAGAATGAAACAGTCTGTGCTTTACTTGTATAGGTTTAGTCATCTTGAGATTTGGAAGTTACTATCATCCAAAGAGTAGGACATGTTTTCAGCCCAGCAGAATATTCAAAGCAAATCCCCAAGACTGCAAAGAAGTAGTCTTCCTGCCAACCAGAAGATCTTAATTGCCATAATTAAAATTAAGACTCACTTTTATTAAAAACTGAAGCCCCTGCTGTGAAAGTCATTCCAGTAATGCTATGCAGAACGCGCAGGAGTTGGTAATGCCCAAGGATAAGACAACAATATTACTTTCCCTACTTGCAATGTCAGTGCCTAGTGTCGGGGAGAGTGGCAGGCAAGTCACTGAATTGAGATGTTAAGTAATAACAGTTCCAAATAAGGATGATAAAAAAGGAAAACTTGGGTATGCTTATAGAGTTTTATAGATCCTTTAATCTGCTTAGATTCTGAGCAATGAAGACATTCTAGTTAAAAATAAGACAAAACAACATAAAAAAAACCTTATCTGAGTCTGCCACTACAACTCCAGTACTCAGCAGGAGCTATGCCAACAATTAAATGAGGAACCAGCAGGATCCCTTAAACAAGCCCAGGAAGTAATGAAGGAAGACTCCTCCATGACATGGGATCTGTGTCTTGTAGACTCAAATCAACTGCCATGTTGTATATAGTTCTTGGGGATGCATCATGGTGCTGCAAATGTCTTTCCTGGCTCTATCCAGGCAACAATGTGGTAACCCTGGAAAGTTATGTTTCTCCAGATAAAGTATTTAGATACAGAACATTAAGGTATCTTCTCCCTCCCTTGTCCTTTGATCCTTTCTTTCTTTGGCTAACTGTGACATAAGCATTGTTTTGACAGAAGGACCAGAACTGTTAGAATTCATGTATGTGGGATGTAGACACATGGGTTTATTAGAGCGATTTACAGACTGTTGTCTGGTTAGTCAGACAGTGGCTATCTCCTTATGGAAAGGCTAAGAATCCAGCAATTGTTTAGTCTACAAGGCGGGATGTGTCATCAGGCCAAATCTGGGGCTAGATATTTCAGAGGATTCCTAGAGAACTGCTGGTCTTCAGTGTACATTGGAATTCCAAACCAAAAAAAAAAGTAGGTTCTGATGCCAGTGAAGGAATGGCTTGGTAGCAGGATAGATGAACTTGTCCTGGATCTCGCTCTGTAGACCAGGCTGGCCTCAAACTCCCAGAGATCCGCCTGGCTCTGCCTTCTGAGTGCTGGGATTAAAGGCGTGCGCCACCACCCAGCAAGAGCTGAGTACTGTTATGCTTGCATTATTTTATAAAATCCATTGCTCTCTGCTCTAGACTGTGGATGTAATGTGAGTAGCTACTTCAAGTACTTGCTGCATTGAATCTCATCCAATGATGAACTGTAACCTGGAATTGTAAGAAAAAAAAAAGCCATATTTTTCCCTTAACTTGTTTTTATTATGGTATTTCTTCTCAGGAAACAAAACTAAGACATGAAAACATACAGAGATGTAGATGTTATTCTCTGAATGCTCAGTTCTTACTATGATTGAACTAAAGTTGAATCAACTGCAAGAAAACTATTTGCATTCTATGAAAAATTACTATATTAGAAGAAATCAATACATGAAGACAATAATGCTGTTTGAAATAAAGTATGCCTCTGAATGCAATTGAACAGCTACTTCAGGCATCTACAATAATACCATGAACTAAGTGGCTTATGAAAAACAGAAATTTATTGCACACACTTCTGGAATTTGAGAAATGCAGATCAAGGCTCTGCTAGATTTGCTGCTTGGTAAAAGTTGTTCTCATAGTTGACAATTTATTTCTCAAGTATTCATATGGCAGAAAGAAGTGAGGGAATTTGCTGGCATCTACTTTGGGAGGGCACTAAAATATTTGTGATAGCTTTATTCTCACAACTTAGTCACTTATTAAGGGTTTTATCTGATAATATGCTTATATTAGAGGTTAGGTTTCAGAATGTGAATTCTGGGGTGCATAAACACTTAGAGCACAGCGTTATCCCACTCATAGAACTTCAGTTTCAGGAAGAGAGAGAGAGAGAGTGATTGACAGGGTAGGCTAGATACCAGATAAAATATGAGTGAGGATAAAAATGAAGGCAAGCCCCCACTGGGATCTCCTGGTTTGTGGATTGTAGCATGGTTATCCTTTACTGGATCTCCCTGGGAAGGGATTTTGGGGATGGACTGGAGGCAGATGGGAATGGGAACATTAGGGACTGGGTTGGTAGGATGGGGGAGGAGAGTATTGAAAGAGATAACTGGAAAAGGGGGCTATTTCGGGGTCAGCTAGAAACCTGGTGCAAGGGAAACCTCACAGGAATCTACAAGGATGACCCCAGCTATGACTCCTGGCAATAGTGGATCTGTGGCCTCAACTTCTGTGACCAGTCAAGCCTTCCAGTAGAGGGACTGGAACACCAACCAGTCATACAACCTTTGACTTATAGTCTGTCCTGCCTATGGGGTGTGCTGGGGTAAGAGTATGGCATAGAGTTCGTGGGAGTGGCCCACAATGACTGGTCCAGCCTGAGACCCATGCCATGAGAGTGAGCTTACTCCTGATACTTCCTGGAGTGCTAGGACCCAGAGGCTGAATGGCCCAGACACCAAGGATAGAACCAAACATGAGTGGAGAAAAAGAAAATGTCAGTGTAATGATGCCTAATGATATTCTGCTATTCACATAGATTAGTGACTTCCCCAGTTGTCTTCAGAGAACCTTCATCCAGTAACTTATAGAAACAGATGAAAAGACCCACAGCCAAACATTAGGCTGAACTCAGAGAATCAGAAGAGAGGGAGGAAGGATTGTAGGAGCCAGAGAGGTCAAGGACATCACAAGAAAACCCACAGAGTCAACTAACCTAGGTTCATAGGAGCTCAGATTCTGAACAGACAACCAGGGAGCCTGAAAGGGAATTGACTAGGTCCTCTACATACATGTGACAGTTGTATGGCTTGGTCTACTTGTGGGACTCCTGGAAGTGGGGGCAGGGGCTGTCCCTAATCTTTGGCTGGGGTTTGGGACCCTATTCCTTATACTGGATTGCCTTACCTAGTCTTAAATCAAGGGGAGGAGGCTAGTCCTACCATAGCAACTTGATATGCCATGCTTTGTTGATACCCTTGAGAGGCCGCCCCTTTCTGAACAGAAACAGAGAAGAAGTAGATTAGGGGTGGGACAGAGGGGAGGTGGGGGGAGGGGATGGGAGGGGAAACTGCAGTTGCTATGTAAAATGAATAAATAAATTTAATTTAAAAAGTAAAGAATGAAAGCAAGCCTCTCTCCCCACTACCAGTCCCCTTCATTAGTCTAAGAGTAGTCAGAAGAAATTGAGGATTTGAGAAAAATGTGGCATAGAAGCTTCCAAACTGACTTAAAATGAATAGGTGACTCAAAACACTGTTATAAGATTCGAAAGGAAGAATTTATGAATATGGTTGGAAATCTATAATTATAAATGTCAAACTGCCCAGGCCCAGAACCAGGGCTATGAGTCAGCTGACCCCAATATCCACCTCAGCTATGAACTGCTGGAGCACATGACCAGGCTAGATCTGCAGACACAAAGCTGCAGAATCTCCATGACACAGGGCAACAACAGGATATCCAGGAGTCCCAGTAAGGGCCCAGGATCAAGGATATAGCAGAAGCTATAGGCCTTGAAGCAGGCAATGAACACTTAAAGATGTATGGACTAAAGGGTATACTGTGTGACTACAGCTTCCATGGCGAGATTCTTGTTTTGTTTTGTTGGTATGTTGTCAAATTTTATTTTATTTTGAGAGTGGGGCAGGGGCAGAAGGTAGGTAGATACGAAGGGATGAAGAGAGAATGGATTTGGTATGCAGGATATGAAATTGACGAAGAATCAATAAAATTTTAAAAATGTAAGCTGGTTTGTTTTTGTAGTAAATATAAGATTGGTTTTAAAAAACATGTGTAGTGTATGTGTGTAGAGATACGTTTGTATCCATATGCACATGTGCATGAATGGAAAGGCCAAAGGTTGAAGTCTTGTACCTTCCTCTGTTGCTCTCTCCCTTATTTTTTGAGAAAATTTCTCTGTCTCACTGAGCCCAGAGCTCACTGATTGGCCAGATTGACTGGCCAGCACACTCTGGGGACCGCCAAGTGTTGCCCTCAGCCCAGTGCTGTGCTTACGAATGCAAGCCAACACACCTGGCTTTTACATGGATGTTGGGATCTGAACTCAGGTTTTCATGTTTGTCTGACAGGGATTTTACTGAATGCATTATCTGCCCAGTCATAAGTATGAGAGTCTATGGAATTGTGATCGTATATGAGTGTGCATATGTGTAAAATTTCATATATATATATATATATATATATATATATACACACACATATGTAGAGAAAGAGATGGGAATGGGGGAGGGAGAGAGAAGTAGTAGCAGCAGCAGTAAATGTCAGTCTCTATATTAGGTCATTTGCATTCAGTTCATCCTTTCATAGCTTAACAGAATATCTACCTCTTCAGAGTTAAGGGAGCTGAGTAGATGTGAAGTTTGAACTCCATTCTGTTTGCTTAACATGATTTCCATTGTGCTTAACAAAAGACCTCAAACCCTATAATGGATAACAGAGTACTTTATCATCAGTACTTTTCCCTCTATGATTCCACAAGTATTCACTTATTCATTTTATTAGTTTTATTTCTAAAAATATGCTACAAATGTAGAAAATGAACTCGGGTACAATTTTTTTTGACAAATATGATAGAGGAATGGAGAATTCATCATCAAGAATAGAAAGAATTATTTCTTTTCAATCTCGTAATCATGTGTGAGATTTTAGCATGAACGGAAACATTTGTATTGCTTAAAATGATCTGCACAGTTGAGAAGGGACAAAGACAAATGTCATGGGGGAACCATTAAGGATCATTAATTCTTTTTTTGGATGAGATAATGAGATCCTCTTTGGAATTTAAATGAATATGCATGAAATATTTTAGGTTATGAAGGGTACATCATCCATTCTGAGAAAAGTTCTTACACACAATACTATCAAGATTAGTCCTCTAAAAAAATTAAGAGGTTTCTAACTTTATGCCTTATTTGAAGAGATTTACATCCATTCTCTAACATCAGGTAAATCAAATATTACAATTCCATTCAAGAATTTTTGGTTTAATTATATTTCTATTTCAGGATAAAAAAATACATTTCTGCATTTTTGTGTTAGTACCTTTTAATTAATCTGAATCCTTTTTTTCAGTTTTTCAAAAGGATTGTCAGATATATCTTCTAGACTATTTCTTTTAGTTTTTCAGTGTTTACATTTGCCTTCAATTATTCACATATGCACACACAAACATATACACAACAAAGTGCAGTTTGCTGAAGTGTAAATTATTCACAAACTGTTGATCATATTTTAATGCTGAACTCCTGTACTTGACTGTAAAAGGCTGACAACTGAGTCTGACAAACAGTGACCACATAATTCCAGTATAGCCCGTCTATTGTACAGTGAGTGCAGCTGTACACATGATACTGGCTCCAAAAATTCAAAGTCAATCAAACTGATGGCATATGTAACATAATCTCTGCTATTTCTTTGAATAAAAGGGTAAACTATTGGTGAAATTATTAAGGCCACTCCACGTAGTTAAAAGGGAGGTTTATTTTGTAGGGTAACTTACAAATGAAGGGGTAGGTTGCAGGGTCTGGCAAAGGTATAGCACAGTCCGGCGGTGTTCTCTGGAGAACTCTGCTCGGTCCACCTCCTGCGTCCAGCGTCCCCGAACCAAGAGAGCGACCTCCTCTTGATCCTCGGTCTTCCGCTCCGTCCTCTGCCCCGCCTTGTGGGCGTGATCATTACTGAAGCCTCAATGGGGGTTGGAACTTCCAGGCCAATGCTGGGATGGCTACCCACTACATCTCCCCCTTTTGTCTAAATAAGAAAGTTCTAACCTAATACAAGACTATATACAAAGAGATGGTTATCAAATATTGTCCAGGAGTAATGAGGGATAAAGACTTAGATAAGTTGGAATTACAATAAGTGCAAACAATATCAAGCAAAAAACACATAGTAAAATCCAGGGAAGTCTAGGGCATGGGTAGGTGGCATGTTACAAGGATCATTCCAAAAGGTGTACTATCCTAAAGAACCTGAGTCTAATACTTAATATATTCTATCTAAGATATTATATATGTATATATACTAAGTTGTAACTATAACTGTTAATCTCCAACCTCATCAAAGACCTAAGAAGGAATATAATAATACCTGAGAAATGGGAGAAGGATGCAAGCAACTTTCGGAAGTCTTGCAAGAGTAGACAGAGACAGCTAGCAGCCTGGACAGTCACCTAATGTTTCTCAGTATCGTTGGTGCATTCAAATTGGCTACAGGCCTAGAGTATCTGACAGACCATTTTCAGAAGCAGGAATTCTGAAAGACCATCTTACCCTGTCTTGGCAAAGTATGGTGGTCGCTTTCCTTGTGTCCCGCTTGTCCAGAAAGGACAGCATTTGTACTGTCAGCAGTTGAGGCAAGGGCAGTTCTTTGCCCAGTAGGCCATTTTGTGCCAAGAAGACAAACTTCCAAATGGAAATGTCTTAGAAGCCCAACATTCTCTCAGGATCAAATTGGTGCTGTCAGGAGCAATTGTGTCTCACGTCAACAGAATTCTAAATTATTTAAATGCCATATTCTCTAGGTCCATGAAGTGTTTGAAGATTACCTGTCCATCTGGCCTATGTGTTTATAAATCTGGATAACCTAACTAACATAATTATAGAGATAACAAGCATAGGTGACAATAACTCTGTAAGTCTCATCTACCTAAACAACCTAAGGACTAAGGCTTCCTATAAATAAGGCAAACAGTCTGTAAGCAAATGTACAGTAAAAGGACAATGACTTCAAATTGTGACAATACACAAAATATCTTTAACAGAGGTAGGAATGTATAGTGCAATATGCAATATGATAATAATCCTAAATATATATCAGTATACAGAATATCTTAAACAGAAGTAGAACATACATACAGTATGACAGACATAAATTCACATTTGTATCAATATACAAATATTTCAAATAAGAGTAAAAATATGTGTACAATATAACAAACATAGTTCTGCATTTGTATCAACATACAAATTATCTTAAATAGGAATATAAAAAGCTCATATTTGTATCAACATATAAGAATTCATAACAGTGCAAAGGCTTCTATATTACTAAATTTGTTTACTAATGTATATGATAGTCTACCATAATATCTTATACCTATCCACTCCATTTCTTCTTTTCCCCCCCTTTTTTTTTTTGAGACATATTGTCTTTCCTTAAGGAGAGTACTGAGTTTAACCATTTCTTCCACCCCCAACCCTAGCCCCTCGTTGGGCGCCAGATATTGGTGAAATTATTAAGGCCACTCCACGTAGTTAAAAGGGAGGTTTATTTTGTAGGGTAACTTACAAATGAAGGGGTAGGTTGCAGGGTCTGGCAAAGGTATAGCACAGTCCGGCGGTGTTCTCTGGAGAACTCTGCTCGGTCCACCTCCTGCGTCCAGCGTCCCTGAACCAAGAGAGCGACCTCCTCTTGATCCTCGGTCTTCCGCTCCGTCCTCTGCCCCGCCTTGTGGGCGTGATCATTACTGAAGCCTCAGTGGGGGTTGGAACTTCCAGGCCAATGCTGGGATGGCTACCCACTACAGTAAACTATCCAGTAGACTTACTGGTTAGCTTAACCAGTTTGTTTTATTGAACTGAGAATAGGAAAACAAAAACTTGAATCCAAATGACTGAATTTGTGAAGGGCTTGGGGATGAGAATACTCATGGTATTCTCTTAAATGACTCAGTGAGCTGGGCAATCTGAATAATTCCTCCAAACATATGACTTAGAAAGCAAGGGATGAAAGCTTTTATCATTGCACTCTAGATAATAGTATTTTTCCCAGTAGATTAAAAAAAGGTCACTGTGTGTATATAAGGAGGAAATAGCCGTGTTTAATACAAGCATTTTTCTCTTGTAGGAATGTAATGTTTTTGCAGCTGCATCTGAAAAATGCTTCTTTAATTTACTGTTAGTTTTGACTTTCTGGATTTTTGTAAACAATGAAACTTGGAAAGGATTTCCCTTGTGATTACATCTTCACAAAACTTTTAACTCAGACAAACTTCATCAGCACAATCTTCTCTGATAACTATTTATTACTTGTAAGCAGAAATCAGTATTTTCTTCTCCATGAATTGAATTGTGGTCTTGAGAAAGATGCTTTACTTGGGACTTGGGATACGTAAATGAACCCTGTGAGAATATTAGAACAGCCTGATGGATGGACTGGTGTAATCTTTACTATCTAGGCTTAGCTAGCCACTATCTGGTCAGTTCATGGCCAGAGAATTAGAGTCAGAAGTTCCTCTGCAAACAGAAATAATGCATGATGTTCAAATGGAATGAAGGATGAAGAGCTAGCATTAGGACAGTTGTAAAGGGCACAGAAGAAACAGCTGCATCAGCTGTTGCTATCACAAACAACCCCTAGACCCCAGGGAAGACTGATATTAACTTGGAACAATAGACAGAGAAGACCAGAATCATCTTAGGGTAAAACTGTGGGTAATTAGGATACAACTGAACCTGTTGAAGAAAATCGGTAAAAAGGAACAAGTTAACACTTCTAACACACCAGAAATATATAGTTTTGTGGGAGTGACAGAGTGATGAAGTTGCCTCCAATACTAAAAACAGTCATTTTGCTATTAGTAGCACTACTGAATGATTATTCAGCGAAAGCCAACTGTCTAGTTTCTTTTCCTATTATTTTGATAAAATACACTGACATGTCAAGGACCATAATGGCAGAAAGTCAGGCACTTAAAGTGGTTGGACACATTACGCCCATAGGCGAGGAGTCTAGAGCCATGGACTTCTGTGCTCAGTTTTTCCTTTTCTCCATCTCATTCATCATCCCCTATCATGGCCTAGATGTTTGTCCCAATCCACAGTTAACATGGATTTTAACATATCAAAGAACTTAATTAAGATAGTTCACTCACAGACATTCACCAAGGCACCTAGCCTTAGCCGAAATAATTCCTCTCAAGTATGCCTAGAGCCTTGCCTTTCAGGTATTTCTAAAGTCATCAAATTGACAATGAACACTAACTATAACACAGCTTAATGCACTTTACTCAGAGTGTTTCATATATTATACCGGTTAATATTCATAATAACCTTTCGTTGTAGATATGATTATTGTTCACAGCTAAAGGTGGTAACGGCACTGTTTGGGAAGACTTAGGTGGTGTGGCCCTGTTTAAAGAGGTGTGTCACTAGGGGTGAGCCTTCAGGTTTCAAAAGCCATAACATTCATGTTCTCCCTCTCCCCACCCTCTCTGCCTCATGCTTATGGATCAGATGGAAGCTCTCAGCTTCTGCTTTAGCACCAGGCATCCTGCCTGCATCCTGCTATCCTGCCATCCTGCCATCCTGCCATCTCGCATCCTGCCTGCCTGCGATCCTGCCATCCTGCCATCTTGCATCCTGCCATCGTGCCTGTCTGCCTGCCGCTATGTTTCTCACCATGATGGTCATGGCCCCTACTACCCTATGGAACAATGAACTCCAAATGAAATGTTTTCTTTTATAAGTTACTTTGGTCATGGTGTCTGTTCACAGCAATAGAAATGTAACTGCAACGGCACCTTACAATTCAGAAGACACCCTCTCATCTGGCCTAGAATGTTGAAAGTGCTACAGATGAGAAAGTCCAAAGTAAATCTACTACAGGTCAACCTACCTAGTTAGAGGAAGAACAGTCCAAAGCAAAAGTGCAGGGGCCCCAATACAGCAGATAGAAAACTATATATATATATATATATATATATATATATATATATATTTTTTTTTTTTTTTTTTTTTTTTTTTGCTTTTATCCTACTATTTGTGGTGTCTTTCATTTCCCAATTAAAGCCCTCCTCTTTTGGGTTGAAGTTTATTGGTTCAGTATCTACAGAGCTTCACAGGCACCCTCATTTCATCTGGAAATTCACAAAGAAAGTTCTTCTTTGACCACATCCAGATTCTGTTATGACCTGGGTGGTGGTGGCACACGCCTTTAATTCCAGCACTCAGGAGGCAGAGGGAGACGGATCTCTGTGAGTTTGAAGCCAGCCTGGTCTAGAGAGCCAATTCCAGGGCTGCCAGTGCTGTTACACAGAGAAACCCTGTCTTGGAAACCAAAAACAAAACAAAAACCATAAACATGATAGCAGTCACTAAGGAAAGATTGGGAAGCCAGTGGTCAAGATTCCAAGTCAGGCATTGGAAAGGCAGGTGAACTGAGTCTCTCAGTCTTCAGAACATGCTTGAGATATCAGATCAGATTCCATGAATAATACAAATATTCAAAGAAGAGCATGGATTCCAGGAAGGCAACAACATGGTTTTCCTCATAGCATGGGTCCTCTTCTGAGAGCAGAGCCGTGTATATCTGCATTGGTTGATCATCTATAAATGTTAGCCAGAGTGGCCTTATGGCTGGTGAAGGTAGGAAAGGACCAGAGAAGCAATAACTTACCTCAATGAAGTTTTAGAAACCACAGCAGGAAGGTAAACAGTCTGGTGTCAAGGTCTACCTCCATTAGAGACAGAGTATATGACCACAAACAGCTATCCCTTAGGATGACTACAGACAGATGGCTAGAAGAGCAAGCTGTCTGTGGTTCTTGACAAGTCAGCATAGAAGACACAGCCTCTGGAATACATTTAAGAGCAAAGTCTCTGCCCAAGAAGAGACTCTAGAAATTCATAATAGTTCTGGGCATAAATGGGTGTTCTTGGAGTACTTCATCCCAGCGACAGTGTGGGAAGTTTTGTTTACAGTGGTATAGCTTAAAGTGTGTCACTGGATCACTCCATTCTGCTATGCAGAAAACAAACAAACAAACAAAACAAAACAAACTAAATCCACAGAAGGGAAAGAAACATTTCACCCCTTCAGCTTGATTGGATGACACTGGACTTAAAAGGCTGTGTTAGTTCACACTCTGGGAGGAAGTGATCATCACAGGGAAGGACTCTAGTGTGGGGATCCAGCTACAAATGGCCTCATGTCATCACTGGGACCTGTGACTGTGTTACACTATGATGTTTCTAAGGCTACAGAACTTGAGGCCAGGGGATTTTCCTGAAATATCTGTATGTCTGAACCAAGCCATATAAGTCTTTAAAAGAGGAGAACATTTTCTGGTGAAAGTTCTTCAAAGAAAAGCAAAAAGAGAAGGACCTAACCCATTGCTGTGGATTTTAGGATGGGAAGAAGTGCCAGTCCCAAGAGATAGAGGTGCTCTGGTGTTGTGGAATAAACTTTTTGTACACTGTGAAAAATGTGTCTTTGTCAAGGCGCCTTCTGATTGGTTCAATAAAGAGCGGACTGACCAATAGCTAGGCAGGAAGAGGATAGGTGGGACTCCCAGGCAGAGAGAGGGAAGGAGGGGATGAATCTAGGTACAGGACAGATACCAGAGGACACAGAGAGGAAGCAGGAGGTGCAAGATAGAAGAGAAGTAAAAAGCCACAAGATTAATATAAAGGGTTAATACAAATGGGTTAATTTAAGTTGTAAGAGCTAGTGGGACAAGTTTAAGCTATAGGCCAAGCTTTCATAATTACTAATAAGCCTCTATGTCATTCTTTTGTGAGCTGATGTCCCCCCCAAAATCCATCTATATTCTGGAAATGTAAACAAACGGATTTCTAAGAATCTCCAGAAAGAAGGACTCCTCTGACTTTTATTCCAAACAGACCATAGCTAACTTCTTGTAAACTGATATTCAAGACAGTTAGTACATGCTGTTTCAAGCCACTGAGTTTGTGATGATTTCTTACTGTTACAATATGTACAAAATATACGTATACTGAGCTTCCATGGAATCAGCCCCTGAGAGTACACCAGGATTTACAGAGGTTGAGCTGAGTTGAGTCACTGGGATAACTGGATCTAACCCTCATGTTTAGACCAAAGAAACCTGCTGTTTTGAGGGTTTATTTGGTGTGCCCAATGTTATCCAGTCCTTATCAGCCAAGTCACTGCCCTTCCTGTGAGACCCCACATTTCTGAGTAAAGCAAAGATAGGAGAAGACACCTGTAAAAAGGTACAGGCTCACTCTATCAAGAGAAATTCTGCCAGAGCCGAGAAGAGAATAGCCGAAAGTCACATGAAGAAAAGAATCAGGAGAGAAAACAGTGCCTTTTGGTTCAAAGTTATGTTCCAGAACTTGGAATATTTTAGAGCAAAGATGCTGGGCTGGGGAAAAAAAAATGTACAGAAAGACAGAGATGAATCAAAGCTTTAAAAGCAAAGGGAAAGCATGAAAAATGATCAAATGAGACATGAGGGACAAACCATGGCCTGCGCTTCTGCACCTTCTAAATCAGAGTGACTGGCTTTGTTTCTGTGCTCAGAGCCAGCCTCTCCTTGACAAAGTACGTGGTGAGTCCAGGAAGTGCAGGGCACTGCAGACCTGTGGATCTCATTAGCTCTGTGAAGGGCAACCGTGGGGGAAGATCTACTTCCCTTCTGAGTGCTGCCCTGGGAGAGTAATCCAACCTGAGCAGCTGACCTGAAAATAGACATTTTTCTTTTCTTTTCCTCCCCCCACTAATACCAAGTCTCAGAGGAGAGCTGCCTTTCTTATGACGTTCTTTATGAGCCCTCTCTCAGTTAGAAATTAAAGAGAAATATGTCGACACGGTCTAGGATCAAAGTATAAAACATGACTCTGATAGGTTACTAATAATGATAGCACCATTGGAAATAACTAGAATAGAGCAAAGTGTCAGGATTGGAAAGGTCACTGTGATCATCTGTCATGTACGTCTTGCTATTGTTTGCTAATTAATTTCTTTTATGGTGAAGGATCTACCTGAACAATCCACTGGTAGCGTATTTTTCAGAGCAGGTTGGTTTCCATCTCTTATGATTAAATGCCATTCAATCAGCCTAAATGACTGTATAGCATAAATAAAGAAGGGGTAACAATTCTTGGGGTAGATTATTTATGTTCAATTAAATAGTAATTGCAATAGAAAAGAACAAATCTACAAACTTTAAAAATTTTCTTTTGCTTATCATTTGGTTTTCAATCAGGAACCTAAGTTGTCTTATACCCTATGACCTGCTTGCCTGCTTTCTTTCTTTCTTTATTCCTTTCTTTCTTCCTTCCTTCCTTCCTTCCTTTCTTTCTCTCCTTCCTTCTCTCTCTCTCTCTCTCTCTCTCTCTCTCACACACACACACACACACACACACACACCCCTTCATTCCTTCTCTTCTTCTCCCTCTTCCTTTTCTTATTCTCCCTTTTCAACCAGAGATACCCCCCCCCCCGTAGTGGTTTTGCTGGCTAGTCTTATGTCATCTTGATGCAAGGTATATCAGAGGAGAGGAGAGAGTCTCAGTTGAGAAAATGTCTCCCTAAGATTGGGCTATACACAATCCTGGAGGGCATTTTCTCTTAGTGATTGGAGATGGAAGAAGGCTTAGTCTATTGTGGCTGGTGCCATCCCTGTGGTGGTGGTCCTGAGTTTTACAAGAAAGCAGGCTGAGCAAGCCAGTAAGCAGCACCCGTCCATGCCCTCTGCATCAGCTCTTGCTTCCTGGTTCCTGCCATGTCTGAGTTCCTGTCCTAAGTCCAGTGATGTGGAATTGTAAGTCAAATAAACCCTTTCTTCTCCAAGTTGTTTTGGTCATGTTTCATCACAGTAATAGGAACCCTAAGACAAGTTGGTACCAGGATAGTGGGGTATTTCCACGACATAACTGACTATGTTGTTTAGGGGAGGATTATGGAAGGTCTTTGGAACTTTTGGCTAGAAAAGCCACTGAGTGTTGAGAGCTCAGTACCTTCCTCTGTAGGAGCTTGGAAGATAAGAATGTTGAGAATGCAAATGATGGAGACCTGGCTTGTGAAGTTTCAGAGTGAAGCAGAGGCCACCAGGCCTTTCTCATGAAGAATCTATGGTGTCTGGTCAGCTGGGACTGAAGTATCAGCTGTGATTAAGAGACAAGCATCACTAAGGTGAAATCTTCCAGGAAGTGTATCCTCCAAGTCAGCTGTGTTCCAAAAGTGGCCAAGGTTGTACCTCCTGTTGTCAAATGTGGTAATTTAAGAGTCACCCATGTGGTACTGGTATTGAAGATATGAAGGGACCATGAAGAACAGCCAAGGCTGACGCTGTGTTATTGGTGATAGAGCAGCCCAGTTGCAGCCCAGGAACCCAGCATTTTGGAGATGCCAATACTGTGGGATGGCCACCAAGGACAGTAGCAGGTATGGAGTGGAACCGGCTAAGCCTAGAGGATAATCTGTGTGCAGAGCCAGAGAAGTGAACCATGCCCTTTGGAAGAACCACCTGTCCCCCAAATCGTGAGTGGAGCCCAGACATTGAATACTGAGTTATTTACTCAGGGTTCGGTTTGCTTTGATTTGATTGTGACTGTGCCCTGGTCCTTCCCTCTTGAAGTAAGAAAGTATTTAACTTATTTTTGATTTTATAGGAGCCCACATTTGAGAAACTGAATTTTAAAAGAGAATTTAGATTTTCAAAGAGACTTTGAATTAGGCAGAGTTTTAAAATGTTTGAATTTGTAAAGACTATGGGACTTTTATGACTTAGATTATTTTATATTGTGATGTTTGTATTAATGTGTGCTCTTGGGGATGAAGAAGAAAGGAAAGGTTACAGCTTAACAGTGATGTATTCGTGTGTCAATTTGACAAGGGCTCAGCTGTGCTGGCTAGTTTTATGCCAACTTGACACAAGGTAGAGTCACAAGAGAAGAGGGAGCCTCAATTGAGAAAATGCCTCCAAAAGATCAGGCTGCACACAAGCCTGTAGGGCATTTTCTTAATTAGTGACTGATGGAAGAGGGCCCATCCCATTATGGGTAGTGTGCAGGGAATTAATGCACAGCCAACAGCGCCAGGAAATCTTAGTTATATGAAAGCAAAAATCTCACTTGTTTGCCTGCTATGATGATAGCGAAAATTATCTTGTAATACCCAAATATCCTTGGATTTGATAGAGACATTCTGACAGATATGGTTAGTAAAGATTACTTTTTTCAATAAGATTCCTACATTGGAATCAGTATTTATTGGTAAATTAATATTTCTGAACTATATCTTTCTGTCATGATATACATCTTATTGCATAAAAGGACAAATGAATTAAGTGTACTTTTGGAGTAAGCAGCTTTTTGAACCTTAAGTTATTTGATGAAGGGCATTCTATTATACATCTACACTTAAACAGACACATGGTAGGGATCACAGTAGAAAAACACAGGGGGATCCTTGCTCATTTATTTCTTATTTATTGGAATTGGAATGTGAGAACAGGGAAGCACTATGATGTGCATTTGGCAAGACAAAGACCCAGCTCAGGAGAGCTGCTTGCTAACAGGCTAAAGATCAAAATATGCTTGAGTTCCCCTTGAAGCAAAAGACAAAAAATTATGACCAGTATCCCAGCTGCCTGGTCAGGTGGTAGGAACTCATTTTCATTCAAAAGAGTATCAGTCTTGTTTCATTGATTGGATGAGAGAAATCTGCTTGTCTTTGCCTCCTACCTCAAATGTTAATATCATTGTAAATCGTGCTCAGGGACAGCATTCAGAAAAATGCTTGACTGAATATTGGTGCATTCACGGCCCAGGCAAGTTGGCACATTCAAATTGCCCATCATACTTACTTTCAGGAATGAAGGTGAGATCCGGTCTTTGACATAAGGGAAAGATGCTCAGGCCTGAAGTGTGACTGAGAGAACATCATTTTCTGAAGAAAAAGCTTCATGATCATGATAATTTTTCTACTTCCCCTTATATATTATTTGCTCTAGGCATCCCATCTCTCTGGAAATTGGAAAGCATGAGCTGAATCAATAGCTTCTCTCTCACTCGAAGTTTGTTACTGTATCTAACATGTCCTCACATGATGAAGATGCTCTTTCTGTTTCTATCACATGATGAAGATGCTCTTTCTGTTTCTATCACATGATGAAGATGCTCTTTCTGTTTCTATCACATTTTGTGAATGTACAGGTTGTGAAAAAACCTGGCAGAGCAACTGCCTCCTACTTAGCAACAGAAACTGCATTTGAACATGAATTTTAAAATGCCAGGCAGAACTCCTCTTAGTAATGGTTCTTCAGCTAACCTTGTACCTCTAGAGATTTCTGTTAGTTACAATTCTCCTCATGTTGAAAGGAACAAGCACGTATCTTATCAATTCCTTTGTCCAAAAGCAATTATATCATAATATTGCAATGATGTAGGGAGTTATTCTCATCTCTTTCCTTTTGTAAGAAAAAGGAGAAATATATTTATCAACGATTCCTTCAGTTATTAGACAATGAATAGAACAAGGACTCGGGGTTAATCTCGATATGATCTCAGGCCATTGTTATTTGCATGGAGAACCTCAGAAACAGAAACTGTCATGTGAGTGCTGATCAGGTACCAAGCCATATGTCTTGCAAATGGTCGAGGCGAAAGAAGGACATGGAAGTCTCTGAGCTCACACAGTTGGTAGATAGTCAAATAGATCAAGTGCTAGGAGCTCTTCCAAACGTGTCTCAGGTTCTGGTTAAGCACTCTGCTGTCTGACCGGGATTAAAGTCACTATCCCATGAGGTGACACTTTGACTTTCTCCTAATCCAGTATCTTAGATTATTTGCTGTGTAAAAAGGGAAACTTGAAAGTATTACTTTTAATTAGGAACTTACTAACAACTAGAGTCCAGAAAGTTCCCATGCGAACTCAGATGAATACTAGAGTAAAGGATTTGAGCAAAAAGGATGGCCTAGCCATGCAAACACTGACTGGTTTAATTAATTAAAAAGTCATTTTTGACAGAGCATTTGCAAGTATGGGCTCTGAAACTACAGTGAATGTAGTGGTCATGTTGTTATGTCTGGCTATTGCTTAATTTTCTCTTTGGAATAAATGTTGTTGCGTATTTACAGAATATATTCTTATTAAATAAAATGTACACAACTTAGCTAACTGCAAGAGTAGCTCAAACTTCTCTTTCAAGCACTGCTAATACATGATGTTTGGGTCAATAGAATCAGCACAGCCTGAAACTATTGATCATACGTCTTTCTCTTATCATATACTTAAATCAATTTAGTTTTCCTGAATTCACTTTTGATATCTGAGGTGTTTTTATACTAAAAATATAAGTGCCTTTTAATAACTGTGGTCTCAAGTTATGCACATCTACACAATACACTGAGAACCTGCTACATCTAATCTAATTAAAAATTTGTCTCCCTTAAGAACAATCATTTATCTTGTAATGATGTAGGGTTGATTTACTGAAAAAGCATTAAAGTGGCTGTTATCTACTTAGACATCTCTTAATTCTAGCAAGGGCAAGGTCACATAAAATCAGTAGCAAATATTATCAGGGATGTCATATTGTGTGATTTGAAAATCAGATTTACTTACAGCGGTTGCAAACACTCCCATAGCTTGTCTCATTACATAACCTTCATTCCATGACACTGTTGTGCTTATGGGAGGGACTGGGAAGGAGCCTTGGACATAGTTGATATTTTCATCACAGTCATCCATCACCATAATGAGTAACCCAAACCCCTTTGAAAATAATATATCTGGCCATGCACAAATTCCAAAGCACTGACTTCTTCTGTAATATACTTTGAGAGGCATTAATATGAATGTTATGCTAATTTGTCTTCTTTTGACCTGGAGTTTATTTAAAATCCTAGAGGATTTTCAAGAGGCGATTGCTTCATTAAACTACCTCATGAAGCAAAGCTAACTTCAGCTTGTTTTATTTTATCAGGGTGAGTTAATCTAAAAACGTGTTTGAAAATGACTCAATGCAAGCTCTGCCATCAGTCTAGTTCAACTGCGGCATTAGTTGAGGTCTAGAGCGGTGATTTACAGACAGAGTCAACAGGCCTGGATTTAGTTTCCAATGTGACTACTTTTGCATGTCCTCAGGTATATTACTGATATTTTCTTTCCTAACTTAGAAAACTTCAGAAAGTGAAAACTGTTTAGCTCACTGATTGCTTCATGCATAAAATATAATGATTTTTCAAAAGGTCTTAGGAAAGTCTTTAGAGCCAAGTCTATCAGCACCAATCTCTTCCTCCTTTAAGAATGACATCATGAGGTTTGTAGGCAAATGGATAGATCTAGAAAAAATCATCCTGAGTGAGGTAACCCAGACTCAGAAGGACAAACATGGTATGTACTCACTCATAGGAGGATACTAGATGTAAAACAAAGATGACTAGACTGCTACACAACTCCAGGGAGGCTACCTAGAAAACGGGGCCCTAGGAAAGACACAGGGATTGCCCAATGACAGAGAAATGGATGAGATCTACATGAACAACCTGGACGACAGTGGGAGTAATGAAGGGCAAGATTTGAGGGAAAGAAAGCTTAGGGGAGCAGGAGATCCCAGCTGGATCAAGAACAGAAAGGGAGAGCAAGGAATAACAGACCATGATGAATGAGGACCACATGAAAACAGGAATAGGCAGAGTGCTGGAGAGGTCCCCAGAAATCCACAATGATATATCCTCTGTAGACTGCTGGCAATGGTCGAGAGACAGCCTGATCTGACCTAGTCTGGTGATGGCCAAACACCCTGACAGTCGAGCTGGAATTCTCATTCAATAACTGATGGAAGTGGATGCAGAGATCCTTGGCCAGGCCCCAGGTGGAGCTCCAGGAGTCCAATTGTCGAGAAAGAGGAGGGACTGTAAGAGTGTGAATTGTTGAGACCAAGATTGGAAAAGCACAGGGACAAATTGCCAAACAAATGGAAGCACATGAATTATGAACCAAAGGCTGTGGAGCCCCCAGCTGGATCAGGCCCTCTGGATAAGTGAGACAATTGAATAGCTTGAACTGTTTGGGAGGCTCCCAGTCTGTGGGACCAGGACCTGTCCTTAGTACATGAGCTGGCTGTTTGGAACCTTGGGCTTACACAGGGACACTTTGCTCAGCCTGGAAGGAGGTGACAGGACCTGCCTGTACTGAATCCACCAAGTTGAAATGAATCCCCAGGGGAGTCTTGGCTGTGGAGGAGATGAGAATGGAGGGGAGGGGCTGGGGGGAAGGTAGGGGTGGGGTCGGGGGTGGGAGGGGGGAGGACAGGGGAACCCATGGCTGATGTGTAAAATTAAAACACAAATATAATAAATAACAAAAAAAGAAAAAAAATGTAATGCTTACATTAAGTAGAATTTTGTTACCCCAGTGACAAACAACAAAGCCCATGGTCAAACAACTAGGGCACAAAAAAAAAAAAAAAAAAAAAAAAAAAAAAAAGAATCATGAGAAATAGATGTAGTCTCAGCTAGTTTCAAGTAGTATGTTATCATAATATAAAAGTACCGAACCAAGACATAGACACTATTGTGTTTTCCATTGCTGCTAAAAAGGCAATTAAGTAAACAAGGGACATTTTCCAGGAAAGTTACAAGTTATGTAACTACAAATAGCATAACTTGTGTACTTATAGATATATAATGAGACCCCCTTTTGTGTTGGAAAAAAATACTCATAGAGTGCAGTTGAACCAGAACTCTCCTGAGTTTTGTTTGGTCTGTCTACCTTCCTGAGTGATGACTCAAAAGATACCATTTTGCCTTTTCTTTTTCTCCAGTCTCTCTCTCTCTTTTTTGGTGAAAATGGGGGCAATGGCCAGAGCCTACATATGCCCTATAGATTTGCCTACAGGCCAATCTAATGAAGGCGTTTTCTCAACTAAGAACCCCTCTTCTTTGATATGCCTAGGTTTTTGTGCCATGTTGACACAAACCAACCAGCACACCTGGTACTTGGTGATGGTGGCCACTTTCTAATATCTCTTGGTTTTGTGTCTATTTAAATTTACTGCCAATTTGGAAATAATGCTCTTCAGTTTGTTGCTATTATGATGCTTTTGGAGATCCTTCTTTATTCTGTATACCAATCCCTTGCTAGATAGAGTTGATAGTTTACAAACATTTTCTCATTCAATAGTTTTCCCACATTGTTGATTGTTTCTTGTGCTTATCAGATGCTTTTTATTTGATGTATCTGTGCCTTGGTGGTCTGGTCCAAAAGAGTATTTCTGTTTCCTAACATCCAGAAGCATTTTTTGATTTTAATATTTCTGTATGTATGTAGTTTTACAGTTTCTGCAGTTGATTTTTATAATTGGTGAGAATGATTTAGTTTCACTCTTCTCCATTTACACACCCCATTTCCCTCTAGCTATTTAGTTATCTTTTATCCAGTGTGTGTTCTTAGCACCTTTGTAAAATCATTTGGCAAAGGGTTTGTGGATTGTCTCCAGGACTTGCCCAGCCAGATACCGTGACATCGAAAGCAGCTTCTTTGTTGCTGTTTACAGTCTTGGTTTACCATACTGTGGGCATGTACTATGGTATCCCAGTTTGCATCTCTAGCTCTTGGGAAGCCTATTTGACACACTGAGAGACATTGCCTTTAGTGAGCCTGTGGAGGGTCAATTTCCAGAGTCTTTTATTCAGCTGTCTTTATACATTACCTCCTAGGTTAGGAGTTTATGGTTTCAGAGGAAAGATGCTTAAGCTGCTATGGTTAGGAAGTTTTTAAAAAAATGAACTCAACAGATGTCCATCAGCCAAGATGATGTTGATATCTGGAATTCCAATCTAGTGGGGATACAAAGTCACACACAATCACATTGTCTGGGTTAGTATGTAGTATACAATTTTGAGTTACTTACATGTGTTATGTACTGTGCCCATTTCTGGGAATTCAAAAATGAATGGGGAATGGTTCCTTTCCTGGAGGACATTATCATCCTGAGGGAAAACAGGTGAAGAAACAAATCCCACCTAGCATAACAAAATCCTTTAAGAGAGGTAGGAGTAGCTTCACTGAACGCCTGACATCTACTTTGTGACCTTCACCTGGCATAGCAGTTTTACCATAAATAAATCAGACTAGGCATGGGAATGCCCTGGCAGAAAGAAGAACAAGGAAGCTCACCTCATAGAGAGAACTCAGAGGGCTTCTGGAGAAGTAATGAGACACAAGCCTAGGGAATAAATAGGAACAAACTTACACAGAGTTTTGAAGAGAACAGTGAAAGATTAAACCATATCCTAAATGAACTTGTTCACCCTTTTAATAAAACTATTTGGAAAATGTTCAACTCAGTTTTTTTTTAAATTTTTGCTCAGTTATCCATCAACTGTTTTTCAAATTCCACTGATTACAACCTCAAGGTATCTATAAGCTTTATTTAAATCTTCATTTTTAGATCTGAGTCTCTTCCTCTTTGAAATAAAATTACCTTGTCTGTTCTCTGCTCATAGATTCTGTTCCTTTGGATCTGAGTTCATTTGAGATGGGAAAGATGCTGGAAACAACAGAGAGGATGGTGGGATGATTGTGACAAAGAAAGAGACGTGATGACAGAGAAGAGTAAAAGTAGAAGTATTAATATTCTGGGGAAATAGGAAAGACAGGTGAGAGAGACAGAGATAGAGATAGACAGACAGAGAGAGAGGGAGAGAGAGAGAGAGAGAGAGAGAGAGAGAGAGAGAGAGAGAGAAACAAGATAGATGAGATGGAGTGATACTGCAGTGCCTTGTTCTCCTAAGATAGCCATAAAACCTCAGGAACAAGCTCAAAAGTGACTGAGGAAACCATAAACAATGAGTTGAGAGGTAAAGGATAGTAGATCCGTGCTCCTAAATCCCACTAGGAGCCTCCATAAAAGCAAGATTCTCTCTCTCTCTCTCTCTCTCTCTCTCTCTCTCTCTCTCTCTCTCTCTCTCTCTCTGTGTGTGTGTGTGTGTGTGTGTGTGTGTGTTGCAAACACTAGCTTTCCATACAAGATGAACATGCAAAATATCCCTAGTGCTCCAGAAATTGTTACCTTCCTGATCACTAAACTGTCATGACCAACCAAATACAAACAATTCCACAGCTTACCTCACAGATCCAGCTGCAGCTCAAATATTAGTACTCTGAAAATTGTGCACAGAACTCCCTCTAGCAATGTGTAAGATGTATGTGAAATAAAAGACCCAGAATATCTCATTATGTATCCAAGTGTCTAAAAGTAAAAAAAAAAAAAAAAAAAGAGCCCTCAAATATGGAACTCTTCTAGAGAGAGTGAGTGAGAAAGGAGAAATGGAGAGAGAGAGAGAGAGAGAGAGAGAGAGAGAGAATGAGTTTTAATTCACTAGACTTTTGAATAATAACAAATTACAGTAGAGACCTATAGCATACAGAACTAAAGGCATGAAATACGTGAAACTGGATAGTATAGGACTTACCTTATACCTAATACATACCACACATCACACAATACAGTTACAGCATCAGGAATTTCAGGTGGAAACTGCTCAGTGTAATTCTGATCTTTTGATCAATGTTATCTGGGCAATTGGGTAGGCGTGATCTGGTGATAGACATACTCAAAACCTAGATCAGATGGAACCATTAGCACTTTCAATTTCTCACCGGAGCACCATGAAAATGATAATCGGATTCACAGTAATATAGCAAAGCATTTCATGATGTTGTGAGCTGAAGAACAATGGGATGGGCATCATTTTATAATCTAATGTGCACTTTTCTATTATAGACCAGCGTGCATACTGCTTTTTATGATGCCCTTCTTTTCTTTTTTTTTATTTAAAACATTTTTATTCATTTTACATACCAACCACAGATCCCCTTCTTTTCTTACTTCACCCCCCCCCCCCCCGCCGCCCTGAACCACTCCTCATCCCTTCCTCCAAAAGGGCAAGTTTTCCCATGAGGGGGCAGCAAAGCCTGGTACATTCAGTTGAGGCAGAACCAAGCCCTTCGCTCCTGCTCCAAGGGTGACTAGGGTGTCCAACCATAGGCAATGGGATCCAAAAAGTTAGCTAATGCACCAGGGATAAATCCTGACCACACTGCCAGGGGCCCCTCAAACAGACCCAGCTACATAACTGTCTCCTGTATTTATTAACTGTTTTGAATGTAAGACTTAGTTAAAAGCATTTTTAAACTCCTGGGGAAAAGTGAATTGGATGTTAGGTAAGGAGCATGGGAAATGATCAGATATGAGGGCTTATTGAGTATTTGAATTACAGGGGCCATCAAGGTGGCTCAGTGCATAGAGGTACGTGTCATAAAAACTGACAGACTTGATTCCGTTGCTAGAACTCACAGGATAGAAGGAGAGAAAGGTCCCCAGCCAGCTCATCTTTCACCACAGTCAAGCTGACAACATGAGTGTACACACACACACACACACACACACACACACACACACACACTTACAAATAAATGCTAATTACATAAATGTTAAAAGTTGAATTACCAAAAATTCCATTATTCCCATATTTGTAGCTTTCATTACCTGACCACACTCATACATGTATACTATATTTATATGGAAAGTCTAATAAAGAGAACATTTCCAGATATCTGCAGATAGATTTCAAAACTGCATTTGCTGTCTGAAAGAAAATCTAAAAATAATTGGAGCTTTGGCAAATTCCACTTACTGCACCCCATCCAGGACTGGCAGTTGTTTGAATGCAAGACACAAAGTCTTATAATGTTATTTCCCCCAAGTGTTAAAATGTCTCAGTAGTTAAGAGCACAACTGTTCTACCAGAGGACCTGGGTTCAATTCCCAGCACCCACATGGCAGCTAACAACTGTCTGTAACTCTAAGATCTGACACCCTCACACAAACATATATGCATACACCAATGCACATAAAATAGAGATAAATTGTTTTTTAAAAAAGAAAAAAACTTAAGTACATTTTGCTAATATTTCAAACACAAGCACATATATAAGAGTTGTGAACTTTTTTAAAAAAGTCCATATCCCTTGCCCAGGGAGTACTTTGTGTAGGTGTGGTATAACAGGCAATAGTTTTCATCAGTGTTTCAATTTCCAGTGTGAAGGCAAATGAGTCAGCCACAGTTTAAGAAACACTAACTTAGAGTGACCAGTCCTAATGATTGACCACTCTGACCATTTATCAGTTAAGATTAGTCAGTTAAGAATGATTATTTTCTTCAATCAACTCACTCCAGGCACAAACAGAACCTTGCCTAGGTCCTTGGGTCAACATCTGAACTTTCAACTGCTCAATTGCTTGATCTATAAAGTAGTAACTGTATTTCTTCACAGCATTGCTTAAAGAAAGAACTATTACGCCATTACAAAACAGGGTTTAAGTGCGAATACTGAGCAGCAGAATACTGTCATTGTGTTATGGAAATTAAATAATTAGTGTGAGGAGAACTGATTTCAGTGTTGTATAAAAGTATGTGTTTCTGCCTGACAAGGAGTAACTTGAGTCTGATATGATTTGATCTCCTATTTTTATACTGAATATGCATTACTGGAAATAGGTCACAGCAGGAAGACAGATTAAGGCAGTTTAAAGGAAAATAGAAACTGTAGAAACTATAAAAATAAATTTGCAATTACAATAAGAAAGTAGAGCTGTCTCCTTCTCCTTGTTTACTCAGCAGGCCAAGGCAGCACACACCCCTCCCCCCCCACTCCACTTCTCTCACACATAGTTAACTCTTGCATCACCGGAAGCCTCATTCCATACTGTGAGATGGCAAAGGACATCCCCCTTCTGATTTCAGGATGAGAGCGAAGTGTGATTGGCACTCTGTCAGTAAGCGTGGCATGAGGGTTTCATCAGTAGTAAGGCAATAAGGCAGAGTCTGCTGACAATGTAATTTCAAAGACAGATGAGAACAAAGATCATAACAAGAAGGGAGGAAAGGAAAGAATAATGGAGTGGAGGAAGGGAGGGGAAGGAAAAGGAAGAAAGGAATGCAAAATGTGTAAAGAAGGGGAAGACACAATACTGGGAGCTTTTGACACCTGAGTATTGACTACAATCACAACTCATTTGATTGTGACATTATTTTAGGTGGTCCTTTAAATATCATATGGGAATTGATTTGATATTGTTCTCCTTTCATAGTATTCTAGTCATCCCATCTTAATTATTCCCCTAGGACCCATGTCTGGGAGTTTAAACTTGCTATTTCTGCTTCCTGATCCTTTATCCCACCAAATGCCCAAACAATTCTCTCCTATTCTTGAAGTAGAACTTCTAAAATGACATGATGAAAACATCCCTGGCCTCTGTATCTAAAAGAATGCTTCAGGGCTTGGCAGTGGTTCCCCTGCTGAACAGAAGCCTTGGCCTCCATGGAGAGGGTACTATGGGATACACAGGTTGTTTTGTATTCACAGTTGACAAGTGGACAGTAGTATGAGGACATGTCACAAAACTAGATCTAGGAGGCTCACACGATACAGAATGATTAATGACCCAGGTACAGTCTTGGGGTTATTCCTTCCACTCTGGAAAGCAGCTAGACTGTTTGGGCATATTTCTGCAAGAGCCTCTGATTATCATAGAGTCCTTCACAAAAAGTTCTGGTCAAGCCAAAGCAGGCAAACACTAGAGTTCCAACAGAAACAATATGGCATTTTTTCCAGAGCTCACACAGATGACGGTAATAGCTGATGGTAATGACCACACTGGGATTTTTCAAAAGTTATTCAGCTATGAATAGTCATAGAACACCTGTGAACCATGAGTGAATGTGCCTTTCTTATAGCATAAAGTCACGTTCTCTTCAGTTTCTCTTGAATTAAACATTAGATGCTTCAGGCAGAAAGATGATTGGCAAGATACCAAGTTCTTCCAGTCTGCAAGGGGACATGAATGCTTCATGTTCTGGTCCAGATATTCCAGGGAATTTCCAGGTAGTATGTGACTCAAACTGTGATGACTATGCTGGTAAGGTCCCAAAGCCACTATTCACTCAGGCCCCATTATGGGAGCCCTTTCTTCAATTTACATGAGGGCGGCCACCACATTGAAGAAGCCAGCTTGTCAGTATACTAATACTGTTGAATGTTCAAATATTCACCCAGTTATGAGTAAAGAAGCTGAGGAATTATAGTCAATTGAATTAATTCTTTCTATAGTCTTAGCTTTTTTAGACAGTGTTTGTAAAAACAAAAACAACAAAAAACCAAACAAACTTATTTCAAACTACTGAAACTTGGAAAACTGTGATGAATGTTATCAATGCCTTGTTTTCTATCCTAGGAGCATCAAGGGGCTCAGATCAATTTTTGATAATCATTAGACTGGTGTGATTATCCCAATAGTCAACTTAATTGGATTAGTAAAACTGATTTCTGAGTGTGTCTATGAGCTTTTTGCAGAGATGATTAGATTGTGAGTGCTCTCAGCTGATCAATAGTTTAACCCCTTGATAGACTCTGTGATGGCAATATAGGAAGAGGTGAAAAGCAGGCAGGTGGGGACCTTCTGGGAAACATGTCATTGAGGGTATGTCTTCTATCTGTCTGCATCTAACCTTAGACAAAAGGCAGAGAAGGGATAGTTCTTTCCTCTGTCCCTTTCTGTGTGTGTTCCCCTTCTTGTGTGCCCCTTTCTTTGCTCTTGGTGGCCATGACATGAGCATCTCTGCTTCACTATATCTTTTTCAACATGATGGGCTAAAATCTCCCCTGAGTCCCCGAGACCAAAGAAACAACCTCTCCCTTAAGCTGTTCACTGGTATTATGGTGACCTGAGAGTCACTGTTGCACATGACTTTGGTGGCAGATTAGCATATTCCTCCAGAAAGGATAGGAGATTTTAGGCTAAAGATAACACCAAGGACTTGTGGGAGAGCTCCTTGCTCTCCATCTGTTTGCCTAAAGGTAGTAAATAGGTTTGTGAAGACAAAAAGTAGCCTGGTCTCTGATACATCAGAAAGAGTAGTTTGCCCACCAAAGACATTAGGCGTTTATGGGGGGCAGAGATTTCATCAGAGACTCGTACATGCATGTGCTTAATGAACTATTCTAGCCACTTTTCTGTCTTCAACTTGTCACCCCTCAATACTCAGGATGTTTTTGTTCTCTGCCTTAAGTGCCATAGAAGTTGGTATTCAAAGCCTCATCTTTGAGACATTCTTGTTTTTTCATTATTTTTGTCAGTATGCCTATAAATAACTGTTTTTTCTTGTTAATATATATTTTATTACAAGGCTCCAATCCAAATACAAATCTATGGAAATTGAAGACAATGAATTTCCTTTCTCTTCTGTTTTCATGCTCGCCATGTTAGAAAGCCACCTCTTGCAGGCCCCAAGGGAGAGAGAAATATTAATTGACAAGTGAGGGAATACTTACAGATGGGAGGAAACTTCAGTGAAAGGGGGGAAATTGTTGCTCAAATTCTAGGAATCTTTTCTATCTCTGCTACTTTAAGAAATGCTGTTCAACTGTGAGTGTGGGGTGGGGTGGGTGGGGGAGGATAACAATCCCTATGCATGATGATGTGCTGCTTCGGAATTAAACCAGGTGTCCCCCAACAACCATTGTTTTCCTTTCCTTCTTGCTGTTCAACAACTATGTTCCAGGTTTAGTCACAAACCAAATCACAACCTCCCCTCATGTTTATTTTGCATGTAACTTGGGGAATTTTCTTGTAAGACAGGTGATTTTATTCTTATGAGTTTGTTTATTCACTGATCTTGTTATTATCTTTGTTACTCATTTCATGGCCTAGCTTACAAATGCTCATCTGCATTTGTTTTTGTTTGTTTGTTTTTTCAAATGCTCTTGGACTGGAGTTAGACAAAAGAGAAAGGAGACAGTGTCAGAATTAGGGCAAGAGGAGAAGGTGTTACGGTCAGGGAGCGAACCGTCTCCTAAGAGCTGAAGTGTTGAAGATTTGTATTCCAGATGGTAGCACCATGGCAAAGTAATTTGCTCCCAATCGTGCTCACCTCATCAAAGGGCTAATTCATTTCAAACTTCATCACTGAATCAATGATTAGAAGACGAAGCCTGGTTTTGTTACTAGCTTGGGGATCTGGGCCAGACTTTTTTTCAGGTTCAAAGGACTGAAATAAAGGCTCAGACAGATTGCAAAGTACTGGGGAACTTTATTCAAAACAAAGTGAGTACAAATAAGCTATGCTGTCGAATGTGAAAGTGGGTCATATGAGTGCAAGAGTCCTCAAGGGCCCTGAGTTCTATTTGGGGCTTCCTTTTAAGAGGTGCAAGAGAAGGAGGAGTTTGGTTGCTAGGGGCACAGCAAGGGAGGTCCTCTGTTTGTATTGAAGGTTAACTTAAATAACACTTATTTTTTTTCCTACTAATGCATTCAATTTTGATCACTTAGAGGATACAGTTTATCTTATCGCTCATGCTCCTAAAACCTGTTTAAGCTGGATCTGCTACTACTCTCAAACTTGGATTTAACAAGACTATGACTGATTGGATCTGTCTAAATTTGATGGGAAGAGAAATTTATTTCACTTTTTGAATAAGTTTTATGTACATCTCTATGCAGGTGATGGTCTTAACATGAATAATCTGTGAGGTAAATACCTAAGGATGCCAGATGCATTATTAGAATAGGGATGTATACATAGCTCATGCCAATTGGGGTCCTAGGTTACTTAGCTAATCCCTATGCTTCTTTGCCTCAGCTAGAGGAAATTTCACTGGGAGCATGCCTCTGGGTGACGTATCCTATTCCCAGTCCTTAGCTCTGCCTGTCTCTCTTTGTTTCTTGGATGCCATGAGCTTAGTAATTTTCCTCTGCCATGATGTACTACTACCTTGCAATAGACCCAGAAACACTGAACCAGTGACCTTGGATTGAAACCCCTGAAACAGTGAGCACAAATCATCCATTCATCCCTTCAGTTGCATCTGTGAGACACTTTATCCCAGTGAAGCAAAGACTGATGAACAAAGATGGAATTCACAAGAAAGGGTGCTGAAGAAGGTGTTTGCTTTGAGATGGCATGTTAAAATGGGATAATCATAGCATGCCTAGAAGGGGTAGAGAGACACAGAATGGTATAAAATGTCTTCAAGAATATAAACTCTAATGTGTCCACACCATTCCATTATTTCTTTCTCTCATTTTTTATAGTTATTTATTTGTTTGTTTGTTTGTTTATTTATTTATTTATTTATTTATTTATTTATGCCTGGGAATACAGAAAAAAAAGGAGGTTAAGGAAGGGAGAGGTAATGAGATCAGTTTAGACTATAAATAACCACTATTTTTTTCTGCAAGGACACTGCTAGTTTTAAGTTTTCCAGAGGAAACTGTAAATCACACCCACTTAGAAGGTTTATCCTTGACCTAACCTATGTCTGTGTCTAACTTAAGTTAATCTGATTTTAAGACTTTTCTGAAGCTCTTGGTGCCTTGAACTTAGAAAGACACCAAGGTTATCTAAGATAAATTATTCATTGTATATTGTCTTGTTCCAAAAGAACTTTATGTAGGCCAAAAATAGTCTCACTTAAAGCAGAACAAAGCAAGCAAGCAAAAAACTCAAACAGCTTACAATGAACCATTCACTTGACATGTGTGTTTTTGTAGCACATTTACTCATGTTCCACAAGATAGGCCTACATGGGCTCACTTGAACTGGAAATGATACATTAAATAATATAATACTCCTTTATTACTACTCTATTCCCTTCTTTTTAAGTTTTAACTTATGTATTCTTCTTTAATAGACCTCAACCACAGTTTCTTCTCCCTGCCCTCCTCTCAGCACCTTCTCCCCATCTCCTCCTCCCCCTCCTCCATTTCCTTCCAGAAAAAGGCAGGCCTCTCTGGGATATCAACCAAACATTGCATAGCAAGGTGCAATAAGACTAGGCACCTCCCCTAATATTTAGGCTGGAAAATGCAGCTCAGTAGGAGGAAAAGGATCCTCAGAGCAGGCAGATGAGTCAGGGACAGCCCCTGTTTCCACTGTTAGGAGACGCATTAAGAAGACCAAGCTGCACAACCATAACCTAGTTCAGACACATGCATTCTCCCTGATTATTGCTTCAGTCCCTGTGAGCCCCTATGAGTCCAAGTTAATTGATTCTGACAGTTTTCTTGGGGTGTCCTTGACCCCTCTGGCTCCTATAATCCTTCCTCCTCCTTTTCTACTGCCTAATGTTTGGCTATGGTTCTCTGCATCTGCTCCCATCAGTTGCTTGGTGAAGCCTCTCTGATGACTATTATACTAGGCACCAATCTATGAGTATAGCAAGCAGAATATCATGAGGCATCATTACATTGACATTTTTTGAGGGGGAGGCAGTCATGTTTAGCTCTATCCTAGGTCTCTGGGCTATACAGCCTGTGCGTCCTGGCCCTCGAGGCAATGGCAGGAGTGGTTTCTCTCTTGTGACATGGGTCTCAAGCTAGACCAATCGTTGATTGGCCAGTCTCACAATTTCTGCACCACCTTTATTCCAGCACATCTGACAGGCAGGACAAATTGTAGGTCATAGGTTTTATGGCTCAGTTGCTGTCCTAATCCCTACATGGAAGTCTTGCCTTGTTATAGGACATGGCCAGTTCAGGCTCCTTATCATCTGTTACTAGCAGTTTTAGCTAGGGTTAACACCATAGATTCCTGGGAGTTTCCATTGTACTAGGTTTCTACCTGGTCCCCAACATGCTCCCCAATTCCAGTTGTCTCTTATATTCCTTTCAATGAATACAGGTTAGTGATTTAAAATCAAAACCAAATAATTTTCTCTAGAAGGTTTTATTTAATAGTTCAGTATTCATTATATATTAAGAGCATGTATCTGTAAGTGAATTCCAACACTCTATCACCTAGCTATCTATTTTCTACCTATTACTTACCTATCTACCCAACTGTCTGTACCTTCCCCAATCTGTACTCTCAATTCTTTTGTTCTTTTAACTCAGTTTATGCACTGCTCTGAATAGAGCACATAGTTCTAACTCCCTCATTTGGGGATGCAGTTATGTTAGTTAGAATTTTTCTAGTTATAATCAAAAGGGAATGCCACAATTCAAGTTGCTTTTAGAATGAGAAAAAATGTTTTAGAAGCTAAGTTAAAATTGTTCTCTGATTCTCATGAAGAAATTGGCAATGAAGTAAAGTTACATCAAGGAGAGAAATAAATAATAGCTGTATTCTAACCTGATTTCATGGCATAATAATCTTTGAAAGAGTTTAGAATAGACGATCTCCAGTATCTTATAGATATGACGGCGGTAGCCGTGTCTATTTGTTAAATGGCCTTGTTTGTGGGAAGGAATCGCATGTTTGATCCTGGTGTGTCCGCGATGGGACTTTTACTTGGCTCCAATTCTGTATAAGATCATAATCTAGCAATACTATTAGTGGCTAAACAAAACAGGTTTGATCAAAATATTTCCCAATTGCTGGGAACAGGAGAAGAAAAAGATAGTAATTATAAGTGGGAGCTTAGACATTGGTTAGTGAATTTACTGGTTTAAATTTGTGCATCCTGTCCGAGCCACACTACCTTTCTTAACACAGACCATGATGAAGAGATTAACCTGTGATCCAATGGGGTAAAGGGACCATGGAACTGTTTGGGAGGCACCCAGGCTGTGGGACCAGGACCTGTCCTTAGTGCATGAGCTGGCTGTTTGGAACCTTGGGCTTACACAGGGACACTTTGCTCAGCCTGGAAGGAGGGGACTGGACCTGCATGTACTGACCTCCATAATCCTATAGGGGGTAGTGGTGGGCTTTGAAGTTTCCTATGCTCATGATACTTCCCAGTGTGTCAATTGACTTCTGGTTGCCTGTAAGATGTAGGACTCTTAGCCACTACTCCAGCACCATGTCTGTCTGCATGCCGCTATGCTCCCCATCATAATAATTTTGTGACAAATGGAGTAAATTTCTGAAACTGTAAGCCACCCCAATTAAATATTTTCTTTATAAGAGTTGCTGTGGTCATAGTATCTTTTCACAGTAATAAAAACCCTAACTATGACAACAATAAATATTAAATTAATAAAACCACCCAGAGCAAATTCTCTGATCTTATTTAAATAATTATTAAACCATTTTCATAAAAAGAAATACATTAATCATGAAGGAATAATGTATATCATTCAAATTATTATTCTATTTCAAAAGAACTTGTATTGGTATAGCATTGCAGGACATACGGAGGGCTCAAAAGGAGAAACTAACACAGCATTTGGAATAGTGAGGACAATAATGTTGAGAAATTGGGCTGCTACACTTTCATGTTTGGAATCAGTATGCCTTTGTAAATGATGGAGGCTTTAGGGAAGGATGACTTATATAGAGGGCAGGTGAGGACACAGAAACTTAGAATGGCTAGAAACATGAGGAAGGAAGGGATGAGGGACTTTCTAAGTTCTCCTTTATGGCCACTAATGTCATGGAGCAAGGATCCACTCACTGGCCCACATTACTTTCCAAAGGCTCCATTAAAAATATTACAATTAGTAGATTAAGAACTCAATATAAGACGTTGGTCTATAGCAGTAAATTTACTGAGTACATAGATGTGGAAGTATAATTTCTAAAACTAAGAACTGAAATAATCTGTGAAGCTGTTAATGGCCACAAAGGTGTCAATTAGTGAAAAGTAGGGAATGGAAATTTGATGATTAGGACCAGTATGAGATATTATGCCATAGCTTAACTTTTGAGTTTGGTGCTCTGTGAATGGGGAAAGCTGTGAGAAATGACATGTCACATAGGGCGCAAAATGACAAGATGAAAGTAATGTTAGACGAAGCACATCAGAGAGACTATCAGCCTGATTTTGGATGCACATTACTATATATTATAATAAGGGGATCCTTATTAGCACATATATGACAGAAAAATTCTCCTTTGTCATTTGCTGACTGTATAGGGCAAACATTTCCTAATGATAGCAAGACAAGTAGCAGAGATCCTAGGTCAAGATCACTGTATAAACATTCACCTGATATTGATGCAAGCAACAAGTATTTATTGAGCAAGCTATTATGTGAAAAGGTGTTGCCAAATGCTATGCAGTGTATAAGTTTTTGGTGGGCATGTTGAGAATTATATCTTTCAGCTTTTCCTTTCTAAATTGCTTATGTACTTGACCACTCTAGATGTGCAATACATTGAAAATTTCTTCCTTTTTCCCAGGTATAAAAATGGATTAACTCCAATAGAATGTGGTACTTTAGGATATGTTTGCACAATCTATTTTTTTTAGTTCTATTTATTTGTTTGTTTTTTTAAATAAATAAATTTATTTATTTATTTTACATTCTGGCTGCAGTTTCCCCTCCCTCCTCTTTTCTCAGTCTCTCCCCTGCCCCCAACCATTCTCTGTTCCCACCCCCCAATCCATACCTCCTCCGTTTCTGTTTAGGAAAGGGCAGGTCTCCTATGAGTATCAACAAAACATGGCATATCATGTTGCAGTAAGACTAATCACCTCCCCATGTATTAAGGCTAGGCAAGATGACTCACTATGAGGAGTAGAGTCCCAGAAGCCAGTAAAAGAGTAGCAGACAGCCCCTGTTCTTGCAGTTAGGAGTCCTACAAGAGGGCCAAGCTACACAATTGTGATGAACACACAAAGTGCCTAGGCCAGTCCCATTCAGGCTCCCTGGCTGTTGGTTCAGTCTCAGTGAACCCCTAAGAGTTATTTGATTCTTGTGATGTCCTTGACCCCTCTGGCTCCTACAATCCTTTCTCCCCCTCTTCTGCAGGATTCCCTGAACTCCACCTAATGTTTGGCTGTGTACACACATTTTTATGTTAAAATATTCTAATCAGACTCTTCTCTATATATGATTTGTAATTTTATGAAAATTAGGTAATTTTGTATAATTTATATTTAACTCTTCTTTGTTGAATTATAGCAAAGAATTTTCCTTAAGAGTATATATTAACAAATTTAGCAGGTCATGTTTTTACATCTTTATTTTCTATTAATAGAAAATTAACATAGGTGTATCATTTTATGGAGAAAAGAAAAGAAATCTGTTAATGTACTGTCATCTCTTACAACATTTATTGAATACCAATTTAAACTGAGAACTAATAGAATTGTCAGTCATCAAATGTATATCTTTCGCAAATATATTTCTCTCTATAGAAACGACCCTGCTGTTTGGTTCTTTTTTTTTTTCCCTAGCAGGCATGTTCATATTGAATAATGCTACAAATACTGTTTTAATGCCAATGGTAGACTATTCCCTAAACTTCTGATTTTCTTACAAGCATTGTAATAATAAACTTAGATGTTCAGGGAATGAGCCCTTGTTTCTTGATTATTATGCTTACAACTGTTTGTGAATTTGTAACAGAATTCATCTCTGACGAATGAACTTCAAAAATAAAATGATTGTGTATATGTCCTGTGCCAAACACTAGACATTGCAGGTGTAAAGGTGAAAAGGCACAAATCCAGTCTTCATAAAAGCTTACAGTTGAGTTGAAAGAGTGGAATCAATTAACACGTAGGCAAAAACCTGTACTACATAGAGGACAGGAAATGGTAATACTGTAGAAAGCATGGCTACATAAAGTGTTGGAAAAGACCAGAGAAAGGGTATTGGAATTGAAGCCTGATATTGATGATGGAGTGGGGGATGTGAAGTTTGTAAGACGTGATATTTGTTGAAATGCTTAAAATTCCTGGAACGGGGATGAATTCACATTTGAACTGAAGGACAAAGGCAACACAAGAGCTCCCTCATTCCCAACTCAGGAAAAAGATGAGAAATTGGGAAAATCTGAGAATAGAGAGTGGAAACAAAAAAGCATCCTCTAAGCCATGTGGTGGTATAGATTTCATTAAGGCAGACTTTAGAGGGATTTCTGAGGGTTGTGATTTCACATGAGTCTGTTCATCTTCTACCAGACATCCATTGAAGGTAGTTTTCGGTCAGTGATGGTTGTGAGTTCTGAGGGCCACTAAAGGCTCTTATTGCAAAACCTGTGTTGTGGCTATCCCAGTCTCCCACTAATGGCTTTCATCAGCTTTGTACACAGCAAAAGGAGGGGAGAGATCACATCACATGGTTCTGCTTTGATCCATGTGTGATTAAAGATATCAATAAGCCAAAGATGATCTTAGGAAGTGACTGGTCCTGTGACAGTTGTCCCAACATGATGACACACACCCAAGGGGGAGTCATATAGATTAATGAACTTCATATTATCTTTGTTGGAGGAGACAAGACCGGGACTTCTCCCTCTTATTACTGACTTTGTAGTTTTAGGGAAATGACTTAATTTTCTGAGTAGTTTGTTCTTCATACATAAAAAGTGTGATAATAACTAAGCCTTATTGCTTTGATAATTGAAATATGTAACGTACCATACTAATGCAGAGTGAAAGCAAAACACTTTGAGATGTGATGCACTTTGGATTTTAGAGGAGATGTATTTTGGAATTTAGATTATTTTTTTGAGGCAGGGAATAGCAAATATATAATAACGTATCCTGAGGATGGGACCCAAGTTTAAATAAAAAGTTCATTTGTGAGCTATAAAATCTTTTATTTTTTGTTTTTAATACAGGGTGTTAAATCTAGGACTGTGGTATGCTGGTAATCACTATATCACAGGGATCAATCCCTAGCCTTTCAGATACACATTATAGAAATAGCCTTATGGTAATTTGATGTGGTATTTTCAGTGTACCTGTCAGCTGTACTTAACTATGATTGCTTTGAACACTCTTGAACTTAGTGCATTTGTGATTACCTGAGCAAGACCTGCATAAGATTAGGCCTATCAACATTTCCTCATGGCTGGAAGCAGGCTGTGTGAAGACCCATGTCATCCTGAGGGGTTGATGGTAGTTCACAGTTACTTGTAAAGGAGCTGTCACTGTCCTCCGTGATTTGGCAATTGAAATGTAGCCCATGTTCCAGTGAAGAACATTCCTCCCACATTCATATAAGCAACCCTAAAAAAAATTGCAGACCCTCCCCACACTGCAAAGGCACGAAAGATTGAGAGGGCTTTTCTGGAAGAAAAATGTTTCTCAGAAGAGGGAGCAGGAATGAGTTGGGGTAAGAATGACTGAAGTAAATTATATTTATGGATGAAACTGTCCAAGAACAAATTTTTCTTTAAAAAAATTTGATTTTGAAACAGTTTGTTTTCTATTTATGAATTAGGAATGCTTAGTCTATTTATTACCAGACTTACAATTCTATATGCTGCTTTCTCGAAAGTACCTTTCTCCTTTTTATTTTTAATTCAAAACACATCTATATACTCTCCAATGAAGATTGCTAGGAACCTTACCCACTCATAACAAGTGCTAGTTCTGTGAGCTCCTGGTATCTTCTTTCTTAGGTATCAAGACCAAGATAAGTACTTGCTTCTTCCCACAGTCATGAACATTTAACTGGGAAAAGAAATTCACTACATCTAGTCCTCAGTTTCACAGAGGAAGAAGGGAACATCTTTGGTGTTACTCATTTAAAATCCCTTCTAGAAACCTACATGAGTCTTCTACCTCAGCAGGGTGTGATAGTTTCAAAGGGTTTTGTTCTTGGGATAAGTAGATTTGGGACGATTGATCTCCATGTCTCTAGGTTTTATCCTATAGATGTCTCTAAAACATCATTTCTGGGTGCTTTATAAACCCTTTCAAAAAATTTTCACTTTTAGTATTTTCCTATGTGTATGTTACACAAAATCTTAGGGCTCCCTCTGACATTTGGGTATGGGTCTATCATGTACTTTGGTCACTTCACCTCATTTTCTGTCTCTTGCTAGTCTCCCCTTTCCAGTGTTCTTTGTACTAGGAAGGGAAGGAAAAATGATGTAATTATAATTTCAAATATAAAAGAAAAAATCTAGGAAAAAATACATTCTCCATGTGAAGGAAAACAGGAGATATTTGTCTTTCTGACTCTGGCTTATTTTACATGACATGTTCTGCAAATGAAATAATAATTTCATTATTTTATACTACCGACCCAAACTCCACTGTGTATAAAGGCCATGTTTTTAATCCATTCATTTGTTGGACATTTAGGCTGATTTCATAACTTCGCTATTGTACCGCAATGAGCATAGATTAAACCAAAAATTACTTCCAGATTTAAGAGTTTTGTAAGGTTGCTCCTCTTTTTAAAGATTTATTTTATTTTTAATCATATGCATATGTGTATGCCTGTGTAGAGAGAATGTGTATATATGAGTATAGGAGATTACAGAATCCTAAAATCTCCAGATTCCCTAGAGCTGGAGTTACAGGCTCTTGTAAAGTGCCTTGTGAGAAGGGGTGCTGGGAGCCAAACTCATGTCCTCTGGAAAAGCACTATGCTTCCCTAACCACTGAGCAACCTCTCTAGCTCCTTTCAGCTACTTCTTTCCAGAGGAAATGTGGGCAGCACAAGTCAGTTTATAAACCTTCTCCAATAGTTACAACCTTTCCTTGTCAAGGTTAATTTTATTTATATTTTTATTTCATCATTTCCACATTTCTTGAAACTCTATAGGCTTCTTGTCACATTCATCTTTCTGAAGTGAATTGCCAGGATTTTGAGTTCTTGAATTTGGAAGGCCACATACATTACCTGTTTGTAATCAAACATTTTGTCTAACTGGAAGAATTTCCTAGGGTCAAATTAATCTTATCAAAGGCTTAAACACACTTTGAATATTTCAGTCTTTGATTTGAGTTACCCAGGACTGGGACTAAATTATGCATAGTTGCTTAGAAGAGATGTATTTGCATCACTAATTCAGGTCTTAAAATGTCTAGATTCTTTTCTTTCTAACTTCTTTGGGCAAAATGATGGTTTATATCTTAAAACACGTTGGTTTTGTCATGCTTTGTCAAGGCAACCAATGACAACCAAGCAACATTAGCAATGCTGATAGTAGTCTTCAATTACATCAAAGACCTCAGAAGGATATATTATTACCTGAGAAATGGGAAAAGCCCTTTGGGTAAAGTTCTAGCATACATATTTACCATCCAAGCTATTTTAGCATTGCATACAACAGACTTACATTATATATTGTGAGTGGCCACTGTTCAGGCTGAACTGATACTCTCAACATGAATACCAATTTCCAAAGCAAAACACATATTTTTCAGAGCTTTACGAAGCCTGACTTTTAACAATAGGTGTTTGTACTTGCCAACTTTTCTGAAGTAAAAAAATAACCCCACAATTTCAGTGGTTTATAGTCAATTTTACTCTTTCCGCCCATGCTAATGACATGTGACTGATGTGGTCTGCTTGCTCTGTTCCCTTCTCAGCTGCATTCCATGACCCAGACTGTAGAGATCCTGCTACAGGGGATGTGCCAATTCTCATTTCTGAAGAAAAACGGGATGAGTACAAATTCAAGGAAGAAGGAAGTATTTTCACACAGAATGTAGAAGATGCAATGCAAAGAAAATGCAATCTGATACCCAGACCAAGTTGGTCTCTTTACTTTCCTCTAAACTGGGCAGTTGCTTTCCTATGGATTTTTCTCAATATTTCATATAATTAAGATGAGTGAAAATAATAAAGCTACCAGGTTTTCCAAACTCTGTGTTAACTTTAAGAATTTATAAATATTGTCACTGATGTGTAGCAGAAATTTTCTCCAGTCCTGCCTGGCCCACAGTCAGGACAAATCTCTCTTACCCGCCAGTCCCACAGCCGCTCAGACCCAACTGAGTCAACACACAGAGACTTGTATTGCTTACAAACTGTATGGCTGTGGCAGGCTTCTTGTTATCTAGTTCTTCTATCTTAAATTAACCCATTTCTATAAATTTGTACCTTGCCACATGGCTCGTGGATTACCAGTATCTTACATGTTGGTACTCATGGCAGCAGCTGGCAGCGTCTTCTGACTCAGCCTTCCTGTTCCCAGAATTCTCTTCTCTGCTTATCCTGCCTATACTTCCTGCCTGGCTACTAGCCAATCAGTGTTTTATTTATTAACCAATCAGAGCAACTCATTTAACATATAGAACATCCCACAGCACTTCCCCTTTTCCTAAAAAGGAAGGTTTTAACTTTCACATAGTAAAAATTACAGATAACAAAACAATTATCAAGCAATTATTATGGTTACAATATCTAGTCTATTTATAATAACTAATCTATTTGTATTTTGCAAAATTAAAGAAGATATCCTATCTATCTTATATTTGTGTGTCTAAGGTTTCATATCTAACTTATCTAACTAAATTATATCATAACTAAGGAAAATTATAACTATCTAGTCTTCATTTACATCAGAAATATCAGAAGCAGTTCTATCTAAGCATTGTGTAGCCCACAACCTCCTTTTTTTTTTTATTACTAGCAAAGGCTAAATCCACCATGCTACATAATGTGCTGCTTGCAGATGCCTCATTCCCACCATACTGCAGATCAAGCCTGCACATCAGGAACCTGCCATAGTAGTGGGAATCTAGGAATCTGTTCTGTCATATTTTCAATAAACCTGAAAACAACAACAACAACAAAAGAGAATTCTGGGAACAGGAAGGCTGAGTCAGGAAATGCTGCCAGCCACCATCCTCAGTACCATCATGTAAGATACTAGTAAGCCACAAGCCATGTGGCAAGGTATAAATTTATAGAAATGGGTTAATTTAAGATATAAGAACAGCTAGCAAGAATCCTGAGCCATTTGGCCAAACAGTTTAAATAATACAAGATTCTATGTGTTTATTTTATAAATGGGCTGCTGGACTGCCAGGGCTTGGTGGGAGCTGGAGAGAGACTCTCCCGCTACAAATGTGTTGGATACTATTATACCTATTCTAGAAAACTAGAAAACTAGAGAAGTGAACTATTAACAATGTAACATACATTCTATGGTGTGAGGTGAAAACAAAATGTGCACATAGGAGGTGTGACAATAGAAGTTATGTTCTCTCTCTCTCTCTCTCTCTCTCTCTGTGTGTGTGTGTGTGTGTGTGTGTGTGTGTGTGTGATATCTATGAGTATGGTGTATGTGTGTGTGTGTGTGGGGCTATGTATGTCTACACACAGAAACCAGAGGAAGGTAGTGGGTGTCCTGTCCTATCACACTCTCCAGTTTATTCCTTTGTAACAGGATTGTTTTGTTTTGCTTTTTCTTTCTTTTTTTTTATTATTATATTTGTGTTTTAATTTTACACATCAGCCATGGGTTCCCCTGTCCTCCCCCTCCTGCCCCCATCCTCACCTTCCCCCCAGCCCCTCCCCTCCATTCCCATGTCCTCCAGGGCCAAGACTCCCCTGGGGATTCATTTCAACCTGGTGGATTCAGTACAGGCAGGTCCAGTCCCCTCCTTCCAGGCTGAAGATGTCAGAAAATGGAAAGATCTCCCATGCTCACGGATAGGCAGGATTAACATAGTAAAAATGGCGATCTTACCAAAAGCAATCTACAGATTCAACGCAATCCCCATCAAATTACCAACACAATTCTTCACAGATCTGGAAAGAATAATACGCAACTTCATATGGAAAAACAAAAACAAAAACAAAACAGGAAAGCCAAAAGAATCTTGTACAATAAAACAACCTCTGGAGGCATCACGATCCCCGACCTCAAGCTCTACTATAGAGCTACCGTAATAAAAACAGGATTGTTTTTAACTGAACCCAGTGCTATGCCAGAGGTCATCAAGCTCCAGTGTACTCAGAGCCATTTCACCAGCCCCTAAAGTAATGTTTTTAATCACTTTACAAGTTGCTTTCAAAAGATATACCCATCCAAAAAATGGGTACCAGTTGGAAATTACTATAGAAATAATAATAATAATAATAATAATAATAATAATAATAATAATTATTATTATTATTATTATTATCATTACTGTGCAAATGATCTATGAGTCAGAATAGACCCAAAGCTTATGGATTAACCATTTTTACCCACTGAGCTATATCAAAACCTCAAAATCATGAGTCTTAAGAAAGATTGGATGCTATTGTTGGAAATGAACAGGCTTGTTCATCTGCAAAGCTCCTTCCACTTGCAAAAGAGCAAGTAGCTGTACCTATGAGGCCAAAGCATTTGTAGTTATGAGAGTGGCATCTGGACCAGGAAAACCCATAGTAAAGAAGGGAAAAGACTGCCAATGATTTTACAGCTACATTATTCAGCAAGCCAGCTAGATTGTTGTCCTTTTAGCCACCTATTGCCTGCAACCCTTGTTTTTACATTTAATTATTTATGTTTCTTTGCTAGGAAATAATTGCTTAGTTAATCAAGTACTGCTTTAAAGAAATAGAACAATCTGTTTTGATTCTTTTGTTCAGGGGGAAAATCTCAGATAAATGGCATTTTCACTGCTCTCAATGTCTATTTGTAAATTTCAGTCTATTCTAAGTGAAAGCAAGTACTTAAATGCACCATCAAATTGAAGATAGACCCTCAGGAAAAGTGGTCTCATTTACATGCAGCTTGTAGTGCTTTTTGTAAGAACATGTTTGACTTTGCACTTTTCCTTGATAGCAAATGGGAACAGAATAAATGTAGTGTGCAGAATTCACTTGACAGCTTAAAAACCTTAATAGCATTTGGATTCTTTTTATGTTATATATTCCTAACAATGCAAATTTTCAGAGAGTAAAAATTTCTGCTATTTTAAAGAAGGACACTTGCATGATTTCAGAGAAGAAAAGTACTTCAGGTGACATATAGAGTATTGCAAAGCTATTTTGAAATAAAAGATCCCTGTATGTAGTTCTCACTCAGCTATATTGAATTAGAAATTGATTATTTGAAACTGTGCATACTGAAGGTGGAAATAAGAGCTTTTTTTTTTTTTTAAGGATCATATAAGGAAATAAAATACAATGGCTACAATGGAATTTTCTCCATTAAAGGTAAATCTATACAACATCTTTTATCTAAATAATTTACAGTCAGAAGAAAGAGTAGTCATATTTGAAGATATAGTGAATGATCTTAAGGGAACTTTGGCTTATTGTCATGAAATAGTTACAAGAATTAACTCAGCATAAATTCAAGTCCTCACCACCATTGCAACCTAAAGACACTGGCATGAAATCCTATAATTTTATGTAAATTCCCTTGATTAACTTACAAAACCAGATGTCACAATACAGCAGGCATGCAGCCTGTTTCTGGGTATAGGGTGAGTGCAGCCGAGCTTGTCAGGGTTCTCGTCCACCTCAGCCTTTGCTTGAAGATCTTTTAGTTCCTTCCACACAGATGCTGACTTTCTTCATGTAGCTCTTGCACGCTCCTGGAGAATGGAAGGATCACTGAAATATTTTTTTAAAATTGATTTTCAAGCCACCTGAATTCTTTTTGGAATAGGACAGGTCACCACTTCTTCTTTATCAGTGGTTCTCAGCCTTCCTAGCTTGGTGGTCCTTTAATACAGTTTCTCAAGTTGTGGTGACCCCCAACCATGAAATTTTTTCATTACACTTCATAATTGTCATTTTGCTACTGTTAAAAATCATGATGTAAACATCTAATACACAGGACATCTGATATGTGATCTCCAAAGGCACTGCAACATGTAGGTTGAGAACTGCTGTTCTTTTTTTTTTTTTAAGTATTTTGTTTATATATTTTAGGACCTGACCATTGTTTCCTCTCTCTCCTTTTAGTCCCTTCCCCTATCTCCCCTTGACCACCTCATCCACTCCTTCTCTGTTCCAGGCCTCCCATGGATATCAACCAAACATGGCATATCAAGTTGAAGGTAGGACAAGGCAATCCAGTATGAGGATAAGGGTCCTAAAAGCTGGGAAAAGAGTAAGATACAGTCCCTGGTCCCACTGTTAGAAGTTCCACAGAAGACCAAGTTATATAATTGTAACATGTACGTGAGGGCCTAGGTCAGTTCCAGGTAGGCTCCCTGGTGTTGAAGTACCACTGTTCTTTATCAATTTTGTATTTCTACCAGAATTTACTGGTAGCATATTTACTTTTGACCACCTCATTGTAAGAGATTGCCCCAAATATTTTCTCCAAGAAACTAAATATTCTTCAGGTTGATAGTAGCATTATTCTGGTTTGCTTTGGTTAAATACAATTGAAATGATTCCCTTGGAATCATATCTGATCCTATAGGCATGTGTGATATGAGGCATTGTTCTGAACTGTGGTAGTTTGAATGTAATTGGCCGCAGTAATCCCACAGGAAGTGGCACTATTAGGAGGTGTAGCCTTGTTGAAGTATGTGTGGCCTTATTGGAGGAAGTATGTCACTGTGGGGGCAGGCTTTGAGGTCTCTGTGGCTCAAGCTTTGCTCAGTGTAATAGACAGTCCACTTCTTGTGGCCTTTGGATCAAGATGTAACCAGCACCACATCTGCTTGCATGCCACCAAGCTCTCTGCTATGATAATAATGGACTGAACCTCTAAACTATTGCCACTACCTCAGTTAAATGTTTTCCTTTTTAAGAGTTGCTATGGTCATGGTGTCTCTTCACAGCAACAGAAACACTAAGACATGGATTGTCTCCTATCATTGCCATGGTACAATGTTCTTAGAGTTACCCATTTGGGATGATGAAAAAAAAAAAAACAATTATGGCAATATGTGTGTTTTCATAAACTCTCCCTTTTGTAAATCATTATGATCATTGGCCAAAATCAAGGGTCAGATAGCACCAGAGAAACCCCAGATTCTTGTGTCCCTAAGTAAGAAATTGAGCAGAGACATACAATGGCAGCAGATCCAGGGAGAGTTTATTAAGAGAGTGTATTTCCAAAGTGGGAAAAGTAGGGTGGAGAAGAGAGAAAGAAGAAAAGTTCAGCAGCTCAATCAGCCCGGTGCACAAAAGATGAGGGCTTTCATGTCTCCTGAGAATGATGGGGGGCTCATCACATGAATCAGGATTGTCTCTGCATACCTTACCTATTACATGTATTTCTGCATGCAACTTTGTGTATAAGAAGTCTCCATGGCATTTTCAGTCTCCATTCAAGGGCATGTATATATACACACACACATATAAATATAAATAAATATACCATATAAATAACACACACACACACACACACACTTTATATGTAAGACTGTTTTGCCTGCATTTATGTCTGTGCACCTTGTGCACACTTGGTCAGAAGAGGCATCAGATTCCCTGGAACTGGAGTTACAGATTAATTGTAAGCCACCATGTGGGTGCTAGGACTCAAACTCAGGTCCTCAACAAGAACAACAAGCACTCTCAACCATGGACTTGTCCCTCCAGCTGCAGAAGGGTTTGTATATTAGCATCCTAATGAGCCCTAGGTAACTTTCAGATGCTCTGGAATGTCCTTGCATGTGTACCAGTGGCTTGAGCAGGCCTGGGAGTGGGAAGGTCTAGTCTTCCCTTTTTGTCAACTCAATGTTCTTAAGTGCTAATTAGCCGTCTTGGTGAGCAGCTTAGCTGACCTCACTCTCTGCCCTGTGTTCTTGCCTCACTTACAAGTGAACTATAGTTGTAAGGAGTTAGTTACATAAGGAGATTTTATATAGCTTTAATTTTGTTTCTTTCAATAGTATCAACTTGCAAAGTTATAGTACCAGATCACAACTAGGATATCCACATAGATAAGTTCCCTCCAACACTCAAGTTGACACTCTTATTCTTTATTAATACATATATGTATATGTAAATATATAGGTATAGATGCACATATGAAACAATATATAATATGTGTGTATGCATAAATATTTATAAATGCAAACTGCTGATTCCAATTTGGTGCATGCATGTATGTATGGCTTCAGGTCTGGCCACTCTGCATTGGGCAATGAGTAAGGGGGCTCATCCCTGAGAGAGGCAAATTCCCTTTCTCCCAGAAGTCATTAGTTGTCTGTAGTTTGAATCTTCAGTACCTACATAAAAAACTTGGCATGGCTGTACTCACCTAGCTGTGCCTGCTGGTAACATCAATATTAGGGAACAGAGTTGGGCACATATCAGAATCTTAACAGCGTCTATTCTCTAAGCGACTTTGTCCAAAGGCATTAGGACACACACGAGCATCAGACACCCTGCTCTGGCCTCCCTACATATGTGCACACACACCACACATGCATATCACCTGTCCATAACACACACATACATAGAAGAAGTGGTATGGAAATCAGAGGGCCACCTCTGATGTTGGCACTCGGCTTTCCCCTTGTTTTGAGGCAGGGTCTCTTCACTGCTCGCTGCTGTGTTCACCCTATTGCTAGTCATCAAGCTTCTGGAAATCATTTTTCCACATCTCACCTCACTATAGGAGCACGGAGAATGTAGACAAGTACTGCTAGACCCAACTTTATGTGGATTTGAGGGAGTCTAGCTCAGATCTTCACGGTTGTTCTGCATTCACTTCATGCACTGAGCCAATTGCTTCAGCCTACATTCCATCTTGTTTTTTCAATGCTATTTTTCGGTGTATTATTTTGTGCTTTTAACAGTGTTTATCCCCATAATGAGATAGAGATAGAGCATAAAAGTCATGCTTTATCATTATGGGACATTAAAATCTTACTCTGATTTTTAGCTTGTGAATCTCTCCCACCATAAAAACAACTATTTCAAACTCTTTCTGCTATGTGCTTTGAGCTGTATGACAGGAAATGATGTAATATTTGCTCCCATTGTCAAATATCTTAATTTAGTGTAGCTACCTGTGCTATGCCTTCATTAAAAAATGTTTGGTTGGGGATTTAGCTCAGTGGTAGAGCGCTTGTCTAGCAAGTGCAAGGCCCTGGGTTCAATCCTCAGCTCAAAAAAAAAATGTTTCTAATGGTGATAACTTAAATTCTCAAGGGATTATTATGATGGTATTTTATTTGTGCTGAAATGTGATTTTATTTGAATGTTAATAAATAAAGTTTGTCTGGAGATCAGAGGTCACATAGTGAGCTATAAACAGAAGTCAGGTGGTGGTAGCACATGCCATTAGTCCCATCACATGGGAAGCAGAGTCTCTGTGTGGTCAAGGACACAGTCAAGCGTGGTGAGATGGGCCTTTAAGCCCAGTACCAACCATAGAGACCTGGAGGTCTATATAGACAGGCAGTGATGAAGAATTGAAGTAACTGTGCTTATAGCCAATGAGAAGACAATCAAAAAGACAATAAAAACACAGTTTAAACAAAAAGAAGCTGTCTGTGTGGAAGCTACTGCTGATGGTAAGCTAAGGCTAGTCATGGCTATTTGCTCTGATCTCTTTGTATTTGGCTCTGTGATTCTTACTTAATAAGACTGTTTAGCAATTCGTCTATAGCTACCCTTACTTTGTGTGTATTTGGTGGTCCTTTTTGATATGGTTCCCAGCATTCTCCTATTCTTTTGGTTTTGTTAGGAAAAGTTCTTTGAAGCATACATATTCCTAGCTACTTCTGCTGGTGGCCGATTCCTTAGTTTTTCCGAGGTTAGGTATGTTTTTATTTCTCCCCTTTGCCCGTGAGAATGTATTTGTGTCTGACAACATTTTTTTTTTAATTGCTTGGAAAAATCACATACATTTCTGCATAGTTTCATGTGTGTAATCCACCATCACTGGAATTTGTGCCCCTCTCTTAATTTTTTTTTTTAGCCTGAGGATATGTATATATATCTACCAACTCATGGCTGCTTTGAAGACTTTTCATTTGTTTCAGTATATATTATGTTTATGAATTAATTAACTAAAAAAAAAATTTGAGACAAGGTTACTTTGTGTAGACCTGGATGTCCTGGAACTCACTTTGTAGACCAGGCTGCCTTTGAACTCACAGAGATCCTCCTGCCTCTGCCACCTGAGTGCTAGGATTAAAGTTGTACACCACCATTAACCGGCTTTATTTCAGTTTTTTGTTTGTTTGTTTGTTTTTTTTTCCCCCGGAGACTAGGTTTCTCTGTGTAGTTTTGGTGCCTGTCCTGGATCTTGCTCTCTAGACCAGGCTGGCCTTGAACTCACAGAGATCGCCTGGCTCTGTCTCCCTAGTGTTGGGATTAAAGGTGTGCACCACCACCGCCCAGCTTATTTCAGTTTTTAACAATTTAATTGTGTGTATCTTGCAGTATTTTTTTTTTGTTGTGTGTGTGTGTGTTTATCTTTCTTGGATTTTGCTCTACTTATTTAGATTGGAGGACTGCTCCTTACCAATTTCAGAAAGTTTTCTGTTATATCTTCTGAGCAATTGATCAGCCTCCTCTCTTTCTCTTACATTTGTGAAACTGTATTGACATAAATATTAGATTGCTTTATACAGCAGACCTTGACTCCCAGCTGATTTTTCTGTAGCATATGCCCCCTCCCCCTCTTTCTGTTTGGTTTTTTGAGCCAGGTTCTTTTCCAATAGCCATGGCTTTCCTGGAACTTACTATGTCAACCAGGCTCACCTCGGAAGGAACTCAGAGATTTCACCTCCCTCTGCCTCCTAACTGCTGGGATTAAAGGTGTGTGACACCACGCCCAGCAGGGTATTTTCTTTTGGTGGTCAGAATGAATACGTTTTCCAGTTCACAAATCTGCCTCCAGTCTCCTGTGCTGTGTTCTGCTGCTGAAACTGCACTTCACCTTCATGTCCTTCCTGTTCCTATGATTGTCACCTATAGAATTCCTATTTGGTGACATTTTTGTATAATTTATTTGTTTTCATTTTGTTTGGTTGCTGTAAAGGAATTCTTGATTACTTGTTTAGCTGTCTCAATGTCTTTGTTATATCATTCCAAAGTCTGATTTATCTCAACACGTGTAAAAATTGATTCTGTGCTGTCACTTGTGTTGTAGCCTTACTTGTTTTTCGTTTGATTTGTGTTTTCCAATTACACAATTTTGCTTTTTTTTTTTTTTTTTTTTTTTTTTTTTGGTGCTGTGGGTGGAAACCAGAGGCTCATGAATGTTATCCAAGCATGATGCTACTGCATTATGCCTTTAGCTTATATCCTGGGCATTTTGAGGTTCTGAGGTTACCCTTGGTTCAACATCAATCTTCTATGTTAGTAGCCAATGCTCCCTTTAGATTTACTGTTAGTGCACAGCCTAATTGTTGTGTGAGAATCTCTACTTACTTTTCTCAGCTCTTGCCATGATAGTCTGGTCTGCTTTATTTTTCTGGTACTCCTGAGTGCTCGCTGGACCACTCTGGCTCTGCCTCATAGACAGAATGTGCTTCTCTGTGCTTCCCACTGTTAGACTGAGTGTGAGGTATCCAGACATGGAGGACTTTGACTATTCTGTGACACTGAAACCCTCTGTTTACCTTTGCTATTTTCTTCATCTCCTGTCACTGGATGATGTAAATGGTGTTTAATAAGTAATTGAAAAAACTGAGGTCACTCAAGGGAAGAAAGTGTACTTAGGTGACATTTGAAAAGAGGCCAGGATCAAGTGGGGAAGATTTCTTTAGAGATATCTAAGGAAGTACGGCTACATTAGTTTCTGAGTACTAGGTTATTTCAAAAGCTCTTAATGAAGTCTGGGAGTGATCAGTACCTGAGCTTAGTTAAGTAGCATGCATGCTTTTCCACCAATAAGCGAATTTTTAAAAAGTAGAGCCCACGATTTCACCAAAGGTAAAACTAGATTCCAAGTTATATATTTTAGGCCATTTCATGAATGCCATGCAATTAAATATCAGGCACCACCATTGTTGACCAGATCTTAATGTTATTGAATCTTCAGTTTTAAAATTGTAGGTTCAGCAATCCTAGAAACCCTACACAAACATAAATGTGATAGTGCAGAGTGGTTTTTGAAAATTACAGCTTCAACAGGGCCAACTACGGCCCACATCTCAATTTCAAGTGTTGCCCACTGCTGTTTTCCTGCTACAACATCAGAATTGAGCACATGACAGGGAAACTTTGGAGTATGTAGAGGATGTATCAGTTACTCAGTATTTGTCAAGAGGAAAGAAGCTGACCTTTGCCATAGAGACAATTAATGTCATTGACTAGTTGAATCATCCAATACTTCAATAATCACAATTTAATTGTATGTCAATAAACTTAGTTCATATGGCAGATAATTTCTATGTATTTCAACAAAACCAAAGGTCATTATTGGTTTTGCTTAATTTAGAATCTGCTGCAGTATTCCAGAAAGAATAGCAATATAAAATTGTAGACAAACCTTTCTCACTGAATCTTGGTTTGGGGTTTTGCTGAGTACCTTATCCTGAAAGATAAATTGGGTGAAGCACATGACCATAGTATTGAAGTTTTAAATGCATGCATATTAAACAAACCAAACTCAGTTCAATCAAATTGATAAGATTATTGAATTCTGAAGACTCTGTGGAGACAACATTATGCATTCTTAAAACAAACACAAAGGAAAACAAAACAAATTATTTTGATTAAAATCTATGGAGAAGTGACTGAATCTATCTGCCTCCCGAGGTAGATTGGTAGGGAAAATAATGATAATTCTGGAAGAAACTAAAATTAGAAAAGGGAATACTGGAGAATTTCTGTTTTGTTGGTGTATTATTGATGGCAAATCTTTTGCATAATTGAAGTGTGGTTCAATGCTTCCAAAAGGTCATCTTAACTGTCACCATTGCAAGCCATGTATTTAATTTGGTAAAATCACCTGTATCTTAGGAGTTGTCATTTAGGAAGCAGTCATATAGAGGTCCCTGTCTACCTGAGATCTGTTTCTATGCCTGGAAGGCAAACACTTTCATTATCTGCCCCTGCTCTTATTTTAGGCAAAGGTCATACTGATGACATCAATAATCTCTAAATACCCCAATAAGAGCATCCTGTGGGTCACAAGGCTTAACTCTGAGTCATTAGACTTTTGTACCAAATAGGCTCTAACTTGTCACATGTCACAAAATAATCTCTTGCCTCTAGGCATTATGGATCTTTAAAAGAACCTGAATTCTGACTCAACGGTGTCATGTATAGTGCACAAACCTAGATTTTAAGAGGAGGTTCTTTCACTGAGGAATGCAGTATTTCATTGTCTTTTTAATTTATGATGTCACTAGGCCATACTTGGGGGCAAACTTGACTCTTTAATCCTTCTAATTTCTGGAGTGGATGAAATATATTTTCTGAATTCTGGATCTTTAGTTGGAAGCAAATACTTGAAGCAAAAGTCTAATAAGAAAAACAAAACAAAACAATAAGCCTGTTTCTGTGTAGATCTCTTGTGGGCGTGGAGAAGAGCGTATGAAGCATGGAGAGAAGGCTTGTAGTGAAGGCTTAAGGAAATCTTCAACAGAATAAAGTTGTTGATGTCAGGGAGGCTAGTGATGGTTGTGATAGGAAACAAGAAAGGTAACCAAGTCTAGAGACCTACAGAGGTTTCCGAGTGAGAACTTACTTGGGGTCCGAGCATCTGAGCTTGCTTTACTCAGCAGGACTGCATGATTTGACCACTGGTGTGGTTACCAGGTATTTGGAAGGGTCTACACTTGGCTGTGTGGTGTGCTTTGATCTAGCAAGGGGAGGGGCGTGTCTTTTGCCCCACCCCTTGGCATTGTTACAAAAAACCCTTTTGAAGAGGCAGAAGGGACCATGGGGTTTTGATCCAGGTCCTCCCGAAGCTATTCTGTGTTTCTGTCTTTCTTCTCTTTGCTCTTTCTATCTAAAAGTTTCTTATCCCTCTCTCCTCCTCATGGGAACCCTTTTAAAAGGTGGGATCTGGCCTCCCACAACTGAGCTTGAGGGTTAAGTGAGTACTTCCTTCTTAAGAAGGGTGCTTTAGAGGAATTTTCCCCCTAATACCAGGTGGGAGACACCCTCACAAATTCTGCTGTAGGATGGTCTTTCGGTATGCTGTGAATATGTGTTGCTACTATTGGTTAAAAAAGAAGCTGTTTGGGCCTATGGTAAGGCAGGATAATAGCTAGGCAGAAAAATCCAAGAGACATACAGGGAGAAGAGGGTGGAGTCAGTACAGCCGCTGCCCGCCCCAGAAGAAGCAACATGCCAGCAGATCAGTAACGTCACAGCCACATGGCAATACATTGATTAATAGAAATGGGTTCGTGTAAGATGAAAGAGCTATCTAGCAAGAAGCCTGAGCCACAGATCAAACAATTTGTAATTAATATTAAGCCTTTAAATGATTTTGTTTTTATAAGCAGCTATGAGACCACAGAGCAGAGAAGTGACCTGCTACAAAATCCTCATACAAAAATGTAACCTCTCAGTTTTCCAAAGTTCTTGTATACCTGCAGTTAATCAAAATAATCAACTCAAAATTATCCTTATACCCAAAAGGCAAAGGATTGGAGGGCCATATTTTGGTCGCTGCTACTGCTTACATATCATTTATATTCTTTTCTTCCCTAAAAATGTCAAGTGTGAATCTTCTTCCATCAGATTATACTATACAATTAAGGCTGCCAGGAGCAGTGAATATAAATTTAAGATGCACAGTTAAATTCAGATTTCAGAGAAATGCTTTTTAAATATTGGTATCTGTCAAACAAACACATTGTTTATTTGAAATTCAGATTAAATGGGTTCCTCCACTTAACTCATTCATTTGATAGTATATAAAGTGAGTGCCAACTTGTGTGGAAGACTTTGACTCCTGTGTTTCTCATAATTGCTCTTGCAATTCTCTCTAGTGGTTGTGGGAGCCCATTTTCAGGTTTCCTAGTAGCTTTACCCAGGAGGTCTGGATAGAGAGTATAATTGGACCCAGGGCCTGAGTGCAGGTGTCAGAGATGGTCTGCACTTGGCCGTGCTGGGGGGAGGTCTTTTGCTCCTCCTCGAGGCCTGAAGGATTAGGATCCAGGCCCTCTTGAGGCTGTCCTGTATTTATCTCCCCTTTTCACTTCCATCTAATATTTCCAGCCACTTCTACCCAAGAGTACTCTGGGGAAATGTGGGGCTGGTGGGTAGCGCCCCCCCGCAACAAGTGGTGTTCTTGGCAATTTTGCTGATCTCACAGATGATTTTAACAGTAGTTTGTCCTCTAAGTTATTGACTTCTGCCCTGATTTTACTTTCCACCCAGTTTCATCTTTTGACCATACATTATATTTCCTCATTACTAATTGTGATGGCTATTCTTGTTTGTCAACCTGACTACATCAGGAATGAAAACCCCAAAATGGAGGGCACACCTACGAGGGATTTTTTCCCCTTAATTGGAAGTAAGAAGGTCCACTTCTAATCTGGATCTTGGAGTTTTGGAGACACACCATTAGTCAGGATTTTGATTTAATCTGGGCCATACCTTCTGCTGGAAGCCTGTATAAAGACATGGAAGAAGGAAGCTTTTGCTTTATACATTCTTGCCTTGCCTTGCTGGCAAACCCACTCCCTTACTGGCATTAGAGTCTACTTCTTTGGGATTCTAGCATATACTGAAGGCTAGCTGAGTCATCCAGTTCCATGGACTGAGCAACTACTGGATTCTTGGACATTCCGTTCACGGGCAGTCCTTGTTGGTTGAGCTGAACTGCGGTCTAATAAATCATGTGTGTGTGTGTGTGTGTGTGTGTGAGTGTGTGTGGGTGTGTGTGTTAATTCTATAAGTTCTGTTACTCTAGAGAGCCTTGACTACTACACTAACCGACACAGTAATTCTTTTATTTCAATCTCAATCATTTGCTCTGACTCTTTCTTCCCAAACTTCAATTCATTGCCTCTTACAATGATTTGTACAATCATTCCCTATCACTAACAGCTAAATAGACTGATTTCACGACCTTTGAACCCTTTCCCCATCACTCATATTCTAACCCATTTGCACTTTCCACAGATCTTCCTTCCTCCCTCTCCTGCATTTCACCCGTAGGCTTACCTTAAATTCACAGTCTTCTTTCTTATCCTTCCTAGTGTTGAAATCTTCTTTAGTATTTTGTGGTAGGCTCTTTCTAGGTAGCCCTGGTTGCTCCCAAATGCAGTCCTCTTGATCTCAATTTCCGTGTCCTGGATTATAAGCACACACTGCTACTTCTAGCTCAGTTTAAAATGACGGATTATTATCATAACCACTCTCCCTCTGTGCTTATCTTCAGTGATTTGGTTTCCTTTGACTGACTGTACTTGCTAGTAAAATGTTAGCTCAAAAGAAATACCTACACACTCCAATCTACATCACCAAGAAAACTGTGTTTGTTCAAAGTTCAAATATTAAAATTTTCTCCGTGTAGTTCATGGCCACTAATCCCAAGTGGAGATGTATAGACTGCTATGATGTTTTCCTCATCCATTTCCTGTCCTAGAAAACCTGTTACTCTCTCCTCTTTTCTTCTCAAACTTTCCAATTGTTGCAGTAATCTGCTGATATGCCCTGCAAATCAAGGATGTGTTTATGTTGGAAGAATGAGGCCCATAGGTAGGAAACACCTGCTTGTTAGCAGACAGCTGTAGTTTTTCACCCCTTTCTCCTCCAAAGATCCCAAATCTCTTTAATATTTTCCTGTCACTAGCTTCTCATTAGGGCTTAGTCTTTTATCCAATGTATTTACTTTTTAGATGGTTTCAATAAGAATTTGAGAGTCATCTATGCCCCCAAGGGTCCTTAGCTTTGTATCTCCAGCCTGATAATCTCCTTAAAACTCTAATTTCCTCCCTTTGATGCTTATTAAAATGTTCCTTAAGTAAATTCTCCTCTTGCTCTTGACTCCCTAGTTAACGGTTGTATAATCCTTTGTGACTTTTTGTGGGAGAAATCAGGATATTCTTAAGATTGCTCTTTCTGACTCCCCCATTCCCCAACCACAAATGTCTTAGAGGTTCAACCAGACGAACCGTCTGCTCAACTACTGTCTGGGGAAGTGGAAACTGTTCTTATAACCTACACCTCTCTTCCTTTCCCTCTCTCCTCCCCCTCCCCTTCCTTTGTTGTTACTAAACTAGAACCTTCCTCAGAATTATAAGGAATTCCACTCTTGTCTGAGTGTGAAAAACATTGATTCCAAGTTTCTACCATGCACCAGAGTCAACCTTAATTCTCAACATTTATTAAAATTTAGAATTTCAGATTATTCTCCTTATTTTCTTATAGATATTGTTATTAACCTAAAAAGATAATAGTAAAACCTAATTTAGATTTTTCTGGATATTTATAGACATCTAGATTGCAATATTTCTGAAACTGAAAAATTCTTTGTACCACTCTTAATTTTGATTACATGATGTTGATAATTGAAAAATTATATTTATTTTATATTTAACCATCTACTGTTATTGTTGCCATATGCATTATAAATGGAAGCAAATGACAAAAAGGTTTTATAGATTTTTCATTATAATTTAATTTTATTTATTATGCCTCTATCAATTATTTTTATTTGGTGTGCAGAGTACTGAGTATCATTATGGCATTTTTATGCATATATATCATTAAATTTGTTCTTATTCATTCCCCACTGGCTTCACCAGCCTGGCTAGAATTTAATTAGAGTAATTAATGAGCATTTAATCCTGGCCATATAGAGGGATATGTGTTAGTTTTCAAGGGAGGTTCAATTCGGTCTAGTCTAGAAAAATATGGACAGAGATAGACTGAGATAAAGTGTTAGCCATAAAAGTATTGCCAATGCCCCTGAAAAATGAACTATCTTTGGTTATGTAGAGCATGGAAACATTTTTTTTCAGTCATGGGAGCTCAATGTGGGTGACAAAGGAATTGGAAGCTCACCTTATACTTGGAAGAACGTTCTTTACCTCATACAGCTTGTCTAATACATCCTTGCCCACCTCTGCAAAGTACAGGCTGCTCACATGTGACAGCTAGCCTCTAATGTCATTTACCATGTTGTGTTCATGTTATGATTCCTACTTGCAGAAAAAACGATAGCATCTTCTTGTTTACATGATAAAGCACCACATAATGAAGTAGCTCATAGAGAAGGAGCTTTACAAAATGCTGGATTCTTTTTCTGATTTAGGTGTTTCTTTTATCCCCCGCTGACAAAAGGCATTTGGATTCTGCAAGGAGAAGCTGAGAGTTAACATGCAATATAATCAATAAACATAACAGCACCATTTTGGGGGTCAGTACTATTGTATTTTTGTTTCCTCAAAGTTTCAGCTTGTTGAATTAAAGTCTTGATGTTTCCCCAAGTCATCAGATGACTCTTCATCTTGGGATGTCTCTTGATGGGTCAGATATTTCATTGTTCCAGAGATCTCCAGGATGCTGTCCATCATTTATTTTCAAGAAAGTTAAGCACATGTTTGATTAAATGTTGATTAAACAGCAGGAGAGGAGAATATCCTCCATATAATGAAAGAGCAATTTCTTGGGAAATTTAAACAGCATTGGCTTATGTGCTTTATATCCTAATTGTACTCATTTCTGTACTGGAAGTTAGGTCGTTTTAATTTTCACCATGGCAGGACCTTTGATATTGAGTTATTCCTGCTTCTCCAAGGACCTGGCCTACATTAGGAACCAGTTGTTGGGGACCCTGCAAGCCTCAGGGCTGATGGGCAGACTATTGGTGCAAGGTGGAGAATGAAACTCAGTCAGTACCATCTTTGCAGGCACTAGGTCAGACTTCCAGATACTGACTTACAAGATGCTTTTTATACAAAGACTATTTAAGTCAATACCAACTTATTAGACTAAGGGAACTATTAAAACTTTCTGGAAAATGAGTTTGAATTAAGAGCATACTTCTAAATATGGATTCTTATCTGACATTATCCTGTAAATATTTGTCCATGGAGTAGAGCCAGTTGGGCACCAAATTGAATTTCAGAAAGACGGGTTTTGTTCAAAATGTAGATGGATTTAAGTTTACAATACTTTGAGGGGGCAACACTGCTCCACTTAATAAAAAAAAAAAAAGTACAATGTTGAATGGGATAACATTTAATCTACTTACAGAGATGACATGAGAGGAACATAGAAGTTCATATACAGGTGAAAAATGTCCCCCTTTTCATCTCAGGTTCTGTACCTGCAGTGAAGTAAGTCAGAAGGACAAAAGACAGATGAGCAAGAGAAGAGAAACAGAAGCCATTGAGTAGGCATATCCCACATACCTAGCAGAACTTAGTGGTGAACAATAAACTCAAAGGGGATGCTGGGAAGTGAACCTATGAACACATTTATCCAAGAACAATAATGTTGATAACACTGTACACAGATGATAAAACAAAGGAAAGACAGTTTGAACTTCTTGGGCTGGCAAACAGTAAAAAGCTAAATATGTGGGACAACGAAGGACTGGTTGGTAGGGGTGTGTGTGTGTGTGTGTGTGTGTGTGTGTGATGCCCCTCGCTGTTTTTGTGATCAAGAGTTAGTTGTGGTGGTGTGAATGAAAATGCCCCCCATAGACTCATAGGAAGTGACAGAGGTGTGGCCTTGTTGGAGGAAGTGTGTCACTGGGGGATGGGCTTATGGTTTCAGAAGTTCAAGCCAGGCCCAATGCATCTTTCTTCCTGCTGTCTGCAGATCCAGATTTACAACTCTTGGCTCCTTCTGGAGCACTACATCTACTTGTGCCCTACCATGCATCCATTGGACTAAAGCTCTTAACTGTAAGCAAGCCCAATTAGATGTTTTCTTTTAGAAGAGTTACTGTGGTCAAGGCATCTTTTCAGAGCAATAAAACCCTAACTAGACAGAAGTTGGTACCAGGATTGTGGGGTATTGCTGTGGCACATCAGACCATGTTTTCAGGAGGGTTTCAGGAGGACCTTGGAACTTTGAGCTTAAAAAAAAAAAATGAATGTTGAGAGCTCAGTGGGATGTTCTGTAAGAGCTTAGAAGATAAGAAAATGTTGAGAGCAGTGCAGAAGATGGAGGCCTGGCTTGTGAAGTTTCAGACAGAAGTTTAAAGATTCTATCAGGGCCGTTTGCTACTTTGAATTAGATTCTGTTGTTCTGGTCAGTTGGGGCTGAAGGGTCAGCTGTGATTAACAAGAGACCAGCACCACTGAAGTTTAAACTTTGTGTTACTGGAACAATTGATGCTTGTTGTCTGGGACTGAGAAGTTAGTGGTAATTAAAGGAATTAATAAGAGACCAGGATCATTGAGGTAAAATCTCTGCAAAGTGTTTCCTGAGAGTCAGCACACAGAAGCTGTGTTCTGGAAGTGGCCAAGATTATACCTCGTGTTGGCAGCTGAACTAGGTAGTTTAAGAGTCACCCAGGTGGCACTAGTTTCAAAGGCAGGAAGGAATCAGAGCGAGCAGCTAAGGCTTGACACTATGTGGCTGGACTGGAACTTCTGAAGAGAGCCCAGGAGAGGCTATTGGTGAAAGTTCCGACCAGTTGCGGCAAAGGAACTCAGCAGTTTTGAAGATGCCAGGCCCACGGGATGACCATCAAAAACAGCAACTGCTATGGAGTGGAGCTAACTGTAGTGTAGAAAAAAAGCCGTCTTTGATGCAGAGGGCAGAGCTGGAGGAGTGACCCAGGCTCCTTGGCGGAGCCCAGAAGATCGTGAGTGAATCCTAGATAGTCGGATATTGGGTTGTATTCACTATTGGAGTATGGTTTTACTCTGTTCAGATTGTGACTGTGCCTTGCTTCTTCCCTCTTGAAGAGTGTATTTAACTTAATTTTGATTTTTATAGGAGCCCACAGCTGAAAGACTTTGAATTTTTAAAAGAGATTTTGGATTTTGAAAAAGAGAGGATATTTTAAAGAGATTGAATTTTCATGTGTATGAATTTGTAGGGACTGTTGGACTCTTAAAATTATTTATGTTTTTAATATGAGATTTTTAGCAATGAATGAGAAAGGAATGGTAATGGCTTTATAGTGATGTGTTTGTGTGTCAACTTTATGGGGGTCACTTGTGCTGAATAGATTTATGTCAATTAGACACAACATAAAGTCATCTGCGAGGAGGGAGTCTCAATTAAGAAAATGCCAACATAATACTCTAGAGTAGGCAAGCCTGTAGAGCATTTTCTTTCTTAATTAGTGATCAATGGGGGAGCATCCAGTCTACTGTGGGTGGTGTCATCCTTGAGCTAGTGGTCTTGCATTCTATAAGAAAGAAGGCAGAGCAAGCCATGGAGAGTAAGTCAGTAAGCAGCACCCCTCCATGGCCTCTGCATGAGCACCTCCTCAAGGATCCTGTCTTGTTGATTCCTGTCCTGACTTCCATTGTTGATGGACTACATGTCTTTCCCTAGCTGCTTTTGATCATTGTGTTTCATCACAGCTGTAGAAACCCTAACTAAGATAATTGTATTTTCTGGCTTGCAATACAGTTCCATGATACAGCACATACTAAATGTGAGCAAGGCCCTAACCCTAAACAACACACACACACACACACACACACACACACACACACACACCATTGGAGAGTTTTTCTTATGAATTTCATGCATTTTTTTAAAACTGTCTTTAGCCCAAAATAACATGTGCCCAAATAGCATATTGAGAAATTGCATATTACTAAATATATCATAGTTATATTGTTTTACATATGGTGATAATACTATGAATGGAAATCCTCAGAGAAAAGAAAGCTACTCCTATGCTAAAGATTCTATAAGGCTGGTTGATAAATTAGAACTTTGTGATTGTGGATAGTTGGAATGCTGTATATCCAGAGCCAAATTATTTTAGGCAGTATCAACACTCTTGGTAGTCATTCCTTGCCCACCTCTGTATTTGGCAACTATCAGGTAAAACTTTTAAGGCTGTATTAACAGATCTCATGTGTCCCCAAGCTAAGTATCACCTGAAATAATCTGAAACCTGAAGCAAAGATTTTCCCACTCTGCTGTAACAGTCCTACCTCATCTTCTACTAATGTGTTAGAAAAATGACTTGATTTTAAATATTCTTTTTTTCTATAACTATAAGAACTTTAGCAAACTGTATCTACATTGGAGCACAACATTCAGAGTAGCCTGTATCTGTTCCTTGACCATGGTCACTGATATTTGTTTCTGGAATAAATTAGCTCATGTTTGTAATCACATTTTGACTTGTGTTATACACCCAGATTCAACAATGTAATTTCCCATTTATATATCATATCATAAAAATTGAAATTATAAGCTTAAACATGCAGCATTGTCAGAAAGAGATTTCTATGTTAATTAAGTCTAGGTTAAAATGCTTTTTAATTTAAAAAGATTAAAGACAAAATTTTCTTAGATTTATTCATAATATGTAAATTAAAGTGTGTGTGTGTGGGGGGGTCTATGTACACTTACTGCCTTGGGGACAGGTCAGTGCTATGAGTGAGACAGGAAGTTAAGAAGAGGGACATCATGAAGAAATACTCATAAAGTCTGATAAGCTAAACAACAGCTCTCACTCATAGCCTATATGAAGAACTCAAATGCCTCATTATTACATTTCTCATCTGTCATGAGTTTAAATTAGTTAGCTGTTGCCTTTCAATATACACACACAAATACACCACACACACACACACACACACACACACACACACACACACACACAAACACACGCACTTATGGTAAACTCTATCTTCACAGCACCAGGTACCTGAATGTGAAGAAATGATTTCATTTATTATGTGATATTTCTTCTGAAAACTGCCTATAGACAACTTCCCAATCTGAATGTCATGATAACTTTTAACAACACATTCTGTTCTTACCTCTGCTATGCTTATGGTCTTTATTCGAATGTCTCTTATTCTTTTTCTTTTACATTTCCACTTTGCTTATCTTCTTAGGCATTTGTCTTCTTTTCCCAAAGGCATTGGTTTGCCAAGTCACTCTGAGAGTTGAAAAGTGTTTCAGTGAGGGATGTAATGTGTCAAATGTAAATGGAGCTCCAGAGTCTCTGCAATTGGTTTGTTTTGCTTCTGTTCTCTCCAACCACCTCCTGACTCCAGATGTTACCACCTGGACATATGTGTTAGTGATGTCATGAACTACAAACTCAAATTCTGGCAGCAGTACAAAGAAAGAGCTAATTCTCAAACACACTTTGAATGTGCTTGGAACTGCTAAACTAATATTTGGTAGGCAAATTGAGATCTCAAACTATAAAATATATTTACTTACGAGTGGACTCATTCACCATTCAATTTGCCTTATGCTATAAAAATGTAAAGGTACTATGTACTCGCATTCAGCTATCCTGTGGTGGCGAAGTCTGGAGTATTTGTACCACCTGGCTGAAACCGTGTTATGTGATGTGAACTTCTTAGTTTAAAGAAGAAAAACATAGTTGTATGATCATACACATTAAATATGTATATTAGAAAAGATCAAGATTTACTTTGAACAACACAAAATATTGGCTGCACATGTATGCCACGGGTTCTTTCATAGAAATTTTGAGCTGAAATACATATGGAGAGGATTTCAGTAGAAATGCAGAAGGCCCCATTTGGACAAAGACAATTACAGTGTTACAGCCTGGGTGGCCTGCTCCTTAATGCTAGCAATACTGTTCATCCTCAGGATAAATCAAAGTGTTATACTAAAAGATAGCCAAACAGGAAGGACAATGGCAGTGAATAATACCCACACTAATCACAATGCTATTCACACTGGATTTCTGAAGAACATTAAGGCTCCATGTTCTGGATTTCTAGTTGCGGACAATAAAGCCAATGTCACTGCTGAGTTCTATGTACTTTAAATAAGTTTTCTCAAACACTATGGTACAGATGTAAGTGGGGAGATGACCTGAGGTGCAGGAACTAGCTTTCCCTCACAGTATTCTACATTCATCTTTGAAGTGTTGGGTTATTATCTGATCTCAACGTGCAGATGTCAAGTCTCAACGATATTCCTTATTTTCAGTGACACCCAGAATCTTTACAGGTTTGATAACAAGCACAGATAATTTTAAATTCATAATGTCTGAGTCCTACTAGAAATCACTTTTTTCAAACAACAAATGACTTGAAACACAGCAGCCACATTACCATTCAAACAAGTTTCCACTAGTCCGCTATCTCCTTAGGCAAATAGCAAAGTCCTTATGAGAAGAATGCTTAAAATGTCAGGAGGGTCAGAAGACAGCCAAACAAAAAGATCAGAGAGCCACACAGAACTGGATGTGGTTTTCTGTTCAGCACATTAGAATGTGGATTATCACCCTGGAACTGTTAATGGGATGGAAATTGCACTTAAGGCTTCTTTGCATCAATAAAATGCAGCTCAAACCTGACTCTTGTAAAAAAATATATATAGTGAGATGTGATAAAAAAGAAACAGTTTTACAGATCAGCTTAACATCACATTCTACTGAAGGAGAAAGACTTAATGTATATAAAGGGATCACATGCTTTGCACTAATGGAACACAGTTGTGACTTAAACATCTAATGCATACCATATTCTGATCTGTGATAGAAGACATATATTGAAGGAATGAACACAGGAAATCATCTAGCAACCTGCCATTCAATTAGAAAGGGAACAGGTTATTTGGCATCTGAATAGAAAAGGAAAAACTGTAAAGAAATGAAGCAAGACACATAGTATTCAAATACAGAGAAGTAGCAACGCAGAAGGAGATGCAATGGAATCTCCCATTCAGAGGGGAGCCTTCCAATGAAGACAGCCAACCTGTAGGTTATGGCACCAGAAAGGTCAGGGAGGGCTACCCACACCAAACATCTTGATTTATAAATGAGTGAACATAATCATCTGATAAAAAAACCTTGAAACTACTCCATTGCAAGATGTAACTAGATGATTATTAGCCTCGTTTTTCTTTCTTTAAAGAATGGGCAAGATAATGATATGTTACAATTTGTAGGAATGTTGTAATTTACATTTATATTCAAGGGTTGCTTTCCAAAGCGCTTCTTTCTTAAGGGTCCCCTTACCCTTTCACCAGTAAAATAAACAAAAGGAACAAGTACTTGCTTTAGAATGGGAGCAATCAATGCTCAACCAGTTTCTATTCATTATATGAAAGGCTGTGGATAGAGTGAATGAAGTTAAAGATTATACATAATATTCCACATACCAACCTGCATTTACATATGCATATATAATTCATTTTTCTTCCTTTAAGCTTTATGCTTACCCACTCTTACATGGAAGAAATTTAGAGGGAATTTAGTATCAATAACTAGTCTCTTGGAAGGTTGGAGGATTAGATATATCAAAAGTAGAATTTACATTCTCTTTCGATGGAATATTGTCCAGTGTAGTCTATGTCTTTATTTTGCTTTGTTTTGTTTGAACAGGGTCTTGTTACATCACCCAAACAGTACTGGAATTCTCAATTCTACTGCCTCAGTCTTCCTAGTACTAGGGTGTAGGTAGGTATAAACAACATATTCTTGGACTTTTAAAAAATTATAAATGATATTCGGCCACAGAAACATTAAAAATTATCTAATTTTCATTATTGGTAATTACAAGATGGACCAAGAGAAAGCAGGGGAATTGAAGGCAGTAACGGTGCTGTGGGAGTGTGACTGGTACAGCCCCCATGGAAATCACAAAGTGCTAGAATAGATGTGCCCTAGGGGACATAACCAAATACTCTATAGCCTACTCCTCCTTTAATTGAGCCTCTACTCACAACAGTTAGGAAATGGACACAGCCCACATGTCCTCAATTTTTGAATGTATAATGAAAATGTGGTACTTTTATACAATGAAGTATTACCCAGCTGCCAAGAAACACAAAAACATGGAATTCCCAGGTGAACAAATGAGATTGAAAAGAATCCTTTGGAATGAGATGACCTAGAAAGACAAACATCAAATGGTTTTCTGTTGTCGTCATTGTTGTTTGTGGATCTTAGGTTTGTGTCTTTAGATGCCTGTGTTTCATTTGGAATACTCATGGGTGCCCGGAACTTAGTCAGGGGACATGCAAGATGTGGAAGCAGTGGGGCAGGGCGGGCAGGGGAGGGGCCCCACACAGCACATCAAGAGAGGGAGAAAGAAAACAGTGATATAAACAGGAAAAGGTGAATAATGGCTTAGGAAGGGTTGAATAGGGTGGGGGATGGGAGGGTAGGGTTGAGGAGAGACTATGGGGAGGACCCTACTATTGTTACTCTGCTCAAGGGCCATATTATTAAACTAACTTGTAATGATTCATCATTATAACCATTGATTAATACACCTCTCAACACTCATTAAAGAAGCTTTGACTTACAGTAGATAGCAATTAATACCGAATCACAGCTGACCAATGTGCAGAACGTAAGAGACTACAGATTGTGCAGCCCTAAATGGACCATCTCTATCACACCCCATCCTCCCAAACTCAGGGATCATCACAAAAGAGGAAGGAAAAAAAGGAGAAGGGCCAGGGGCGTAGGATGACTACAATGAAATGTCCTAACACAACAGAGTAGGTGTACCTATGAACTCACAGTGGTTGCAACAGCATGCACAAGACCAATGCAAGCAAAAGGCATATGAAATCCCAGAGTGGAAGGGAAGAGTGGGCAAGAAGGCTCATCTCTTGCTGAGGAGCTACTGGTAATGGATAACTTCTGGGAGAGGGGAGTTAGTTTTCTTTAGTGGTGCAGCCCTTAGTAGTTCCAGCATGCTATACGGATGGCCATATACTTCACAATATATAGGTACCACAAATTGGACTTGATGGGTTGACGGATATGAGAGTACAAATTTGGTTTTGTTTGGGTGGTATGGATCTAGAGGAAGGTGAATATGATTAAAATATTGCATATGAAATTGTTAAATAATTAATGAAAATGAGAAGTGGGAAAAAATCCAAGGTCATGGATGCCAGCAAAAAATGACATTAAAAGTAAGATGAAAAGATGACTGAAAAGAAAAGTTTTAAAGAATAAAGAAGAATAAAAAAAGGTCTAAAATTGGCCAAGAAAACAAGAACAAACAAACAAAAACATTCAAACAACAACACAAAACCCAACACCACCAACCAAAATCTCCTTTGCTTTTTGCAGTCAGTGTTATGATGGGAACAGAAAAATTCGTGACCACTTCTCATGTCTTCAGGGAAGTGGCGCTCTTAGTAGATAAAGATGCTTTGACTAGAGGAACAATGTAATTGGAAAAAATGAGTAAAGAAAAGATCAAACGTGGAGAATATTGTGCACAGTAATTTATGGATTCCTGAAGGCAGCTTAAAATGTGGAGAACACAGGCAGGCCAAAGGAAAAAGCAGGAGTGACTGTGTGGTCCAGGATCTCACTCAACTGAAAGCACAAAAGAGAAGGGCCAACAGGGAACCTGGGATTTGTTTGTGATAGATGATGTAAATAATAAAGATATGATAGGTGTGGTAAATAGAACATCTCCCTAAATGTTTATATAGTACTCTCTGGAATCTGTAACTATTCAAATTTTTTTAGTGTAAAAAGGTGTCATGATTCTGGATTAAGTAGGTGTCTGCTGAATATCATCACAGGGATCCTTACAAGAGAAGAGCAGGTAGAGATTTCATAGAGGGCCACATAGATGTGACGGTAATGCGAAGAAGGGGGTGAGAACTGAGCTAATATGACCATATGTGTGCGAGTCCCCTTTCCCTTTCAGTTTGTTGTCCACCAGGTCAAGAGGAGAATGAGTCAGAGGGGTGGAGAAAGCTTTGTTCTCTGCTCATGAGCATGAATGGAGACAGCCCTCTGGGAGACAGATTTCAGTGAATCAGCTTAATTTTATTCCGGAATATAAGGACTAGGTAGGATTGGGGAGGCTGGGGATAAACTCTAATTTGCATTAAGTGACACGCTCCTATAACAAGGCTTCGTGTGTGGCAGTAGGGTCCTATAGCAGAGCTCCCGGTTTTGTTTTTAAGCAGAAATCCGTGCCAAGGGTCAAGCTAAAGATGAATTAGGCATCTGGTTTAGAGGCAGCTTTCAGATATGGTCAGTCCTCCAGGTCAAGGGACATCCTCCAGACAAGGGCAGGTAGAGAGCAGGAAGCTTTATTGGATGGAGGAAGCTCCATGTTGTTGAAGTTACAAGCCACTAGACCATGGGTAGGCTGTGACCTCTGACCAGCCAGCAATGTCTTCCAACACGTATGCAGTCTGGTGGTCATCTGAAGCTGGACAGGCAATTCTCCTCTCCATCTTCCAAAGGGAAGAAGCATGACTCTTTCAGCCCTTTAGTTTTATTTCTAATATTAGGTCTAGACTTATGGCCCTTACGTCTGTAAGGGAATTAAGTGCTATTGTTTTAGACACTAAATTTATGGTAACTTGTTACAGTACCAAAAAAAAAAAAAAAAAAAAAAACCAAAAAAACCAAAAAAAAACCCCACAAAAAACAAACAAAAAACCCCAAAACAACAACAACAACAAACCAAAAACATGTCTTTTAATGTACTACTTGAGGTAAGATAATGAGGTTTTGATGTTGCCTGTCTGTTGGGCTCTGGAGCTTTCTTCTAGGCTGCATCTCCTCATCTACATCTCCAAGGTGGCTTTTATGCTCACACCTGACTCATGTCACCATCTGGTCAAAATCCAGGGCAAGTTGGGAATCTGTTTCAACATGCTATACCCTCGCCTGTCTGACCCTAGCTTGCTTAGTCATCTTCAGCCTATGCCAGTCTAGTGAAGGTAAGAAGTTTACATGGCAGTTTGCTTTCTCAGTGGGATAATTTAAAAGAAGAATGGGCAGAAATTTTTTATACCTAAACCTTGTGCATGTGAAAAAAAGTTGTTCTAACAAACAGTTTTGTCAAACGAGCAACTATGATCACCCTAAATTCAAGAGAAGCAAAATAATATCCCACCTCCTAGGAGAAGGAAAGAGAATAAATTTTTGGCATTCATTAATCTACTTTCTCAAATGTTGCCAAGGATTAGAGGAGGCACACGTGCTTCAGAGATAAGCACAAGGAGGAGAAAATAGGAAAAAAAAAATATACTTCCAAAGCAGGTTGAAAAGAGGTTTTAAATTTGTTAGATTTGTGATAGGAAAGTTTAATTGATCGTTACCAGTTGACTAACTGTAAGTAAGGGAGAATGGTAGAAATGGAGAGCAGAAATTGTTCTATTTTCATGAGAATTAGAAATTGTACCTGTTTAGTAAATACATATGAATTATATTGTATGACTGGTAATTCTTATGAAAGTATCTATAACCAATTTGATATCTGCAACTTTCTTGTTTTATTCTTACCCTACCTTCATAGGTCTTTGGGAAGTTGGGGGAGGAGGCACAGTCTTTACTATATGGCCAGATTGGTCTCAATTACTATGTAGGTCAGGCTGGTGTCAAATTCACAATGATGTTCCTCAGCCCCGAGAGTGCCGAGATGATAGGCACATGGTAGCACAGCACATTGTTTCAGGCTATCCTAAGAACCTATGTAGATTTTCAGTTAGAAGACAGATAGATATCAAGTCCTTACTTGGGCAATGTTTTGGTGATGCTATCAAAAATGTTATCCATGGGACATTCTGGTCTGTGAAATGTGTGTATAGTAGTGGAGGAGACCAAAATGGCTTAGGAAAATGGTTTTCTGGAAGGAAAGGTGGAGCTGAAGTTTTCCTGCTCCTGTCAGGCTCCCATGGCCCTGTGGCCACTTGGACCCAAGTAAACACACAGGGGCTTATATTAACTAAAACTGCTCAGCCATTAGCTCAGGCTAACTGTTGACTAGCTCTTACACTTAAATTAACTCATAATTCTTATTTATGTTTATCCACATGGCTTGGTACCTTTACTCAGTTCTGCCTTCACATCTTGCTTCCTCTGTGTCTGGCTGGCAATTCCTGATTCTTCCCAGAATTTTCTTCTCTGCTTATCCTGCCTATACTTCCTGCCTGGCTACTGGCCAATCAACACTTTATTTGTTTACCAATCAGAGCAACACATTCACAGCATACAGTGCCATATCCACAGCAGAAAGGGAATAATATGTCAACCTTCTGTTATTAATTCTGAATTGTTGAAGTCTTTCAGATGAATTGGCATTTCAGGAAAGACAGGATTTTGAAGTCAAGTAACTTAAATCAGCAAACAAGAATTTCTGAATCTAGGCTAAAGGGACATGCAGTTCTGGTCTAGTGTTCCTATGACAGTGGAGACCAGACAAACCAGGAAAGCATGCACCTCATGTACAAGGACCTCATTTGACCATAGGCCTAGGTATAACAATGCAAACTAATATTCAACTTCCTTGTCCCGTGGAGAGAGAAAGGGGTGACATTTGGTGGGGGAGCACTTCCTTTAACAGACAGAAGCCTCTGCAGAAAACCAGGAAGTAGAGATCCCAGTGCAGAATGGACTAAGCTTGAAAGAGCTATCTACTTTTGTCCTGAGAAATGACACCTGATGTATCTAATGAAGTGTGGGTCCCTACCTGTATGGGGTTGAAAGGCCACGGCTCTTTTATCTTTAGATTTCAAGTGCTTTGGGACATTTAATGCTGGGGGTAGAGGACTTAGGATGCAAGCAGCTTTGAGTTTTGTAATATTTTATATGTGGTACTTAGGACACTTAGGTTTATAAAATTGTTATTTTTATGTTTAGTTCCATTTATCTTAGTTTAAAAGCATTGTCTCATCACACTAAGTTTATAGATATCTATGTGCCAGCATACACATGCATGCATGCATGTGCACACACATGCCACATAGACTTCAAATAACTTTAGAACTATAAAAGAAAGGATTTTGTACTATCCTTCTAGACCTGGGGAGAAAACTCAGGACCTCATAGTTAATAGGCAAGCACTCTACCCCTGGACCAAATCCTGAGCCCTTCACTTTCTTCTATTTTTAAGCTTGACTCTGAGTTGCAGCATTTGCATTGTATGTTTAAACGAAACAGTTAAAACGTCCTCATTTTTCCTTATTGTTTCTAATATATTATCTTTTACTCTTCCTAAAGTTTAGTAACACAGAACAGAATGGTGAGGGAGAAAAGCTATTCAGTTTGGATAGTACTTTATTTTAAGTTATTGCAAGGTACTTTGCATTGTTCCAGAATTTTTCAACATGTGAAAGAGTTGCCCGTGTAGTTCAGAAGCATTAGAAGGTCACTGTCTTCTATCTTCATATCTCCTGCTATCAAGTTCAACTGTTAAGTGGTAGCTTTAGAAAATGACCTTGAGTACTTGATTCAAAGTTATGTTTTTTTTTTTTTTTTTTTTTTTTTTTTTTTTTTTTTGCTGCTGACTCAAATGAAATTAATCCTCAGTAATCAGAGCAAAACCAAACAACAATGGCACACTATTATGTTTTGTGTTGTGCTAAAAATAAATTTGTTGTCAGCAGCCAGTTCTGGTTCTGTGCAAGACTTTTGAAGTCAGATCAATGTCTTTGATGTGCACTGAACTGACAAACACCATAAATATTTAAATATTAAATAAAGCTTCCCTTTATAAAGTATGCATTCATGTTGGGAATTAGAATAAAATTGATACCAGCACCAACAAAGCCCATCATGTCAGTGTTATACTTGAATGCAATGCAGAAAATGTATGCTCAGCTTTGCCGAACCACATGGGTGTCTCTACACTATAAGTAGGTCATTAAATGTAACCCAGCCATTCTCCTGGGTTTGAAAGTTTAGACCTTTGGTATCTCCATGCCCCTCCTACAGTCCAAATGTGCATAAAATTTGTTGAGGGTCTAATTAGACCCTGAAGTTTTTTTATTTCATTTTTGCACTTTGCTAGAATTGAACCTGGTTCTCTGCTGTAGTGGCTACCCCACCCACCACTTATTCATTTGCTTTACTTAGATGCTGAATGGTTGGTTTTGAAGAAATAATTTAGTATTGCTTTTATTTGTCTCGTCAATCCTTAAAACATATTTCCTTATGATCACTATAAGCATTCAGTTGCATAACCATAAAATAGTATACTAAGAATTTTATATATATATACTCTCTTCACACATAAGAATTCAATCTTTTTTTTCTTAGTAACATAGGGCAGATATTTGGAGAATGGTATTATGTTTCCGACAAAATCCCACAGTAGCTTAGTCTCAATCATTTATCCCCTTTTGATTGTTTTTTCATTTTCTCACCTATTTGCCAGGTTACCTTTGTGCAAACCACCACAATCTGTCAAGAAGACCAGAGTCAGGGCATGTGCATTGTATATTAAGACATCTACAGCAAACCTATAGTAAGAGGACACTAAAGAGAGTGGGGGAAAGAGTCTGAACGAATGAACGCAGGACAGAAAGTGAGAACTTTGGCTACATATTGGTGGAGGTTAGAAATAATCATCCTTTGTGTTCTGGTTGTGAGGCAAAGGGAGCTCTTCACCAGTGAGGTGGTCTAGTGCTGATGTGCTTTTGATCCTTTTTGCTGCATTTTTATGATATGCAAAAACCTTCACACTTAATTAACAGAATTCAATAATATGCAAATGAATGAATGCATGTGCCAATATACATTGAAAGTGCCCTTTCTCCTGCATACACTCAGTCCTGTATTTTCAGGGCAAGTGCTTTTTTAAAAATCAGATTTAAAATGTTTATTTTAAACAAATTCTACTTACAAATTGTGAAATACATTGTGCCTCCATGAAGTTCAACATTTCGAATCCCTACTGTCCGATTTGACTATACTCAGGGATAGTATCTTTAACGGGGAAGTAATTGTGGATATTTGAGGCACAAAGAAGGAGTTTGAATATGAAAGGGTTTATAGGAAGATGACCTCATAAGAAGTGGAAGAGACACTAAGGCTGAGCACACATAGAGAAAAGGTTCTTCCAGTTCCCATAAGAAGGCAGCTGTCTCCAAGCAAAAAGGGAGAATGAATCTTGCCAGCATTTTGGATGAGATTTCCAGGCTCCATAAGGTTTAAGCCCCATAGTCTAATTTGTAATGGCAGGCCTTGTAGACTAATGTAAAATATTCAGACGTGAGCAAAGTGTGTGGAAACAGAAAGGGCTTTTGCTGTCTACTAACTTATTTCTGGATTCTGTTCCAAAGGACCTACCCCATAGCTAAGCATTTCTGCATTTTAAAATGTTCATCTTTCAATGATCAACTCCACATCTGTAAATAATGTTTATGATGCCATTTCCTTATTTATCAGCTTTAAGCTTTGCCTATTTATTTTGAACTGTGATCAGTAAGCATTTGGTTTACTTATACAATGAATTTGTCCTCTCTCCCTTTTCCTATCAAAAAATTACATTTCATCTTCTTTCACAAACCAGCTGTCCTCTTCATGAAGCATGTTGCAACTCTTCCTTCTCCACTGAACTGAAGGCATCCCTTTTCTAGTACCCACTGTGTCCACTTCATCCCCATTCCCTGTATGTCTGACAACTATGATTTTACAATATTATTAATCCAGCACTCATGACTTTTCTCCATAGTTATTCTGAACACTTGGAAACTAAATTTACCATGAGATTATACATTTTGTTCATTGAAGATGTAATAATACCTCAGGTTTACATTTCTGTCCTAGAAGTCTACAGCAGTAGACTTTGAACAGTAGTTTGAATTAAGGAGACAGGTCTACTGTGAGTGTCAGTAAATAAAGGATTCCTAATATAATTATAGTTTATATGCTCACTGGAATGTTCAGGATATAAAGTCTATAAACGTGAATAAGAAGATCATAGTAAAGTTCACAATAACAAGAGGTATTGACCTAGGAGGACATGGTGGAGATCTAGAGGAAATGAAGGTATCCCAGCATGCTCAATATTAAAGTGCTCTCTGAACAACTGTGGGCAAAGTTGAGTTCTCTGTGTTTTGGTGGGACTGTGGTGACTACAGAGCAAGAGAGATCACAGTGACAAAGGGCAGGTTCATGCACCATGATCATTCAGACCTGTAGCAAGTGTTGAGACCTGTAGAAAAGATCTTGTAGAGCTCCAGCAAGAAGGGATGAGGATTCCCCGAGGGAAGAGGATGAAGAAGCACAACAGAAATGTAGGGGCATTTACTGATAATGTACAATATAACAGACATCATAAATGGGAGAAGCTGAAATGTTAATGACGTGTACTCTATGAACAGAATTTACTACCTTGGGTGGGGAGAAGGAAGTGTAAAGGAGATAAAGGGCAATGATGCAGACTGTAAGACAAAAGTTTCAAGAGTTCAAAGAGAACATAAAGTGGAGCTTACCAGTTTCACCTAGATGAATTCTGACTTCATAGATAGGTAAGAGAAATATTTATGAATCCACAGGCAGGCAAGCAATTTCCCATTTAGAATTTTTTGTTGTTTTTCACTCTCTTGAGGGGCCCACCACCCAGATCCCCAATAAATCACACATGAAGGCTTTTCTTAATTGTGAATGCCCAGCCTTAGCTTGGTTTAGTTTCTAGCCAGCTTTTCTTAACTTAAATGATCCCATCTACCTTTTGCCTTTGGGTTTTTCTTGTTCTCTAACTTCTATAAATCTTATTCTTATTCGTGGCTGGCTGTGTAGCTGAGTGGCTGGCCCCTGGAGTCCCCCTCCTTCTCTGGCTCCTAGATCTTAGATCTCTCCTCCCTGTTTTCTCCTCCTATATATTCTCTCTGCCTGCCATCACCCGCCTTGCCTATCCTTTCTCCTGCCTTGCTATTATCCAATTCTTTATTAGACCATCAGGTGTTCTAGGCAGGCAAAGTAACACATCTTCACAGAGTTAAACAAATGCAACATGAACAAAAGTAATACACCTAAAATAATATTCTACTATGTAGAATGACTGGGAAATTTGTGACTCTAGAATTTGAAAGCACTAGTCTTTTCTGAATCAGACTTTTCATGCACTTCTTTTATTACCCCCTCTCTATAGAGACCTAGAGGGTAACCAGAGTATCTGACTACTTCTCCCCAGATATTTTTTGAACAACTAAGAATGGTGGCCATATTTTCATGTGCCACAAACTGGCAAGTAACCACTGATTAACCCAAAGTGCTATATTCCCTAACAGTGATGTTCTGTAAACAGAATAGACATCAACACAAAGAAAACTCACAGAACTAGAGGATGTGATAACTCATCTTGACTCTACATTCTCTTGAAGGAGCACTGTCGCCCTAAGCCAGGCCCCTAGACCATCCCCGTCATTAATGGTTAACAGTAAACTCATTCCCTGATTGTTATGCATTATTCCTATACTTTGTGTAATCATCACCAAATGTGGTATGCTTACTATTAATTTTCTATGACATTTGATTTCAACACTTTTCCATTTTGTAAACAAAGAAGCATAGGCATTATATATATGAGATCACAGATGGAAGATAACAAACTTGAGAATGACAAAACTCATATAAAAACTGGTGAACATTTGACTTTCTTTTCTCAGTTCTCAAGTCTTATGTGTACTGTACTTGAAATGAATCACCCAATTCCAACATTCAGTCTTATGTATCATTCAGAGAACAACTCATATGTGGTCTCCTTGTTGGTAGTTTGTCATCACTGGGCTCAAAACCCTGTAGACCATTATCCTCTACAAGTTGTTGCTATCTCTTTAAGAAATTTCAAATACATTTTTTTTTTTTGATGGTGCTGGAGATTGGACCCTGAACTTGGTGCCTTAGGCCCATCAGACAAATGCTTTACCAATGGGCTCCCACCCGACAGCCCAGGATGAAAGCGTTTAATTTAGATTTTCATTTTCTAATGCCATCCTCGGGGGGAAGTTTTTAGATACTTTAAGAAAGTAACATTAACACGAAGAGCTATTCTTCTGCAGTCCTGTGTCTCTAAAGCAATGAAAACTCTTCTGGGAGAGGCTGCATTAGAATTGCAGGAAGCATGTGGTGCTCATGGGAAACAAGGCTTGGTGAGTTCATGAAAAGGGTCCATACTGTGCTCAGCACACAGATGATGCGTAATAAATGTCACCAGTCATTGCTGTGACTCAGTTTGCTCTTCATATCAAGACAGGCATAAAAAAAATCTCTAACATGGTATAGAACAAAGATTTTCACTGAAGCACAATGCCAGTTTATTTATTTATTTATTTATTTATTTATTTATTTTACTTTTTAAGTCTGTAGGTCACTCCCCAGTCCTCATAAAGTAATGCCACCTTTTCTGTGGAGACTATTTCCTAAGTCCCCCTCAGTGAATATCTCAGATGGTGGATGGTATAAAATAATAAATATCCCATTTTCTTTCATGTAGACATACCCACAATGAAGCTTAATTTATGCAATGTACAATAATTGATAACAAGTCAAAGACTCGTAAGAATATCCTGCATGAATGCCTTTCTTGAAGAAGTCAAGACAAACAACAATATTTTTGGATTGCTGTTGACAATGAGGAACTGAAACCACATAAAACAGCACTGTGAGTTAACAGTGCCCCAGTATTCTAAGATAGGTTAAACTCACATTTTCCATGCCTCTCTTCAATAAATAGAAGCTTCATGAATGGAAGGAAACTACTTTCGCTTTTTTTTTTTTAATCAAAAAATTATCTTCCTCAGTTCCCAGCATCCTTCTTTGTATGTTGTAGAAGAGAAATGTCTTTTGCACATTGAATGAATATGTTTGGAGCATGCCACTGTTTTGCATTATTTATCTTTTTTTCCCCCCATAGTAACTCGATTATAAGCAAGATCAGAGCAGAGACATCAATGCCGTGCACAAAACAGGTTCGCAACTCCTTTATGAGGATAATAGGCCTTTAGGGTTTTATTCCTTTAAAATATAAATTGACACTGAACAGATGAAGGTTCTCTTCTCCCACATCTAGATGAAATCTGTGTGGTTTATATTGAGGGCAGCAAAACCAATTTCTCTTGAAATAATAAAGAAATATGAAGTTCAAATGGAAAATACATTTGCATGGCTCAAATGCTCATTCATCAGTGAGTTGAAAGGATGTGATTTTCTTGTCAGATGACATGTCATAAAAATAAAACAGTAGCAATGCCGACACTTTGTATTTTGAATAAATGCTATAGCATGAACCTAATTTCTGTTTAAATATTCCTCGTATACAACCCTTTCTTCACAGTTGGTCCCTATGGCTCACTTAGCCAGTTCTGGAGAGTTTAACCAATTGTAGACCAGTCTCATAGAATAACTGTGTCTCAGATTTTGTCATTTAGAGATCAAAGTACTGTGTGTGTGTGTGTGTGTGTGTGTGTGTGTATGTATGTACATGTATGTGCATAAGTGTACGTGTAATGTCTTGGTTTAGGACAACTTAGGGCACTATTACTCATGCGCTGTCTTGTTTTGCTATAAAACTCACAAATTAGGCTAGAGATTGGGCTTAGTAAGTCTTTTACCACTCTTGAAATTTTAATTTAATTAAAATATAGTTATATCATTTCTCCTTTCCCTCTCTGCCCACCCTCCCCATGACTAACCTGCCTCTCAAATTCATAGCAGCAGCTTCTTTAACTATTATCATTACATGAATCTATAAATGAATTAGCATATGAATACAACGTGCTGAATTCATTCAGTATTCCCTGAGTGCATGTATTTCTAGGCCTGGCCATTTGGTATTGGGTAACTGATGAGGTGGCTCTTCCTGGGGAAAGCTAATTCTCCCCTTCTCAGCACTTGGTAATGGCCTACAGCTCCTCATCTAGGGGTAGGGTCCTTTGAGCTTTCCTGATCGTAGAGGAGGGCCCACCACCATCACCCTCCTAAAGCAGGATAACTCCTAATGTATTCTCAATACTTATCTCTAGACCCACAGATAAATAGAGATTTCACCCCCTCATCAAAGAAGCCCTTTTTTTTTTTTATGGATAGGGCATCATTACAGAAAGCCACAACTAGCCCAAGGATTACAACACCAATGCCAAAGTAGATAGGTAAAGCACATGTGGCCTTAATCCCACACAAAGTACCATAGGCAACCAAGGAAAGCCGGGAATCAGAGAAGTGACCTTCCTCAGGGACAGCATGTCACTTGATTGCCCACTACCAAATTGTCAACCCTGAAAACATAACATTATATGGACCCATTAGGTTATATTTAGGAAGATATATATATGTAAGTGCATAAATGACAATTAGTGGAAAAAGAGGTCTTGAATTTGAAGGGGAGTAGGGAGAGGTGTGGAATGAGGAAAGGAAAGAGGAAATACAATTACATTATAATGTAAAAAATGCAAGGTTTCTCATATCCAATTCATATATGTATAATACAACTTCTGCATCTGAGGCTCAAGAAACAGGGAGTGAGTCACCTATGAGATTGTGCCTTCCAGCTATGAGATGAAATCTCAACAGCATGGCCTGAAATAAGACCCGAACAATTCCAGTACCAGTTGACAGTCTTAAAATAAAAAAAATTTAAAAAACAAAAAAACTCACGTGTGTGTGTTCATGACAACTTCACATTTTCAGTTAGGATCACAGTAAGAAAGAAAATAAAAATATATTTCATAAATTGCAAATTATATTCATTCCCCTGAATGGTATTTATTCTACCACATATAAAAGAGTTTTCCAGCAACATGTTAATCACCAAAGATATTCTTAAATAGCAAGATATGTGCCAAAAATATAAAAGTGTTCTTTTTCCCCACATGCCATCTTTCCCTTTGAATTTGTATATAACTAAGCACTGCTGTAGAAGAAAAGACACAAACCATATGTTTTTATGCTGTGGGGAAATCCATGCTGCACAGAAAATCTCTAAATATTGAAAAAAAAATGAGAACTTAAGTAAACATGCAGCACAAAGTTGATGTAACCACAATCATAAAGCAGTTAGAGAACAATTACTTTGAATCACTATTAAGACTTCCTGGGTTTAAGGGAACACAGAAGTATGACAAGCACTGAAGTCTGAGCAATAGACTTTATCTACAATGAAATTCATAGAATGCTGGGGTCCCTGCAACCACTCAGGCCAGTAGAGTGGAGGGAAGAAGGTGGTTCCCTTCCCCACGACTCGGCAGTATCTGGTGTTGGTTCAGGCTCTGAGAGTCTTACAGTGAGTAGTTTATTTTAGGCATATTTAAGCACAGCACAATTTGGTGAAAACTTTCCTGGTGATAATTAACTCAATTCTGTGTACACAATAAGCTTTAAGATGTGACTATATAAATACTCTCTGTAAAGTACACGTGATATCTTCTATAAAGTTAGGTTCTACAGATGTTCTGCCTATGACACCTTCCATAAAGATAGATTCTATAGATTGACAAGCTCACAATAAAGGACTTTGGGAAGATCTTGTATGATCTTCGACACACAGACGGTCCAGAGGTCATCAGGCTATTAATCATGCCCACTCCCAGCCTTCTGGACAGATACTATGCATCCTTTCTCTTGGAGAAAAAAGGTCATGTGTTTAACATCTTGGTTCCCCTAATGCTTATCTCTGAGCACATGGACCTCCATGTCTTCTACAATACATCTAAGGGTATAGTATATCAAAGAAGGGCTCATTTTCTGGGCTGTTTAAAATACATTCAGAGCTGTATATGACATGTAGTCACAGTTCCACTAAAAATCAAGAGTATTTCCATCACCACAGTGAGTTTTTCTTTTCTACTTTCCATCTGTTCCTAATTCTGCTTCACCTTCTGTAGACTAGATTATGGTGATTTATTAAGTTTTGAGAATGAGCTATTGTTCAACAACACTAGGTAAAATTTCAGCTTTTTGTTTAGAAGGTGTTTGGCCATGATCAAATTTCTCCAACCTCATGGTTTTTTGTTGTTGTTGTTGTTGTTTGTTTTGTTTGTTTGTTTGTTTGTTTTTTTATTTTTTTATTTTTATTCTGTATAGCAAGAGCAATAACACGCTTATGCAGTAAGTTTTGGGGAAGATTCAATAGGGCAATACATGTAAGCTATTAGAAATGTGTTTGGTGGTCATACTTAGCACACATAAACAGTGCCTTTTTCTCTTTAGTAAAGGAAAAGATTTAAGACAGAAAATCTGAATTGTCAGCCAGGGGGTTGGTGGCCCATGCCTTTAATCCCAGCACTGGGGAGGCAGAGGCAGATGGATCTCTGTGAGTGTACGTCCAGGCTGGTTTACAGAGTGAGTTCCAGGACAGCCAGGGCTGTTAACACAGAGAATCCCTGTCTTGAAAATAAATAAATAAAAAATTAAAACAAAAAAAAAAACAAAAAAGAAAATCTGAATTGCCGTCTGTGTGACTCTGTGAGTGTGCATACTTTTGGGAGAAGAGAAGAGCAATCTGGGACAGGAAACATCATTGAAATCTCACTGTAGTAAGAAATAGCAAGATGTGTGTAGCATGAATCTTAAAGAGTCTTATTAATAAAAACAAACCTGAGCCCAGTTATTAGGGTGAATGCTGGAAGATCAGAGAAGCAGAACAAGCCACAGCTTCCTCACCTTGCCAGTTCCTCAGCTGGTCTTGTTTCCTCAGACTGCAAACTTCTGAGTCCTCATTCAAATGAATCTCAGCTGAACAGTGCTGCTCCAAAGCCTGAAAGCTTAACCAGCCAAATGCTTAACTAGCTCTGGTCTTCACGCCTTATATATCTTTCTCTTTCTGCTGTCACTTCCTGAGATTAAAGGTGCTTTCTGGGATTAAAGACGTGAGTCTCCATGCTGGCTGTATCCTTGAACACACAGAGATCCGCCTAGCTCTGCCTCCCAAGTGCTGGGATTAAAGGTGTGCACCACCGCTGCCCAACTTCTGCTATGGCTTGCTCTGACCCAATTTTGAGCCGCCATTTTTGGCTCTGTTCTAGTGGCTGTCTGTTCTCTGACCCCAGATAAATTTATTAGGGTGCACGATATTGTGGGGAACACAATACCACCACAGATGTGTGCTATATACTGTTCTTGCGAGCTGCATCTTCTTCCTCCTAGGAGTTACTACCATTACCCTTGCTCTGTAGGCAAGCACGTCGAGTCCCAAACAGACTGGGCACAAAGCCAGGAGGCTCAGCTGAGGCTTGAAGTTGGAGAATCTGGCTTCAAAAGATGTTTCGATAATGTGCTTTGAGCCTGTATGCAATTTAAAGTGCCACCTTCAAGGCTAAGAAGGCAGTTTTCCTTTAAGAATGCTAAATAGATGTATTAGGTATGGCTTTATGAGTAGGGGAAAGCTATTAATTTACCTATATTCATTTGTGTGTGTGTGTGTGTGTGTGTGTGTGTGTGTGTGTGTGTGTGTATGTGTGTAACATTTGTGGGTGAATTGGCCAGTAGATAAAAATGAATTTCAGAATTAATTAGTGCAACTAACCATCACCAATTAAGTTATGCCCTTGGGACATAAACATCTTTCCCCTGGAATTTTGGACAGTTCAATTGCTTCTTGAAAAAGCCAAGAAATGAATTGTTCTTTAATTCATTTGACACACTGTGTGATTTACTTGAAAAATCTCAAATTCTTTATATCTGGTCTAGTTTTTCACAACTGAATTCCTTTTATTCTGATATTCTGTCAATACATGACTAAAAGAATAAATATCTTATGATTTTAAATCAACAAGAATTGTGGGAGTAATTTGTTTTCTCTGTCATTTTTATCAAGGACCTAAGCCATTCACACAGAGAGCTGAGATAGTCTGAAAGACTTTAAAACTTTGTGCTGGAAAAGCCAATGAGTATTTGGAGTTTAATGAGATTGTTCTGTGGGAGCTTGGAAGATAAGCCTGTTTAAAGAAAGGCAAACAATAGCAGCCTGACTTGTGAGATCTCAGAGGGCTGTTTATGTGATACTCTGAATTAAGAATCCAAGGTTCATGGTCAACTGGGATTAAAGACTCATTCGTGATTAACACGAGGCCAGAACCACTAATGTAAAACATTTCCCTTACTGGGACAATCCATTACAGATAACTGGGGCTAAAATACTAGCTGAAATTAATAGAAGACCAGTATCATTGAAGAAAAATATTCTGGGAAGTGTTCCCTTATGGTCAGCCCATGGAATCTATGGCCTGTTTGGGGGCCAAAGCTGTATCTCAAGTTGGTAGCCAACTTGGTGATGTGTAAGAGTCTCCCACATGGTACTAGTTCTGAAGATATGAAGGGGTCATGAAGAGCAGCTGAGGCTTGCCGTTGAGAAGTCAGGAGAGGCCTTTGGTGAAAGCACAACCCCATTATGGTGGAGAGCTCAGCACATGGGAGATGCTGGTACCATAGGATGAGCATCATCGACAGCATCAGAGTAGAATGGGCCTGTATCTATGAGACAAGCTAACTGTGCTGTGGAACTGATCAAGCCCTTCAGAGCGTAGAAGGTCCAGGATAATGCCCAGACACCTAATAATGAACTACTTATACTGTTGGAGTTTGGTTTTACCTTTATATAATTATAATTATGTCCTGGTTCTTTGCTCTTGGAAAAGAAAGTACAATTTGATATTTTGATTTTGTAGATGTCCACAGATAAGATATTTTGTATTTTTTTTTAAACTTGGACTTTCAAATTGTTGGAATTTTCAATAACTGGGACTTTTAAATTTATACTGTGTTTTATCTTGTTATTGTAACGTGAGATTTTGGGAATAAACAAGAAAGGAAAGGAGATGGTTGAGAAGTGATGCACTTGTATGCCAAGTTAACAAGGGGTCAATTGTGCTGGCTAGTTTTTGTCAACCTGGCAGAAACTAGAGTTACTGGAAAGAGAGAACTTCAGTTGGGGAAAAGCCTCCATCAGGCTGGGCTATAGGCAGGTCTGTGTGGTGTTTTCTGGGCAGGTACAGAAAAATGTATTTGACTATGAATTTGGGAGCAAGTCAGAAAGCAGCTTCCCTCCATGGGTCCTACCTCTGTTCCTGCCCTATCCTTTCTTGGTGATGGACTGGGACCTGGGAGTTGTAAGATGTAAACAAGCCTTTCTCCCAAAATTGCTTTTGATCATGCTGTTCATCACAGCATCAGAAACCTAAGTAAGCAGGGATGTTCTTCATCCCTCCCCTCCTTCCCTCCCTCCCTCCCTCCTCCCCTCCCTCCCTCCCTCCCTCCTCCCCCTCCACTCTCTCCTCTTCATGGTATTCCTGTGCAGCCCAGGCTGGCCTGAATCCTGCTGCATACTCTAGGCTGACCTCAGACTTCTGATCATGATACCTCAGTGCGTCTGCTTATAGGGTGCTGTGATCACAGCTGAGTGCCACTGTGTCCACCTGCTGTCTGTCTGTGTAATACATTGGACACATTCCTTAAAATTGCCAAATGTGTATCTGTGTACTCCTGCTTGGGAGATAATTTCAAGAGAAAATAATCTTGTTTAAAGTATCAAGAAGAGAAGAAAGGAAAAATCACCTTTAATGGATGAGACCATATGGATTCAAACATCATTATTAGGTTTCAAAGGCAATTTATTCCCTACACAGTCAAGAATATATACATTGTCACTTGCTATACCCATGGTTGTTAGACTCCTATGGCAATCTGCTCTCTGTTTCCTTGCACCAGGGCCCTCTCGATTTAGTTTAGAAGTTTGCTTTTTGAGTTTCTCCTTGAGTTTTCTATCCAACCTGATTGTGTATGGGTTTGCCCCAGCACTCCAGGCTTGATATCTACAACTATGTCCTGTTGTTCCCAGCTTTATCATGATTGAAAAATGCTGAATTCTTGTTTAATCTCAATTCCTCACTTGGTAACCAGGACAACATAACTGTGTAACAAGTTTGAGATGAAATGTATTTAGTGTGTAAATGTCTTCTTGACATAAAAGCTGATAAAATGTGTACTTACAGTTGTGTGGATATTTTCCAGAATCAGTGTTAAAATATTAAAGGAAAAAAAATAACCCACAGAATACAACTGAAGCAGATTGTGTGGAGTCTGTGGAAGATAACTGGTATTTGGGAATCTGGGGATGAAGAGGGGGTGATGTCTTTGGGTATTTGTGGCTGATACAACAAAATGACTAGAGCCAGGTATTTTATAACCAACTCAACATCTTTCATAATCATAGAGATTATTGTCCAACTTTTAGGTATTAGTATTCTGGGTCTGGTGAGGTCCTCCATGTTGCACCCCGCCCCACGCCACCCCCATGGCAGAGGGCCTGTGCTACATTTTCATGTAGTAGAAAGCAGAAGGCAAAATGCCCCTGCTACCTCACTGCAGCCCTGTTATAAGATTGCTGATTCCATTCATGAGGACTCTGGCCCCATGATGTAAAAATCTGCATGTCAAAATAGGCTTCATGTAGAATATGATTGTTTTGAGTGTTAGATATGAATTTTAGAAGGACAAGTAAGAAGGCTGGAACTGCAATAAGTGGACAAACTAGAGAGTCTGATGTCCCCTTCCAAAAGAGAAAAACTAAGACTAGGAGACTAGATTCATAAGATTTTGATGGGCACAGGAACCTTTATGCTTAGAATATATATAAACATACATATGTAAGTATATACTTATACACACACACACACACACACACACACACACACACTCACACACATTTCTCCCTTTGACTCTCCCTCATGCTTTTCTGGAGGATTCTCTAGGGGAGAATTCACCTCCCCCCAGACACACATAGTTTTAAGGTACTATTGGAAATTTCCCCACTTCCGCTCATTGGATACCAATCATTCTGTATATGTTCAGATCTGGGGTATAAAAGAAGGCCAGGGTGATCTCTGCCAGAATGGATTCACACTCAAAAGACACATTGCTGCTGGGTGGTGGCACACGCCTTTAATCCCAGCACTCAGCAGTCGGGAGGCAGAGGCAGAAGGATCTCTGTGAGTTCGAGGCCAGCCTGGTCTACAGAGTGAGTTCCAGGAAAGGATCAAAGCTACACAGAGAAACCCTGTCTTGAAAAACCAAAAAAAAAAAAAAAAAAAAAAGAAAAAGAAAACTACACACCACTGCAGTATGAATATGTGGTGATTATAAATATAGAAACGTCACATAGAAGGAGAGTCAGGGATGATCTCTATGTAGGGTAGTGAGCTTTTACAGAGGAGAGGGGAGGTTTCATGACTTAATGGTCTAAGGGAAAGAGCAATATTGTGTGTGGAAGGGTACACAGCAGGAGATGGAGACAGCTGCCGGGGGATCCTTTGGGGCTGTGCTGGGTGAAGTGACTGGCTGGCTTGTTGTTTGACTTTGAATCCTAATACTTTGGGGTAGATATGGGAAGAGGAGTAAGGGGTAGGGATGTGTCCACACTGGCTACCCAAATGAACAATTTGCAGTATCCTGAAAACAGTATTGTAGAAACTGGTATAGTGAAGTTTAACATTCAACATTGATGCTTCTAATCATGATTTCCAAATAGGAGTTAGGATCCCAAAATAGCCCAAAACTTATCCAGATCAATTATCTACAACCAGTTCCTGTGAGTAAAGGAGATGTTTACAGTTCTTTGAAGTACACAGTATCAAGTCCAACATGCCTTAGGTTGTCTTAGACCCTCCATGGGTCTTCAGTTTCTACAGCCAGGTTTCTCAGTCATGATCACTGTGAAGGAACTCATGTGAAATGCTTTCATAAAATAAGTTATTAATTTAGGGTGTTTGTGTCTGAGTGTGGGGTCTGTGGATCTGCACAGGTCTGCAGGATTGTGTATGCACATGCAGAGTCCAAAGGAGGATACTGAGCAGCCTTCTCTATCATTTTCCACTTTATTCCTGGCAGGGTTACTTACTGAATCTGAAGCTCGGCTGGCACATAGCAAGCCCTACTGATCCTGTGTTCACCCTCATAACACTTGAGTTACTGGCTAGTGAGAGGCTTTACAAGGTCCCATCTGGTTTTATGTGGGTAGTTGAATCTGAACTCCTTTGCTTGTTCAGGAAATGTCTTTACTGATCTACTGAGGCATCTCTCCATCCCCATTTCCATCTATCTATCTATCTATCTATCTATCTATCTATCTATCTATCTATCTGTCTGTCTATCTGTCTACCTATCATGTATTGTCTATGTGCTGAGCATATGGGTACCATGGTACACATATAGAGGTCATACAACAACTTGAGGAAATTGGTACTCTCCTCCCACCTCCAGGGATTGAAGTCAGGTCATCACTCTCAGAGACAAGTGTCTTCACCGTCTGAGCCATCTCCTCTGCCCCTAGTTGTATTTTTGTGATAGAGACTCATGTAAACCAAGATGGCTTTGTATTTGCTTTGTAATACATAGCCACAAATGACCTTGAACTTCTTATCCAACACAGGACTTTGTACCTAACAGGCAGGGACTCTAATACCTACCCATCTTCTGCCTATTATACAGTTTACTCTTAAAACTGAAGATTTTGATTATTTACTCTAATTTTAATATGTATATAATATGTAATTTTATTTCCCCTTTGCATCCTTAATGCTTTATTCACAGTCAAGTCACAAAGAATGACTATTCTGCTGTGAAAAAAAAGACCTCAAGTGCTAAAAATAATTTGTAGAACAGTTATACTTTCAAAAATTGACTTCAGTCTATCATATTACATTCCTACAACTACATTGTACATTTTTTTTTTTTTACTGAGGTGTTCTTTGTCTTATTCGAACAGTGCATAAATCCAGTAGACAGTGTCCAAATGCCACAGGGAAAAATGTAGAATCATTTAAAACACAATAATTCAAGATTATGGACATTGAAAGAACAAAGCATACAAAAATGGATTTGTATATTTTTCCTTACCCCCCAAAAATATTGCTGCTGAATTACTGAGCCTAGCTTAAAAGAAAAAAAAAAACTGTGGAAAGAATTAAATAACCAAAATGTCATATCAGATTATTAGTAAATAAAAAAATCCTGTCAGATCTTAAGATCGTACCTAGTGGTTGCCTAGCCCATTGTGAATATGCTATTCAGAGTAAAAGACAGATAGATCCAAAGGGAAAAAGCAACAATATAGCCATATATTAATAAGAAGCGATGTGGGGGAGGAGAGGGAGCGATTTTTTTTATAGACCTCCTTTTATAGGCCCCCCTAGACCGAGTGAAGTGAATGAACCTGAATTGTGAACTGTTTCCAGAATTCTTGGTTGCCGTGTGCCAGATTTGAATTTTTTTCCACTCCCTTTTTGTGGTTGTAAATTTTGTTTTCTTTTTCCTGTTACAACCCAAATCAGCTCTCGCCATCCCTGTGAAAACCACATTGAGACCGTTCAGCTGATTTATTTTCTTAAACCAAAGCATAGCTTTCAACTTAATCTCGTGGCTCACTGGCCTGCACACTCCCTGCTCCCTGAGTGGGGTGCATGATAAACAACTCCTGTGGGATTTATGTTCCCAGTTTTTCATGTCTTCCCTTTCCAAATTCCTCAAGTAGTTTTCTAAAACAAATTTGATTCTTCCCTTTGATCCCAAGAGGGCACCATCTACACATGCTCCTGGCCTCTTGCCCTTTCGACGCCTGTCGCTCGAGTGGGCTTAAAGGCCTAGAGGAGGGAATGAAGTCTGGAGTACTAGCAACCCCTCTGGAATTCTTCAGGGCATTTCAGGAGCAGGGTTGCTGAGTGTCCTCGTTTTACTAGTGCACTGCTGTATTATTTACGTAACCAAGTGGAACAATGCACGATCACTTCTAGGAATCATACAAAAGGGACCAAGAGAAACTAAAGGACTTGCTTCCGGCAACAGGCAACAGTCAAAACGGAACCAGGATTTCCACCCAAATAGGCCAATTAAGGAGACTGGTTTTACTCACCATAATGTTTTTCCTTTGTAACACAGAGATGATTAAACAAGGCAAAAATAGCACAAAAATATAGTTGTTAACTGTAAAATGAAAACCACTCACAAACAGACCACTTTACATAGATCTTGCATAATTATCTGAAGACCGTATTTTAGTGTGACTTTGTAGATTGGTAAAATAAAGTCCTCGGAAGGATGTTGTGCAATCAGTACTTCCTGAGGGCAAATTAGAGGGGATGCAGACATGTCTGAAAATGAGCCCAGAGAGGACTGGATGCTCTTGAATTGCTCTTGCAGTGAACAAGACTTCCTTTGGGGTCCATGAAGCCTGAGATGTGAGTGTGAGACTATGCGGTTCCTGCGTCAGCAGTCTCTCGCCAGCCCACCTAAAGAAGGGTTTTCCTCTGAGAATTCTGAGCATGTTCAATTCCTTCTAACAGAGTCTTCTGGATTTAACTGGGTTGGAAAGCTCTGCTATTTCCTTTCCGAGAAGAAGAGGCAGCTAGGTCTTCTAGGTCATAAGGAGGGCCCGTGTTTAAATTAGACTCTTTTCTTGGCAAGGCCACTCTAAAGCTTTCCTTGAAGATGTCTTGCTAGTCTCTGTTGGGCAGATTGTTCACCAAGAGTGGATTTCCACCATGTGGGTGCTGGGGCCTGAATCTGGTCCTTCTACACCAGCAGCAAGTACTCCTAATAAATGAGCATCACTCCAGCCCAGAGGGAGAGAATTGTAAGGAAGAATTTTCTATGTTTTTTTCTACATTTGTAGTTTCTGGAATAGACTTTGCAATTTAAAGGTATAAATAGTTATGTTAATGACATTGGCACTTTGGTCTTCTTCGTCCTCTGGAAACAGGGAAGAGTACTGAGGCAGGGGGTTTATGGGAGATCTATGTGCATGTTTCTTAGTATTACCACACTCTATGGGCAAGACCATTGTAAATCTACAACCCAATCTAGGTGTCTTTCCTAATAGTACGGACTGGTCAGAAGTGAATGCATGAATCACTTTCACAATTTAAGGTCCGTAACAAGCCTCTGTAGGTGTTAAAAACAAAGAGAAGAAAGGTTTAACGGTGAGGAAAGGTAGATATAAATGAGGAACACCTGCGATTGTGTGGCCATTTGTAGAAACAAGAACAACATTTGTTATGGGTATTTCTTTGTTCTGTAGTGATCTTAGGAAGTATGAATGTAACATTGTTAAATTCCAAGAAATTTATTGATCAAAAGCCTAGCAAGGCATTTTGAAAAACTTAAATGTAAAAATTTGGTAAAAACAAACACCATACATTCAAATACTCTGTGTTTAAAAATGTATTTACATAAAAGTGTTTAGTAATGGTTTTGTAATGTACAGAATACATTATACATTTTTATGTCTCCAAGAAGACTAAATATTTTAACAAAATTTGACATATAAGACTCGAGGCTTCAAATTTTTTTTAAAGAAAAAAATAGGTATTTGTAAACTTGAAATATTTCTGTATATTTTCATTAACTATATCTGCTATGCATAAATATTTAGATAAATGTAACTGAATTGGAAAAGCACTATCTTTAATGTGCTTAAAAGATTAACAAATTGCCCATGAAAAACAACAAAGTATGGAACAATGATGTGAAAATATCTAATTAAAACATGAGTGTCTGTGAGATGGCCCAGTGGATGTAGACACTTGTTGCTAAGTCTGACCACTGGAATTCATGCTGTTCTCTGCCCTCCATTCAGATACCATGAGATACCATGAGAGGACATACACACTCACAGATACATACATGTACATATACATAAATAAGGAAAATGTAATAGTAATAGCTAAATTTAGTTGTAGTCAAGCTTTTAAACCATGTATCATTCTTCTAAGTTTATTTTTCTAAAATCTTAGTGGAACTTTCTATTCCATAAACGGTCAAGTTGGGTCAAAGTCAACATAGTCTCAAAACTAGATGTTCCATATCATGAGCAACATTATTAAGTTACCTTTGATATTCTTTAATGTTTCTCTGCCAAGTGTGTTGTACTCTGAATAAATTTCTCACAATTTTGTTAGATTTATTTCACATATTTGATTTATTATGATGAAACTGAAGTGGCCTAAATCTTACATTTTAGTTTGTTAATTGTTTCTGTGATAAAAAATCCTAGTTAAAAATATTGTATCTATCACTATTGATAAAGTTACTTATTAATGTTAATAATATTTGGTATTTTGTGTATTCTGTCTTCAGCTATTATAGATTAGGAAATTCTCATAGATTTTTTTCTACTTGAAATTCTTATGATTTTTTGCCCCTCATATTGCTAACTGATACCAAAGTTCTGATACAAGGGAAATATAAGAAGAAGCATTTCTGTCTTAGTCTCCTATCAAATTTCATATGCAATCAAAAGTGTCTGCAGTAGATTCATTGTGGTTTACATTATCAGTTTAATATTTTCCAAGAGATTATATTTTTCATTATAATACTTGGCTGTTGTTCATTTTTATAATTTTCTTAACATCCTTTGAGATGACATATTTCCCCTCTGTATCCCCTTAATATAAACAATCACATATTTTTTTTTAAAGTTTTGATGTGAATCTAACCTTATAGTCCTCAAATAAACACATTTGGTTTTAATATATTTGCACACGTGCTCAAGCATATAAACCATATTTATAAGGTTTGACAGATTTTTGCCTAAGACTTCATATTTATGTTTGTGATACATACAGTTATGCAGCTTTTCTTTTCGTACTGTTGTCTGCAGGATTTAAAGTGTGCTGGCACCAAAGGGAAAAACAAGTATACAATAAAGTAAATAAGACCTGCATTACCATTTTCTTAAATATTTAGTAGAATTACTGGTAAATCTGTCCAGTTCTAGCAATATCTTTGTAGAATTTTTTTAAAAATTAGAATTGTTTTGAAATAATAGATATTAAGAGGTTGCTGATTCCTATAACCTTTGCACCACCATTACATACATAGGCATATCTTGCCATTATTGTCCTTGTAGTAATTCACATCTATATCTATATCTATATATCTATATCTATCTATATCTATATCTATATCTATATCTATATCTATCTATCTATCTATCTATCTATATATATATCTATATATATCTCAGTAGCTGCTTCTATAGCATCTCCTTGTGCCATGAAAGCTACCCAGCAGGGAAGAAGCTTCCTGATCAGAACCAACTTGAGTTCTCCATGTTCTGTGACCAAAGTATGTACTGTCTTAAGCAATGGGGACTTACCATCAGCAGTCACTTTACCCACTGGGCATCTACCCAAGCTCATATTTTAGAAAGAAAATTGTAGTTTCAATTAATTTAGCAAAACACTTATGTCATGTGATATGTTGTTTGTGTTCTGACAAATCAAGCTTGCCTGGAGATCACAGGGCAGAGCTAGCCACTAGTTAACCATAGAGGCCAGACAGTAGTGACTCATGCCTTTAATCCCAGCACTTGCGAGGCTCATATCTTTTTTTTTTTTTCTTTATTAAGAAATTTTCTACTTGCTCCACATACTATCCACAGATTCCCCCCCTTCCCTTCTTCTACCCCCAGCCCTCTTTCCCAAGCCACCCTGTATCCCCACATCCCCCAAGTTGAGGTCTCCCATGGGGAGTCAGTGGAGCCCAGCACACTGAGCCTAGGCAGGTCCAAGCCCCTTCCCACTGCACCAAGGCTGTGCAAGGTGTCACACCACAGGCACTGGATTCCAGAAGCCTGCCCATAGACATGGACAGATCCCGATCCCCCTGCCTGGGTGCCCCCCAAACAGTTTGAGCCAAACAACCATCGTCCATATCCAGAGGGCCTAGTCCAGTCCCATGGGGGCTCCACAGCCACCAGTCCATAGTTCACGGGCTTCCACTAGTGTGGTTGGTCATCTCTGCACGTCCTCCCATCATGATCTCGACGTCCCTCACCTACAATTGAGAGACGTCTCTCTCATCAATTGGATTCCTGGGAGGCTCATATCTTTAATCCTAGTGGAGAGGTGGAGAGAGGAAGTGATAAGGTGGGGCAGAGAGAGGGTCTCTTTCAGTCAGAGGATCTGGAAAGGTAAGAAGTCACTGGTGGCTGCTCCTCTGTTTCTCGGATCTTTCAGGTTATTACCCTGATACCTGACTCCTGGTTTTGATTGATAAGATTAATTAGATTATTCTTCACACTTGCTATAATGATGCTTCTTATTTAAAGTATATGATTTCTCATGGGCCATTAGTAGCAACACAATAACCTGTATTGCGTAGGTGATGCTTAGACCACCCCTAGCCAACACCTTTAGGACACTCCTTAAAATATTCCTTTGTTGTTCTCTTACTGTAGCTACTTTCTTTATTATAGCAAGTTCATTTGCAGTTAATTCCTAATAATGACCTCAATAGAATTCCCATCTCTGTCTCTACCTTATGGTCTCTGTCCTAAAACATGTAATCTATCACTGCTATTGGCGTGGTTATCTTAGCAATGGTAATTTTCACCCTTAACTTTTAAGGTAATTTAGCTGGAGAGAAGGGATGGAGAGATGGCTCAGTAACTAAACAGCACTTGTTGTTCTTAAAGAATTCCAAGATTTGGTTCCAGCACACACAAGGGCTTACAAATATCCGTAACTACAGTTCCAGAGAATCCAGTGACACGCGCCCTCCTTAGGCACCAGGCACATAGTTGTGTACATACATAGATGCAGCAAAACAGAAATATGACTATAATAAATCTTAAAGTTTTCAAATGAATTAGCAGTTGCAGATATTTTTTATGTAATTTCAAATTAATTTTATGTAATACATCAATTGCTTTATACAGCACTGAGTAATATGTAAAGCTCAGAAGACTTCAAGCCCCTTTACCTCAGCTGTTCTATTTTTTCATGCATATTAGCTTTGATATCTTGTTTTTTGTCCTATAGTTGTTGAAAGAAGCGTGGTGTCATCTTATAGAAGTTTCTTTTGTTAAATCTCATTTCTACTTCTCTGAAGTCTGATGTAAAGCACCTTTATTAGTGTATCCAAATGATTTTCTTCCTTCTGTATAGTCTGTATTCATTTAGGCTTATTTACTGTGGGGAGACTCATTAACAAAGACACCCACTGATTACAACTGTGGAGAAGCTACTTTACTATGTCAAGGATGAACTTTCCATTGCTATTCAGAGGCACCTCAGAATGTGTCCTAAGGAACCGGAGGGTGAAAACTACTGCATTTTGACTCTATACTTTTCTTGTTCATCCCTTGAGCGAGTCATATCTCATTGGAAGCAGCAGCTGTCACTTGGACATTAGGATGGACTTCTATTTCACTTTGCTTCAACAACTGGTTTTAGACTTGGGAAGAAAGAGGGCAAAGGTATGTCTTCATGACTGCTTATTTTATATGGTCAGGAGTACTTCTGTGTACAGGAGTTCTAGCTAACTTTTTTCTGGTTCTTATAAGAAATAGTATGCTTTGTTTTGCAGCAGTAGCATTTTATTTCAGAGTATTCATAAGCTTGTGCCCAGGGCCCATAAGGATAACCTACCATCCTTCTTAATTTACCAGAGTTGGAGAGGGCAACAATGATCTTCCAATGCAAGAAATATGGCTGCTACATCTCGGCCTTGCAGCAAGTTGCAGTGTGTGGTGGAGGTCACTGGACTCTGCACTTACTTGTTTTCTCACTCTCTAGAGGTAAAACTGATCGAAGGAGGCAGGGAAGCTGCCTTGACCTGGGCCTGTATCAGAAAGATTTCTGTCCTATGTTTTGTTAAGATGAGTTCACCAGGAGTAGGAGGTTAAAACTAGACCTATAAACAACGAACTGTTTTCCAGAAACAAGTCAACAGGACAACTTTGAAAGCTGAGTATAAATTGTCCATAAGGCACTGATAGTAGATACAGGCTGCAGATACTTGAGTTAAAACTTCCTAGAGACAATATGAACTGTTCTTCATAGGAATGTAAACAATAAATTAATTCTAAAAATATTCCCCCCAATAGTTATCAATTATCAATGGTTTTAAGTGAATCAAACAAAGTGAAGAAGCAGTGTTAGAAAGTCTATAAAAGCATGCTTTCTATGATAGTCTTAAAATGCCTTTCAGGTGCAGAGAGAGTTAATAAACGTTTATGTGCACATGGTATACTTTGAAATTCTTTTTCTGTTTTTTTCAATTGTTTTGCTTTGGAACTTGATGATATGTAATTTTGATTAGAAAGAAGAAATAATCAGGTTGCTTTCTGCACCAAGTTTGTTCTTATCTGGTTGCTATGACAATCTCCTTTGACAGTTGTTTTTTTCTCTTTTGTCAATTTATCGCTTTTTGATGTTATAAAAAGAGTTTTCCTAGGAAAGGGGTTTGATTTCTTTATGCTTAAAGGATTTTAAAGAAATAATAATAAAAAAGCTTTTAGTGAAAAACCTCTGCATTCCATCATGTCATGTCTTATTTAAGATTTAAAATAAGAAAAAGCTATATCTCTTCTTTAAAAAAAAAAAAAGAAGAATGAAGGTATTTGGAGAATCTAAATTTTTATTTCTTCCATATTGTATGCACTAATTGCATACTTGAACATTGTTCTGTGCACATAAAGGTTTGTTTTTAGACCGGATTTCTAGCCTTATTATTTTAAACAATGAAATCCTCTGCTAGATTTTCAATTCATCAGGAAACACAGATTTTTAAAGAAGAAAATACTAGACTATGCTCAAGAAAACTTAATTCTCATCTTAACTTTTCCCAGTATGACCTTGGAAGAAGTCACGTGCATCTTATGAACTGTAACTTTTTTTATTATTATTTTGAAAAGAGATTATAGGCTGGTGAGATAGCTCAGTGGACAAAGACACTTTTCTGCCAAACTTGATGACCTGAATCATTTTTTCATAGCCCACATGGTGGAAGGAGAGAACCAACTCCCGGAAGTTGACCTCTGACCTCTATACGCACACGCGCGCGCGCGCGCGCGCGCGCGCACACACACACACACACACACACACACACACACACACACACACACATACCAAGCATACAAAGAAGTTGTTAGACCATGTGTTTTTTCCTCATCTGAAAATAAACCACACTGTCTATTTGTTATTGGAATATTTGAGTTATTTTCTTCAATAGCATTTTCCCAAGAAGTCCTTTTGTGTCTTTTATGGGAAAATCATGCATGCACTCAGAATTATGGAGTTCCTTTAATACACAATGCACATGAGCCACATTCTTCCTGGTTAATGGAAGTCACATGGGTTTTCCCAGAAAGCCATAAAGTGTACAGAAACTTGGAGGTGTTTTTTTTTGTTGTTGTTGTTGTTGTTGTTGTTCAAGAAGACAACGGTGATAGTCACACAGCAGGAGAATCAGTTTGTGCGGTCAAGGTCTCCCCGGATTCACCACTTAGGACATTTGCTAAGCAATAATGGCCAGTCTTATGCTTTTGAAGTTAAATCGGAGTCACTGTCACCTGTAAAGCTTGCAAAACTACCATTTTTTTAAATTGGAAAGGCATTAAACTAATGTGTCTGAGATGTGCTTAGATAATTAGTTTATGCATAGATTTTTAGGTAATGCTGAACACCTGGTCCTGTGATCAATATTTTGATAACTACCAGGTTGATCAGTTTAGAGAAGTTTTATTTGTATTTTTTTAAAATTTGAGATACTGTCCTAATGATAATGTATAAAACTGTTTTAAGAAGCTACATGAATGCCCTCATCCATCCTGAATGTTGTAATACTTGTTTACTCAAGGATTGCTTTTAATTCCAGTCCTTGTTTAGAAGAAGCAGCATGACTTCTATTTGGTTTCTAGTGCCATGTGAAATGTTTATGTATTTGGAAGGATAAAAATGAGCAAGGGATCTGGGCAGATGTTTTGGTTGGTAAGCATAAGAATCTGAGTTTGGATACCCAGCAAGCACATGAAAAACTGGGTGTGGCAGTAGTCAACTGTAATCCTAGCACAGGGAGACAGAGACAGATCTCCGAGGAGCTCACTGGCTAGCCAGCCTGGTTGAATTTGTGAGCTCATGTTCAGTGAGGAACCATGTATAAAAAAATAAATTTGAAATCAACTGAAGAAGAGACTCAATGTTGACGTCTAGCATGTACACAAATCTATGTTGGGGATATGTACATACAGCATAGGTACATGCACCTACACACCCCCATCTCCACCCATACACATGGAGATACTATTTTGAAATGAGCAATTATGATGGACATTATAAAAACAAATTCACTCAGGAAGACTGTATGCCATGTTCTGTAGAATATACTTGGATTTTAGTTATAATTATTACAAGATTACTTTTCATATGTAATCAATTTATTGTTTTCAATAATAACATTGGCCTCATTTGAAGAAAAAAATAGCTTCACATCTGGCTTGCAAATTTGTGTATTTCAAGACTTTGCTCCCTGTAAAAGTCCAACAGGCAGCCATGATTCCCATTGTTTTGAATCCGACACAGATAATCCAGATTTTTCCCTTCACATAGATATTCTTAGCCTTGTAGTCACCTGGATGGTGAAGCCTCTACTAGGTAGTCTGAGTGACCCATCAACATCCCTCTAAACAGAAGCACATTATAGTGTTAATTTAGTTATAACTTACAAACCACCCAAAGAAAGATGAGCTAAAGACATAAGGCAGTTTTATGAAAGCCATCCAAATTGTGAGGTTCAGCTGCTCCTGGAGCTGCTCTTTTCTGATGTCCAGGGGATCTCTCCCACCACAGTTTTGCCATGTTCACTTGAGTTTTATGGTCACTGGCCAGTATGGTCTTCCCTTTTGCCACGCCTGCCCTCCCAAATTCACCTAGATTCCACTGTCACCAAAACCAAGAACTGTAGCACGAATTGTTAGAAGGTCTTATTAATAAAATCAAACCTGAGCCAGGTATTGGGGTGAATGCTGGAAGATCAGAGAGATTGAACAAGCCACAGCTTCCTCACCCTGCCAGTTCCTCAGCTGATCCTGTTTCCTCAGACTGGAAACCTCTGAGTCCTCATCCAGAATGGTTCTCAGCTGAACTGCTGCTCAAAAACCTAAAAGCTTAACCAGCCAAATGCTTACCCAGCCAAATGCTTCTAGCTTCTGGTCTTCATACCTTATATATCTTTCTGTTTTTGACATCACTCCCTGGGATTAAAGGCGTGAGTCACCATGCTTGGCTGGATCCTTGAACAGATGGAATTCTGCCTCTGGAATGCTAGGATTAAAGGCATGTGCTACCATTGCCTATCCTCTATGTTTAATATTGTGGCTGTTCTGTTCTCTGACCCCAGATAAGTTTATTAGGGTGCACAATATTTTGAGGAACACAATACCACCACAGAGAACAGTTTCCTCTTCATACAGCTTAGGTGTACAAGTGTAGAAGGTAAAAGTCAAGTTATCTATCAGACTTGGGTGTTCCCACTTTCATAACTGCAGCCTCTCCCTTTCAATAACTTCATATACTTGGATCCTGCCAAGCACTTCCTAGCAATCATGCTCTCTCCTATGCTGACCATAGATTTAGGAATAAGGACAATTTAATTACCTTCTCTGTTAGATTTATTTTTTTAAAAAAAATGACACATTTTTCTCCTCTCTTGAATCTTGGCCAATGTGATGTTTAGATACTCTAACCATGAGGCAAACCATATTTTCCCACCTTCTAAAAGTCAACGCTGGCCTTGTGACTTGCTTTTCTCCATAGTATTTAGCAGAAGCAGTAGCATGGCTCAGTGAAAGAGTCGAATCTCAAAGATGTAGGAAAACAATAAGAGGATGTATCATATGTAGCATGGTAGAAGAAAAAAGAGAGTTGGCAGCTGACTGTCTCCTGTAGAACAAGGAAGGCACTTGCTCTCTGATCCATGAATAAAAGTCCCAGCAAGTCAAGCTAAAACCTTCTCACAGAGTCTAGCTTGAAGTGCCAATCGAGAGAATCTAGAATTAAGTAAATGATTGTTCTTATATTCCCGTCAGTTTGCAGCACTTGGCTATGCAGCCATGAGTAACAGATGGGTGGATCTTCTGGTATAAATTTATAGTTAGGCACCAACATTCACCTCTCCTTTTACTTTAGAAATTTGATTTACTCAGCTTTGAATGGTCCCATGGAAGTGGTAGTAATTTTCATCAGCTTTTATGTTTAAGTGTACTCACAAAACATGGCTAATGAGCTGTAGGAACAAGTAAAAATTCTCTGTGTGGCACAATTTAAAGAAGTAAGAAGAAAAGAAGCACAGCCACCATCTCCTCTTCCCACATTTGTTTTTCACCGTCTAGTATTGCACTTGCTTCTTTTTGTTGATGTTTATTTTTGAGATTATATTTTAATCCCAACATTTCTGCCTTCCTTTTCCTCTCTCTGATACATCCCTCTGTACTCTCCTCCAAATTTATTGGCTCTTTTTCATCAATTGCTATTGTATGCATATATGTGTTTATATAGACACATCTATATTTCCAAACATAACCTACTATATCCATATAGTGTTACTTATATGTATGTTTTCAGGGCTGGCCAGCACTGGACAACCAATTGGTGCAGTCTTCTCTAGAGAGGGACAACTTTCTTGATCCTAGCTGTATTCATTTGCCTGTAGTCCTTTGGGTGAGGATGAGATCTTGTAGGCTTTCCCCATGCAGTTTGGCCTATTTGTTGGCATCATCCTTGTTCAGCTCATGTTTGGGTGGTCATGTTGGGGAGAGTTAATGGGTGTAGCTTCTGTTTTTACTATGTGACACAAGCTCCCATCAAATTCTCTGATTCTCTGGCTCTCTGAAACTGTTTGGCCCCCTCTTTGCAGTGTTCTCTGAGTCTTAGGTGTGGGAGTGTCTGTACATGGATCCCCTGGGACTGGACTCCACAACTCTGCACACTGATCACTTGTGCTTTTTTGTAGTGGTTTCTGTCTGTTGCAAAGGGAAGTTGCCTTGATGAGGGGTGAATTCCACACTGGGTATAAGCACAAATGTTTATAGATTTCTGTTAGAGATTGTTGGTTTAGTAAATTAATGGTTGTAGTTTCCCCTCCAACAACCATGCTTTAACTAGCACTGATTAGTTAGCTAGATTTCTAATACCAGGTATGGTATCCCTCTGGATAAATGGGTTTTAAGTCCAATTATAGCCATGGTTACCATCAAAGTGTGCTCCTGCTGCACCCGTAAGGCTATGGTGCCATGCTGTTTATTGATTTGGTTCATAGGCATCATAACAGGGAGAGACAGTTGGTTGCCTCCCGCCTTTGGAAGTTTGCATGTTACTGGTTCAGAGGCTTTGGGGCTGGTTTTCTGAAGTGCATGGTGCTTTTAGCAATAAGGACTTACTTTCCACTTCTCAGGGGTAGCCAGCGGCAATGGCAATAGGCTATATGTTTTGGGAGTCTTAGATAGCCAGTGACACAAAGAGTAGCTGTGAGAAGTGACAAAGATTAAAATCAGTTGTTTCAGGTTTTTGGATTTAGTTGGCTATATCACAGCAGATTTATAATAAAATACTATCTTTTAGATTTAGTTTTTACTTCAACTTTATGTACGTTTCTCTGTAAGTATGTACACATTAATGCAGGTGCTAGAGGAGGCCAGAACAGGGTGACAAATCCCCTGGAGCTAGAGTTATAAGTGTTTTTGAACAACCCAACAGGGTGCTGGGAACCAAACTCAGGTTCTTTGCATGATCTGCAAATGTGGTTAACCACTGAGCCATCTTTCTGGCCCCGGATTCATAACATTCTCATCAAAATTTGCCACAGTCCCCGGTCTCCAACTAAAGAGCTTCTACAATGTGAAATGAAGAGTCTGTCATTATTATGCAGATTATATATATGTGTGTGTGTGTGTGTGTGTGTGTGTGTGTGTGAGTGAACACACAAATACACACACACATATGGATCCAAACACATCCATACATCTGTACTGATAAGCAATGTAAAATAAAGTCACAGAATCCTGTTATCTCTGCCTCCGAAGGATCACAGTGGAACCTTACAATCTGGCACAGTTACTGTTCTGTTCAGCAATTTCTATTGTGGCAGGTCAGGTTTCTGGAACATTGTCAGAGCCAGGACATAAGGCTTTAACAACATCTGCTGTGGCTGTGAACAAAGGCATGCTGCATTTATAAAATGATTTTCCTTACAGGCTATCAGTTAGCCTGAGAGGGCAAAGCAAAGCTGGCTGCTATTCACAGTCCAGGAGAAGGCTTTCTTTGTGAAGCATGCGACTCATCCAGGCTCATTGTCTTACAGACTACCTTCCTCTGCAATCCAAAAGAGGGCCCCCAAAAGTGATCGTATATAGAACATCTCTAACCCCCGCCCGTTGCCCATTTTGTAGCTGTATGAAATATTTCTACATAATCGCATCTGGATGGGATTGTCAGATGCACAACTTCACTGAGTCCAAAAATTACTTTCATTTAGAAGGACATTAGACAGTTTGCATCCAGTTAAGATAAGGACGTGCAGTGATGCAAGCCAAATGGAGCTATTTCAAGACCGTTTCGCTGCTTCTGTGGAGAAGCTATATTTTTAGCAGGACAGCCATCAGAAAACATGCTTATTATTTTGACAAAATAGCCTCATTTCTTTAGAAAGATGCACATGAAAGACTGACTGGCTGAGTTATTAATCCAGCTTTTGTTGTTGTTAGTATGCATTTGGGTAGATTTCTTATCATCCTCTAAGGGTAGTTCTTCCAGCTAGGTAGTGGGCCTGTTTCGAATCCCGCATCATCTCATGAATTTCCTTCACCTCAGAGATGCCCAAATGTATTCCATACATTGTGGTAGTGTAGTATAAAATTCAACCGGACAGGGACATTTACAATGGTCCAGAGCAGGGGTGCAGGAAGGGGACCAGACTGCTGAAAGTGCCACAGCGCTCAGCTTTTTACACTGGGGATGGAGTCCAGGGCTCAGGCATTCCAGGCAGAATCCTGTCAAGTCCCTTCAGGCCATTCAAATACAAGAAAACAAACAAACTAGCAAGCACCGGAAGGGAAGAGCCTCAGCTGTTTGCTGTGCGGGGATGCAGACCCAGCTGCCTAGTCTTTGTTCCTCCGTACAAAGTAAATCTCAGGAAATTCGCTCGTAAAAGACAAAAGACAGAGCGCAGGGGAGTCTTAAATAAGAGGAACAGACTCTGAAAGGTGTCAGTATAAGTGGTTTTGAACAAAGGAAATGAAACAATGTTCACCTTAAGAATCTGAATTACCTCTTGTTTTTCTAATTGAGTGTGGGGGGTGTGCAGAATAAAAAGCAGGTAATTCACTTTAAAGAAAAAAAATGAAGTTATAACACTGTGAATAATGGGGAAGGGTGGGCTGAAAGAAGAAAATTTCACCTGAGGTATACCAGGCTGACGCTGTCTAAAATCTATCATTTTCAATAAACAATGACACTTTCCCCCCTCTAATTTAGAGCAGTTCCCTAGAATTAAAAATCCGATGTATACATTTAATGTACATACGTGTCTATTATGCACAAGGTACTTCCCAGCCCTATATGTGTTAAGACCCCCTTCCTGTTCTTCAAACAAAACCTTCAAATCTACTTAATAAGAGATGTGGTCCTGATGCTATCAGGGTTACTGATAGACTTTGAATATATTGCCTAATTCATCTTGATCTCACTTCCCACCTTTCAGAAGAGAGAGGGAGGAGAATGATCCTGCTGTCCTCTCTAGCCTTGGTGTCACATAATTTATTACAGTAGTAGCCGATTCAGATTCTTCTCTTTGCCAGACAGTGTGCACACCTTCCCCCGGTGAAAACAGTCCCCATCTAAACAGCTTCCAGTCTCCTCTCTGATGTTCTTTAGGCCAAGAGTTTCTATTCTCATCCTCTCTCATGGAATGTATTTCTAGTGGGTCTTTAAGGAATAAAAAAGCATAAAAATCAGTCAGTCCAAGTGCAACACTCATACTACAAAAGATCAACAGTGGGGGACATTCCCCAGTTGCACAGCACACAGCCATAGCAGTGTCTTCACAGGTGTTGGTTTCATACAGCTGCCTGAGGACCAAAATATTTTATGATATTAAAATGGATTATAGTATTAAAATGTAAGGACACACATACTGTATGAAATACCTGTCTCCATAGGAAACACATTGGATGTTTATGGAGTAGCTGTTTTACTTAATTTGCATACCTAAGACCTGAATTATTTTGAATGAATGAAAACATTAAATTACTGAACACCCAAACATGAAAAGATTAAGAAATAGTTCCTCAGATCCAACTGAATTCTCCCGTTTACACTTTCTCTTTTTCACTTTCCTCATAATGTATTAAGAATTAAAATATATATCGAATTTATTCACACAAAAGATACCTAACTTAAAAAAAAGTAACTATTACTATTGAACAACATACAGAATCCAGAGCTACCATCCATTCTTGAAGACAAGAATTTACTGGCCTTTTTTATACACACACACACACACACACACACACACACACACACACACACACATATAAAGTCTGTTGGGCTTTATTTAAAATTTCTTAATTTTTGTAATATGTATTTTTGAAATTATGTAATTACTTTTGAAAAAATCTACTAGACTAGTTTCAATAATCATTTTATTTTTTCTGGAGGAGATCCTGAACATATGGTTGCCACTACCATCACCATTATTATTATTGTTATTTATTTATTTAGAGTCAGAGTTTTATTATGTAGGTAGGCCGGTCTGGAAATTGCTATGAATATCATTCTGACCTTGAACTTGTGGCTGTCTTTTTTTTTTGGTTTTTTGAGACAGGGTTTCTCTGTGTAGCTTTGTGCCTTTCCTGGAACTCACTGGTAGCCCAGGCTGGCCTCGAACTCACATAGATCTACCTGGCTCTGCTTCCTGAGTGCTGGGGTTAAAGGTGTGTGCCACCACTGCCCGGCTCATGGCTGTCTTGATGTACCTGCTTCCCACATGTTGGGATTACAGATAGATTTTTTTTTATTTTTATTTTTATTTTTTTTTTCATTTTTTTTTTACCATTCTTTACTATTGATACACATAATTTGTTAACTATTGATACTTAGAGTCTGCTTCAAAAGTCAAAGCATAGAGTTTAAGTCCATAAAGATTGACATTTTCTAGTCACATTTAGCATAGAAATGTGTTAAAAATGCGTGTTGACAAATGTTCTGGACACACATATTTCTCAGATTCTTTCTGTGCAGCACCAACAAGCGTTGGATAGCCCCCCCAAAGTTCTCTCTAGCAAATACTCATTGTGGTGGTTTCAATGAAAATGGCCTTCATAATCTCCTATATTTGAATACTTGGTTTTCATTTGGTATAGAACTGTGTGGGAAGGATTAGGAGGTGTGGCCTTGGTGGAGAAGGCTTGTCACTGGGGGCCAGCTTTGAGGTTTCAGAAAGCTCATGTCCTTCCCAGTTAGTGTATTCCCTCCAGCTTGTAGACCAGGATGTAAGATCTCAGCTCCTGCTTCAGCCATGCCTGCCGTCTTTTTGCCATGCTCCCAGCCATGACAGCCATGGACTCTATCCCTTGGAAATTATAGGCTCCAAATAAACTCTTTCTTCTATAAGTGGCCATGGTCATGATGCTTTATCACAACAATAGAAAAGTAAGACAGTCATACAAATAAAATGGTTCAGCAACTAGTGTTCATTATATGGTCAGAGTTTTAATAGGCTTTGACAAAATATCCATATTCTGGAGGTGAATTATAATAAAATTATAAGCCATTAAACTTTTAAAGGAATTTAAATACATGACTTGAAACTATGCAATTATTACATAGACAGAAAGGAAGCCAGTGCCACTTGTATAAGGAGAAACTGAATGGGATGGGGCTGTGGTGATATTTTATTTGTGTTCTAATAAATAAAGCTTGCCTGGAGATCAGAAGAAAAAGCCAGCCAGTATATTAAACATAGAGGCCAGGTAGCACATGCCTTTAATTCTAGCATTCAGGAAGCCGATCTTCATCCTGATCTCTGTGAGAGTTCAAGGCCACACTGGGGAACAGAGTCAGGCATGGTGGGACATGCCTTTAATCCCAGTGCTAGTTAACCAGAGAGGTCTGCAGGTCTGTACAGACAGACAGGAAGTGATAGAGCTGAGCAGAAAGTGATGAAGTGATGAAGCTGGGCTGAGAAAGTAAGATGGCAGAGGACAGAAAGGTACATAGGCATAAGTATACAGGAAGTAGCTCTCTCTTTGGCTGAGGATTTCCTAGAGGTAAGATGTGGCTGGCTTACTCTCTGATCTCTCAGTTTTCACCCTAATATCTGGCTCTGGGCTTTTTATTAATAAGACCATTTATCAAATTGTGTCACAGGGGGCCATGTTCCTTCCATTCTAGTGAATATCTTCATGATCTTCTTCATGTGAGCCTGTCAATGTTCCACATAATTCACTGTGATGGGGAGAAATGTATACCAGTTTATAAATGTACTGTTTGTTGACTCATTTTCTATGATGTGCAATGCTGTTTTACTTTGTAAATTACGAAGTTAGAAATTCTAATAAAAATAGTTCAGTAAACAGATATAAGTACAAAATCTATCTATCTATATCTATTTATCTATCTATCTATCTATCTTTATTTATTCTTTATATTTTCTTTACTCTATTTGATCCATCCTTTTAAGCAGTCCACAAATCTGTCAAAGAATGTCTTTAATTTTTATAGTACTTTTATGTCATCATCAGATTTCACTATGATAAAATTATCTCATAATTTTCTTTATTTTTATTCCATAGTGAATGTGGGATAGCATTATTTTCCTGTTTCTGTATGCACAGAATTAGGTTAAATATTGTCACAATTGTGCGACTAAAGCATCATTTTACTGTTTGTCTTAAAGTATGCAGGCTATTCCTTTGAATTGCCTTATGTCTATATAGAGTCTGATGAGTAGAATGATTTATTGATTTTGAAACTACATATATAACTATGAGGCCTAGCCATTCAGACTAAAGAGCCAAGACACTCTTTGAAATGTATTTTCCCCCTTTTGTTTGTGGGAGAGTTTTGATTATGGTCACAGGGGAAATGGGAAAAATAAAAAAATTCATTTCAAATAAGTGAGTAAACCCTGCCCCCAAAAACCCTAACTCCCATGGACACATGCACACCATAGACAGTTAGAGAGAAGGAAGAAAGTCAAGGAAGACTTATGTGAAGTTTTGGCAAACTTTAGGGGGAGAGAAGGTGTCTGATGTTCCATCAGAGGTTTCAAAACTTTGAAAACAAGACTGAACAGGATTTTAAAAAGCAATTTCTGGAAATCAAGTAGTTCTATTAACTTCAACATTTAGAAAAATTGTTTATAGATATCTATAAATACCAAAAGGAACTCTTTGTAGTTCAGCATTATAATTTTTTAAAAATATTATTCATAGAGAATAAAAGCTTTTGTTTTAATTGTTGAGAATTGTTATCTTCAAGGCTTAAAAGTCTGTTCCTTGTTGTAGCGCACTGTGTCTATCAAGTAGATAACACTGAGATGAGAGAGATTATCACCTATGGTACTTGTCAAAAGTTATGCCTCTGTGTCAGAAAACTGAAAACTGATGCCATTTCAGAACCTAAATGCTTTACAGAATTCCTAATTGCAGAATAAAGTTACTTAATGTCACTTTAATACCATCGAGTAAAAGTGAACAAGAAAGTCTAAGCATCCACAGGACATTTCATAACCATCTTTAACTTAAATCCCAGAGAGCGTCTAGCCTCTGAGGGCATCAGGCACACACATGGTGCTCAAGCATACATGCAGGCAAAACACTCATCCATATAAATTAAAAACAAACAAACAAAGAAAGTTCTATTGTTTTCCCAGGAGAAAGGATAGAGAGCCAAATCCAATCCAAGCTTGGCAGCTCACAAGGTCAAGACTGCTTCCATGCAGCCAACGGATTTCTATGCAGTCCCTCTCTCCTCTGTTTTTCACATACCAATTATCTGCATTAGATTTCCAGAAGCACACATTCCAGCTATCTGAATGCTATTCTTCTTTCAAGTTGGACATTTCCATTTGCTCAGTGGTAGAATGAACATGTACTTACCACTTGGATGAGAAGATCTTTTGGAGTGAAAGTGGATTGAATCCCTTAGTACACAATTTACATAGGAATACATGGTATCTCTTCCATTAAAATCTGATATTGCCAAGATATAGGCACTGTGCCTATGATATTTCTCTCAACTCTTCAAACCTGGCAATTTTACTATATCTTTGAGTATTATCAACTTTGAGAGTAAACGACAATATCATCATCATCATCATCATCATCATCATTATTATTATTAAATTTTGGCACATGAGACAATTCTCATATTATGATTGTGATTTTCATGTAAAAATGTTCTCTTTGTTCATTTCCAATAAAAAAAAATTGAAATCAAAATTGTCCTATGTTGGTTGGTACTGAAATCTTAGAGAATATCCTAATAGGAACATCTTTAATATGCGCTTATTTTTTTTTATTTTTTTTTATTTTTTGGTTTTTCAAGATAGGGTTTCTCTGTGTAGCTTTGTGCCTTTCCTGGGACTCACTTGGTAGCCCAGGCTGGCCTCAAACTCACAGAGATCCACCTGGCTCTGCCTCCCAAGTGCTGGGATTAAAGGCATGCGCCACCACCACCTGGCTTATGCTTGTTTTCTTATAATATTAAATCCAAAATTAACTGTGTATCTTAATAAATCTATCAAAGCACATTATACAGCTTTGAGTGACCATGACTATGCCACACAACTGTTACAATAAAAACCAAAAGATGTCATGGTCAGGGGTTGGAAAAATGAGAGTCCTTATTTTCACTGTCACTGTTTAACACAGCATCTAACACATTAAAGAGGTTTATGTAATTCTAATAAGTGTTTTCAGTTCCATATTGGGTACAGGTAAGGTTTATATACATATATATAGTTATTACTTCACTGTATCCCAAATATTAGAGTTGATACTGTCTACTACAAATTCTACTATTAGCAAGGATTTACTTCTTTTATTCTTTGTTTTATTAAATTTTTTTGTTACTAGCTCTCTTATTGGATCCTTTAAGATTTGAATATTGGTAGGGTGTTTGGATATCTCGCTTTTCAGTAATCAGTTTGAGAAAATGAGTAAAAAGGGCTGGGGATATTTCTCTAGTAACCTGTCTGTATGGTTAGTATAATCACCATGAATTTGGCCAGGTGTAGCTAAGCAATAATTCAGGAAAAGAACTAATAGCAAAGCCTTTTACACGGTAATTTCCTGGGTAAGGTTCAACAAAATGAAAACTCATCAGACACCCTGCTGGGATTCCATCAGCAAGCATTTATTTGTAGTCGCACATACACCTGCTTACACAGTAATAATGCACTAGTGAGTTAAGTCAGTATGCCAATGCAAATTTGCTTTACTCTGAATCCTAACCCTGAAGTCTACTACATATACTAACCAAACAAATGAATTGCCCCTGAATGGGTAGAATCACAAGAAAAATATGGATAACATGGGCCTGTTTTTCTGTTGCTTTTGCCGGTGAATAATCCTTTGTGAAAATCCTTTCCAGCATCTACCATTTAGATGAAGAATTTGCAGCAAATGCCTTGCCCCATTGGTGCAGCAATGCTGAACCACACGCATGTGCCATCTGCAAGGTGATTTGTTTCAGCGTAGGAGATCCTGGGCCATTTCACTGAAGCTCAAAATCAATTTATTGAAAACCAACTATCTGGAAGGCTTTAGACTAGGTGGAAGCAGTGGCAAAGCACAGAGGAGGCATAGGAATACTTCTGATAAGTAATATGGGATAAGATCAATGTTCAGACCACTCTGTGGCAAAACAAAGAAGCAGAAGTCATCTGAGAACCACCAAGAGCTCCAGGGTGTAGCAGGAATCTTAACAGGTCTTATTAATAAAATCAAACCTGGAGCCAGGTATTGGGTGAATACTGGAAGATCAGAGAGACAGAACAGGCCACAGTGTCCTCCTCTTGCCAGTTCCTCAGCTGATCCTATTTCCTCAGACTGGAAGCCTCTGTGTCCTCCTCCAGAATGAATCTCAGATGAACTGCTCGAAAGCCTAAATGCTAGTTTCTGGTCCTCACGCCTTATATACCTTTCTGCTATCTGCCATTACTCCCTGGGATGAAAGGCTGGCTTTCTGGGATTAAAGGCATGAGTCACCATGCTTGGCTGTATCCTTGAACAGATGGATTTCTGCCTCTGGAATGCTAGGATTAAAGGTGTGTGCTACCACTGCCTAACCTCATGTTTAATATTGTGGCTGTTCTGTCTCTGACCCCAGATAAGTTTATTAGGGTCACACAATATTTTGGGGAACACAATACCACCACACCAGGGCAGTAACATAACTCAACCTGAGTTGTGATAATTGGAGCAGTATTAGTATAGAAAGTGGGTTTCAGAGAGAGAGTCTTAATATCTGCTCGGATTTAAATACATTGAAATGAGGGGGACAGATGCAGGGACAGTTTTTCAACATGACTGTCCAGCAAGAGTGAAAAAAGCAGGTGAGCAGGTTGCCTGTTTGAACATGTAGCTACAAATCCCGTTGGTGTGAGTGGAGTCCTCCTCTTACAAAATCAGGAAAAGAATACAGAAAAGACGGTGAATTCATATTCCTAGTTATCACACACCTTTATTTTTGAGATAGAATTTCACTGTAGCACCAACTATCCTGAAACTTATTATTATTATTATTATTATTATTATTATTATTATTATTATTTTGAGCTGGGCAAGGGCTCTATCATTGGTCTAGATCCCTCCTCTTTTGGAAGACATTAGATAGTTCAGGCTGGTCTCAAACTCAAGATGAGCCTCCTTGCTCAGTCCCCCTAATGTTGGGATTGCTGTATTGCCGTCATACCTGTTTTATTCAACATCTTTTAACAGTACACCTCATAAAACAATGTCAGTTGAGATATTCATTCTATATGTAATGGATTCTCCATACTGAGATGAAGATCGGCTCCTCCACCTTTCCTTCGTCCCCTCCTCTTTACCACTCTTCATTTTTTCCTTTCTTTCATAAGGGAGTTGTATGGCCAGATTGTAAATGGAGTCTCTCTGTCCCGCCCTTTCCTGCAGCTGCTTCCAAATAATCACTCAGAGGCTGATATTAATTATAAATACTTGACTGGTAGCTTAGGCTCATCCCCCAACTAGCTCTTGTACTTAAATCAACCCATAATTCTTATGTAAGGTTAGCCACATGGCTTGGTACCTTTTCTCAGTACAGCATTCTCATCTTGCCTCCTCTGCATTTGGCTAGTGACTCTTGACTCCGCCCTTCTCAGCATTCTCCGTTTGGTTGCCCCACATATGTTTCCTGCCTGGCTACTGGCCAATCAACATTTTGTTAAGCCAGTTTGAGTGACAAATCTTTTCAGTGTACAAGATTATCCCATAGCACCAGATTTTTAAGGAAAGTAATTAAATGTAACTTTATTATATTTCCTTTCTAGATCATATTTATTGCTTTATTTTGGGGATACTTTATATAAAGAAGATTTAGACAAGTTTCTTACATATGGAAAATCAATCACCCCTTTTCAGTTTTCTTGTGCTGTAATGATAGTTTTGTTTTAGTTTCCTAGGCTGTAATAATAATAAAGAAATACTCTCATAGGTGTGGTGGTTAGAAATCCAAAATCACTGAATAGTAAAATAGCTTAGTGAGTACAGTGCTTGTGGCATTGAGTCTGATGACCTGAATTTGGTCCCTGAGAACTCCATGGTAGAGGAAAAGTCTAGACTCCTACAAATTATCATCTGACCTTCATATGTGTCTCATGGCATATGTGCCCCCCTCATGCACACACACAGTAAATAAAATGTAATACAAATTAATGACAACAAAAAGAAATTTCAGTCACAGTGTCAGCAGGGATGGGTCAGCAGCAGGCTCAGTGGAAGACATACTTCCCGTGTCTCAGCCTGTGGGGAAGGCCACCAATCCTGTGCACATTTCAGTTTGTGGATGCATTCCTCCAATCCCTGCTTCCATTACAACATGGCATTCTTTCTTGGTCTCTGTGTCTTTCCCCTCTTCTCCTCAGCACTCATATTGGATCAAAACTCATTCTATTTATACAACTTAACTTGATTAAACATGGGCCAATTCTATTTCTAAATAATGTTATATTCAATTACTAAAAGTTAAGACTTCAAAATATTTTAAAGTAGGAATGAACACAATTTAGCCCATAAGAGTTGATAAGGATTAAACAAAAAACCTATTTAAAATAATTAGTATACAAATATGCCTTAGTTTTTAAAATGACTACTCAAAAATGTTTCATACAATGTATTTTGATTATATATTCCTTTTCTTCCATTGACTCCTCCCAGATACTTTGTACCTCCCTAACCACCTAGCTTCATGTTTGCCCTCACTCAATAAACAAACCAAAAAGCAAGCTTAAAAAAAAAAAAACAAAAAACTATACAATATACATAATAAAATCATCCTCATAGTATCTTTGTGAAGATGAAACTACCATCTTGTGAGAACACTTGGCATGGGGCCAAGTTAAATATATGGTTGATATACAATAAATATTAGTATACTTAATTTCAGGGCCTGTATCCAGATGTTTCTGTGAAAGATTATTAAATTCTTATTCTAAACTCCATATTTTACCAGATTGAAAAAAATCATAAAAATAGCTAAAGAAATGCATGACTCTAGAGGGATAGTTGGTTGTTCCAGAACTTTCTTTAGCCAAGTACATTCTGCTGGAGAACTATGGGACAGACAGTTGAAACTCTCTGTCTCTCAGTTCTTTCTTATCCATTAACAGCCCAGACTACATTCACTAATTTGTATTAGATCTCCGGGATTGCTTATGTCTTTCCACATTCTAATTAGTCTCTCAGTATTAGATGGTTGGGTTTTTAAGGTCTGGTAATCACCTGGCCCTTTGGTGTGAACTGATGCTAATACACAGACACTATTTGATATTTTTGTTCTAGTCTCCAAAGGTAAATTCCGGGACCTAGGTTGAAATTTTTTTTTTTTTTCTAGGATTTTCTGGATGATTGCTTCCTCATGTCTCTACTTAATTTGCTTTGTGTGGATACAATCATATGAACAAACACACAGGAATTGGGAGGTTTCTGATTATAGCTGATGGTAAGTTGAGCATCCAATGGATTGTATGAAGGACTTTGGGAATTTATAATCCTTCTCGGTCTGTCATTAATGAAAAGGACCCAAGAGACAGATTGCGAATGACCCTGGGTTAAGGGGCTGGAGGTTAAGCCTTTTAGCCATGAGTCTCGGGTTTGAATCTGATCTAAGCCCCTAATAAACAAGAGCTACTGCTATTTGATATTAGTTTGGTGACCTGTGTGAAATGAATTAGTGATCTTGAGTTTGTTTTGGTGGGCAGGTGTGCTCGTATAGCCAGAGCTAATAGCCTCAGCAGAAGAGCCCTACAGCCTACAGAACTGAAAGAAAAAAGTGGATTCTTAACTGGTCCCTTGTCCTTCTAGGCTTGCTGTTCAGAAATGGGGAAAATCCCAAAGGTTTCAAATTTCATATGCCCAGCTTGTAAGAAAGCCATGCGAATAACCATGGTCAGAACAGGTTTTAGTAAACTCCAAAGTAAGGGTCAAACAACAATCAGCTGGTAGGCTTAAGAGAGATTTAATATCCTCAGTTTCTCTCATCCATCCCCACCCTCCAATTGCTGGGTAGCTGTCATGGAATCTGTGTTTGTGGAAGAAATCCTGACTGTGTTTATCCTGCAAAGATGAGAACAACCCCTAGACATCACATTTGGCACTTTCATGGCAGAAGAATTAAAAGCTGGGTAAATGAAAAATGAAAGGGAGTGTGTTAGTCACCAAGACAGAAAATCAACTGTGACAAAGATGTGAGCATTGTTTTGTAAAATAAGACACATAAAGATGCAAAATGTGCTAAGTAGAGATGAGAGTAAAGCATCTGTCACTCAATGAGGATGGCTTTTCTTTTTAATTGTTTCTTGAATCAAAATACTTTTTCATGCAATGTATTTTGATTATATTTCCTTCCCCAACTCCTCCTAGTTCCCCCAACTATCTACCCACCTAACTTTATCTTCTTTCTCTCTCTCATTCAGATAAAAAGATAACCCTAAAAACAATACACAACACCAACAAACCCCACAAAAAACAAAAATGAAAGGCAAAACAAACAAACAAACAAAAGACCAACAAGACAAACAGTTTCAAAACAAAGCAAAACAAAACAAAAAGTTCTCAACTATACCATTGCTGCTGGACATGGAGCTGGCCATGGAGTGTAATCATCATACCCAGTAGCTCTCGGTAGCATGAATTGTTAGAAGTTCTTATTAATAAAAACAAACCTGAGAGCCAGGTATTGGGGTGAATTCTGAAAGATCAGAGAAGCAGAACCAGCCACAGCTAACCTCACCTCACCAACTTCTCAGCCAATCTTGTTTCCTCAGACTGAAAGCCTCTGAGTCCTCATCCGAATGGATCTCAGCTGAACTGCTGCTAAAAGCTAAAAGCTTAAAAAGGTCTCTAGTTCCTGTTTCTCATGCCTTATGTACCTTTCTGCGTCCTGCCATCACTTCCTGGGATTAAAGGCACGTGTCACCATGCCTGGCTGTTCCAGTGTGGCTTTGAACTCACAGGGATCCCGATGGATCTCTGCCTCCAGAATGCTAGGATTAAAGGTGTGTGTGTGCCACCATGTCTGACCTCTATGTCCATCTAGTGGATGTTCTGCTCTCTGACCCCCAGATAAGGTTATTAGGGTGCACAATATATTGGAGGACACAATATCACCACAGCTCTCCATTGGGGAAAACAGATTTTTTCCCTTTCTCATTGGCTGTCAATTGCAAATAGCTTCTTCACTGCTGTGATCTCATCTGACTTCTGTGAATGTCTTGTGCATTCTCTGTGTGTTCATGTGTGCCTCAGTCTTGTTTTGACTGGAAGACATTTTTTCCTTGGAGTCATCCATCACCTCTGGCTCTTATAATCTTTCTGCCTCTTCTTCTGTTTAGAGGGTTTGATGAAGACATCCCACTTAGGACTGAGTTTTCCAGTCTCTAACCCTCTGCACATTGTGGGTTTCTAGAGTAATTTGATTGAATTTTAGGCCCACTCTAAGGGATGGAACCCATACCTGATAGTGCTAAAGTGACTAAGACCTAAGACCAGATTGCTCAGAAGCCTAGGGAAAAGGCTAATAAGTACTATTCTGCTAAAAGAACACAGCAATAAAATGACTTCTAATGACATACTGCAACACCCATAGATCAGTGCCTTGCTCAACCCACATCAGAGAACTTATAGTAGATGGGATTAAACATCAGGTGGCTTTTCAGAACCTGGTTGATTTTAATTTTGTTCATATAGTTAATACAAGTCCTGCATTTAGCTTTAGCTAGCATTTAAAGACAATGTGTTTTCTGTCCCCCAGCTTTTTTTCTGTTGTGTGTGTGTGTGTGTGTGTGTACATGTGTGTGTGTGTGTGTGTGTGTGTGTGTGTGTGTGTGTGTGTGTGGTGATCTCATACACTTGGGTGAATTTCCAGCATCATGAATTTATACCTCTGCTGTAGAGAAGTCATGACTGTCTCCCTAGTACTTCAGACAGAGTTCTTTGAAGATAAATTTACCAGTTGGTGGTGGATAGCACCCTACAGTTCAGTTCTTTTTAAGGTCAAGCAAAATTATCAAAAATTAATGAGCCCCTTTTTTTCATTCAATGTTACTGGGGCTGGAGTGATGGCTCAGAGGTTAAGAGCATTGACTGCTCTTCCAGAAGTCCTGAGTTCAGTGCCAAGCAACCACATGGTGGCTCACAACCATCTGTAATGAGATCTGGTGCCCTCTTCTGGCCTGCAATCATACATGCTGTATACATTAAAAAATAAAATAAAAATACCTTACTTTTAATTTTAACTTCATTGTAGAAGATCTAGAAGTGTAATTTTATTCATTTATCTCAGTTTGAGATTGGTTTGTGATGTTATTATGCATGATTTCCCATCAGATGTTAGTGGCTCTTCTATGATTAAATATAAAAGTTGAGCCTTATTAAATTGCCTGGTTCCACAGAGAACATCAGTTTCATATAGATTAACATTGCTACTTAAAAATTTGCATTAAAGTGGAAATCCATGTTGGGGAGATGACTTGAGGGCTAACAGGCTTACATGTACAAGCAAGAGAGCCTAATTTCAGATCTCTAAAACCCATATAAGTGCTAGGTGGGCATGGGATCCCATCATTAATTCCAGTCTCCAAAAAAGGAGCTAGAGAATCACAGTAGCATGGTAGCAGCCTAAAACAGACTGTTAGCTGTAATGTTAGCTTCATAGGACTGCTCTAGGTTTTATTGAGAAACCCTGTCTTAAAGAGTAAAATGGGAGAGGAATTGACAAAAATTTGTGACATTTGGGCTCCCAAATTTGTGCACATGTATTTGCAAGTGTATTCACAATCACACCAATGTGAGCACACATACACACATGCACATACATATTCAAAGATAAAAATAAGAAGAGGGAATTAGAGTCAAGGTAGTGCATGACAAAGATATTCAGTTTTTATTTATTTATTTATTTATTTATTTATTTATTTATTTATTTATTTATGTTTTCAAGACAGAGTTTCTCTGTGTAGTTTTGGTGCCTGTCTTAGATCTTGCTCTGTAAACCAGGCTGGCCTCGAATTCACAGAGATCTGCCTGCCTCTGTCTCCTGAGTGCTGGGATTAAAGGTGTACACCACCACTGCTAGGTTAACAAAGATATTTTTGAAGACAGAAAACGCATATTAAAAACAAATGTCACCTCTACATTTTTCCTTAAGAATAATGTAAACATAGTGTAGTGAGTCTTTCTCTGTCCTGCCAGCCAGCTCCTCAATCACAATATGGAGACTTATTATTAATTCTGAAAGCTTCGCTGATAGCTTAGGCTTATTTTTAACTAGCTCTTATAAATTAACCCATTTTTACTAATCTATGTGCTGCCACATGGCTCATGGCTGTTACCTCTCCTTCTGCATGTCTTGCTTGTTCTCCATCTCTCAACATCTCTCCTTCTTCTTCTCAGGGTTCTTTGTTCCTGGAAACTCTGCCTAGTTATTAGCCATTCAGCTTTTTGTTAAACCAATCCAAATGACATATATTCACAGTGTATAAAAAGATTATTTCATAAACAACATTGTTGTATGAATCTTAAAAGTTCTTATTAATAAAATCAAACCTGAGGCCAGTTATTGGGGTGAATGCTGGAAGGTAAGAGAAGTAGAACAAACCACAGCTATCTCACCTTGCTAGTTCCTCAGGTGATCCTGTTTCCTCAGGCTGGAAGCTTCTCAGTCCTCATTCCAATGGCTCTCAGCTGAACTGTGCTGCTCCAAAGCCTGAACGCTAAACCAGCCAAATGCTTAACCGACTTTGGTGCCTGGTTTTCATGCCTTATATAATCTTTCTACTTTCTGTGTCACTCCCTGGGATTAAAGGTTGGGTTTCTGGGATTAAAGGTGTGGGTCACCATGCCTAGCTGTTTCTAAAGTGGCCTTGAACACACAGAGAACCACCTAGCTCTGCCTCCCAAGAGCTGGGATTAAAGGCGTGCACCACCTCCACCCAACTTCTGCTATGGCTTGCTCTTCCCATTTTCTAGCCACCATTTGTGGTTCTGTATCTAGTGGCTGTCTGCTCTCTGACCCCACATAAGTTTATTTCGGGGAACACACAATATTTTGTTGGAACACAATACCACACAACATAGCACTAATACATAAGAAGATAACTATATTATTCTTTATTGCATCCCTTATACATTTTAATTTTAACTGGAAATAATTTAACTGGAAATTCCTATCAAGTTATTTTAGTACTTTTTGATGAAAATTGGTCTTACAATCAATAATTATTTTCCATTAAATTTCTACTTTATTAATCATTTCATTTAATTGCCTTCTCCCTTTATTGTGTAGATTTGACAAAGACTTACTCCAGACCCTCATCTAAGAGCTATTGAAATATTTAAAAATTTTGAGATTATAATATAATTAGACCATTTCCTCTTTCCTTTCCTCCATCCAAATTTTCCCATATAACTCTCCTTGCTTTCTTTAAAATTCATGGCCTCTTTTTTCAGTGTGTGTGTGTGTGTGTGTGTGTGTGTGTGTGTGTGTGTACATATGTATTCCTAAATATATAAATACAACCTTCTCCATTTTTGTAATGGTATTTGTATGATCATTTGCTATTTATTGCATAACCAGTTGGTGTGCTCTTCTCTTAGAAAGCCTATTTCTCTTGCTGTCAACATTCCTTAGTTGCCTATAATTCTTTGTGTAGGGTTGAAGCCTTTTGAGTTTCCTCATCCATGTTGACATGTGTATTTCCATTGTTCTTGTTCAGCTCATTGTTTTAGCAGTTATGTTGCTGAGACTTATGGTCATAACTTCTGACATTCCCAGTAAACTCCCTGGTGCTCTGGTATTTCCAGTCCTTCAGTCCTGTCTTCTGCAATGATCCCTGAACCTTAGAGGTAGGAGTTGTGCTGTAGATGTATCCATTGGGATTGGGTTCCTTATCTCTGAAATTTGATTGGTTGTTTTGTTCTGCAACAGATGTAACAGGTCTCCATCTGTTAAAAAGAGGAGTTTTCTTGATGAGAAATGAGGACTACACTCATTTGTAAGTATGAGTATAGATATTTATGTAGTTAGAGATTGTTCTGGTTTAGTAAATTAGTGGCTGTGGCCTCCCCTCTGTGATCCTTGACTTCATTATACCTTGATAGTTGGCTTGGTTTCTAGTACTAGACATGATTTTCTTCTTGTTGAGTGGGACTTAAGTCCAATTAGCTAGCTGATAGATGTGTGCCACTACTGGACTGATAATTTCCAGGCCATGTTGATCACTATTGAGGTTCATAGGTGTCCTTGCTGGGTAGGACTGTTGGATCTTTCTCTCCTTTGAATGCTTGCACAGCAAATTCTTGTACCATGAAAGTTAGTCCTCAGGGAGAAGACATTCATGTCAGCTATAGTTCAGAGGCCTGTGGGCCCTGTGTCTAAAGTGCATGGTTTCTTCATCAGTCAGAAGAAACCTTCCACCTCTGTCAGGAACTAAGGGCAATAGCTGCTATGGATATTGATTTGTATAAATAAAGTGCTGATTGGCCAGTAGCCAGGCAGGAAGGATAGGGTAGGCAGGACAAGGAGAGAAGAGAATTCTGGGAAGTGGAAGGCAAAGGCAGAGAGATATGGCTAGCCGCTGCCATGACAAGATATAAGGTACTGGTAAGCCTCGAGCCACGTGGCAAAGTATAGATTAATAGAAATGGGTTAATTTAAGAAGAAGTAGATAACAAGAAGCCTGCCACACCATACAGTTTGTAAGCAATATAAGTTTCTGTATGTTTACTTGGTTGGGTCTGAGCATCTATGGGCCTGGTGGGTGAGAGAGATTTGTCCTGACTGTAGGCCAGGCAGGAAAACTGATGCTTTGGGAACCTCTTGAGATTTGACCCATTTTCAGAGACTCCAAAACACCATATGTGGCTCTACAGATCTGAAAAAATTCTTCCTTAAGAAGCTTTAAGTGACCCACTCACAGAACTATTCAATACTGCTGACTCTGGCTATCAAACTCAGTTTAACTGGATGCCACACATATCTATCCCCTGAAACATAAAGGGACCTCCTCCTGGTGAAATCACATTTCTGCAGTAGATGAACACTGTTGACAAGCAGGGTCATTTAAAGCATTAGTGACAATTGTAGCAAACTCTTATTTACCATGTAATTTCAAGTGAAAAGGGGAAAATGGATTTTGCTATAGACTGAGCTAATCAGAAATAATTTTGCTTTCATATTTGTGGTTGAGAAATTTTCTGAAAACTTATTTTAATTAAGCAAAGTTCAGGAAAGCAAAAGTGGTGTTCAACTGGGTTACACAATGAACTAGACATGCACAGGGGGCTTTGGCCAGCTTTGTTTTGCCTTATTTTTGATCTAGAGATAAGAACTTGACTATATATAACATGAGACTTGAAATTCCTATATCCCCCAAGAAAAAGATAATATCATTAACTAGCCAAGCTCCCTCTCTCCAGATCCAAATTCTTTATATATCTGTAAATAAATGTATTTGATTCCTTTCATCTATTACAAAGATAACATCTATTGTAAAGATACAGTTTAAGTGAACTGGTTATACTGTGGAACATCATATATAGTGTTCTTTTCTACAAAATAGCATCACAAGGATAAACTTATTCATTGACCCATCATAGAAACCATTTCCATTAATTCCTTAGTTTTAGTAAAAAAAAAAATAGATTAGTAAAAGTCCCTTTGGACATGATGTTAATGTGGTTCCATGAACCATTTAAGAAGTGTTTTCAAGTCAATTGTTTTCTGTTCCTTGAGCACATATTTGAAAAAATAATTATTTTTGGCCTTGTGGACATACATTGGTTTTAAAGAAATAAAATTGCATTTTCAAGGCCTTTCTTAATGGAAAAAAATGCATGTTAGCTTACATTGAATTGCCCTTTTAGCAATGAAGGTAATTAAGAGTTATGCTATACAAAGGGTTTCCAAATAATACTCTCCAAGGACCCATATCAGTAACAGCATTTTCAATTGCCAATTAGACAAAGAGTATATCATGTGAATTCACTTGCACATGTCCTGAACTACAATCTAATCCCTTTGTACATATGATGTTCTGAAGGCACTTCATAGGGTAAATTTGGTTTCAATTGCCTTTGACCTATTTGAATCATTATTTGGCTCCTCACATATGGTAACATCTGTATTGTAATGAATTATATGTTGGTGTAATTTTCAAGCATTCATAACATTTTTAATAGTTAAGACTTTATACAAGTTGAATATAGAAAAACCCCACTCCTGCTAATTGTCCCCTTTCTTCTATATGTACCCCATGGCATATGCAGATGCATACAAATACATTTTTGAGACCATGAAACAATGGATTGATCTCATCACAAGTTTATAGAAACACATTTGTCATAGCAAGTGGGTTATCATTTGCTGATATCTGTGTTCTGTTCTTTGTATTTCCAGTGTCTGACAACCTGGTTGCTTCAAAAGAAATGGAGACAAAATGCTTGGTGAGGAAAACTGTCAATTGGTTATTGTTTTTGTAGAAGCCTGGGTAATTTATCTGAAAATGTAGTTCTTTAGATGAATTACAGAATGTTTTTCTATGAAAGTTTATATAACACATATACATGCATTTTTAAAGGTGACCAAGCAGAAGGGCATTCTATCCAGAAGTGGAAGCATTTCAGCAGCAACTTATATTGATGAACTTTTTGGGATGGTATCGTTTCTATTACTAATAACACCGGTAAAAGTATAAACTTACTGGGTGGTTGTGGCACACGCCTTTAATCCCAGCACTTGGGAGGCAGAGGCAGGTGGATTTCAGTGAGTTCGAGGCCAGCCTGGTCTCCAAAGCAAGTTCCAGGAAAGACACCCTGTCTTGAAAAACCAAAAATAAAAAAAATAAAAAAATAAAAAAATAAATAAAAATAAAAAAGTATAAACTCATTTACTCATGGATTTTAAAAATATTGATCAAATCTCTGGAACTTCTGACAGGCTCATTTAACTTTTGGACAATATATATCATGTAACTTACTACTTTTTCCTGTTTTTTTTTTTTTTTTACGTTAAGCCATTGAGACAGTTCAGATTTATTTTAAGGCAAAACACACAAACAAGCATCTAAAGTCACTAAAAATTTAATTTGATAAATATATTTCAAGAAACATTACAATCACACTTAAAATTAAATTATTTTATGATATATTTGAAAAAACCACATCAACGAACAATTGCTATAACATGTTTATACTATATTTTAAAGCAAATATTATAATACAATTTTACATAGGAAGTTAAAATTATCAATATTTAAAAGGGAATACAGGAAATTACATTTCTTTCATAAATGTATACATATTTATAATTTGAATTTCATGTTCATTTTAGATATATGATTTATTAAGTTCAAGAATATCTCTACAAATTTAAACTCAATCATCAGTCCATTTTTATATTTTTAATAAAAATGAAAGTGTTGATAAAATAATTTTGAAATTATCATGTCATTTTCATTTTAAATCAAAATAAAATACATTAATATTTAAAGCTAGACTGTTAGAGTTTTATAGATTAAGGTGAAAACTGAATGTAGCTAGATAAAGAAAACGAATTTTCATCTCTATCATTACATATCAAGCAGACAATAAATCACCTACGTGTTTTCTACGTGTTTTTCCCAGTACCATTTAACATTTCCTTTTTATTATTTCATTATATATAATATAAACATTCCTTTCAGAAATTGTTTTCCAATGTTCTTACTTCCAAAATATTTAGCTATTATTCTAATTATCTGTAGACTTTGACAATTGATTAAAATATAGTTAGAGTACATTATTGAACTCAAAACTCTTGAGGTTGGGTGTTTTCTTTTGTTCATTCCTCAGTGTGATTGTGTGTGTGTGTGTGTGTGTGTGTGTGTGTGTGTGTGTGAAGCATTTTAATCCTTTGGAGATTGAATATGCTTCAAAAGGTCTTCCATTCTCTTTACTTTTTATTTGCTATACAATATATAACAAGGCAATTAAGGAGGAAGAAAGGATGTAATATGACTAGTTAACTCCTGTTAGGTGTATCTCACACAGGTTTTTGTTAACAAATGTCACCACAAATTTCTGAATATTCTTAGCCAAGTTTGAGATATGAAAACATGAGTTTGAAAAAGATTTTAAAAATTTGATTCTTAGCTGGGCGGTGGTGGCACACACCTTTAGTCCCAGCACTTGGGAGGCAGAGGCAGGCAGATCTCCGTGAGTTCGAGGCCAGCCTGCTCTCCAAAGCGAGTTCCAGGAAAAGTGCAAAGCTAAACAGAGAAACCTTGTCTCAAAAAAAAAAAAAAAAAATGATTGTTTTGTGCACATGTATCATAAACAAGGCACTTTCATATTTGGGAATTTGCTTTCTGATGGGGTATGCCGAACAAGTATATAATCTGACTTAACACATAAAAGAACTTCCATTTGGTTATGTTAAAAGGAAAATATTGATAAATTCAAAATATCTCCAAATACCTTTTTGTTAAGTGTCAGAGCCATGAAGTGTATGACATTTCCATTAACACATCCACTTAATAGATGTTTTAGATATAAAGCTACTCTAGGATTAAAAGTTTAATTAGGAAGGGGCTGTTGAAACAGTACCAAAGCTGAAAAAATAATAACATAGTTTTAGAAATGCTCAAATGTGAAAAGTATTAAGATGAGAGTAATATCTTTGTATAAATGGAAAATAATTACAAAATTACTTCTTGATGCAAAATTGATTAAAGACTCAGGCTATTTTCCTGGCTTGCTGTGAACTTTCAGCCCGGTGTTAAATTGTAACTGTTGTGGTTAGGATGGTATGCTTAAGATGAATTGATTTTTTTCTAAGGAAAAGTCCAGATAGGCAGTATAGGAAAAGGTGACAATTTTTGTTTTGGACATAAGATGGTATGGAGAATAGAAGTTAGTCGAGTCATCCATCGAGAGGACATTCACATGGCAATGTAGCCCAGGAGAGAGAATGGCTTTGGAAATGTCATTTCCCATGTCATTATAAGTTTGAAGTCGTCATTCAAGCCTTAGAGCTTAAAGCAGGGGATGGAAGACTAAGCAGAACTTACCTGGAAGAGACTTTGATTGGTTTTTTAGTGTAGAATAATTTCTTTTATTTCCAGTATAAAATAAACCCAGGAATATCTGGAAAATGGAAATGTCACAAAACAGAAACTGAAGACAGAATGAACAGAGAGGGAGACAAAAGACTCTATTGGAAAATGTGAGTTAAGATGAGTATGAAGAGAAGGATAAACACTGGAGGAGACAGAGAAAACATTGTGACATTTCAAAAGTACAGGAGAGAGAAGGACCATGGGTACTGCCTTGTTTGGTGGGACTCATTGGAAGGAATGAAATGATGGTCACAACACTTTTCTTTTTATTCTCTGAGAATTTCATACATGCATATAATGCATTTGGATCACACTACTGTCCCTAACTTCTCCCTCATTCCATCTCCATGTCCACCTCCTAAATTCATGCCCTCTTATTTTATACCCCAGTGAGTTTAAAATCAGGGCTGGGGCAAGGGTGAACTGGCCCTGAGGGTGGGGAAATTGGAGAGCAGGGAGCACCTACCACATGGTGTGGGAAAGATGCCTTCCCTAGCACCTTACCATCTGCAGCAGGTGGGAACCTGACCCAACCCCTCGTCAGCTGCAACACTTGGGAGAATGGGTCCTCCACTTCACCTGGGCAGGACAGTAAGATTGACCCTATAGATAGGCATGGGTGAGCCAGCCCTGAAGGTGTGAGAGGGGCACAGTGGGTACCACATCCCTCATTTGTGGTGTGGTGGTGGGGATGAGAGAAAGATGCCCTTCCTTACCCCTACCATCTTCGGCTGGTGAGGGAGCTGACCCATTTACCAGTTGCAACACTCAGGAAAGCAAGCCCTGAACCTCATCTGGGCAGCATAATGGAGTTGACCCATTCCCAGGTGTGCTAGTAGCTCTGGGAATATGAGTGTGGAAGACCTGGCCCCACCCCTTATCAGCATGGGTTGCGGAGAGACTCCACCCCCTCATCACTGACTAAAGTCAGTGGGAGAGCTGCCCCTGTCCGCCACCAGCTGCAACACTCAGGAGAACAGGGTCTGCACCTTGCCTGGGCAGCACAATCGTACCAATCCCATTGGCAGAGGTATGGGAGAGCCAGCCCAGAATTGTGAGTATGGGACAGCTGTCGCCATTACTCATCAGGCAGAGTGGGCAGGGGAGAGATCCCCCTCTCATGAGTGCCTGAGGCATATGGAAGAGCTGACCCTGAGGTCATAAGAGCTAGAGAGTAGTCCCTGTCTCTCATCTACTGCAGCACTTTGGCCTCTCTGCCTCACCTGGGCAATACAGTGGAGCTGGCCCTGGAAGTGTAGATGTTAGGAGAACAAACCCTGAGGGTATATTTTTTTTTTGTTTTTGTTTGTTTGTTTGTTTGTTTTTTTCTTTTTGAGACAGGGTTTCTCTGTGTAGCTTTGTGCCTTTCCTGGATCTCACTTGGTAGTCCAGGCTGGCCTTGAACTCACAGAGATCCACCTGCCTCTGCCTCCCGAGTGCTGGGATTAAAGGAGTGCACCACCACTGCCCGGCTCAAACCCTGAGGGTATGAAAGCCTGAGAAATGGTTCCTCCCCTTGCTCTTTGCTGCAAGCAATGCAGGAGAACTCACACTGATGGTGAGGACAAGAGAGAGCTGGCAGGCTGAGCAACCTGCAAGTACCTAGGCCCAGAACCAGGGTGCTGTGGAATAATTCTTCTGTGCACTGTGAATATTTATTACTCTCATTGGTTACTAAAGAGCTGACTGGCCAGTCGCCAAGCAGGAAGTATAGGTGGGATAGCCAAACTGAGAATGCTGGGAGGAAGGAGTTGATAGCAGCTGCAGAGGGAGCAAGACATGCTGGAGGACAGATAAAGCCACAAGCCACATGGCACCACACAGATTAATAGAAATAGGTCAATTGAAGTTGTAAGAGCTAGTTAGTAATAATCCTTTGCTATTGGCTGAGCATTTATAATTAATATTAAGCCTCTGAGTAGTTACTTGGGAGCTGCTGCAATGCAGGAAATCTCCACCAGGGTTATGAGTTGGCCCACCTCAACATTCACCCCATCTGTGATCTGATGGAGCATGTGAAGGAAGCTGCAGGATCTTCACTAAACAGGGCAACAACAGGATATCCGAGAGGAATTCCAATGAGGGCCCTGCATCTATAGTGTAGCAGAAACCAGTGGCCTCAAACAGACCCATGACTCTTTGCAATAAACAATTACAAGTAAAGATATATGGATAAAGGGGTTTACTGTGTGACTCATTGTGCCACACTACAGCTTCCATGATGAGAATGCTTTTTCTTTTTTCCTCTTAAATTTTATTTTGGGAAGGGAGGTTGCAAGGGTAGAGGGCAGATACAAAGGGATGGGAACGAATGGGATGGAGATACATGATGGGAAAGACACAAACAGTAAATAAAGTTTAAAAAAAATCATTGCTAGAGTTTTGTCAACCTACCAGGGCCATACCCCTCATATAAAAACAAATCTTTTTAGAAACATTCAGCTACCGATAGCTCCACAGCTATGGATGGGGCTTTGTAAGCTCTTTCCCCATTTAGACTCAAATGTGGTCCCAGCACTTTTGAAGTTCTAGAAGATTAGGAGAAGGACTTTGCTACTGCCTCAGTACACATATGATAAATGCAAAATGAGAACTCATAAAACATGGAGAAACTCAGTTGCAATGCTCATTTTGGGAAAAATAATCCATAAGGTTTTGTGACATTTTCTGAAAAAAACTGCACCAATGAAAGGGGAAAACCATGGAAGCCCCGAGGGAATGACCATACAGCAGTCTATATTATGACACCGCCAGTACACTAGTGGTAGGAAATTAATGCCATGGGATACATAAGTGGCCAGACTGAGTCTCACAGAAATTACCGGTGATTAGGATCTTCAAGTAAGGTCAACAAGATACCTTTTATCATTTACACAAGTGAGTTTGAATTTTTGATAAAGGTAAGGAATTGAATATTTTTCATTTAGTTTTGCCCATTCTCAAAACAGTTAAAATAATGGTAAAGGACTATAACTAAGACCCAATCTACAATATATCCAGGCAACAAAAAGGGCAGAAACCACTGAAACTGGAGATCCATGTGATATAGCATTGAAATAAAAGTACCAAGAAAGTAGAATGTTAATTGATCAGTAAAGATCTATTTAGACAATTAAGTTCTACTACTGACTCCTCTAGATGCTCTTACACTGTGGGGCAAAGCATGGACTACCAACACCTGGCCTTAACACCTCACAGTTAAAAGTCCATTTTAGCTCACATCAGCAGAATTTTACAAGCTTGTCCTCTGGAACAGGTGCACCTAAGCAGGCATAACATACCTAAGCTATTTCTTTATTTTGGCTTTTACTGAGCTTTTCTATATGGGAATTTACCATTCCCCCAAATAAAAACCAGAAATCTAAGGAAAGTATTTTTGATGATTCTTTAGGAACAAATCAAGTGATGTCATCTACAAATAAAATGAAAGCTTCTGCAGGGCAATCAATGGTTCCAGAAAGCCAATCTACACTTAGCTCATAGCCAGAACATCATTTTAGGATGGTATTCATAAATGTGAGCAGTCAAAAACACAAAATAACTCAGAAGTGAACCCGACATGAAAGTATGTCATGAAGTATTCAAGTAGACTAAAAGAAACTTTCAGAAAAGGTAAAATACCTGGTAATATTCTGGAGCAATGGAGATATTCACCTATAAATTTGGAGAAATAAAAAATCTTAACTTCAAAAAGCAAAAATGTGCACATAAGTTTTCAAAAATACAATGGATTTTAGCAAAGCATAAATAACCTCGCAGAAGAGATGGAAAGTTCCAGAAAATAAAATTAAAAAAAAAAAGACTAAGCAATTGTGTTGGCTGGTTTTGTGTCAACTAGACACAAGCTAGAGTCATTAGAGATGAGGGAGCCTCAATTGAGAAAAATGCCTCCATAAAATCAGGTTAGGGCATTTTTAAATTGGTGATCAATGGAGGAAGGCTCAGCCCATTGTAGGTAGGGCCCAAATTGTCTTCATACCTTTACATGTGTATTGAGTGAGGGACATGACAGAAAAAAAGGAAATTGTAAAGGAGAAGCCTAGGGAATGCCGCGCTGATGCCAGAGGGAAGCCCCAAGGCAAAAACCACAATCATTCAACCGGGGAGAATTGTTAACTCTCTAGAGAAATTCACAAAGAATTAACCTTAATAGTTCACCAAATGCATAAAGGTTTTGAGAGCAAACCCATCAACTTGGCTAGTGTTTGAGATTGAATTAGAAACAATGCAAATATTTAAACAATACAGTTAATCTTAGTGAAGAGAAAATGGTGATTGGGAAAGTAAAAGTATAATATACATTGCATTGATGAGCTGTAAATATTCTTGCATGAGATAAACTATCAAAAACTGATTAATGACATAATGGAATTCAGAACTCAGGTGTTTGGGGATTAGTTTATGCCTAAGATTGAAGTGGTATAAAAGCTATCATAGAGAACAATGCAATAGATAATACAATAATGGAAAAAAAGTAAGAGGTAAAGATATAATCAAAATTCATAGAGAATTGGAGGTAAATACTTTAAGTGTAATAACTAATACAGGGAACATAAAACTGAAAAGACTTAATTCATAATAGGCATGCAGACTATTTATTTGACTTATTGACACCTCCACCATATTCCTGTAACTGTTTTGAGTGCAGGAAGCATAAGCACAAAACGTTATTAGAAATTGGAGCTCATGCCGCTATTTCAAGTGAGAAGAAGCGTAGATGAATGGCAGAGTGAAATGTTAGCTGTGGGGCTGGGCAGAGATGCAGCTGAAGCTTTCCAAGGAGTGGTTAAGAAACTGTGGTAGCAGTCTGGGAGCAATCAGTGTGTGGAAGATGGTGTGTGATGCTCATCTTTTAGTCACTAATGAAAAGATTGACAAAGAAGGAATTCGCTTTGCTGATTGATAGCACTAATATTGGAGGGGGAGAGTGAATCCTGTGGCCGAATTGAATGAGCAAGAAATGGCAAGCTGAGAATCTGCACCAAATTGCAGAAACACCCGGGGTAAGAGGCTCACTGCTGTAATAAATTCACCTCGTGAGTCTACCCTATGATTCAAAAGACCACATGTTGGTGACTTTTGACAGAAAAGGGCACGTGGAAAGGAGAGTGCTTGGCAGTTTTCACAAAACTGAAATGCAGTTAAGGAATTCTAGATGCATCTCTGTGTTGGATGTCATGTGGTTTTTGCTAAGATTTTACCTGTAAGGTGGAGACACCACCAAATGGGAGCACGCAATGAGAAAGTTGAGTCTTATTAAGTAGTAAATTAAAGGTTTAGCGCCTTCTAAAAACAACTCTATATTTTTTAACAGATTGACGAAAGTTGGAAAAAGCAGGAAATGAATATTGCTTTTCTTGTCATGGTTTTATTTGTGTAAAATTAATGAAACTGACATAGAAGCCTGAGACTGAGTAAGTGGCAGACATTGTGACTTAATGTGTCTTGCTAGTGCCTGTGATGGTTCATTGGTTTATTTTGCTTTGTTGCTCATGGCAGGGTCTCATGTAGCCCAGATTGACCTGGGACTCACTATGTAGTGGAGGATGTCCTTGAACTCCTAATCCTCCTGCATCCAATTCCCAAGTGCTGGAATTGTCTATGCCACCCTGACAGTCCTTTGCCAATGTGTTTATGGTAGTGATAGATGTAATTTATTTTTGTCTTTCTTTGTTATTGCTTTATGTTTAGCATTTCAACAAATATACATGACAAGCTTGATGGGTGTGTGTGTGTGTAGGGGGGGGGGCAAAGACAACCAGATGGATTTTTAAAACAGATCACATATATTTTCCTGAAAACACAAGCAAAAAAAAAAAAACAAATCACTTTTAGCATTCAGTAGGAAGACCAAGTATGGAATTCAAGTGTAGAGATTTAATAATCACTTCCCTAAAAATAACTATACTTTAATTGCCAATAAAAAAAATATAAGAACCACCATGGAAAATGAAGCACTGTGATGAAAGAAACAAAGAAAAATTAAATTCAAATCGGAGTATTTGCTTAATAGCTAGAGCCACTACTGATGTTTACATATTATTATATGAATTATAATGCTTGTATAATGAATTTGTTGCTTTTTATAAAGTCATGAACATTTCAACTCACAACACCTTGCACTAAACAGATATGCAAATATTGTTAAGATGATTGTCTATTTTACAATAAGGTTAATTTTGGTAAAAGGCACACTAACTCTATAATCATAATAGGGCCAATCAAGACTGAGTTTGATAAAGGAAGCAACAAAGGTAAATGTTAAAGAAAAAAAAAAATGGCCAATTTGAGTAATTTAGGCCAGTGTGATAATCTTTGTTTTTAAATAAAAGGGTTGGATTCTTTTGGTCTAACATCACATAAAAAGGGATGATTTCTTCTCATTTACCTTGTTTTGGAAAATTATTAAAATATATTCTGATTGTGGATTATTATAGGAATGAGGATGGTAAGAGTTTCTTGAAAACATATAGTTTCTGTCTAGCTACCATTGGATTTATATTTTGGTAATATGATGAAGCAATTATAGATTATATTTTTCAGTTCCAATTTATTTCTACAAAGTATAAAATTATTTTAAAATACATGCCTTCCATCTACAGGGCATTAATTAGTTTTTAATTATATATTAATTTTTAACGTTTGAGATTATTTTAGTCCTTCATCATTTGGAAATGCTTTTTTAAAATAATATAAACAGTACATTTCAAACATAGACTCAAAATTTTGCACATGGGAAGGTGTTCCTTATCTCTGTATCCCTTTTCTTTTTCAGTTCATGAAGAAGTCATGCTGTCTAAACTAGAAATTTAGCAGTCAGTATATAATGTCTTTTCCTGATCTGCCACATTCAAGCTTCTCTAAGGTATGCTTATGTATATGTGTATGTGCATGTGTATGTATGTGGGTATGAGTGCATGTGTATATGCATATTAGTGGAAGACAGACGTTAACTTCAGGTGTCTTCCTCATCCACTTTCCACATTCATGTTTGAGACGGTGTCTTTCACTGAATCTGTAGGTTATTGATTTTGCTAGATTAGCCATCCCGCAAGCCCCAAGATTTTCCTGTCCCTGCCTCCCCAGTTCTGGGATTTCAAGAATGCATAAAACATGTTGGCTTTTCCAGTAGATGCTTAGGGTCTAAACTCTGGTTTTCATGCTTATATAACAAGCACTTTATCAGCTAATCCTAGACCCTCTTTTTTTTTTTTTGAGCTGAGGATTGAACCCAGGGCCTTGCGCTTGCTAGGCAAGCACTCTACCACTGAGCTAAATCCCCAACCTCTAGACCCTCTTTTAAGGTTTAGAACGGATGATAATCTACCTTGCCGCATTCATCTCAATCCGATTGTCTGTTCTTCATTTCCATCTCACTAATGTCAGTGTTATTACATCTTTATCACCCTTAGAGTCCCCTATAGGACAGTCTCATACAGATAAAGAAAATCAAGTCACCACTCTGCTGAAATACCGGGAATCAAATTGTCCACCTTAGCTTATAATTTGTGTGGTCTGAGTGTACCTGTATTTCAAAGTTCTTCTTTTAACCCTTTCCCTGTCATCTATAATTTTCTACATTGTTTCTTTTCTTTTCTTTTTTCTTTTTGGTTTTTCGAGACAGGGTTTCTCTGTGCAGCTTTGCTCCTTTCCTGGAACTCATTTAGTAGTCCAGGCTGGCCTCGAACTCACAGAGATCCGCCTGGCTCTGCCTCCCGAGTGCTGGGATTTAAGCCGTGCGCCACCATCGCCTGGCCTTTGTTTCAATTTCTTGAACACCTCTTTTTTACTTCAGGCCTTTAACATATTTTATCTTAACATTTTCTGACTCTTGTGCTCATTATTCCCTTACTTTGCTAATAGTTAGGGTTAGGCGACATCTCCCACGGTAGTTAATATCCAGTACAGCCATCGACGGTCTCTATCTTCCAGTATTCACAGGCTTTGTGTTCTAACATCTTGTTAGCTTTTTTTTAGCCAGTAGAATCTTATTTCCCTGATTAGATGCCAAGAATTCTAGCTTCTATCCTTCTAGCCATGCTGTGCACTGACCTCTTCAGCCTAATAAACACAAAGAGAGACAATCATGCCAACCCCTTCAGACATCAGCCTGGGGGAGAATGCATTACTAGTTGAGTCTGTAAATGAGACACTTGCCCTGGCTGATGTTTCCATAGAGTCTTGAGAGGGAATTGAACTCAGAATGAAACTGAACTGATCCCAGATTCCTGCCCCAGAGAAGCTGTGTGACACCAAGCCTTTTCGTCTGTTGTAATTTGGTTTACGGAACCAGATATTTGAAAATGTCTTCCAGGCGAAATTCACTGACAATCCTGAAGTGGATTTCCTTGTATCTCAGCCCTCAACTGACATCCATGCAACATATGAACTATATGAAGAGACTGTACCATTTCCACTCCAAACACGCTGACCTACACACTTGTGAGTTTTCCAGTACTGAAGTGAGGCATGCAGCCCAGGTTCATCTGTACTCTGTTCTTTCTTTCTAGGCTGGAACACTTCTGCGGATTATGTGTTCACTTCTAGTTTGGAACCTTTGTGTGTTCCTCTGTCTCTATCTAGCTTCCTCTATTATGTGCTTGCTCACCTAGAAATACATCTTTCCTCTAGCATAATCTTCTACAAGGAAATGCAGGAGTAGTGAAGGCTTGAAGATAAATGACTTTCCTGATGTTACAATCTTTTTATTTTTTATACAAACATGATAAGGTTTATAGCACTATCTGATGCACTTACCTGATATTGGCAACCTATTCAATCTGGGCGATTCACGCCTCAACAGTTGTCTGTTTCTGACTTGCGGGGGATTATTTTGTGCTTGATCAGTTAGGATAATTGCTTTACTTCTACACTTCACTTTGCTTGGTAGATATAATCAGAGACCAGAAGGTCTAAACCCACTTTGAATGTTTCAGAAGATTCAAGAGGCTTCTGCCTTGTGCTCAACATCACAGAATGATAATTCTTAGTTTGGAAATATTTGCTACTGAACCAAGTAGTTCAAAGTGTAGTATCTGTCAAGATTGCTTTATGCCACAGTTCTAAAACATAGTATTATTGTTATAGTTCATTCAAGTCTTCTACTCATAATTCATTTGAATGGCTATGAACAGGTTTAAAGCCCCAGAGCTCAATGGAATCTGTTGCAATTATTTTATTTACTTCCTTTGTTTCTGAGAAGTCATTTTTCAAGTACAGCCTAATGATTGCTGGTAGTTGTCAAGTTTCTTTGTTTTTTTCTATCTGTTCAAACACACACACACACACACATACATACATGCATGCACACTTGCTCACACACATATATACACCAAATGAAAATCCTATTAGCTTTTCTGTAGTACTGAATCTAATTTTAAAACAAACAAGCCAGTAGCTCACTATTGTCTCTTCAGGAATATTCCAGTTCTCCACAAACCCTCACCAGTTCTTTAGTGAGACTACATTGGTAAGGAGTAGCAGAAGGAATGGGTTGAATCTGAATTCTGTCATTTTCCTCATTTTTCTCCATGATGGTAGAGTAACATCTGATTGGAAAGGGTACATTTACTAAAATTAAATATCACAGTTTTCCAACTCCAAACTATTTGGTCTAGGTTCCACCCAAAGAGAGAACTGTGACTATATTTGTGATTTACAGCAGAATTTCTGAGAAATCCTCACTGAAATATAGTTTAACTATTTCAAGTTCATTGGCATTAATGCTTAAAATAACTATATAGTCTGAATTTCTTCACTGTCAGTTCTATTAAAGAAATTGAATGGAAAAGGTAACAAATTCAAATGTTCCTGAAATTGACATTAGTTCTGTTCAAGTTCTTGCATTGTAATAAGGCAAATCTTGTGGAAGTATAGTCTAAATATAATTGAAAGAAATAAAAACTTTATTGAGAAAATCTTATATATAGTTTTTAGGTCAAATTAATTGCATAGCATCATGATGTAATGAATCAAAAAGGAATCCTTCTCTGTGATAGAGCTCACTGTGTCATGAAGTCTATGGTGTATGTATAGAGTTCCAGGAAGTACAGGTGACATAACATACAAAATCCTCTTGTATGTTCAATGAAGTAGGAAGCAGAGAATTAAAGCCCCAAATTTCAGAGATCCTCAGCCTGGCCCGAGGTGGAGCTCCAGGAGTCCAATTGTCAAGAAAGAGGAGGGATTGTAAGAGTGTGAATTGTTGAGAACAAGATTGGAAAAAGCACAGGGACAAATAGTCAAACTAATGGAAAAACATGAATTATGAACCAAAAGCTGTGGAGCCCCCAACTGGATCAGGCCCTCTGGATAATTGAGACAATTGAATAGCTTGAACTTTTTGGGAGGCACCCAGGCTGTGGGACTAGGACCTGTCCTTAGTGCATGAGCTAGCTGTTTGGAACCTTGGGCTTATGTGGGGACACTTTGCTCAGCCTGGAGGGAGGGGACTGGACCTACCTGTACTGAATCTACCAGGTTGAGCTGAATCCTAAGGGGAGTCTTTGCCCTGTAGGAGATGGGAATGGGGGGGAGGGATGGAGGGAAGGTGGGGACGGGGGTGGGAAGGGGGAGGATATGGGAACCCATGACTGATATGTAAAATTAAAACACAAATATCCGTATTAAAAAAAGTGAAAAAAAAAAAAAGAAAAAAAAGCCCCAAATTTGGTAATTGGAATTTAAATATGCCACACACTTAACTGGTTGTTTGTATTTTATTTACATTAATTTTTAAAACTGAATTTGAGGTCATTTTCTTTAAACCTCAAGTAGTATATAACACAGTCAAACAGGATACGATAAATAATTTCAAGACATGCATATTTTGTAATACTTTCAAAAGGTAATTCAAGGCAGTTTACATTTTTAATCGTTTACTTGAGGAGTGACTCTTAAGTGAGCCAGATGCAGACCACAGAGTGATTTGAGCATCTAACAGTGAGGTTGGAAGGAAGGCTCATGGAAGCAAAGCAAAGGTGTGACTAGTTAAGCTAAACCTTCATCCTAACTTGGATAACTCTAGTGGAAATTCCCTAGTTAGAGGGTCGTTGGTGGTTGGGATTGGTTCCGCTTATGTATGGGAAAAGCCGCCAGTAGTTGACAATTACTGACTGGCCTAGAATGCCACCGTTTTCCCTGAGCTGAATTTGGTTTGATTACACAGAAACCCAGAGCCCCATATGCTGTGTTTTAAAAATGCCCATGTAGGAGGTTTATTAAGGGGAAGGGAGAGAAAAGGGGCAGAGAAGGGGGCAGGGACCTGGGGACAAGGAAGGGAAAGAGAAAGGAGACCAGAGGTGGGCAAGGCCGGCCTTTTAGAAGGAAACATAGCAAATGCACACGGGGTGCTCATAGTGGCTGCAGCTGAGGTATATCCTGACTGGACCCTAAGGGCAGGCCAGCACAGATGCTTAAATGCTAACACCATAGATGCCTCATTCTAATTATTGCAAACATGCTTTTTTATTACAGCAATTGTGGTCAGCAACAGAATATTTTCCTACTTAGTTGCTAAGATATTGCTATACTACGGCAAACTATCAATAAAAGAATTACTAAGTGGCAGGGCAGCATTTACGAAAAATTCTGAAAAACAAAAACAAAAACAAAACAGAAACCAAGAACAAACAGACAAACTTCAAATTCCTTCCATTATGACCTGTAAGAGTGACTCGAAGATTGAGCATTAAAATTTGCCAAAATGTGGCGCTAGAGAGATGGCTGAGCACTCAACAGCCTGCTGGTGCGTAGAGGACTGAAGTTGGGTTCTCAGAACTCATATCCCTTGGCTCAAGTAACCTGTAACATCACTTCCCGGGGGGTCTGACATTCTTTTATGGACTCTGCAGGCATGTGTGCATACACACACACACACACACACACACACACACACACACACACACACACAGAGAGAGAGAGAGAGAGAGAGAGAGAGAGAGAGAGAGAGAGAGAGATTAAAATACCTTTATAAATTCCAAAATGTTTTGAATATATTAAGATATCTTCTTAAAAGAATCACAAGGTCCCCAGCTCTGTTGATGTCTCCAAACGTACTAATTAAACGTTCCCTATAGGGATCATATTTGAACATAACAGTTCTTCGTATTTCTGGTGTCTACTCTGAAGCTAATGGCATCTCCTTTCCGTTGGGCACTAGAACTCCATAAATAGAAAGCATAAATAGGGAAGCACAAGGTGTTACAGTCTGTTTTGTGAGTATATTTTATTTTTTTCTCTTGAGACAGTTTTCTTTATGTCATTACAACATCAGTTGTAATCAATTCTCTACATCAAACTCAACCCTTCACTTACCATAGTTGCATGTTGTTGGTACGTTTTTAAATTGTTGTTGTTGTTGTTGTTTTTTGTTTTTGCTGTTATTGTCTCAATCTTTCCTGGGATATTTTCTACACATTTTTCATCTTGAAGGGTCTGGAAGTTATCAAAGCACATGGCCAGATTTCTGTCCTCAGTAAATACTTTTACTGAAACAGTTTTGACTACGTGTTCTAATCATCTCTGGTACAAATGGTCAGTGGAGCATACATTTTGCTCTCCCACATTATTCGTTGAACTTGTTTTTATATATCTGGAAAAGGCCAGACCCCTATGGACTCTTATCTAAAACTGCAGAGCACTAGAATGCATTGTGTTCTTTGTATTAAAAAAGATGAAAAATTAGCCATAGCAACAGACACGGGAAGATGTTTCGAATCACAGAGAGGCTTTCTTTGGGTTGGAGAACAGGAAGCATAGGGCATTGGGGAGCTAGATCTGAGGAGGTCTTTCAAAAGTATGGTAATCACACCAGGCTTTTAATCAGTGCAGTTTTCTATTGGACTAAATTAAAATGTGCGTCTGGGCATACGATATGTGTATTTTATGAATGTAAGAGAAATAAATCATTTTTTTCTATGTAGGACGTGTGATAAAGCTGAGAAGAAGTAACTTTTGGCTAAAGATGTAATTAACAAGTCTGATTATTTTTCTTTGAGTTCTTTGTGAATCCTCTCATTTATTTGAAGACCGAGGAGAGTCCTGAATTTAATAAGTCAGATGAGTCGTTTTTTACTTGACTACAAATGATTTTGGCATTTTAAATTAGGCCACCTCCCAAACAAAATCAAATAAAGGTAAAAATCATTCGGGTTTTTCTTTGAAAAGTTTTAGTCAACGAGTCATCGCTTAAATCTTCTATTTTCAGATTGACTTGTTGCATTACAAATGAATCAAAGGCTAATTACATATATTTTAATTATCCGTCAATGCCTCCTTTTTTTCTATAGGAATTTAACAAATACAGTGGCTAGATGAATGAACGGAGGAAGGAAGGAAGGAAGGGTTTGGAAAAATAAGCACCTTACCTACTACTGACCTCATGTGAATGTCAATTAAAATGCGATCTTAGGCAGAGGCAATGTCAACTTAGTGATAGACTACACACTATGTTCTGCTCGCCATCAAGTGGGCAAGACTGACAGCAGAAATGGGAATACTGAGACGCTCATGCAGTGAGAGGGGACCTAGATGAACTGGGGGAGACCCACTCCCACTTTTCCCCCCAGGGTGCTTTAAGGAGGGAGAAGTGAGAAATACGCAGATAGAAATATAGAGGAGAGAGACAGTTAGAAACACAGGATAACTCAAGAGGGCCTGGCTCAAAATCTACCAGCCCCTTTTCTCTCTACTAAAGGGCTTTTAAAAGGAATACCAAGGGGTGGAGCAAAAGATGCTCCCCAGCACAGCCAAGTGCAGACCATCCCAGACACCTGGTGACCATACAGGTGGTCAAGCCATCTTCTAATGCAGCCCTCCTTTGTAAAGTAAACTCTGATCTCACTAGGAAGCTTTTGTGAGTTCCCACAATGAACCATGTAAAATTTTGCCCAAGTGTGTGTCTACAGAAAAACTGATTATGGCTCAAGAGATGATCTTCTTCTACAGTCAAAAATACATGTAGAAGCCCATCAGGTCCCATTTGTGCCTCCCCTACAGTCTTGGATATGTGCCCTTTCATTGAGTCATGATTGACCTACCAGTGGATACTGTTTTAAAGAAAACTAACCACCCTCCTCCCCTGACCAGGCATCAACTGTCAATGGCTCCTCACCTAGAGGTGAGACATTATGGCTATTCCCTCTCTGTGCTGGTAGGGAAGGGAAGGTGGATCTAGAGGCCACAGAGGGAGGTGAGTGCATATGATCAAAACATATTGCATAAAAATATCAAGAGATTAATAAAGAATGAGAATATCGAAAATTTAAAATATTAACATACAAATGTGAATCTAGTGAAATCAAAAGTAAACAAAAGTAAGTGAAGCAGATATTAACTAAGAACCTGCATATCACTAGCAGCCTTAAAAGAGATAAAGAAATAGATGAAATTTACTGGAACCTGAGAACTGAACTCTAATCTTAATTGACAATGAGAGGGAAGAGAGTTAGTCTAATAAACTGTATAATAACCTTTCAGCTAGCTGAGAACATTTTACTTTCCTGAAATGCCTAAAAGGCTACAGTGGCATTTGTTTTGGAGAATGAAAGAAAACCAAGTTCAATATCCAAGGTATAAGTGGGGAATCACATTCTTGGCTGTTTAGAGGAAAGATTAGCATGTTTCTCTAAATATGTAATGCAAATTACTGTATTTTCTGAGACAACAGAACTCAATCCTCCTTATTCCAGTCTCTAGTTCAACTGATCTGAATGCCATCTACCAAGCAAAACTAAAGATCCATCTTTGACTCTGCCTTGGTGAAAATACAAAATGCTGGTTACATATGGATTTTACTTTAAAAAATAGAGAGTTGTCTATTAAAACTGGTAAACCTGGCAGGGTGGTGGTGGCACATTCCTTTAATCCCAGCATTCAGGAGGCAGAGGCAGGTGGATCTCTGTGAGTTTTAGGCCAGCCTGGTTTACAGAGTGAGTTCCAGGACAGCCAGGGCTACCCAGACAAACTCTGTCACAAAAACAAAAACAACTGGTAACCCCAGTACACCAGCTATTATGAATTGCTGTTGTGTCTTCAGACTGCTGTCTTTATTTGCTCTCTCACAACCACCAATTAATTGGCACTATTAACTTTGTCTCTCAACTCAGGAAGTCACAACTCAGAGCAATTTGATGATTTCTTATGATGGTAAAGCTAGCATATAACATAACTAAAGTGTCTAATTAGACCAGTAATTAGACATGGTCAGTAAAGGAAGCCTTCTGCTCCAAAGAAGGGAGATAGTTCTGCTGAAGAACTTAAATTGGTCACCCAGCTAACAGGACCTGTGATGCCCATCTGGAATGTCTACAAAAAGGAGAAAGCCAGGGTCATCACAGAAGAAGAGAAGAACTTCAAGACTTTTGTCAGTCTTCACATGGCGCAGGCCAATGCCCCGCTCTTTGGCATCTGAACAAAGAGGGCAAAGGAAGCTTCAGAGCAAGATGTTGAAAAGAAAAAGTGATGTGCTGTTGGCGTGTTGCAATAAATTTTCCATAAAGCAAAAACAAAACAAAAACAAAAACTAGAACAAAAAACAAACAAAAATCCCAAACAAAACAAACACAAAAAAACAAAAAGAGTGTAATTGTTGACAAATAGTGCCATGTGACATTTAGTCTTACCAAAGCATGGGAACTGATTGAGCTGATTATCTGTCAATGTGTGGTCGTGCCTGCACAGCAAAGGCAATACATATCTGCATTCTATTTAGTATCGGGATACACTGTCAACTATTTTTGATACTTTTCTTGAGCAAAGGTAATAAGCATGAAAGGGGCTCATGCTATCTGAACCGTTCCCCCTTTTCCTTTGCGCCAGTTAGGTAGGTCTGTCCAATTGTGAAGTCAGTGTCCTACCACTGGGGTGAAACGCTGTGACCACCTGGGTCAGGGAGAAAAGAAAAAGGCAATCTTAGCCAAATGTGCTTGTTAGCACAGTTTATGGTCTGAGGCATCCTTTTTGGAAAAAGAAATTGCCTTGCTGAATTAATTTTCCTTTTTCTGTGTGCTACTTTGTGCGGCACTAGGATTATTCTTTCCCTGTATGTTTGTTTATACCAGTCACAGCCAAGAAATATGTCTAAAACCAAGTCTAGGGGAATCAGCCACAGAAATGGATGCTCCCACTGTAAATACATCAGCCTTGGAGCGAGCCTTATACCTTTAACTCGTAAAGCAGGCATGATTACTCCTTTCCCAGCCACATAACACTTGAAAAACTCTGAAACTCTAGATGTCATTCTGATGAAAATCCTCATAGTGAGATAAATCTTCAGCCAGCAGCTGCCAAAGGAAGAGAGCATCTATACCTATCAAGGGTATGTATGGATGATGCTTATGTGTCCTGGGAAGGAAGCTAAGTGTTTAAGGTAGTGTGTTCCCTTTACTTTAGTTTTAAGGGACACAAATTGTGTGTGTGTGTGTGTGTGTGTGTGTGTGTGTGTGTGTGTGTGTGTCTGTCTGTCTGCCTGTTTGTCTGTGTATCTCTGTGTGTATGTGTACTGAATACTTTTTATTTACTGAATTAGACAGCCTTATACACTGAATAGCTTTTTATTATGTCAAACGTCCCCATAATAATAAGTTATTTGGGAAGCCTCATCCCAGTCAGTTTCTACTTATTGTGTTAACAGGAATGAAATCAATGAGACTCACTCCGCTGAAGGTTTGAAAGTATGTGTAGCATTGACAGCCTTGAATTGATAATAAACCACTGGGGCTCAGAAGGGACTTACTAAAACAAATCATTGGATACCATTAATCACATGTTGCCATGGATTCTCACGACTGCCAGGAAGTAAACTATCTTCTGTCAGGAAGTGGGGAAGACAGAGAATACCCGCCAGTAGCATCAATGACCAGAGCCCAACGATGGTCACTAAGTAAAATGCTTATGGATCAGGGACCATGTGGGAACCCAGCAATTCAGTGACAAGGGAAAGAGATGAGGAGAAGGGATTTTTCTTTTCACCTCAGTTTCATTTTGTTTAATTCTGCCTCTTGCTCATGCCTGGTGTCTACAGGTTCATGAAACTTCAACCAGTTCTCCTAAATAAGCTTTGTCCTGACCTTTTTCATTTAGATCCAAACTGTCTTGACTTCCCTGCTTCCATCCATGTCCCCCACCCCCACTTCCTGGAATAATATCATAGCTCTATACATGATATTTATCAGGGCACAGTGGCAGATGTATACAATGAACCATTAGGAAAATTTTCATTTTTTTTTTTAGAAACTATGTAAGCCATAAAAAGAGAATTTACTTAATTTTATTGCAATATTTTTTGAAGACAATGTATTTGAAACATCATTGCAACATGTAATCAGTACAAGAACTTCCAAGATTTTTTTATAGCTATTTTTTCCTCTATCACATCTTCACAATCTGGTATTTTATCCTAAGGCACACCTCAAGTTCAGTGAGATGTGGTTAGTGGGAACTGTATTGAAGGATGCTATTCTAGATTTCCCAGACATTTGAGAAACCCTGCTAACAGGTGCAGCTGTAGTTTTTCTTCAACTTGAACTTAGGCTAGATGTCAACATGCTAGTACGGTTTGTAGTCAGAATGTAAGTGAAAGTTCAAAAACAATGTTTAAGAAATAGTTTTGTTTTGACTTATGCAAATGTACCCATTTAGCCCACAGGGGCATTGAGCTAGGTTGTCTCCTCAGCTCCGGGGAATTCAGCCATGGATGGACAGACAAAATTCTTGCATGGAGACTAATTTCTAGTTTGATTTTGTTATATTTCTGCTTTTTTTTTTTTTTAACTTTTAAGCTGATCCTAATTGAAATGACAAACTGCAGAGACAAAGCATCTGTTAAATCAACAGGTCCCGTCTTAGCCGAGGTTTTCAACTTCCAGTTCTTTCCTCTGCTGCAGAGCTCAGTGATTCCAGCCACTGCGCGTGGTGTGTTATCATGGCTGCCTGTGTTTTAACTGCAACACCATGCCCGAGCTTCTTTATCTCAGGAGCCCTAAAATTTCTGAATGCTCCTCAAGCTGATCGGTTTCTGATGAACTCTGACCTGCTTCTTCTCCATTTATTAAACCTTCACTTGCAATTCAATGTCAGGCCCAATGAATGCTCTTTTCATGAGACTTCTCCAAGCTCCCATTCTAGCTACTTATTCTCTGTGACTTGTTCACAAAGACTTTGTGCATGCCATCTATTTTGAATTCTCTTTGTGTGTCATCTTTGCCCAGCTTCTACAAGTCTTTGACACATGACCAATGTTCAGAGAATGTATGCACAATGGATGGATAGCATACTAATGTACTATCTCACTACTTTACATTGTCTATGACCCCAAAGACTTGTAGGCATGCTATAGTTTTTGATGGCTTTTGCTATTCTTTCTTATTCAAACATTGAGAAAGAGTATAGGGAGGAAGGTTTGCATCTGACTTACAGGGAAACATGAGCAGAGAGACTAAACCCGTCATGCCTCAGGTCAGTGCTGATTTTTTCTTCCTTCTTCAGAAAGGAACAACCCCTGACACTGTGTCTTAGTCATTGTTCCTTATTGAACTATTCACAATTGAAACTAGTTGTATCAGTTTCATTGTTTTCTGGATGTCAATAATTTGTAACCGTTGCTGAGTTTCTCCTGCTACTTAGGAAAGAAAAATTTAAACCCCTTGTTATGGTTTGAAAAGAAAACATGAATATGAAAAAGAGATTTGTGGGGAGTATGGGCAGGGATGGTGGTAAAGCGGAAGGTGAGAGCAATCCGTATGCGAAGTGTACATAAATAAAATTGCAAAATAATAAAACAAAATTATAAAATAAACTGCTCCCTCAGTTCTGAAGGCAACATTCATTGTTCACTCATTTATGAAGAGGCACTGAATTCATGAACATTTTTATTAAACCTCGTTATGAGACTGCTATATCTATATATATCAGAGAACTAGTCTGAATAGAATCAGACCACAAGATTCTAAAAGAATTTGTAGTCCCTTCTAGTGACGTTATTTATCCTTGAATATTATGTTTTATCTTTTCTCTCTCTCTCTCTCTCTATATATATATATATATATTAATTAATACCTTTTGGGGCTTCAGGGAGACTGTGTCAACATTTCTACAATTTTGCTTCTAGCTAGCATCGCAGATTTCTATGTTCAGTCAAACAAGAGGTTATAGACTGTGATTCTCTCTAGTTTTTCATTTTTAGAAAAAATCTTGCTGTACAGTCCATGCTGTGCTTGAAATGGCTATCTTTCTATCTCTGTCTCTGTCACTGTCTTTATTTCTGTCTCTAGAGAGCTGGTATTACAGATGTGTACCAACATGTCTGGCTTGGTTCTGTTGTTCTTTAGGAAACAAGTTCCAGGGGCTGGAGAGATGGCTCAGCGGTTAAGAACACTGGTTGTTTGTGGTGGGTATTGTGTTCCCTGAAATATTGTGTGTTCCCCGAAATAAACTTATCTGGGGTCAGAGAGCAGACAGCCACTAGAACAAAGCCAAAAATGGTGGCTAGAAAATGGGTCAGAGCAAGCCAGAGCAGAAGCTGGGTGGTAGTGGTGCACACCTTTAATCCCAGCACTTGGGAGGCAGAGCCAGGTGGATCTCTGTGTGTTCAAGGCCACTTTAGAAACAGCTAAACATGGTGATCCATGCCTTTAATCCCAGAAACCCAACCTTTAATCCCAGGGAGTGGGGGTAGAAAGAGAAAGGTATATAAGGCGTGAGGACCAGGAACTAAAGGAGTAAAGCATGTAGTTAGTTAAGCATTTGGTTGGTTAAGCGTTCAGGCTTTGGAGCAACACAGTTAAGCTGAGATTCATTGGGATGAGGACTCAGAAGCTTCCAGCCTGAGGAAACAGGATTACTTGAGGAACTAGCAATGTGAGATAGCTGTGGCTTGTTCTGCTTCTCTGATCTTCCAGCATTCACCCCAATAACTGTCCTCGGGTTTGTTTTTATTAACAAGTACCTTTAAGATTCATGCTACAGTTGTTCATCTAGAGGTCCTGAGTTCAATTCCCAGCAACCACATGGTGGCTCACAGCCATCTGTAATGAGATCTGGTGCCCTCTTCTGACTGACCTGCAGGCATATGTGCAGGCAGAACACTGTATAGGTAATAAAATTAATTAAAAAAAAAAAGAATTTATGCCTAGTAGAAGGTTAAACTCTAAATTTAAAAAAAGGAAACGAGTTCTAAACTATAGTAATTCCTTGAATTATATATAATTAGTTTATTAGAGATTTTATAAAAAGACAGTGTGTTGGGTTGAAAGAAAATAGCCCCCAAAGGGAGTAAGTAGCACTGTTAACAGGTGTGGTTTTGTTGGAGTAGGTATGGCCTTGTTGGAGGAAGAGTGTCATTGTACGGTGGGCTTTGAGGTTTCCTATGCTCAAGCCATGCCCAATGTGGACAGTCTCCTTCTACTGCCTATGGATCAAGATGTAGAACCCTCAGCTCCTTCTCCAGCGCCATGTCTGCCTGCACACCCCCATGTCCTGCCATGATGATAATCGACTAAATCTATGAAACTCTAAATCAGCCCAATTAAATGTTTTCCTTTATAAACGTTGTCATGGCCAGGCAGTGGTGGTGCACACCTTTAGTCCCAACACATGGGAGGCAGAGGCAGGTGGATGTGTGAGTTTGAGAGCAGCCTGGTCTACAGAGTGAGTTCCAGGGGGCTTGGGGATTTAGCTCAGTGGTAGAGCACTTGTCTAGCAAGCACAAGGCCCTGGGTTCGATCCTCAGCTAAAAAAAAAAAAAAAAAAAAGAGTGAGTTCCAGGACAGCCAGTGCCACACAGTGAAAAATAAAAAGAGTTGCTGTGGTCATGGAGTCTCTTCACAGCCATAGAAAACTTAATTAAAACAGACAGAATATAGTCTTGTGATTCCATAATGGCTGAGCAATATATCTGAATTCTAATTTCTGTTTTTTTGTTTGTGTTATCTTTTATGTGTGTTTGTGTGTCTGTCTGTACATGTGTCTGCGTGTTGTATGTTTGTGCATGTTGTGTGTGTGTGCGTGTATTGTATGTTTGTGGGTTGCCTGTGTGTTTGTGTGTGGTATTTGAACCTGAAGTTGACTACTTGGGATAGGCTGGCTGTTTACCAAGGTACACGGATCCTTCTGGCTGTGCCTTCCCCAAACTGGGAATACAGGTGTGCTGGCTTTTACATTGGTGCTTAGATTTTAACTCAGACTCTGATACTTCCATGATCAATACTTTACTAATTAAACTATCTCCCCAGTCCTATGTGTATACACACACACACACACACACACACACACACACACACACACACACAGGTAAACACCTTCCAGTACTGTGCCTGTCGTCATTCCTTGGTCAGAGTATTCTGTATAAGAATAAAGAAAGTAAGACGAGTATTAGCATGCCTGTGTTAATTCATTGCTTTTTAGTGTTGACTGTGGATGTGACGTGATTTTTTGCTCTCAGTTCCTTTTGCCTTGACTGCTCAATGGTAGACTGAACTAGAATTATAAACCAAATAATACCTCCCTCCCTTATACTGAGTTTGTCAAGGTATTTTGTTATCATATCAAAAGGTAAAGAAACTGAGGCATCTGAACTATCTTAGACTAAATTTACTGTTCTTTTAGAAACAACCAGATTGTTTTCTGGCTGGCAATATTAAGATTTGAATTCAGTGCAGATAGAAGAGACATATCTTGGCAAAACCTTCTATGAAGAACCAAAAACCGCTTCTTGTCTTAATAGCCATGTGAACTTCACAAATGTCCAGTTCTTTTCTGTCTCTCAGAAGGTTTCACTCTGAAGTATGATGATGACTAATGCAGCATTTAGGGGGAATATAGATTATGCATTTCCTTAAGGAAGCATTAGTTTTATGAGTTCTTGGTTTCAATATATTCTTTTCTATCTTCAAGTTGCTGTACTTCTTTTCCATCCATGGCTTCATTTTTCATGATTTTCATTAATGAAAGGAAGCTAGAGTCTCAAAAAGCATGGTTAATTGTCTTGACTATTTAAAAAGAGATGGTATTCATACATTTTATGGAGTACATTGTCATAACTATTCTTTTATCATTGTCATTAACTCCTGATGTGTCTAACATATAAATTAGATGTTACCATAATCACGAATGCTTAGGAAAAAAAAATCAGATGTATAAATGATTTTGGTATTTCTTAGATTTCAGGCAGCAACTGCTTATCATCTTGGGATGTGTCTTCTTCCAGAAAGGAGGTATTATGTTATTTCAAATATTTTTTCATACCTTGAAAAGTAGGGTTTTTAAAAAATTTTAATGGCTTCCTTTAACAGATGGTTTTGAAGAATATTAACTTTAACATGAAAAATTAACCCAATTGTGGTGATTTCAGGCAATTGCCGCTCCACCTAGATGATAAGCTAATGGAGGGAATAGATATTACTGTCTTTTTATACTTTCTCAGACCTTCATAGTGATAACTGTTTGAGAGAATATTCAGAAAGCCCTTCTTCAAAATGACTAATGAATAAGTAATCAACTGTTCCTCACAAGATAAGTAAAGGGGAATATTTGAAACTATGAATCATTCTGGGGAGATGAATGGAGTCAAGTAATACTACATGGCATAAATTTTGCTTTATCAGAGGAATTAGGCTCACATTGAATTCATGCCTGTTGTGAGTAAAATCCTTCATTCAGAATTAGGAGGCATTTCAACTCAAGTTTTGAACTGGCTTTATAAAGTAAAATTAATGACATGTAATTTGTCAGATTTCTCCATGCTAACTTATATTATTTTGATACATGTTTATATTGGACACTGGTTATCAGCTCTTTCTAAATTCTTTTGTTCCTAAAAATATTATTTTTATACAAGATATAAAATAAACAATGATTATGTTATTTCTGTTTCTAAATGCAACACATGGGAGCTCCAATTGTGTTACACAAATACATGTTGTCACTGTCATAGTTCTTTCCCTTTCTAAGAAGATATTTAATTTAGATTTATACATAATGAGAACTCAAGTTAATTTTAATGTTAATTTCTCCACTAACTAATGAAAATGAAAATTTTCCCATGTTTTCACTGGCCACTGAGCTATCTTCCTTTTTAAATTACTTAAATCTTTTGTCCATTTGGGTTATCTGTTGTTTGTTGAAGTTATCTAATTATAGGAAGCTTATTGTGTCTTGTTTGAATTAGTGTGTAATTTAGAGAGGACACAGGACAGGCTACACTTTGCCAACAAGTAGTACTTTTGTGTGTTATTTACCTTAAGGAGTGCCATTAAAATATTTATGTTGTGCCAAACTAAAATGTGTTTCCTTCTTCCTTGCAGACTGTCTGTCTGCTTCTCCTAAATTTAATTGTATTTCTGTTTCTTGTCTTTTCTTGATGTGTTGCACATGAGAGCCACAGAAAGGATCACAGTCCATGATGCCTTTCCCTCACATGTGGCAGCATTTCAATTGAGCCAAATCTGAGCTGCTTTTCCCAGATTAATAACAGACATTTGTCCTGATGCAACTGCCTACAACTCATTTTCAAACGCCTTTTATGGTGAAACTCTTGGTATTTATGTATTTATGATTTGTTCCTGTAATCTGCAAATAGAGTAGTTATTGTCTATTATAATTGTTTATAAAATTAATTATTATTTATTAATATCAAATACCTGATAACACTAAAGAACATTTAATATAGATGAAAGTCAAAATATGTGAATGGATTTAATAAGGTCTGAAGGCATGTACATGGTTCTGTTTATTGAAAACCTGAAACTTAACATAATCATTGTTTTGCTATTAAGTTGAGGCAACGTGTTCAGACATCATCCCTACCTTGAAGAAACAAACTTACAACACTTCCAAGTGTTTTTCCACATTGCATCAACAATGCAGTACTGTTTCTGATTCCAGCTGTGTTGCAAAGGTATTAGTTTAGAGAGGAGATATAGGAACATTTTGTTTCTCTTGCTTCCTTGCTTCAAGCAACTAAGATGTCAACTTGAGGGTCATTGGCATAGCTTCCAAGTGCAAAGTACAACATAAAATCCTGAGTAAATTCATGTAAAGCCTACTGAAGTAGCACCTCACACTTTAGGGATCTAATCGTCACTCCTGTGAATATAACAAGGAGGCATAACATCCAGTAGGAGTCTATATATAGAAAACAAGCATAAAGAAAAGAATGGTAGGTAATTTCTTGATTGCTATTATGGAAAACTCATAGGCCAACAAGCAAGAAGCCCTCAGTGGATCTAAAATAACCATGTAAAGAATACTGCTAACTTAAACAGTATGACTAGAATTAGGACTAACTAATATCACTCCATTACAGAAACCATATAAATAAACAGTTTTGTTTACCTAAACATTCAATAAGCCAGATGTGGGCTGAAGATATGGCTCAGCAGATTAAGGGAGGAGGCATTGGCCGTGCAAACCAAGCAACCTGAATATCACCCTGACAACCTTCATAAGGACAAAAAGAGGAAACTGACTCCACAAAATTGTCCTCTGTACTCCACACACACAATGACAAATTCACCAGCACATCTCATAAAATAACAGTAAAATGATATTTTAAAAAGGAGCCTAGTATGTCTGATGTTGAAATGTGATGAAATGTTGAATGCCTACTGTGGCAAGCATAGACAATTTTTCAGAGGTTATCTTATTCACTCTAGTCCCAACTAATGTGTAAGATAATCATTGGCATTTATAGGTGAGACATTTGAGACTGAGAGAATCTCTCTAATGTAGCCACAGAGGTCTGTGGCCTCAGAGGCCAACCTGGAATTTTTACTTAGGTGTTCACAAGCTTCAAAGTTTCCATTGTCACATAACTCTTCCATCAAATTTGGAAGATGTGCCTACTTTCTCAGTTGTAATAGAGAGAAACAGACTTTCAGGGTTGTTGGAAAATTAAATCTGTGGGAATGAAAAGTGATGAAATACTTATGGAGAACCCACACTTCTGCAGTTCTTCCTCTAGGAATAGCCCACAAAGATTAGAAAGCAGCATTCAAAAGAGGCGCACGTGCGTGCGTCCGTGCGTGCGTGCATGTGTGTGTGTGTGTGTGTGTGTGTGTGTGTGTGTGTTTCCCCAAGAGGGTTTCTCTGTATAGCCTTGGTTGTCTTAGAACTCACCATGTAGACCAGACTGGACTAAAAAACTCAGAGATCCCCTGCCTCTGTCTCCTGAGTACTGGGAGTAAAGGTGTGCGCCACCACACCCAGCACATGTGTGTCCTTAATAATATTTTTTTAAAAATGTCAAAAAGTAGAAGAAACATAAATGTTCCTTGATGTATGGATGAGTTAAAATGTAGCACATGCCTAGACAATAGAAAACAATTAGAACAAAAGCGAGGAAACTCTGATGCATAAAATAATATAGATAAAAACTGCACAGTACTTTAATCACATAGAAAAGATATCATTTGATTCCATTAAAATGGGCTACCAACCATAGTCAAATTTATGGAGGTGGAGAAATGCTGGGAGCTGCTTAACAGAGGACTTCAATTCTGCAATTTGAAAAGATCCTTGCATATTGGTTAAAAGATACAAATTTATATGAACATTAATTTGCTGAGCTTATGTTTGCAGATAATTGAAATGGTTAACCTTATGCTGTTTTGCTATTACTTAAGAATTGATTGATATACTGTTTGGAAGAAATGGCCATACAGTCTAGCTCCATTTTATATGATCAATTCAATAAGAATAGGTATTCTTGTTTTGTTGTTGTTGTTGTTGTTTGGTTGGTTGGTTAATTTTTTCAGGTCCCACAGAATTGAGTGAAATAGCAAAATTGAATTTCTTAACCATCAACTAGGAACACTTTGATAAATTATTGGTATTTATGAGGTTATGACTTCATGTCTGTTAAATTTCTCACATTTACCATCACCTTTTAAATTCCCTCAGCAATTATTTACATACAAAATCAATTGTCAGTTCAAATGGGGATATGGATATAATTCTCTATAAATAAATTGCAGATACCAAGCAATGACAAAAAGAAGACTACAGAACAAAATTGAAGATACCATCTTGATGGAAAATATGTAAGCAACATCCATGATTATTTTCCATAGTTATTCACACCTTGGTATGGTCAGCTGGTGCAAACATACCATGCTATAAAGTCCTTTGTTTGCCACACGGAGTTTCATGCCTTTTCAAGCTGTGAAAATGTCAAGCATAATGATCATATTTATCAGAAACCTTTTCTGCAATACTCTGGCCTCAGCTTCACATGAGTTGTCACTGTGGATGGCAGAGGTTTGCTATACATCTGGTTACATACCAATAATTTACATATTATCCCAAGACACTAAATTAAAACCACTAAAATCTTATAAGAAATTATACAAAAAATTGTTGCTAGTAAATTACATGTAAACAAGTATATATATTCCTATACATATATATATGTATATATGTATATATAGGTATATATATATACACATATATACATATATATACTATACATATATGTACCTGGCTTAATGTGAATATTGAAAATACTGTCAGTTTTCCCACTCTTATGAATTTGGCCGAACACCCTAACTGTCATGATAGAACTCTCATCCAATGACTGATGGAAGCAGATGCAAAGATCCATGGCCAGGCCCCAGGTGGAGTTCCGGGAGTCCAATTAGCAAGAGAGAGGAGGGGTTGTATGAGCGAGAGATGTTGAGACCATAACTGGAAAAGGCACAGGGACAAATAGCCAAACTAGTGGAAACACATGAACTACGAACCAATAGCTGAGAAGCCCCGAACTGAATCAGGCCCTCTGGATAAGTGAGACAGTTGATTAGCTTGAACTGTTTGGGAGGCACCCAGGCAGTGGGACAGGAATCTGTCCTTAGTGCATGAGCTGGCTTTTTGGAGCCTGGGGCCTATGCTGGGACACTTTGCTCAGGCTGGGTGAAGGGAGGAGGAGACTCGACCTGCCCAGACTGAATTTACCAGGCTGAGCTGAATCACCAGGGGAGTCCTTGCACTGGAGGAGATGGGAATGGAGGGGGGAATGGGGGAGCAGGACAAGGGAGGACAGGGGAATTAGTGGCTGATATGTAATGTTAAATTAATTATAAAATTTTTAAAAATTAATTAAAAAACACCCATACATATGAAATAATAAAAAGAATTTTGTTCTGTAACTTATCACCTATGTTGAGAATATACCAGATACTAGATGTTGTTTGCTAGTGCACACATACATATACATGTAGAGGTTCCCAGTATGTAATCAATCAGAAAATATTTTTGATAATTTACCTATAAATTACCTGAAAGTATTAAAAATTTTATATTTTTTTTTATACTTTTAAACTTATATACTTTTGTGCATTGTTCTCAAGTTGCAGAGTGTGCAAAGGTTATAAAAAATGTTAACATTTTCATTTGTGTCATTTTATAGTGGAATATTACCACAACCTAATTTTACTTTACAATTTCCTATTATAATGACAAAATACTTTATTCTAACATATTATCTTACAAAACTATACTATTCTAAGGAAAACATTCCAGTCTGTTTCTTTTCTTTTTTTTCAATTTTACCAAAGCTGTTTCTCTAAGGCACACACCTTCTAGATTCAGTCCATGCTTTTAGTTTTCCCTCAGGAAACTGGGTGACTAAAGCATTAGAAGCTTTTCCACACATCATAACAGGAGTTTTCCTTTTCTCTAAAGGAAAGTTCTGGTTTCACAATTGTAAGGACATTTTGGGTAAAGTCTATGAAAAAATTAGTTTATGTCATTGCTGGTATTTAATAAAAAATAAGGTGATGCAATTGTATGAAAATATCTCTTATGTTCAAAGAGATTGGAACTCGAGCCGGACCTCACAGCAGAGTTGCTGATAGTTTCAGAACACTTAAAACTGAGCCAGATCTCCTACTGTGTGCTCAGCCTGTTTGTTTAATGTACTTTTAAGAAAGCAATGTAATAACCAATCTTATTTGCCTTGGATTTCCTATTCAGTCATCTTTTATAAGCTAAGCTAATGCATAGCTACAAATTTAAATTACAGGTCCTACCATAATAGGACCTGACCCAGAGTGCAATACATGTTTGTTATGGTAAGCATTTGTTATAAACAACAAACAGGTTGAAGGCATCCTTATACAACAAACATCATCATAAATGTTGGAAATAGTATAAGGATATAGATTGGTGAAAGTCTGTTTGCATTACTAAGTGTTTTGAGTTAGTTGGAGTTAATAATTTAATTCTTTGTGAAACTCTCTGAATGATTTCTGTAAAGGTCCCTCATTCTTTCTCCATGTGATGGCTCCTATGCTGTTTAATAAATATGGAGCAAAGCCCTTTGTCAGACTCACAGCAAGAGGGACAGTCAGACATCGGGCAGACATAGGTAGACATACAACGAATCATAGGTAGGCCAAAAACTACAAACTGTACATAGGTGGAAGAGGCATGGAGAGAAATGAAAAATTCAAAACAGGGCTTGTTCTTGGTCAAATTATTCGAATGGGAAATGCTTTGTTTTCTTTGCTTAATGTGATGCTGGTACATTTTGGTGCCTCTGGGTCTATCTTTAATGTGTTTAACCAATGCAAGAAAATAGTTAATCTAATCAATTCACTACAGGCAAGTGGTTTCTGTCTTTGTGAAACATATCAGAGACCTTAATGGTGGCTCATCTTAATTAATGCATACTCTCACTGGTCCTAATCAAAACTCTAAAAAGTGTGTACTGTTGAACAACTATTTCTACTCTATGGATCTTTGAAGAGAGCTCCAATTTAAATGCATCTGTTTAATATAATTCTCAAACACTTAAAATATTTTTATTTATTTTTTGAGAACTTAATATGCTGTATTTTGATTCTATTCATCCTCTCTATCAGATCATCCCCCATTCTCCTACCTATCCAATGTCTCTCTTTCTCTCTCACTCTCTCGCTCTCCCCTTTCTTTTCCTTCCTTCTTCTGTCCCTCAACCCATTAAGATCATTTTTTTTTTTTTTTTGATGGCCAACTACTCCTGAGCATGTGGTCTGCCTTGGCAAATGGTGAACATGCTATATATTACTCAGTGGAAGAAAACAGATTTTCTTTACCTAGTAGCAATTAAATACCAATAGATTCTCAGCTAGGTACGCCCACCTCCTCTCTTCCATGTTGGTATTTTGTCTGGCTTGAGCTTGTACAGGACCTGTGCATGTTGTTATAAGGTCTATGTGTGGTGATATGTTGTGTACCCTAATAAAATTTACCTGAAGATCAGAACAAGCCACTAGATTAAACACAGAGGCCAGGCAGTGGTGGCACACACCTTTAATCCTAGCACTTGGGAGGCAGAGATCCATCTGGATCTCTGTGAGTTCAAAGCCACCCTGGACTACATGAGATTGATTCAGTCTAGGACAGAAACAGAGCCAGGCAGTAGTGGCACACACCTTTAATCCTGATATAACACAAATTGCTAAAATGCTCTTTTAATAAAAAAACCCGGAACCAAATATTGGGGTGAATGCTGAAAGATCAGAGAGACAAAGGAACAAGCTGCTGCCACATCTCACCTCACCAACTCCACAAATCCTCTGGCTGAAAGCATCTGAGTCCTCACCCAAAAGGCTTCAGCTGAAAAAGCCTCTAGCCGAAAGGAATGCTTCCTGCTGAAAAGCCTTTAGTTCCTGTTTCTACCTTATATACCTCCTCTTTACATACCTTTCTCTACCCAGCCATCACTTCCTGGGATTAAAGGCGTGTAGTACTTCCCAGTACTACAACTAAGGTGTGTGCCACCACTGCCTGGCTTTTTTTTTTCTCCTAGACTGAGTCAATTTCATGTAGTCTAGGGTAGCTTTGAACTCAGAGATCCAGACAGATCTCTGCCCCCCAAATGCTAGGATTAAAGGTGTGAGCCACCACTGCCTGGCCTCTATGTTTAATCTAGTAGCTTGTTCTGTCTCTGAACTTCAGGAAAATTGTATTAGTGTAGATAATATATCACCACATCTATGAAACTATGAATTCATATATGCACCTGCCATGTTATATTTTGAAGACATAGTTTCCTTGTAGTCACCTAAAACATCTAGCACCTATAGTCTTTTTTCTGTGCCCTCTTCTGCCTCAGTCCTTGAGCCTTGAGAGGAGAAATGTGAGAGATGACCCATTTATGGCTGCACATTCTGAAGCATATTATTCTATTCATGTTGACAAGTTGTGGATCTCTGTGTTCCTTGATGTTCACTACAAGAAGAAGCTTATCTTATGAGGGTTGATAGATGCGTTGCCTCTAGATATAACAGAGTCATTAGTTATATGACTATGTCCATTTAACAGAATAATAGGCTCAGGACATAACTAGACACAGGTTTGTACCTTAGTTACAATGTCAGGTATGAATTTTATCTTGTGTAGCAAACTTTACATTAAATTAAAAATGATTGGCTGTGCCCATAACATTCATGCCACTATTGCACTAATGGACGCATCTTGATAGTCATCATTATTGTAGCTCTTAGAATTCATAGCTGAGTGAGATCAATGATTACTTTTCTCATTGGGTAGTATGTGTATCACCTTCCAGAGCTATGAATGCCAGCCAGTAGGGAAAAAACTTCCAGTTGATTACTAGATAGATTTCTTTATGAAACTAGATAGATATCTATGTTTCAAGTATATGATATCTTTAGCAATACTCTCTTACTATCAAGTTCTGGAGGATAAACAATAACATTAGCAATAACCTGCAATGTTTGAGCAATCTATGGGATGCCATAGGCCAATGACTCAAAAGGAGTTAATACATCCCTAGTACTAGAAGTTTTATTTGGTAGCATATGGTATCTTATTTTTTTTTGAGAACATACATGAGTACTGCATCTGAGACACTGCTTCTCACCTTTCCCCCTTCAGCTTCTTCATATATTCCCTCTCCCTGCCTAATTCATGACTTCATAATTATCATTGTTAGCATATATGTACGTGTATCCAGTGCTGACTACTTGGAATTGGATAACCTATATAGGAACTTATCTCTTGAGAAAATCAACTCTCCTTTTCTTAGTAGCCATTGACCATCTCTAGATATTCATCTAGGGATAGAACCTGGTGGAATTTCCTCCTTCAACATTGGAATATCTACTGTTATCATTATTATGCCTCTCTTATTCGTGTAACAATATTGTTGAGAGTTCATGGGTGCATTTTTCCCGCCATGCCTAGGGAATAGTATTTAACTGTAGGCACACAATAGTTCTCTGGCTCTTTTGGTCCACTTCCTGAGTAGAAGTTTTCTATAAGGTGTCTGCTGCTCTGTCTTTTAAAGTATATATGATAGCTAAGTCCTGTTAAGAAAGATAAATATAGTCTTCACTCTAAATTATATTGAGGAGGTACTGTGACTATATTTCCTTATGAAAGTGAACTTTATGGAGATATTGGTGTAAAACATGATGAAATGCCTACCATTGTTAATATATATACTAGGGGTCAGTATAGTCAATTGCTTCCTCTATATAAAAAACTGTCTCTGAGAAGCATAGAAAAGAACACGAGATGGCCAGGAGTATTTGGGTCATATGTAATAAACAGGAGCAATGCTCATGTCACAAATGTAAATATGTACAGGTAGAACCTGTTTCTGTAATGAATCTGATCTACTCTTCTTTCCACTTGTGTTTTCAATCCTGGAAATTTATTGAAATAGTTGTGTAAATAATGAAAACTGTCATACAATGTGGGTCAATTAGAGATTTGAGTGAGGATATTATATGAATTTTAAAAATAGTTAAAAGTGATCTTTATGATTTGAGAGCCTTTATCATCATCATCACACACACACACACACACACACACACACACACACACACACACACACACACACACTGAGTATGGCTGTTTAATGTAGATCTAGAGACATTCAATATATCTTAAGCAAATTTTCTGTATGTTTTACTTTCATTCACATTTCAGTTCAAAAGCTTAGATCAATTAGTTGAATAAATTAGAAGTTTTTGCAATGAGCTAGAGATGTCACAAAAATGAAAATGTGTGAAGACACAAAGTACAGAATTTAATTATTTCTGGGAGACAATTGATCTTCCATATACTCAGAAAAAGCAAAACTTTGTATGACTAACAATAAGAGCATTTCTTGTAAACAAAACCTTTGACTCATCACAAGCTGTACTCAGGGTGATAAACTCTTTTCTCAAAGTAAATATGAGGTGCAGAGTGCCAAGGTGCATCCAGGAATACTTATGAGAAGTAAAATCCTTTTATACAGAAGCTCTGGTTGTGATCCAAGTATTGCTGGCTTAGCGTATGTTCTTTTCTATGCTTTTAAGAGACAATTTTCTATATCAAGGCAGGAAGCAAATGTAATGAGCACCCTAATTCCTAGATTAAGTGGTCCACATTTCTTTCATGCTTCACTCTAGTATTTTTAAGCTTACCTGCTTGAAAATATATCACTAGCAGGTTTTAATTAACAAGCATTCCAGGATATATACCTGAAAATTTAGAAAAGTTTCCTTTATGGTGTCAGTATTATTTTCTCCTTTAAAAGGAATAATTACATATTCAAAATGATGCTAACTGTTTTGATTTGTTGAAGTTTTGCAGCAGAGCGGTTCTCTATGGGTCTCCTGTTTCCTGGCAGCCTCACTAGGTCCTTCCTTCCTGCACTTCTCCTTTTTCCAAGGCTCGGCAGGTGCAATGATGAAGGACCCAGGAGGAGATTCTCAGCAGTGTCAGTGATTCTCTTCCTCTCACTCTTCATGCTACAAGGGTGTTAGTAAGTCAGAGACAGAGAAAATCTTTGTCTCTTGTCATAAGATCAATTTCATCCCAACTAATAGGCTAAAATAATTCTTTACAGACCACAGGCTTCTGGTTATTGTTGTTTTAGACTTAGTGTCCTCGTTAGCTTTGTATGTCAATTTGACACAAGCTAGAGCCTCAATTGAGGAAACACCTTCTTGAGATCCAGAGGGAAGGCAATTTCTCCATTAATGATCAATGGAAGAGAACCCAGCCCATTGTGGGTGGTGCCATCTCTGGCCTTGTGGTCCTGGGTTCTTTAACAAGGCTAAACAAGCTATGGGAAGCAAACCAGTAAGTAGCACTCCTCCATGACCTCTGCACCAGCTCCTGTCTCCAGGATAACTACCCTGTTTGAGTCCCTGTCCTGACTTCCTTCAGTGATGAAAAGTACTGTGTAAGCCAAATAAACCCTTTCTTCCCCAACTTGTTTTTTGGGTCATGGTGTTTCATCCTAGTAATAGAAACTGATACACTTAGCTTCAAAACTTTTCATTCTGGTATTGAGTTCCTAGAGACACTATTGAAATAAAAGATGATCCCAATGCTGTTTGTGTCTCACCTTCTGTTTCTGCTGTCATCTACCTGAAGTTAGTCATTCTGGATTGCCAGAGCTGCTTCAACCATAGAAACAGCAATGTACACCAGAGTTCCTAGTCTAAGTCTCCTTTATTACTCCATTTTAATCATCTTAAGTAAGAAAGGGAAGCATGGGAGAGCCTTAGAAGTTTGGACTATGAGATACACTTATTGGGAATAACATAATCATAAAGGAAAAGATAAAATAATCACCTTTTATTTTTGTAACATTAGTTGGAACTAATCGTCTAACAATGTTGATGAGCAGAATTGATTAAAAATGGGTACATTTCTTCTGAAAGACACACTTATGTTACACAGACATTTGTTAACATGTCTGAAATCTACACCACATTAGTTGATTTATGGTTATTTGAAAGAAGGTCAATTAGTGAGTGGGAACTTGGGGTATAATTAAGAAGTCTTTTCTTTATTCTCTCTTCAAGCTAGGGAACAGTTTCGCATACTGATGAGACAACATCTATTACAATGCCATCTATTGGAGTTAGGTAATTAACTCAGAATGAATCACACAACAAAATATCTTTGCTAGAGGCAAAAGTCTGTGGAAGATCAGGTAGCATTCTGAAGAGACACGTGTCACAATTACACTGAAGAGGATCATAAGCTCAATTCTTGATTGATCCTAGAGAAGAACATTATCCTGTAGAAATGAAATGCTATACCTCTGACTAGAATGAGCAGTTCTTGGATGCTCATGAATAAATATTTTTAAACAAACAGTTGCTTTTCTGTGAATATTTGGCTCTAAATATAGATCTCACTTTGAAGGTCAAGTCTCCATATCATTGGAAGATGAATACAACCTAAATTTTTGAAGTGACTTTTTACAAATTGCTGTTTGACTTTAAACCTTTGTTGAAATGAATACATACCATAAATTAAGACTAAAGCCATTTACTTTAACCCAGCATGGTAGCTATAATGGAGAATTTCCCCCCATTCTGCGTTTATAGAAGTCACTTGGTTTGAATCACTTCTGAACCCATGGTAGTTTCTTAAAACCTCTGTTAAAAGAGAAAACTGCATTGTGTTTTTTATAATCTTACTGAATCAATATCTATGAGAAAGATAAAGAAAATTTTGATTTATAATAAACAATGCATTTTAGACTCATAAATATTTGAAAAAATTAAACCTGTACATATGGAGAATGTATGTTCTTCCTCAACTATTTGAGTCATACATTTATATGCAGAAAATTGTATGGATTCAAATATGCCTCTTGCATTTCAGTGGCTGTTGCTTCAAACAAAAGTCATGGATTGTCCTAATATTAGTTATTCACTCAATAGATGTTTGTCGAGTATCTATTGGATATCTACACTGTGTTCAGAGATAATAGGAGTAATATAGCCAATTAGAGCCCAAACTACATGATCTTCTACAGCTTTACTTTAGTAAAGAAAGAAAGAGAATAAGCAGACCAATTAAGCAAATATACTTACTATAGTACTGTATTATACAGTACTATAGTAATGTACTATAGTATTGTATTATGACAATTTTGTTAATGAAGGCTATGTACGTCACAGTGGTCTCATAAGATTGCAATAGAACTAGAAGATTTCAATATACTATAACTTTGAGCCACACCCACACTCACACAACAGTCTTCTGAAGAACTCAAGTTAGTATACATGATTATTCTGTAAATGTCAGATTAAAAAATGTAGATTTCACAAAGACAGAAAATCTGATAGTTATATAGCAGACAAGGTACAAGATGAGCTAGGAACACTTGTCCTGTGGTTTTCTGAAAGCACTGAAGATGAGTAACCATATTAAGAGCACACTTTCCCACAACTTCTGAACTCTCTGGTTTAATTTAATTTTTGAAGGGTGGAGTGGTTTGGATTTGCTTTACTATATTTACCAGAATAGGTTAAGTATGTAGAGTATAAAGCTGGATTTAAATGGGGTTAAGAGAGAAAAATGAGTTTGTTAAAGAGAAGAGGGAAAAATTGAGAACATATGCAGGAAAAGATTATTATTGATCTAATTAATATGTGAAAAGATACCCAATGCAGATGAAAGTAGTGAGAAATTGGTGGTGTCTGGAGATTGATTGTAAAGGAATTGTTAAAATTGGAGTATGGCAGGCAAATGTTGAGGAGATTGTATTATTTTGCTATTCAAGATTAAAGTTAGAGTTTGGGTTTTATTTTTGGTAATGAAATTCAAAGAAGTGGTGATGGTATTGGCAAAGACAGGGTACAGAACCAGCAGAAAAAGGTCAAATAACTCAAGGTCCAGGATATAAACAGGCATATTCTTTGACTCTGACATAATTGAAAATTAGGAGAGGAGTAACAAGGAAATGCAGGACAATGAACAAGAACCTTCAGTTCTCCAAGAGTAATGTGTGGATGGATGTGCTGTGGTTGCAGTGGCTGCCACAGCAGATCCTGCACCGCAGTGAAGTTCCTTTGGACTTAAGGTGACCATAAGGATCCTTTGCAGCCATTATGTCCAGCTATACAGATGGCATTAAGGGGAAAAGAAGCAGTTCTAAGAGTACTGGGTAAATAATACCCTCAGTGGGGAACTGTTATTTCCTCAGAAAGAAAGAAAAGGGATATTCTAGAGAATTTGAAGTTAGAAAGGTTTTTTTTTTTCTTTCTGATATTGGGTCTTGCATGCCAGAAAACATCTCATGAGAATTTCTCCATAGCTAGGAAAACCTGGGAGATGACTCAGACAAGAAACAGAAATGTACTTGGATTAGAACCCACAAGAGTAAAGGCGACAGTGACCTAGGAGTCTTGGATTTCATATCCCTGGCTGTCCTAGACAGAGATAAATTCTCAGTGAAGTGAGGCAAGGAATGACAGACAAATAGAGAGAAAGTAGGCAAGGGTTCAGCCATGTCTCACAAGCAATAAGGGTCCAGAATTTTCTACTCATCTGATGTTGACTAAAGCAGGGACTTTTGCCAAGAACTATTCTTGTTCTAATGAATGAAAAAAGGAGTTACTCATTTACAAAAGCACCCTCTGTCACTTGCCTAACAGCGCCCAGCAGAAACACTATCATGTGCTTTTTTTTAAAAAAAAAAAGGAAGGTTAAATAAATACCCAGAAAAGCCCTCTTTACCATTGCTTTAGCATTAGATTTTAAATCCATCCTGTACAAATTGGCCACATAGGCCTACATTACAGTGACATATACAATTTGATTTTCTAAATATATTAATGTGATTTATAGACTGAATTAACATTTTTACAGTGTCCCTATGGAAATTGGTAGGAGACATGTAATGTATCCATAAGATCTTGTTTCAGGGCCACTGAAGTGAAAGGCTTACTGTTTAGGTTAGTGTGAGTAAATATAGATGGTCTGTATTTACCCCACATGGTACCACTTCTTTGAATTTCATTACCAAAAATAAAAATCAGTGTGTTGCATTTGAAGTATCAGAATAGACAATTATTCATCACCGGAACTTCAACATCCAGCTACATTTTGTGAGTAATTAATAAAAGACCAAAGAGGGATAAAATCAAATTTCTGTGTTTATAAATATATGTATACCCTTCAACACAGTTTCAGGCCTTTCATAAGATCCTGCAACTGGGGAATATCCTTTACTTTAAAGATATCTTTCATGAATTGTTTTACACACACACACACACACACACACACACACACACACACATATACATGTATGCGTGTGCACAAAAAAATACCAGTAGAATACCAAACCAAAAGCTACCATTCAATTTCTCCAAAGGTTCTAAATGTGAAATGTTTGAGTGAGTGTTTTGAGAACAAGTGTTTTCCTTGGCTCTTAACCAAGACAAACTGTTCACTGGAAGGGGCCATTCCTTCTGGGTGCTGAGAATAACTTTTAGTCTCACATGGGCATAATATGCTGTGTTCAATTTATTTTTTTAAAAAACTGTTGTTTTTCTCAGAGAATAAAACATTAGACTTTCCTTTTTTAGTTAGTTTCTGATACTTTAGAGACATGTACTATGTTTTGCTTTTCAGTAAGAGAAACAAAATTCTTGCCTTTCAGGTATTGTTATTCAGAGTCATTGAGGATTTAAAGAGTGGAAGTTAATATTATTTTATTATTAAATTCTGTTGCCGTCATGTTTAATAACATTTTTTATTTAAATGATAGAAATTAAAGAAAAGTCTAGATTTAAATATATTTGTGTACAAAATGACTATATATATGTATATATCATGTATTAGGCTCAGTAAACTCAAAAAGGCATTTGCCATGCAAGCTTTGCAACCAAAGCTCTATCCCTGGATTGTAAGGTAGAAGAAGAGCACTGAGCCCTAAAAATTGTCCACATATGCATAGAAGCATAATTTTGCAAAACACGGTACACACAAACACATACACATATGCATGCATACACTAGTATGTGATGGTATATTGTGTACTCTCATAAACTTTGCCTGAAGAACAGAGAACAGAACGAGGCACTAGATTAAATGTAGATGCCGTGCAGTGGTGGCACACACCTTTAATCCTAGCACTCTGGAGGCAGAGATTCATCTGGATCTGTGTGAGTTTAAAGCCACCCTGGACTACAGGAGATTGACTCAGTCTAGGAGAGAAACAGAGCCAGGCAGTGGTGGCGCACACCTTTAATCCCAGTACCAGGAAGGAAGTAATATGGGTGGGTGGAGAAAGGTGGATAGGGTGTGAGGAGACAGGAACTACAGCTTTTTTTTGGTTGAGGGCCTATTGGGCTGTAGCACTTTGATGCTGCACCCCTTTCTGTTGAGGACTCAGAGACATTCAGTGAGAAGATTTATGGAGTTGGCAAGGTGAGAAGCAGCTGTGGCTTGTTTATTGGTCTCTGAACTTTCAGCATTTACCCCAAGATCTGTCTCCAGATTTATTTTTTTTTATTAAAAGACCATTTAAAATTCGTGTTACACTAGTAAGTTATTTAGAAATACTCACTTAAAATTTTTTAATCATGTTTTGAAAGAAATAATTAAGAGTTCAAATGCCCATTGTTCTTTCCCCATTGTTTCTTACATTGAACAATTTGTTGTTGTCATCTTCTGTGTGAAAGCAAGCTGGGTATTAGAGAAACAATGTTGGGTCTAGAATGCACTCCGTGTCTTAATGAGTCTAGACAAGATAAAGCGAAACAAGGTCAACTACTGTACCTAGTGACAACAGGAATTGCAACAGCGAGAGCTCAAAGTCAGTGCATAGAGAAATCAACTTAATTTTGTGCAGTTTGGAAGACTTCCTAGATGAATGCTCACTGGGGCTTAAATTCAAATGATAAAGTGACAAAATACTGGGACAATTGTTTCCAGGTATGAACTGGTATTCACTTCTCCTTCCCCTCTGGGAAAGAAAAGCACCTTGTCCATATTTTGTAATAGAAGAGCTTATTTGCTGGTGGAATCCAAGTAAGGGTTAAAGAATGAAGCTGTAGAAGGTGTAGGGACACAGCTGAGCCCAGCAGAGCAGGAACCAAGAACTAGCTTTTAACCTCTTCCCTTGTGACACATGTTGGATTTATTCTCATTTAGTGCAAACTGACTTTTATTTCAGATGGCAGTAAAAAGCCCACTTGACTTTGGCTATGAGTTTAAAGCTCTAAAATCCAGGGATAGACTAATAGATTCAACCTGTGGCTGGCTCTCATCCCTAAATGAATAAACTGTGGCCTGAGTGTTGGAATCATGTGAGGATTTTGAAACTCTTGTAGTAATCATGAGGTGGTTAGTCAAGGAGCTGCGGTTCCTTTGGGAAATAGTCTTGGGGTGGCAAGATCACAGATGTTTATGATTTGCATTCCAAATACACAGAGTTTCCTGAAAATATTGCAGATCTCCGGACTGTGACTGTATTATTCCAAGTACTAATAAGAATAATTAAATAGAATAGGATTTCCTCTTCAATAGGTAAAATATACACAACTTATTCTAAAAACCTAGTTATTTTGATAAATGCATTTACATAGAAATACAGATATTGAGACATATAAGGATGTGGATATAAACGTTAGCGTCTGTTAAGCTTAGTTGGGAAGGATGCTTTCAAAAGGCATACTAAAATTACAAAGGAGTTTGGGATATTTAGTTTATTTACTTTGTTTTTAAAAAGACAATTATGAGATTATTTTACAGTATACAATTCTGCATATATATATATGTATACCATTTGATTTGTGTGCATATATATTAGTATGCACATGCAATTTTCTATCTTCTCCATTAATCAGCTAGCAATGTATCTGTATATCCACTATTTATCTATGGAAGCATGCATCTAATTTCTGTTTTGCTAGATAGTTATGTATGTGGGTGTTGAGTGTTAGGATCTTTAGGTATTGGGCCTTTCTATATTAAATCAGTAAGACCTAGGACGTGGCTCCCTGAATATCTGGAAGAGGCAATTTTGCACACCCACACTACAGTGTTTTATCCTCTTCTATCTAGAGGTAGCCAGGAATTTGGGGTATGTGTCATTTCTTGCCCCTCTTCCCCCCAGCACTCTTCTCCTAAACTATTACCAGAATGTGGTGCCTTGTGATTGACTTCCTGCTTTCATCTTTATGTTGTTGACATGTAATTCAGAGGAAAATATATTTGGATGGAAATCAAGCTGGTAGGAATGATAATGTTTTCCAGGTTCCTGGTTGTTTCTATTTTACTAGTAACGTTCCACAGTAGGCTACTGATTTAAAAGAGTGTTAGCTATACATGAAGTCAGCATTGTAGAATTCTACTTCATTATATAAGATTGCTATGCAGAAAGTTGCCACGTTGTTTAAGACATTTTAATTTATAATTTCAGAATTCTGGATCTGAGATTCTGGATGAAGAGTGCTCCATGGAAGCCTTCACCACACACAGTCTGCAATCTTGGTGCATGGTAAGAAGCAGGAGCTGTCAAGAGATCCGAATGACTATGATGCAACTGACTTCTTTCAAGTGTCTGTTTTGTGGATAATGGCTTTCTTTGCAAAAAAAAAAATTAATTATTCAGAGTTAACATAGGAGTCAGAGCTGAAATGCAAAAAGTAGAATTTAAAGCAACACAAATTAAAAAAATACCAACATATAAGGCGTTTTGCTTTAAGCAAACCAAAATACTAAAAATGGAAAGAAATTCCAATCTTTTCATTTTCATATGGTGTATTGTTATAGTTTTAAAATATTATTTTGTTAAATTCTAGTATGTTTCATGCCATTTCTTCATTCTGGGAAACTTACAATAATATTAGTGTAATATTTATATCAATAATTTTGTATTTAATATTAAAGGTGTGCTTTAAAAAAAAGAAACTATGACAAAAAGACTAATGACCAGAAATTCAAACAATGCAACAAAATGAATTAAAATTCACTTGAAATTAGACAAGAGAGCTTCTCTCAAAATACAGAGCACTCATTTTCTGAAACAAAGTTGGCATACTAGTCCACTAGCTATTTCTGATTTGTGGTTTTACTTATGGACAAAGGGCTTCAAGCAAGCAGAAATTATCTTCCCATTTTCATTTAAATAGCTACAGTAATTGGCAAAACAACCGTGGTCTAAAGGACATGTCAAAACGCTCTAACAGGCAGTAGCATGCATTCATTCCTAAGTCCAGGTAAGCTGCAGATATTCAAATATTCTCAGAATACAAGTACTGCCTTAGCAGCAGAAATGGTACCAAGGACTACCAGGTCACTAAAAGATTGTGTCACAGTTGGGGTTGTATAGGTGTGAAGAGATGAAGTAGGTAAGAAAAGTCTGAAGGAAAACAAGAGTATTTTGCATATACATACCAAATGCGGCATGTTGCTGACATAGAAAATGATTTTTCCCCCCAGAAATGGTGAGTATTCCTACATTTCATTTTATATACTTGGTAACCAACATTGTTTCTTGGTTTGTCATCATAATATTCATATGGTTAAAAATCAACACATCCATCTGATGTTGACTCTTCCTTTCTGTTCACCTTGGAAAAATGCAATGAATGCAGCTCACAGTCAGTCATGGGTATCCAGTGCTTTCATATATATATTTATATGGTTTAGTATATATATTAACTATATATATATATGTATATATTATATATAGTTTAATGAGGATATTGAAAAACTGTGGCTTGTTTTGACACACAACATTCATTATAAATTAATATATATTAATTATCACTGTAATTAATAAAGAACTGTATTATTTGACCAATAGATTCAATGGTATCAACCATGAGCACCAATCCTGATGTTATTATTATTATTATTTTACTCGTTGAGTGTGACTCATTTCCAGCATGTGATTTGCCTCTAAACAAAAAACTATAGGAAAGCTAGTGGATGCCCTGTGATTGCACAAATGGAATTTCATGGGATGTGTTCTTTAGCATGTAGGGTGCTGGAAACATCCATTTGCTGGCTTCTCAGGGGAAAGATATGTGAACTATAAAAAGGCACTGTGAAGGCTGACCACAGCAAAGGACCAGAATCTGCTGTCACAGAGCTATATGGACACAAAACCATTGCATCTGGACGACAGGAATAAATGGATATTCTTCAACTTCAGGTTGGTCTGAGGTACTACTGTCACCCCAGCTGATTTCTCAATTTTGCTTTGGCCTCATGAGTAGGTGTTCTGTAGTCTGCCCACACTCCTGATCCACAGGAACAGGTAAAAGCATGCCATTAATCTCCACATTTGTCATAATTTGTTGCATATCACTTGATAACTAGCATAGGCCTCTTTGCATTTGTTGAGAATGACAGTGAACTCAAATAGGATCGGTACCTTTGTAGTGGGAACATAATCCAACTGTTCAAATGGTTCTCCATCTTCAGAGCATTGCCCAAATGTCTCTACTCTAGAACAACATGCTACTCAGAACGTAGAGAGTTTTCACAGTGTGGCTATAAAAGTGAGCCTCATAAACACTGACATAGTCATAGAGAAACTGCAAGATCAGAATTGAAAGGGATATATTGGTAACTCAAACAGGCCACTCTAAATTTGCTGATATATTTTGATGTCCATGGGTCTAATGTGGATCTTCTTTGAATAATTCAAGGCAGTGAAGAAAAGAATTTGATGAATTATTTAAAGGCAATGTATGAAAAACACACTAATATCATGTTTATGCCTCACCGAGTTGAGACTACTCAATGAACCATTTAGCCTTGTTATACTGCAAGCACCATAGACTCTTAAACAGAGGCTGTAGCTCCCAGCTCTGCTACTTATAGGAATCATAAACTTCCTCAAGTTGTTAGTAAGGTATTGAATCCTTCCTATATAGCAGGCATTAAATGGAATACTTCACACCTGTTATAGTATGTGGTTTCATAACTACATGAAGTATTTCTGCTAGTTTCATGTAATAAGCAAGGAAAAAATCAATTATATCTCTAAGGCCATGAAGTTAGGATTCATATTCAGGTTGACTGTATGCTAAAGCATTTTGTGTTGCTACTTGAAACTATTCTCTTACTTTCAAATTGAAATAGTGTGAGAGTGAAGAGAAAGTCATGAAAACTCCCTGACTTCCCATTGTAGCTATATCAGGACTAGAATCCAGCCAAAGTGGGTTACATATATACGGACATTATTCAGGTAGGAAAAAGTCTAAATATAACAGTGTTCTACCTTATAGTTTCTTAGAAGATGAACCTGACTGCTTTATAATTTTGGTATTTAAAAATTCTTTTTAGTATTAAGAAATTGAGTTTCCCTCTAAGTTGATGAAATCATAGTAGAACAGTAGATGTTAAGCAAAATCAAAAATTCAGACCTAGAGTAGATGGTCCAACTCTTCAAATCCAACAGTGACTAATTAAGATTGACTGCCTTGTTTATATTGCAGAGGACAGGGGAAGCTTATTTCCTCCTGCATTTCTTAAGAAAAAAAACAAAAACAAAAACAAAAAACACATATAGTTTCTGTAGTATTCAATTTCATAACTCAGAAAAGTTTCCGAAAGTTTTCTGAAAACCTTTGCAGGCTTGTAAAGCAAAGGACAAAATGTAAAACAACATGGAAACAAACACGTTTTACAATAGAATTTCTATCCTATAATTTCAGAACAAAAGCAGATTTTAATTTAAAACTAGGAAAAGAGACAACAAAGGCATGGTGCTTTAGTTCTATCAATTTCTTTTAATTACGAAAATCACATTACTGGACTTCTTTGTGTATTTTCCTACTTCATAACCCAACTGGAAACCCTTTGGCACTGGTTGACACAACTCACAGGCCGGACTTTCAGCTCTCTTGAATCCACCCCACTGTAGAAAGTGACGTTTGTTTCTAGTGATTTTTCTGAGTGGGCTGAACAGTGAATAATTTACCTAGTCAGTCAACTGCACTGTGATGAGAACTTACAAATGGACAGCACGTTGTGGTTTGCTGTTTTACAATGCTGGGAGTTCTGTGTGGTCCAAACCCGTTTTCCCTAGGGGCCCACAAGGCAAGTAAACTGCCCAGTTCTAAGGTTACAGTATTTATTTACGCAGTCATGGCCTGTCCTCTTTGTGAGGTGTAGACCACAGTGACCACTGATCTGGTTTTGTAGCACTCCTCACTTGGGGATCTTGACTCAAATGCTCACCAAGTGGGCAAGAACACTGAGGTCAGGAGGGGGTCAGATTTATGACTCTCCACAGTCTTCCCAACTGTGTTTTCAACTCTTTCGGCTTTAATTTCCTTGACTTCTCAGGGGTCTGTGACAGAATATTCTCACGGTTACTAAAATAAAAAGCAACATAAAGTAATCCCTGGGCTACCACATCAGCTCACACGCATGAAACATATGGGCCCCTCTGGAAACACTTCTTGCACAAGTCATATGACATATTAGTGAAAGAGACCTTAGTAGTAGTAATAACACCATACAGCCTTTAAGAAGCATGAAAAATTCCTCCACTTAAATTTTTTTTATAATTTTTTTAATTAAAAAAAACTTTCCAAATAAATAAACACATCACACATCAAAATTTGCCCGAACTAAAATTCATGCAACTCAATGAAATTCTATGCTGTTACAATGAGCCCTGTGGAACGGAACTTGACATGAAATTTTACTAACTAAGCATGATGGCTCACATCTTTAGTGTTACAGAGGCAGAGGCAGGCTCACCTTTGTGAATCAGAGGACAGCCTGGTCTACATAGAAAGTACCAGTACTAAGGCTCCAGGGTGAGATCCTGTCTCAAATAAATAAAAATAAATAAATAAATAAATAGATACCCCCCCTTCCCTATATTTAACTTACGCAAGTTACTTAAAAAGAGCCTGGCTGAAAGACATTTAAGGAATTGCTCAACATCCCTAATTATCTGGGAAATGCAAATCAAAACGACTCTGAGATACCACATTACACCTGTCAGAATGGCTAAGATCAAAAGCACAGAAGACAGCTTATGCTGGAGAGGATGCGGAGCAAGGGGAACTCTCCTACACTGCTGGTGGGAATGCAAGCTTGTACAGCCACTTTGGAAATCAATATGGTGCTTCCTTAGAAAATTGGGAATCCATCTCCCCCAAGACCCAGCTATAGCACTCTTGGGCATATACCCAAGGAATGCTCAATCATACCACAAGGGCATTTGCTCAGGTATGTTCATATCAGCTTTGTTTGTAATTGCCAGAACCTGGAAACAACCTAGATGCCCTTCAACTGAAGAATGGATAAAGAAAATATGGTACATATACACAATGGAGTACTATTCAGCAGAGAAAAACAATGACATCATGAGGTTTGCAGGCAAATGGATGGATCTAGAAAAAATCATCCTGAGTGAGGTAACTCAGACTCAGAAGGACAAACACGGTATGTACTCACTCATAGGAGGATACTAGATGTAAAACAAAGATGACAAGACTGCTACACAACTCCAGGGAGGCTACCTAGAAAACGGGACCCTAGGAAAGACCCAAGGATCACCCAATGACAGAGAAATGGATGAGATCTACATGAACAACCTGGACGACAGTGGGAGTAATGAAGGGCAAGATTTGAGGGAAAGAAAGCTTAGGGGAGCAGGAGATCCCAGCTGGATCAAGAACAGAAAGGGAGAATGAGGAATAACAGACCCTGATAAATGAAGACCACACGAGAACAGGAATAGGCAGAGTGCTCGAGAGGTCCCCAGAAATCCACAATGATATATCCTCTGTAGTCTGCTGGCAATGGTCGAGAGAAAGCCTGATCTGACCTAGTCTGGTGATCAGATGACTAAACACCCTAACAGTCGTCTTGGAACTCTTATCCAATAACTGATGGAAGTGGATGCAGAGATCCTCAGCCAGGCCCCAGATGGAGCTCCAGGAGTCCAACTGTCAAGAAAGAGGAGGGTCTGAAAGAGTGTGAATTGTTGAATCCAAGATTCCAAAAAGCACAGGGACAAATAGCCAAACGAATGGAAGCATATGAATTATGAACCAAAGGCTGTGGAGCCCCCAGCTGGATCAGGCCCTCTGGATAAGTGAGACAATTGAATAGCTTGATCTGTTTGGGAGGCATCCAGGCAGTGGGACCTGGACCTGTCCTTAGTGCATGAGCTGGCTGTTAGAAACCTTGGGCTTACACAGGGACACTTTGCTCAGTCTGGAAGGAGGTGACAGGACCTGCCTGTTTTGAATCCACCAGGTTTAAATGAATTCCCATGGGTGTCTTGGTCCTGGAGGACATGGGAATGGAGGGGAGGGGCTGGGGGGAAGGTTGGGGTGGGGGCGGGAGGGGGGAGGACAGGGGAACCCATGGCTGATGTATAAAATTTAAAACACATAATAATAAAGAAAAAAATTTTTAAAAAATTTTAAAAAAGAGCCTGGAAATAAGAAAGGAAAGCATGTATAGCAAATATGTAAAGGATTAGAAAACAAAAATTTCAGTGATCTTCGTGGACCTACCTTAAATGGCAGCTGTATGTGCATATAAACAATATGGAGTTTGGAAATCAGGCAGAATGTCACCTTTGTCATTCTTAAATGATTATACCCTCAGCTAATAACCAAGGTTTGTGTATTCCAGCCATCAAATTTTAAACGGAGATAGGAAAATCATGGACTGCAGTAAAGATAAAAATGGACAGTATATAAAAGCAATACCCAGGGCTTAGCTCATTTTAAGTATTACAGTGTTAGGTAGCTGTTTTTTCCATTGCTTTTTCTGATACAAGGAATGGGGATCTGACCAGCTTAGCACTTGAAGTTCATGTACTCCTGCCTTCCAATTGCTTTCAAGAGCTCTGAAAACCCAGCATCTTCATTGTTGATACATTTCCATTTTTCATCCATTTTTTTTTTATTTGCTTTCCACCATAGCCTGTGGGCAGGATGAAATTGTGGCTCCCTCCACCAGGCAAATGGAGAAATGTACTCAGTGACTACTGATTCACTTAGGGAAAAAATTCTTTGTTCTTCAAGTGTTCATTAAAATATTATGGGATGTTGGTTAACATTTTTAATGTTTCCTTTCTAGTGAAATACACAGAATGTTGTGGATTCCAAAGATATTCTGTCTGGGGACTTCATGAGAATCAGGCATTGGAGGGAAGAATTGGTTTGCAGTGACTAGTTCAAGTCACGTTTTCTAAAGTGAAATATTACATGCTTTAGGACATTATATTTATATAAAGCTAATCAGTGTAAGAGGAAGGAAAACAATAGACCGTTTGCTGTTGTGTAGCAACATATTTTATTCTATATTGCTGGATCTCTGTGAGCAAATCTTCAAGTCTCGTAGGATCCAGCCCAGCTCCAGAAGCAGGGACAGGACAGATCCTGGATGATAAACACTGCCATGCAAGTCACTTTCACTTTGAGAATAAAGGCTAGGAGATTTGAGAAGCAACATTTTCTTTTAAGTGTTTCTCTGCTCAGAACTCATTTTAGTGAACATTGCTTCCCATCCAGATTCAAGAATTGGTTGGTCTATTTCAATTTCCTGTAGGCGATGGCAAGAGTTCTCTTTCCTTTTACTTGCACCTATAAGCATTAATTTTACCTCCAATACTTTCTTATTCTTAAATGTAACATAAAGATATTGGATATTTGAAATGTCATACCATAAATATGAAAAAGAAATCCACTTGTAATAGTTTCTGATATTGGGCTTGGTAGACAACACAGTCAGTATAGTGCTTGCCTTAAAAATATGAAAATTCAAGTTCAATTCCACAGAATCCATGTAAAAATGCAGGAGGTTGTGACATACTCTCGTAAGGCTAGTGCTGGAGAGGTAAAGATAGATGGATTCCTGGGAATCACTGGCCAGCCAATCTACCCTAATTAGCACATTCCAGACCAGGGAGAAACTCTTGTTTCAAAAGGCAGTTGAAATGAATAGTATCCTCAAGTTGACCTCTGGCCTCCACACACCTATATAAGTACACATATGTATATGTATACATGTACACCACACATAGACACAGACACAGCTTCCTCCTATTACCAACCACTTTTCATTCTTGTCCACATGTGACCTACTTTTCTGGCATCTATAAATTAACCAGACAAAATATAGTCTTTGTATTGAAGAGGATGTTAGCACAGTACAGCAGGGAATATATAAATAATATATTATATATATTTTATAGAATATATACATGCTATACATTTTATATAATATATACATGATCTCTATTGTATAACACACACAACTGTATCACATGCATGCAGGCACACACACATATATATGATTAAATTTGTTACAGAAGTAGGCCAGGATCTTTTAAGAGCATTGTATGCTTGCTTTACTATGTAGGATATTTGTAAGCAGGGATTAGTTGAGGCTGTGACTTGATTGAAATTTAAATGGGGTTTCAGAGCTTATGAAATTTCTGAGAGAGGAGAGAACATCCATAGGCAGGAAGTGATAATGACATATATATTACAAAGGGAGGCCCATGGTTATCATTTGGGTCTTGAATCTCCTCAGAGGGCTATTCCTAGTTTAAAAAAATGATGTGAATGGTGGAGCCTTTATAAGGTAGGTCATCGGGGGTATACCCCTGGAGAAGATGTTGAGAACCAGGCACCTCCCCACTTCTTGTTTTTTGTTTACAACCCTGAGTTGAGTGCTGCCCTTCCACAGGCCCAGAAGCAAAAGGCATAATGAGTCATGGATTAAAATTCCTAATTTCAGAGCCCAAACAAACATTGTTATCAGTTAATTACCTCAGATATTTGTTACAGGGATGAAAACCTGATTATTCTAAACATCTAGGAAGTAGCTGCACCAAAGTGTTACCTCTCCTCTCTGCCCACCCAGTGAATGTGTGTGCACATGCGTGTGGACATGATTGGAATGACATTGGAGGAATGAGACTAAAGGAAAGACCTTCAGAAGAGAAAAGGAAATAAATTTTTATCTAGTTTGTGAGGAAATGTTAATGAACTTCTTGATATTAGTTGTTGCCATTTACCATGATCAATTTTTTTCAGTCACAAACTAATCACCTTTAATTTACAAACCATGGTTTCCTATGTCTAAACTGTAAGTAAAGACAATCCTTAGCAGTTATTTTATGTTTAGGGAAAATCTTTGCCAGAACTTCTTCATAAAAATCGCCTTAAATGATTAATACCATTATCTTGCTGGAGTTAATAATAGCACTTCCTATATAGTCCTCTGGGAGACAAAGAGGCAGAATTCATACTAGTTAATAGCTAAAATAATTTGAACATCACTGAAATCAAGAGTTAGAGCTACTTTTAAAAGGACTGAACACATGACCAGAACTCTAAGCACTGAGATAGTGTAGAAAAGGGAAAAGCACATTGAAATGGTATTATTAGAATCTCCTTTCTATTGTAGCACCTACTTCTAGTCTGTAAAGTGAGTTTTCATAGTGGTAATATGTCTTTGGGGCACTACTTGTCCTAATAGAAAGGTTCCTGCAGAGGAGAGATGATACACCATCTTGTAAAAAATGACTTAAACTGTTATTTGTAGGAAGAACACATGCATTTATGGAGGTTTGAGTGAAAAAATATCCCTACCGGCTCACATATTTGAATACTTGGTCTGCAGTTGGTTGTTCTCTTTGGGGAGGGTGTAGGAACTCTAGGAGGCACAGACTTGCTAGAATAAGTACACACTGAGGATGAACTTTGACAGTTTAGAGACTTGCCCTTACCTACTTCCAGTTCTCCTTCTCTGCATCCTGCATGTGTTTGAGATGTGACCTCTCTCTAATTCCTGTTCCTGCTGCCAGGCCTCCCACCACACTGGATTCTTATTATTTGGAACCCTGAGCCAAATTTATTTTCTCCCTTAAGTTGCATTTGGTCAGAATTTTACACATAGCTACAGGAAAGTCACTAAAACAACACCAGGGGCCTAAACTCCTATTTTTAGTGACAAAATTTTCAGTGCAGTGTTACCAACAATGTACATCTTGGATTTCTGTTGTGGTGAACTTGCAAACAATTAAAGGGTGGACAGAAGTCTTCTAAAGTGACAGAGCAGCAAACTTTAGGTCCCTAGAAAATTTGTATTTCTTGGATGATAAAGACTTAATCCCAATTTGATATGCAATTGAATATAATTAAGTTGGGAAATAATTTTTTAGAAAAATCAATTATTTTTATTTCAAAGGCAATTTACTTTCATTGGAGCGGGGGAAGCACATATGTCACTATAATATAAGATCCCAGACTGGTTGTTGAACAGATAGAAGGATGTAAAGGATTGAAAGTACAGCCAGATTCTGGCCAATGGTCTAGACAACAAGTTGGATAGGGACCTGGACTGACTGTAGAAGATTGGAAATCTTCCTATCCAGGGTGAGCACACCAAGACTACTGGCTGCCATTAACATACTGTGGGTGTATCCAAGAAGAAATGAGTCCATGGGCCTTTGCTGTTATATACATAGGAAAGAATCATGACTACTCAGATTTTATATATTTTTTTCTTTAACATTCTAATATTTACTCATTTATTCGATAAATATTTTCAGAACAAAGAGGTAAAAACAGTGAACCATCATCCTACATAAGATTCTTTTATCTGTGTTAGGAATAGATGAGGTTTTATCTTTGGGCCAGGGGCTGCATCATCAACCATGCCACCCCGACAGGTCATATGCTCCACTCCTGTGCTGTGGTGCTCCTGATCCCTGCAGCTAGCAGATAAGAGAGGAATAAAAAGATCAACACCAAAACATCTGAACTGTATTTATTGGATTTATAAATGCTGGTTTCAGTAAACTTGAGTTTTGGGACATTTGATTGAACTCATGCTTCTCTTTCTGAACAGGTAAACAAAACTCTGGGGTTATTTCAAAAAGAACTGAGTCCAGCCAGAGATACTGTGAATTAAGCATCTCATTTGTGCAATAGGACATGTAACCTAATGTGTGGAGCATATTAGGCACCCAGGAGTTATTGACAGGTTTGACTCTGAACCAAAGAAGAAAGAATGCAGACCTATTTTCACTTCACTCCATTCAGCCCTGTATAGAAGGCATCTGGGGAACTCATTTCATGACAGAATTTCAGGTCCTAGAAACTCCTGAGTTACTAAGTAGTAATTGTGTGTTCAGAAGCCTGTGTGTGACCAACCACTACATGCTGAGGAGAAACCCTAAAGGGTACTGAGGAAGATGTGCATAAAATTAAAAGCTAATGTGCAGGGTCAGATAAATTTAACATTCTCTGAAGATGGGCAGAGTCACATGTTTGAGAAAAAGAGGGGGAGCGAGTATGAGCAAAGCTTTGTCCTGTGTCAGAGCCCTGTGCTCACCTACTGACTGGCTCTTTCTAACTTTGCAACTGTAGGCAAGTCTTATTTCTTCACTGAATTCACTCTTCACCTATGAAGTGGAAATAGAACAGAGTTGCTTTGAAGATCAAATGACTTGGGAGTATTGAACATGCTTTGAAAAACTTTGAAAGAATGACTTACTCTAAACTCTTCCCCTATTTGACAGTAAAGCTTGCATGTATCTGAGGTAATTAGTAAAGTGGAGATGAAACTTTCTATGGAATTCTGCTCTTGAAACAAAATCTCTCTGTGACTTGATGGGTAACAAAGAAAGTTCAAACTGGTAGCACATCAACCTGCAGGAAGGCACATAGAGGGCAGAGTTTCACTCTGCCAACAATAGAATTAAAATAATGGCCTGAGTGAGCGGTCTGTATTTGGAACTTAGGATAGTAGTTTCTTGCAGTCTCATAAGTAAATGACTTTTATTTCCTTCCAATGCTATTTTATTACCACCCAAGTTACAGTTGAAATACTAAAACAGCCAGATCATGGCTAGCAAGGAAGAGAAAACTAATATTTTTTTTGGACGAAATTGACTGAGTATGGTCAGAGTCTTGAGAGTCAGCAGAATGCTGGAAGGCATGCTGAAGCCCAGGAGAGCAATGATACAGGAGCATGCAAAGAAGTCTCCTAGTACGCTAGTGGAAAAGACTCTTCCTGTTGCCACAAAGGAGTGTCTACTTGCATACCCAGAGCAACCAAAAGTATCCATTGCAAAGTTGAAGTGTACATGCCGTGTTCTATTAAGAGCAAGCAAGAAGACTCTTAGAATCTGAACCCACATAATCTCCTCTGCAACACACTATGACATGACAGAAGCAGCCTTTCCCAAAGAAAGTTATAGGTCCAAACCTGTGAAACCTTTCTGTTAAATTAGAGTGGTTCTGTTTTCCTGTTTTATTTTATTTTTTTTACTTAATTTCCACATGGTGTGTCAAGTATCACTCATCTAATGTCCATATCTTCTCTTCTTATCACACAGGAATGGATCAAGATATGGACTATATTAAGAACTGGACTGAGTTTTTGCTGTTTTAATGTTTCATTCCTGCAAATGGCAACTTTGGAAATTTCTTTAAAATCGTAGCATTAAAACATATTGCATGAAGTTATGCCATGGGTATATCCAAAGGTTGGTTGAAGACCCTGAAGCCTATTGTGGAAACCTTTGCAAAGTTAACAGTCCATTGTCTTAGTTTAGGTAAGAACAGTATAGTGCCAATGTTATGGACTATTCTGTAACAATTTAATCAACCTAATGTGAAAATTCGGCCATCCACACTTTTCATATTAAATTTAAATCTCATGTAGCTCTAAGTTGCCTATTGTAATGAAAATAGTATCTTAAAACTTTTCTCTGATTTACTTTGTAATAAGCATCTTTTAAAAAAATCACTGAGAGTTTCGGACCCTTATATAATGAATTTTAGTCATTTAAAAAATCTCACTCCTTTCATCCTCAGCCCTCTCCTGCTGTACCATTTCTTTTCATCGAATCTTTATGAAGAAATAATGCATGGTAAAATTGCTGGTTTACTGGCAATATCCACTCATTGGGTGAGTTGAATTTGGGTCAAGTTTCCTCTAACGTGGGCCATTTCCAGATCTGTAGAGTCCAATATCCCACTCAAAAATTCCAGTTCCACCCCAGATTTCATTGTACCATTCTGAAATAACCTTTCATGCCACAGTCCTTTTTATTAATTATACTCTGCTTGGAATTGTATTTAAAGTAAGTGCAACAGCAATTTCCTGAGCCATGAGCAGAAGTTGCCACAGCAGCTTTTCCTCATTTGGTGGCCTTTCATCAAGTGTGGTAGATGGATAGCTAATGCAGCCAATTAAAATGGAAACATTGGTCTTGCTTTCAGTAATGGGGACTTGCTTTTCTTATAGGCAGTGTTTGCCTTAATTGCTGTCTGATTTTACTTAGGACACAGAGGCAAGTACAATTTCAAAGGTAAACCACAGATTAGGTGGCAAGCCCCAGCTTCCTGTGTAGACCAATGCCTTGTACTTGCAGATGTGAGACTGACTCCTTGCATAGGACCCTGTTTCTGCAGCTGCCTGGTCTTGTGTACCTGTCAGCTGGTTGTGGCTGTGCTAGAATTTGTCCTTACAGAATAAATGAACATAGTGATCAAATGTCACTCTTCCCATAAATCTCTTTGCCGTTTCTCAACATAGCAAATCGGAAAAATTCTTCAGGCGAGTCAATTACAAGGGTGGCGGGAGCTATTAAAAAGTGGGCTGGAGGAAGTATTATTAAAACTGTGATTAATTATTTTAGTGTTGCCATCATTTTGTTCAGAGTATATTAGCAGGATCAGCTTGCCCTGTTATTTGTGCATGTGTTCTCGACAAGGCATAACAGGAAGGTACCCTAACTCACAGTCGTTCATTTCCTGTGGAGAGAGTAATAATATAGTAGAATGTTTTTTAGAAGTTGTAACTTAACCTTTCTGATTTCAATGGGTCTTTTTTAATAACCAAAAAATGAGTTTGGATTAGAATGGGTGGCAGGGTCAGTTCCTCACACACAGATATAAGGTAGAACACTTCACCCTATATGCCAGCTGCATCTCTAATGGGTGCAATTTAGGTTAATAACCTCCTTGTTTTAAAATAAAAATAATTATAGGGGTATTTGAGCCTATCAGCCAGTCATTCTTTAATGTGAATGAATTTAAATTATTTTCTTCTTACATGATATCAATTGTAGAAACAAGGGGACTGATAAGCACTTTTGTTTTTGAGAGAGAAATGTTGGCTCTTCAGGGAAAATAATGGCAAAAGTCGGAGGAAAGGGAATAAAGAGTTTGCAGTTTCAAAAAGCACCCCTTCAGACCTAGCAGGAGGCTGAGCAGAGGGCACTCAATAGAAACAACCCACTTTTCTATTTGCTCAAGGCTCTGATAGCACACGGAATTTTTCCCGATTTTCATTTTGTAACAAACACATGCTTGTCTTGTAAAGAGCCCATAAAGTAGTGCCAAAACAAACATTGTATTTCTTAGTATGTAAGCATTTGATGGAAGGGGGTTTTGTGAAAAGAATTAGGAAACAGGCCAGGGCAGTGGGTGTAGGATGGTATGGAAGGGTCTGTTAATTCTAGTATGGTAGTACCATGTACATGTTGAGGCTCAGAACATGATACCCAGATATAGTGCTTTGACATGGTAGATGCTATGAATAAAAGGAGCCTGGAAAAGGCTGAGAAGCAAGACATTATTTCAAACCCTCTTTCATCCCCACCACTTCCCTGATTCCCTTCCCTATGCTAGTCATGGGAGCTAGGATTCTCCCCTAATGCAGATAACAGAAACTAGAATGCTGTACAGCCACACCAAGACATAAAAACATGAAAATGGATTCTGATCCATCCTTCCTGAAAGGAGGCCAGGGAACCTCATTCTAGAAGTGTTATGTTTTTCTGCTTTTAGCGGTAGTAAGGCATGGCTCTATCTGGGATGCGGTGAGGAGGGGGTAAGTCTAGTGGCTATCAATTTAACATTTTTTTCTAATTCAGTTAAAATATATTCACTTGTATTATAAGATGAACTTAAAATGTGTGCTTGATTATATTAGAAATCTAAAAAATCCTATAATCAATTTTTATATACCCTCATAAGATGCCCATATCTTTAAGAGAAAGATTCTCCCCTACACCATAACTGTACTGATAGATTATTCATATGTACATTATAATGGGCAGCCACAAGCTCAATAGACACATATCCTATATACAGACCCTACCTACTACACACATTAAATCAAAGGGCATAAAGTAGTCTGATCTTTACTCAAAAATCTAACTGTAAACTTCACAACTTCTAAGCTATGTTTCATAGAATTATAGAATTATATAGAATATAGACTCATATATTCTCATTCTATATATAAATTAGAATATATAAGCATATATAATACATACAGAATAGACAGTATATTATAATCTATGTAATGAGTCTAAAATTCACTTGTTACCTCTATGAATAGGAGTAGATATTGTGGGAAAGTAAACAGGGAGGTGATCAAACTGAATATTAAATGTCACTCACTGAACTTTGGCCAGCACTTGAAACTTTGGGATAACATTCCCTGTCCCATTACATGAGTTTATTTACTTTGTCATTTGGAGACACAGGGACTCCTTCACTTCTCTATTCTCATAGTTTACTCTGGAAATTATTGCCCTGATTGATGGCAATCCTATCAGCCTTCTTAGGAAAAGACAACATTCAGTACAAATAATTTAATGTGGGAGAAAATAAACACTGTCATAAATTTTATTTTCTAGCAGGTTTTGCTTTGAGATACTGAATGTTTCCTTTAAGGATCTCCAAGAACTAAGACTTATGTGATTAGCTTTTCATATGAAACAAGAGTGACAGCGACATAGCATGTTTGTTGTTGATGATAATGTGCTCTGTGTAGTTTTGATTAGGTGAGATGGACCCATGTAGCTCCAGATTCAGTATTTTATCTGATACGTTCAAACAGATATTCTTTTTTTTTTAAACATCATTTATTTATTTATTTATTTATTCTCCTTTTTTATTTATTATATTTGTGTTTTAATTTTACACATCAGCCATGGGTTCCCCTGTCCTCCCCCCTCCCGCCCCCATCCCCACCTTTCCCCCATCCCCTCCCCTCCATTCCCTTCTCTTCCAGGGCCAAGACTCCCCTGGGGATTTATTTAATCCTGGTGGATTCAGTATAGGCAGGTCCAGTCCCCTCCTTCCAGGCTGAGCAAAGAGTCCCTGTGTAAGCCCAAGGTTACAAACAGCCAGCTCATGCACTAAGGACAGGTCTGGGTCCCACTGCCTGGGGGCCTCCCAAACAGTTCAAGCTATTCAGTTGTCTCACTTATCCAGAGGGCCTGATTCAGTTGGGGGCTCCACAGCTTTTGGTTCATAATCCATGTATTTCCATTAGTTTGGTTATTTGTCCCTGTGCTTTTTCAATCTTGGTCTCAACAATTCACACTCTTTTAGTCCCTCCTCTTTCTCGACAATTGGACTCCCAGAGCTCCATCTGGGGCCTGGCTGAGGATCTCTGCATCCACTTCCATCAGTTATTGGATGAGAGTTCCAGCATGAATGTTAGGGTGTTTGGCCATCTGATCACCAGACTAGGTCAGATCAGGCTTTCTCTTGACCATTGCCTATAGTCTACAGTGGATGTTCTGAACCTGATAGAAGACAAAGTACAAAGTAGTCTTGAACACATTGGCACTGGAGATCACTTTCTAAATATAACACCAGTAGCACAGACACTGAGAGAAACAATCAATCAATGGGACCTGTTGAAACTGAGAAGCTTTTGTAGAGCAAAGGACACGGTCAACAAGACAAAGCGACAGCCTACAGAATGGGAAAAGGTCTTTACCAACCCCATATCTGACAGAGGGCTGATATAGAGAATATATAAAGAAGTCAAGAAATTAGACATCAAAATGCCCAACAGTCCAATTAAGAAATGGGCTATGGAACTAAACAGAGAATTCTCAACAGAGGAAGCTCAAATGGCTGAAAGACATTTAAGGAAAAGCTGAACATCCCTAATTATCTGGGAAATGCAAATCAAAATGACTCTGAGATACCACATTACACCTGTCAGAATGGCTAAGATCAAAAACACAGAAGACAGTTTATGCTGGAGAGGATGTAGAGTAAGGGGAACTCTCCTCCACTGCTGGTGGGAATGCAAGCTTGTATAGCCACTTTGGAAATCAATATGGCACTTCCTTAGAAAATTGTGAATCCATCTCCCCCAAGACCCAGCTATAGCACTCTTGGGCATATACTCAAGGAATGCTCAATCATACCACAAGGGCATTTGCTCAGCTATGTTCATATTGTTTGTAATAGCCAGAATCTGGAAACAACCTAGATGCCCTTCAACTGAAGAATGGAGAAAGAAAGTATGGTACATATACACAATGGAGTACTACTCAGCAGAGAAAAACAATGACATCATAAGGTTTGCAGGCAAATCGGTGGATCTAGAAAAAATCATCCTGAGTGAGGTAACCCAGACTCAGAATGATGAACATGGTATGTACTCACTCATAGGAGGATACTAGATGTAAAACAAAGATGACTAGACTGCTACACAACTCCAGGGAAGCTACCTAGAAAATGGGACCCTAGGAAAGACATAGGGATCCCCCAATGACAGAGAAATGGATGAGATCTACATGAACAACCTGGATGACAGTGGAAGGAATGAAGGGCAAGGTCTGAGAGAAAGAGAGCTTAGGGGAGCAGGAAATCCCAGCTGGATTAAGAACAGAAAGGGAGAACAAGGAATAACAGACCATGATAAATGAAGACCACATGAGAACAGGAAGAAGCAAAGTGCTAGAGAGGTCCCCAGAAATCCACAATGATACATCCACAGATATTCTTTGTTACTAAATTTTCTTCATCCTCCCTCTGGTGAGTTAGATCAGATGACAGACCTTTGCTTAGAATAGAGTCTTTAAGAAATGAGAAGTTGGTAAAAATGCCTAAAATATCAAACTCACATGGTGACTCTACCTCCTAGTTATTTAGTGACTCAAATATGAGTTTGCTGAGTGCTTCAAAGAAAGCAATTTGGGGTAACTTTAGTAATTAATCTTGTTGGGGTACTAAGAAGGAGTGTTGGGTAAACATAAGTTTTATACTTAATTTTTTAAAAGATTTACTTTATTTTATGTGTATATGTACTTTGTCAGTCTACATGAATGTGTACTTCATGTATATTTAGTGATTGTGGAATGTAAGACGAATTGCTAAATGGTCTTATTAATAAAAAACCCATAGCCAGATATTAGGGTAAAAGCTGAAAGATGAGAAAAGTAGAAAGAAGCTAGCCATGTTCTTACCAGTAGGAAATCCTCAGCCAAATATAGAGCTACTTCTTGTATACTCATGCCTATGAATCTTTATGTGCTTTGCCATCTCTCTTCCTTTGTCCACCCAGCTCTATCACTTCCTGTCTGTTTGTATAGACCTCCAGACCTCTATTGTTAACTAGCACTAGGATTAAAAGTGTGTGCCACCATGCCTGGCTCTGTTCCTGGTGTGCCCTTGAACTCACAGAGATCCGGATGAATCTTGACCTACCAAATGCTAGGATTAAAGGCCTGTGCTATCATTGCCTGACCTCTATGTTTAATATAGTGGCTGGCTTTGTCCTCTGATCCTCAGATAAGCTTTATTTGGGTGCACAAATAAAATACCACCACAGTGGAAGCCAGAGGAGGACTTTGCATCCCCTGGGACTGGACTTACAGAAATTACCATGTGGGTACTGGGGACCAAACTCAGGTCTTCTGGAAGTTCATCAAATACTCTTAACCACTGAGTCTCTTTCCAGCCCCAATATACTTCTTCATTTCAATATGCACAATCATCTCTTCAGTGATTTTTGTCATAGGTAGGCCCCACATGAGGTGAAAGATTGATGGTCTTTTAAACAGACATTAAATGATAAATCCATTTTTATATCAGTATGGCTGTTCTCACACTCAACAGTAAAGAGTATTTCCACTCTCCTGCAGTCTGGTTCTGTCTTATGACTTGGTTTGAGCCACAGCAAGAGATAAAGTGCTACTTAAACCAGTGTGAATCTAAGCTTTCAGGGGGGGTTGTTAGCTTCAGGCTTGTCCTTGTGAGGAAGCAAGTCTAAGCCAGAGAAGGGAGAGAAGACCCAAAGAGGATATTCAAATGCCCAGGTGAGAGCTAGAACCACCTCCCAGGCATGGGAATGTGGATTCCCTGATCACCCAGCCCTCTCTATACTGCATGATGCACAGCGGAAGAGAGCCACAATTAACTCTAGCCAGTACCATACCAAGGGAGTTGCTCTGTGGTTTAGCCCACCTAACTACAAAGTGAGGAGGAAGAAACAAAGCATCATTTCAGGTGGATTTATTTTTGGAATGTCTGCTTGCAAGGTAATATGAACAAAAGACATGCAAAGTTGATAATTGTGCAATAACCCATTCTAACAACTGAATAAAACGTGGGAAAAATTCAAATATGGACAACCATGAAGCTTTTTAGGCAATACAGCTAAACATCTATTGTTATGCTACTCTTGACTCTTTCATGCAGTTTAAACACAATTCTTTGGTATACTTTTTAATAATTAATATTTAGTACAAATAACACAGCTAGAAGATGAGTAAAATTGGTTTCTCCCTATGAGCACTTAAAATATCAATAGAAGAAATGCTTTTAAATGTTGACTTATATAAGGTTTCCCAAAAACTGTACTTGGGAAATAGTAGTTATATGGAAATCTAAGAATTGAGGAATAGGTATTGCTTTGGAACTCAAAAATAAATACCAGGCAACTCATTAAAAGGGGGAAGCAGAGCTCAAGCTGGCAGCCCATACCCTAGGAAATGATTTATTAACAGGCTGAGAGCAAAAATTTGGGAAATGCCTCTGTGTGATCAAAGTGGCCAGGGTGTTGCCTCAAGTTGTCATGTCTGGAATGTGATTGATATAAGAGAAAAATTGCAGGCTATTCAATTGTGTCCTACCTTGCTTGACCTGACATAATTGAGTTTGGGGCACTCAGAAAGAAAAGGAACAATGCTGAGTCTGAATTGTCGGTGTATCCCCAACATTAGGCAGGGGAAATTATAATCTACCCAATGCCCTTTAGAGAGAAAATAAATTCATAGACAGGAGAACGCAATTCATGCCATCCAAAGAGATAAGCCAATATTGTTGGTCAAATTTCATTTTCTCTGAATGGCCTTTTGTGTTATATTTTGGTGTTTAAATAGACTTGTCCACTAATGGGAAGGTGTTTATATACATAACTGATCCTGACTAATACACATTCCATTTTTATCTCATTTTTGCCAAAATATGAGTCTTTCTTTCATCCTGTATAAATTCTGCCATATTTAATATTTATATATATATATATATATATATATTTATATCAGTATATTAATACTACAGAAGAGGTACAGGCCAAAGTTCAGCATTTTAAAGAGAAGTTAACTTTTCTATATTCTTTTTTTTTTCTATCTCAACTTTCTTATGTTTGTTAGTGGAGAGTAGATGTGGTAGACATCCTCTCAGAGGTTTGAGTATAATCTAATTCTTTCAACTGCATCTAAATTGAACACATCTCAACATGCCCCTTGAAAATGACTAGTACATCCCAGAGACACATTAATAGACCTTGAAGTGTCCTTTGTTGATGATCATGAAAGCAATGGAAGGAAACCTTTATCTTCCCTACAAGCCTTACTTAGGAGCTGCACCAGGGCTTTGGGGACACAAGCCCAGAAAAGACTCTAGATTTGCTCAAGTGTCCTGCTGTTGCTATCATGAACTTTTAATAGGTGATCAAGGGAATCTCTATTTTGATTTCTCACAGGGCTCTGTAAACTATGTAGCAAACTCTGCCTTACAGTTTACCAACTCTGATTGGAATAACATTCCTTTGAAGAATTACAATTGTGGGTTGGAAAGACGACTTAATACCTAAGAACATACACTCTTCTACCAGAAGATCCAGCCTTGATTCCCAGCATGCACATCAAGTGCCTCACAAATGCCTGTGACTTCAGCTCCAATGGATCTGATACCCTCTTCCAGCCTCAGTTGTCACTCACATGTACATTACTCCCCCTACAACATGTATACATGTTTTAAAAATACAATCTTAAAACAATAGAATTATAAATTTGTAATTTTAGATTGATATGTTTATGTGTGGTTGCAACAGGGGAATATGAGTTTTAAAAATCAGGGGCAAGTCTTTGATTTACTATACAATGCTAGTTTGAAAACGTTATTTTCTTTCAGTGAACACCACCACAGTAACATGTCATCCTGTCTCCACCAGGGTTTAAGATGGACAACCTGTACCACTTCACCATGGGCTAAGCTGTCCCTGGTCTGACTGGAAAGAATGTCAAGTCCATCAGCCATCCTTGACCCTTGTCCTTCCTCTGCCTCCCTAAGACCTAAGAATAATCCTTCTTCCTACCTATGAATCCTCCTTTGGGTCCCCTTTTCTCCAAGCTCACAGCCATTGCCACATGGGAAGTTCTGTTCCCTCACTTTTAATTTACATCACTTGCTTCCTAACTGCTTTGCCAGCTTAATCTTGCACTCGCCACTCAAGTAATTTTACCCATTGCTTTAGGCTCAGTGTCTGCAAGCATGTTGATCTCACTTCTCCTAGGTGTTATAAGCTGAAGAAATTTGAAAGCCACGAGAAATAATTCCAGAAGCTAGGAATTTGCTCTCTGATTCTCCCCCAAATTCAAGCAAAGCCAGGATATTCTACCCCTCATGTGAAATCATAAAACCATTAATTCCCTCAGAATTAAAGTAATATTTTTAGTATATCTTTTATCTTTGGGAGTAATTAATATTCACCTCCTAGTACAACTTTGCTGGCTCCATTTCATATACAATATACCTAGATCACATTGACTGCTCCTAGGCTTTGAAACTTACGACTGTACCATTTCTAACTTACTAGACTGAGAAAGAACTCGGAGCTGAAGAATGGTACCTGTGGACTTAAGGTCTATGTCAAATGAGTCTTGAAAGCAACATTGGAGAGTGTGCTTGTTGTTGTGTGACACTGAAGAAAATATTAAGAGAAGGGGATATATCAGGTTCGTTTAACCAAATTAGCCTTATTATCTGGTTAAGAATAAATTGAGGGTGCAAGTGTATGGAGAGAAAACACACCATATGTGTTCATCCTGGTTTCACAGTTAGGGCCTCTGTCAAAAACAACAACAACAACAACAACAAAATAGAAACACCAAACAGCTACCAAAACATAAATCTGTAGATGAATTTCTAAACAGTCTTACTAAATAAGAAACACAGATCCAAATACAGGGGTGCAAGCTGTAGAGATCAGAGCAATAGCCGCCAGCTAACCTTGCTTATCACATAGCCGTAGCTTCCCAAGAGAGCCTCTTCCTGTCTAAGCTGCACTCTTATTGCCTTCCTGTTCTGCCTTCTCATTGGCTCTAATTCTAGCGACATCACTTCCTTGTCACTGCCTGTCTATACAGACTCCAGGTTTCTATGGTTGGTACTGGGATTAAAGGCGTGTGTCACCAGTTTGGCTGTATCCTTGAACACTCAGAGACTCTTCCTGACATGTGATCAAATTAAGGGCATGTGCTGCTTGACTTCTGCTTATGGCTGGTTATGACCTCTGATCTCCAGGCAAACTTTATTTATTAATATACAAATAAAATATTATAATTCAGCACAAATAAAGTATCACCACACAGATGAAAAGGAGAAGAGTCAATGCTTTTAGGCTTTATGTACCATAAGCTTTCATAAGGAAATGAAGATTCAAAGAAATAGTTAAGCAAGCATTGATGAATTGCTAATTATGGAGAATCATGAATATGAAGGCTGTAGATGATAACGAACAGGGAGGCATTCAGAATGGCCTGTTTGGTCATACTTTTTTCTATGATGCTTCATCTAGAAAAAATAAAAAAGGTTGTTCCTTTCTTCTAAAATGGGGGGGGGGGGGCGGCTATTACCTCTCTAATCAGACTCTTATAAAAAGTCTTTTCTTAGTTCCATGACTTCACAAAAGGACCAGAAATTCTGAGTATGTTTTATTAACCTGCTTTAGGGAAGAACTTAAGAGTGCCTTCTTGCTTCCAAAGGTGTATTTTGTTTTATTTGTCATTTTTAAAAAATTCCTTCAGCTTAATTAACCAATATGACAAAGTGCTATGTTTTTGGAATAATGGTCTTCACCTTCATCACATGAAATGCCAAAAAAAAAAAAAAAAGATCTTAGTTAGGAAAGTGTGTATAGAGATGGAGTAAAAGAGTCAAATTTAAGGAAGCCTTGGAAGGTAGAATCAATATGACACAATAAAGATTGATTGGGTATTAATACTGGCAGTGAGACCACCAAATATTCTAGGAACACAGGAAGAGTAGCAAATGGAGACCAGAAGAGGGTTTGTGTCATGAGAAGATGAACCAGGACTGTCTATATGGCTGGTTTTGGAGCTGTCTGTCTGAGCCTCATGGGTTCAGCAGATGCATGTACAGTAAAGGATGGCAATTCTCTTTCTCCCAGAGTCATTCAATAGATAATGGTTCAGTGATAAAAGATGGGGTCCCCTGAGGCCCTCTTTTTTCCTGAACTATTTAAAGTGCTGCTCTAGTGTGTGTTCAGAGAGTTTATGTGAGTTAACAAATATAATAACTATATCAAGCCTAGGGTATGGTGTTTCAAAATTAATTTCATTCTTATACCCTTAAAGAAATTACAAAGGGAGAAAAATATATTTTATTATTTTCTCTTTGTTTGGTTAAGAAGCTGGTGTTCATTGACTATTCACCCAGAGGTAAGAGGCCTTGGTGTATGTGTGTGTGTGTGTGTGTGTGTGTGTGTGTGTGTGTGTGTGTGTGAGAGAGAGAGAGAGAGAGAGAGAGAGAGAGAGAGAGAGAGGAGGCCTTGGTGTATGTGTGTGTGTGTGTGTGTGTGTGTGTGTGTGTGTGTACGCACTCGCACACACACACAGAGTGGTAACTGTGTACATGTGCTCACACTCATGTAGTGGACAGAGATTGATGTCTGGTGTCTTATTTACTCAATCACCCCATGCCTTCTTTTTTGAGATAAGGTCTCTCACTGAGCCTAGAGTTTGCTAATTGGTCTACACTTTACTCGTAGAGCTTTCTTCCCAACTGTAGGTCCTGGTATGTTAACAAGAAAGATGTCAAAACCTTCTGGAGCAATTTTCAGATTGAAATGTGGCTCCAGTTTTGTAAAACAAAGACAAGTCTGCCTTTACGTTTCTGCATGGTATTTAGCCCCTGGATAATGGTAAAAGATATTCCACATCTTCTCTCACTGGTATTACAGTGTAGCTGGCAGTAATGAAGACAGATTTGCTCTATTTGCCTACAGACACTGACAAGAGCTGCTTGCCTGTGTTCCTCTGTTTTATCATTAAAGTGTATTCTAACTTTACATTGCCTGAGGACAACATGCTGTACTTCTGACTACAAGGGAAAGGTATGTGCATAGCATGGATGGCCTAGGTCATGGCATCAAAAACTAAAGAGACTCACACTTCACGCTTTGCTCTGCTCTTCATTTACACATTTGTGGAAATATAGAAGTCTTGTAAACAATCCTCTTACAGCCAGGAGAGGGATAGAAACTGGAAAGGAAAATGAAAATCCTTCATATCACTCTATGATTTGTGAGAAGGTCTTGGGCAAAGTGGGATAGGAAGAAAGCTCAGTGAAGTAACTGCTTTGTAAGAATAAGGCACAGTTGGATCTCTAGAACCCACATACAACAAAAACAAGTACAAAAAGCTGGATGTGGTGGTATGCACTTGTTATCCCAGCATTTAGGCACATGGGAAGCAGTTCCCTGTGGATCCCTAGAGCTCACTGGCTAGCCAGCCTAGCAGATATAAATAATGCCTTGGTGATTGGGAAGATGTAGGAGACTAGCAAGCTAAATGTTTGGGCCATGCTGAAAGAGTATTGGGGGTGGAATCAGTTTAGTATTACTTATAATTCCTTCGGAAGTTGGCCATGTTTGTTCTTCAGTAAGCTTCTCTCTTCAAGTACAACTATTAATGTAGAATGTGAACATTTTTAAGTCCAATTGGATTCTATACAGGTCTTATTCTACTCAAATGCCTGTTATTTCTGCCAAGCAGTTCTAGATTTTCTCAGCTTTACGACCATTTCAGAACTCATCCTGATGTGAAGTTTTGAACAAATTCAAGTATTCTTTGGGCAAAGAATTTGTAGGCATTTTTACCTTATGGTGGTAGCATTGCCACATCCTTCACTATCATTTGCCTGCACCTTAGTTGGATCTATTGTTAAATACCAGAGCTCGAGGTTAGGAACTGTGTTGACATTACTAAAATTTCTCCTGCCTATCAAGTGTTATACTTTGACATTCTTGCCCAGTCTCTTTCTCTTGCTTGTTAGTGATACTTGAACCATCATTTCACCTTTATATCTTCTTCAAGCCACTTTGACTTATTGCGTGTGTTCAGTTTCTTCTCTAACATGTTCAGCCAGGCTGTATTCATTGTGGAACATGGTTCTCAGCATTTTACAATGAGAAAAATGCTATTCTTGTGAAAATATTTTTCAATAGGATCTATGTCATGCCACCAGGCTGAATATGGTACCTTTACATAAATTAAGGATGAAGCTGAGAATGGAGAGGAGCAGAAGTGTTCATCCAGGCATTCTAAACTGAGTAGATGCTACAAATATCCCGAAAGTGTATTTAATATTAGAAGACACCATTGCAGCCTTTAATCCCAGCATTTAGGAGGTAGAGGCAGGCCAGCCTGAGGTTGAGTCCAGCCTGATCTACAGAGCAAGTTCCAGGACAGCCATGGCTGTACAGAGAAACCCTGTGTTGTAAAACCAAAAATAAATAAATAAAAAAAAAGACACTATTGCATCCTTCCCTCAGAGATAAAAAAAAAAATGTAACAGACAGTGTATTTTTAAATGTTATGTTCTGTACAAATCCCCTGAATCTAGTGTTTCATATCCCAGTTAACCATGAACCAGGTACTAAATTCCAGTTTGATCGTGTATGAAGTTTGAAATAATACATTATTCACTTGATAGGGATGATGCATTGTGGGTAAAATGAACCTCACATGGTGACAAGCTAAGTACATTGAGTGGACATTGTTGAAGGGATTTTGATTTATTCAGTATTATTTGAATATCACTAAAGCTTTTTATTGTAAGCACAAAACTGCTGTAGAGAACAGACATTCAAACACATGAAATACCAGTTTGCTCACAAACCTACAAGCTGTATAAGCATTTCTTAGACTTGTTATTGGACACACAGATTGTATTTCTTTAAGCCTGCTTGCTATAACATGTGTAGAACATATGAGCACTTGCTTTGTCTGTAGCATGGCCATAATGTGGTTCTTGTACATACCTTCATTCTTCAAATCATACATTCTCACCCACTCAACAGAGGCAAAGAAAACTGCTTCTCTTTCTCTTCTCTCTCTTTTTTTTCTTAAATGGAAACATATGATCTGTTTCTGTGAAAGGGCACAAGAGTGAACAACATATGAACTGTCAGATTCTCAGACTGTGGAAGGACATGAAATAGAGAAAGAAACATATCTTAAGTTACAATACAGTAGGTTAGAAATGTGTAGAGATTCTTTTTTTTTTTTTTTAAGTTCTATAATTTGCAAGATAGCTCAAGGAGTAAGCTGTTTACTTTTCAGGTAGAAAGACCTGAGTTCAATCCCCAGAATGCGCTGTTTGTTTGTTTGCTTGCTTTTTAAAGACCTTTGCATGATGGCATAGGCTTGTCATCTCAATGATGGGAGGAGATATGTATGGATTCCCGGGGCTCACTGTGAGCCAGTCTATCCTGCTTGCTAAGCTCCAGGTCTGTGAGAGACCCTAATGTTTTTTAAAGGTGGATGACTCTTGGCTCCTGATGAACACATCTGAGGTTGTCCTCTGGACTCTATACACTCTCATGTACACACACACACACACACACACACACACACACACACACACACAGGTTTTAAAACATAATGAGAAACTTCTGGAGTTTAGGTGTTATGCAATCAGAAAAGTAATGTTTTTCCTGAAAGTTCCATAAAAGAACCCACAAAGAATTCCTTTTAAACTGACCTATTTAAATATGATATTCTTTCTATATTAGACTATGTGGGATACAATCTCATAGGAATTCTACCACCTGTAACTGAAGACTAAAAAAAAGAGCCTCTCATACTGAAAAACAAAACAAAACAACAACAACAAAAAAGTTCAGCAGTAGGATCTGCATCTGTAGAGCATCCGAGAAACTCAAACTGTAAGGAAAATGAAAACAGAGCTGTAAAGAGGGTTTAGGAAATAATGGGAGAAAAAAAATCTTCATGTGTAGGGAAAGAATTGTATAAGTTAGAATGAGGAGAACTGCTGTGTAGTGAGCTGAAGCCCTGAGGCACTCAGCTACCCAACCTGCTATAAAGGTTGCAGTCATTAATCACTGCTCCTGGGTAATGTGAATTCTTTCTCCAAGTTGTAAGAAGCTCTATGGAGGAGGCACAGCCTGGGTATACAAAGGCTAAAAGTGCATCCTTTAAAATGTACCACCTCAGCCCTTTGTTTATGAACATTTTGCATGAGATCTTTAATCTTTAAATTTGTCATTATGGAATCTGTGCATTACCCCTATTTGTTTAGTTTCCAGTGGCTAAATTTGGAAAGGAAGATAGATGTAGATAGATAGTAAGTTAAGACATATGCCTTGAGATGTTTATTGTCTTAAATTACTCTCTTCTACCATTCTTTAGGAATATTTCAATCATAGGGAAACCAGGATTATATTTCACAGCAGGATTGGTCAATTCAATGGTCAATCCATTCTTAACATGAAATAGCACACCTTATTTTGGGATTCTGAATATTAATTATGGTAGTAAACCATTGAAGCAAATTCAAAATCAATCACATTTTGAGACAGTTTCTTAAGGAAGTCTTTTGAAGGCATTGAACAGTTTCCCCCACTTCTAAATAGTTTCTTTATCACGACCTCTTGGAATGGAACAATGTTAACCACACAAAATGAGGGACCGGATATGGGAACTTGCACCTTTAGGTCAGGAGTTCAAATCTGGCCTGGATCAGCTATGATTGAAAATCATTACCAGTGGATGGTTTCATAATGTTCTCAATAAATGAGCCATCACCCTGGGTTACACTCTGCCAGCAGTAAAGGGCCCTCGTGACAAATCATGTCACACCAAGCGTGACACACCTTGATCACATTGGCACTAAGTAACATGTTGGTTGGTTATTAAATTTGCTCAAAATTTACTGAAGAGAAAACCATGCAGCATCATTGATACTCAAATATAGAACTGTGTAGACTTTGTTCATGCAAATGTTTCTTATTTTGGTGAGTATGGGCCTGTGAGGCTATACTAGCTTATTTAGAATTCTAGATAACTCACATTACATGTTGATATGTTTCAGGCATCTATTTTTTTAAATGTCAATGTTTATATTAATTTATAAATGTATGTCAGTTTGTGCCATGATCTTATTGGAGAGCTGTGTTTTCATTTTTGTATTACATTCTTGTTATAAACAGCTGGAAAAGGAAAGAGAAATAAAATAGTTCTCTCTTTTTTTTTTTTTTTACTTTTCTCTCATTGCTGCTCTGAAGAAAATGAGAAAATGCATATTATATTGATGTCCATTTTGTGCTGTGTTGTAGATAAAGTGAATTTCATTGGAAAATAAGAATAGGAGTTATTCTTACATAAAAGTGACACATTGTTGAACTGTGATATTGCAGGAAACAGGACCCCTGATAACTTCAGTGGAGCCATTTGTCTCATTTTTAATGACTAAAAAAAAAATCTCTTAACTCCCTTTTAAACCACTCTTACAAAGTATATGGTAGATTGTATACTTTAAACATACATAAACATAAGCCTATATCTTCACTGGGACTCTGCCACATTCATGTCTTTTCCTACTAGTGAAAGAGGATAAAAATTTTACATTAACCTTATTCAAAAATTAGAGTTTCTGTCCCAGGAAGTATGGAGTCCGGGGACAGAAAATAGAGAACTTTCCACACCCAAGGGAATTTTGTTTTCTTAAGCAGTGCAAAATACCTGCTGTTGTCTTAGAGATAACGTTATTAAGAGTAAAATCCGACAGGGTAATGCACACAAGTCTCAGTTAGTACTTAAAATCAATTTCAAGGGAGTGAATGACAGTCAAGCCCAGATTAATTGGTTAATGCCTCCTTTCTTGCAAAGATGACATCTTTGACATGGGGTGCAGAGTTGTCTTCAAAAATCCTTATGTAAGACTTAGGGACATCAGGAACAGTGACAAAAATTACGTTCAGGCAACTGAACACAGGGCCTTCCATGGTCTTGGTACAAATTTTTGCCCTCTCTCTAAACTACTGGAAATCTCTTTCAATGGTTATGAGATGACATCTTCATGACATCGGGATGAGAGTATGAAAATGCATTACCATACATTTAATTCCCATGGGTCTTAAATGAGATATTACTGTAAATGTGCTGCTTGCTTTTCTACTTTGTCTTTTCCAATAAGAACTAGAGAAAGGGCTGGAGAAATGGCTTAGAGGTTAAGAGCACTGACTGCTTTTCCGGAGGTCCAGAGTTCAATTCCCAGCAACCACATGGTGGCTCACAACCATCTGTAATAAAGTCTGGTGCCCTCTTCTGGTCATACATGCTATATACATAATCAATCAATCAATCAGTCAGTCAATCAATCAATCAATCAATCTTAAAAAAAAAGAACTAGAGAATGTGGGGCTGAAGGGATGGCCTGGTGGTTAGGAGAGCTTACCTTTCTTTCTGAGGACCTGAGTTTGGTTCCCAGAACACATTTTGCACAGTCCTCTTCTATTCTCTGTAGGCACTTACACACACACACACACACACACACACACACACACACACACACACACAATTAAAACAATATCTTAGAATCTAGGGACTCTTTGGCTGAATTTCTGTAGAAAGTCCAAATGCAATTCCTTCTATCAGTTCATTCTCTAGAGTTACCACTGAATTGTTTACTTCCAGTGGCCAACATCTTCTTTTTTTTGTTGGAAGAAAATTAAGGGATAAATAATTTATTTTAGCTCACAGTTGAAGGATACAGTTCCCTGTGGGGCAGTCAAGATGGCAGGAGATTGAAACAGTTGGTCACGTGGCATCTACAGTCAGGAAACAGTGGGACTATTAGATGTGTTCAGCTTGCTTTCTTATCCTTAGAAAGTCCAGGATCCTAGCCCTGGTAATGGGTATGGCTCAGGAGTATGTTGCTCTTCCAAAATCAATGAACCAAATAAACATAATCTCCCATAATCCTGTTTAGGGGCTACCTCCCAGGTGATTCTATATGCAGTCAAGTTAACAATTCATACTAACCATACAGCCAATTTACTATATCCTTTTGCTGACTACCTATAAATCTGGCCAGTGCCTAGACCATACATAAAAGCACTGTGACTGGTAAGCAACCATGACTACAAGGTGCCCTTAAAAACACCCTGGATACTATTGGGACAGGGTAGAAGGCATGTGGTAAGTCCCTGCAGCTGAGTTTATCACCTGATTAATATTTACATAGATAAATGGAAGGCCATCAATTCACAAATCTGCTCTTACCCAGCCATAGCTATACCTATAGCAATTAAAATATGAAGAGAGTCATAGATACAGTGGTGAACTTAAACCAGAGGAAGAATCTAGGGACCGAGTTTTGCCATCCATAAAACCCTTCCTTGATAACATATCCCAAAGAGCTGTCAGAGCTTGACAACTGTCATGACAATAGCATATGTATCTCTCATCTAGATGAAATCTCTTGTTCCTCCAGATGATCATACAAGCCTCACAAAACTCGAGGACCCAAAGGTTGAATAATTTACTTCAAATCGCACAGCCACTGATTCTAAGTTGTCACTTTGAATCTGAGGTCATGAGTGAGGGGAGTAGCTAAAATCACCTATGCAGGAATCATAAGACCCTAAAGAGAGAAAGGATAAACTGTAGGTTGAGGGTACCTTGCAGGTGTGTGCTTCCTCTGTAGGCATTGATTCACAAGGCTGTGTACAATGTGCTATAGTTTGATGAAATACCCTTTATTGTAAATTTACAGGGCGGGCTAATCTTTGTTCCAACGTCTTTTCCCACAAAGACGTCTTAAATTTACAGGTCTCCTGCTGGAACACACTTGTTGTGTTTGTCTGTTTTTAGTTATCCTAAGTGTCTTGGTCTATTGAGTGTTTGGGAAACAGATCCATCCATCTGGCAACAAAGATTTTGAGATGCACTCCTCGTTCCTAGTGTGAGAATTTCTTGGAATATGTTTTGGATATCAACCAATATTTGAGAACTTCTAGTTTAGTGGCAGGTACAGTGTTGAGTTTCCCAAGCACTCAATAGACCAAGACACTTAGGATAACTAAAAACAGACAAACACAACAAGTGTGTTCCAGCAGGAGACCAGGTTGAGCTGAATCCCCAGGGGAGTCTTGGCCCTGGAGGAGATGGGAATAGAGGGCAGGGGCTGGGAGGAAGGTGGGGACAGGGGCGGGAGCGGGGAGGACAGGGGAACCCATGGCTGGTGTGTAAAATTAAAACACAAATACAATAAATAAAAACGGAGAAAAAAAAGAAAAGTATGAAAAAAATAAAATAAAAACTACCAGGAGGATTTGCAAAATAAAAAAAACAAAAAACAAAAAACAAAAACAACAAAAACAAAAAAAACAAAAACAAAAACAAAAAACAAAACCAAAAAAACTTTGTTGCCTTTTACTCATCATTTCCCTCTGAACACCATAAATAACGTAACAGTGGGGAGTTGGGAAAGGAACCGAGCATCTCAAACTTCCAGGATATCCATGCCCTGAGAGTAACAGCAGAAACAGGACTGAAAATTCTAGTTTCTGAGAACCAACGTTCTCGTACCTGGAGAAATGGACTGCTAGTTTTCCCTTCACAAAGGCAAGTGCCGTTTAAGGGGGTAGGATAGAGGTTCTGGAATATTAATTTACTATAGGAAAATATTCTCAAACTACTGGCGTCCTTCTTTGCTCAAAGTTGTAGAAGCAGCAATATTAGAGGCAAGAGCAGAAGACATACGTGCATATATGTTAAAACTGAAATAGAACCTGAATGAGTGCTGTAAGTGGAAGGTGGATTTACAAAATTAGAGACTTGCTTGGAAAAGGGAGAGATAAAATTATTTATAAGCTTGTGCTGCAAAATAAGCCATTTGTATTCAGAGCACAGAACAAAATGAACATGATTAAGGTTAAAGTGTCTAGGAGTGAGGATTGGAAATTCAACTGGGGAAACACTTAGAGAATATAAAATATGGGTGTAGGGATAGAAATCTGTTATTCTAAACAGTAATATTCCATTAAGTAAATAAATCACCATTAAATTTTGATGTGATATATAGTCTTGCTATCAAGAGATTTGAAAATGGCTGTTAATAAGGAAATATGCTTAATTTTTAAAAACATGAAAACACCATGAAATCCTCACATAAAATTGCGTCTTTAATTTTAACTAGAATTTTTTTTTTTTAACCTCAGACGATGAATGGCTAGAACAATGTAAAACTCAACTTTGGCATCTGTTTCCTTGTCAGCCTTCAGACCACATCCCCAGGAGGACGACAGAGCTCTGGGGGTCAGATGAGGGTGACAGAAGCAAGAGAAAAATGGCACACACACTGTTTGTGTGGCCCTAGGGGTTCTTAGGCACACAGGAACAGTAATAATTATTTACACCATCGATCTTCAGAGTTTGTTAAATAAATAAACAGAAAGTCGGGTATCATAATAATGAAGGAAGTTTGTCATTATGATTGCGCGCACACACACACACACACACACACACACACAGAATCCTGCTGTACCTTCTCACCACTGAAGGGAGCGATCACATACACTCACTGTGACTGACAGCAGGCTCATGACTGGATTGGCTTTCTTTCCAAGTTTGTAGTGACAGTCTAGGAGAAAGTTTTGTGAACATTTGATTTTTTTTTTCCTCTCTAGATCCTCATGTTGTACCACAACACTTTCAGAAAATCTTACTGTATAATGAGTTTATTAAGGGCAGTAACTCATGTGGTATGACTGCTAGCCTTATGTGCAGATATGTGCACACATGGAAGGGCGAGCCAGGACACAGTCTACAAGAGAGAGAGAGAGAGAGAGAGAGAGAGAGAGAGAGAGAGAGAGAGAGAGAGAGATAGATTATGAATTACCTCTCCTAAAGCTGGAAGTTGTCATTCATGGTCATGGAAATGAGTACAGAGGCTCAGGAGAAGCCAAACCTGCAGACACCTTGATTTTGAACCTCTAGAACTCAGAATTGAGAAAATAAATTTCCGCCTTAACTCACAAAACATCTAGTTGTCTGAAGATAATTGTAAGTTGTCTTATGTGTTATGGTAATCATATTTTCTTTAAAAAAATCATAGCGGTAGTGCACACCTTTAATCCCAGCACTCAGGAGACGGAGCCAGGTGGATCTCTGTGAGTTTGAGGCCAGCCTGGTCTACAGAGCAAATCCAGGACAGGCACCAAAACTACACAGAGAAACCCTGTTTTGAAAAAAAGAAAATTCTCATGTGGAAATGGTTAGATGTCATTTAGGACTAGACAAACATTTAAAAATCTCCCTAACTGCATTTTATATATATATATGTAATATACAGTAATCATATAGAAATCACAAATACCACACATGTATATAAATGTTAATACTGATGTATATTTAAACAACTGATCATTTAATTCAATAGTATGTAAATCAGGCATTTGAAAATAATTGTTTTCATCTTAGAGCAACCCAAAAAACTGATATAATTACTGATAAATACATAAGCTTCATTTTACTTCCAAATATCTAATTTTAAACATGTTTGTGCTTACCAGATAGTCTTGATCATTAGCCACTTGACTTAAATTGTATGACAAGGATAGAGAAGAGGCATGTGAGTCCAAAATAGATGGATTTTAGAGACTAGTATGAAGATTATAAGACTATGGGAGTAATGAATGTATAGATGAAAGACAAGAAAAGATCGTTTTTTCACCCTTCTAATTTCTCTGACAGGATCACTCTAACAAAAGGCAAATGCTATGTACTTTACATTACAAGGCAGACTTCATAACTGCACTACCTAAAGAAACAGTTTCACTCTGGGGTCGATGAAAAGACAGAACCATAGAAAACCATGAAAGACACAATGGGATCTTGACTCATCAACTTTTTAAGACTTTTTGCCTTGATCACAGGATTTGCCTGGAATTTAAATCATTTATCTTGCTTCACATGAGAGATGAATCGATTAACTGGACTATAACAATTAACTTTGGGCAAAAGACTGGGCTGAGAATGTGAATGGAATTGTGGGGTTTTGAATACGTAATTCAAAAGGTGTGCTGGCTAGCTTTGTATCAACGTGACAGAAGGTGTAGTCATTAGAGAGGAGGGAGCCTCAGCTGAACAAATGTCTCTGTAACATCAGGCTGTATGCAAGCCTATAGGGCATTTTCTTTATTATTGATTGAGGGGGGTGGTACTACACCTGGACTGGTGTTCTAGGTTCTCTAAGAAAGCAAGCTGATCAGGCCATGGAAAGCAAGTCAATAAGCAGCACTCATCCGCATCAGCACCTGCTTCCAGTTTCCATCACTGACTGAGTTTCTGTTCTGACTTCCTTCAGTGATGAATAGTACTGTGGAAGTGTAAGCCAAATAAACCCTTTCCTCCCCAATTTGCTATTGGTCATGGTGCTTCATCATAGCAAGAGCCGCTGTAACTAAGAAAAAAGGGTACCAGGAATACTCAGAAATACCTATGGCTTTCTCTCAGTGGCAACCACACACATACTATTTACTAAGAGATGTCTGTAAAATTGCTGCCTGGAGTCTCCAGGGCCAGTTCTGCAGGCAAAATGGAGTAATAGAACAAAACTATCCAAGAGGCTTAGAGGGAGATGCTTCAATTTAGTGGTTTCAATGGAGGTACAGATCCTACTTTTTCTAATGCACTGTATGAAGGCACTATACTATGTAATACGTAGCACCTAAGAAGTAGATAAATAAAAGCCCATGGATACATTTAAATTGCATTAAAAAGAAAAGGATGGCATGGTATTCATCAAACTTACTATAATTATAAGTAAAATTTCATGCATCACTATAATAGGCAGTTCCACACCACAAACGGTATAGACCAGTGCATGAGTAGAATTGTTGGGAGATGTCTAGGAAGAAGTTCATCAGTGTGCACCAGAGTTGTATCTGAAGGTAGAGTTTAGGAGTGAGTTTCAATGTATTTTGCTTATTTTTATTGAAGATCATAGAGTTATATATGACCTTCATTTATAATATCATAATATCCACATGTGTTTTATAATCACAATTATTAGATATATTTACAGGCTAAATAAATTTTAATAAATGCTATTTATATTGAGTTGTTTCTTCAGATATGGATTAAGATTTATTATTAACTACCTAAAACAAATCATCCCATTATAACTTAGATACCTCTTTAGAATGAGCATATGAAGCATTTCTATTGGGATGATATTGAAATATATTTTTAACAGGAATGAATATTTTCAAAAGATGGATTTGGTAAAAAAAAATGCAGACCTTTGAAAAACAATCATATACTGTAATATAAGATCAGTCATTTCAATTTTCTACATAGTATTCACCTAACCTACTAAGTAACATTGTGTTATCACAACAGATTTATGTGATTTAAGTGAGATAATGTATGTAAGATATTTAGCATAGTTTCTGTTACTTGCTAGACATGGATAACTTATTATTGTTGATATTCAGCTATCTAAGATATATTAATAAGTTCTCCAATGCTTTGTTTCCTAGAGAAGTACTGTGTTCTTTCTAATTTTCATTCCTTTGATATAAGATTAGATTTGTTGCTGAGAATACTTAGAGATATTGAGTTCAGGAAATAGAATTCAAGTAGCCTGAATTACGCAGGTGTTCCTAAGCATTGTTTATCATCTACTTTTATTGCTGCCCCTATAACTGATTGTTTTGTTTCTCTGTTATTTCTAGAAAGGCTGGAATTACACTTGAGCAAAGAATATCCTATAGTTTTAAATGGGAATTCAACCTCATGTTTTGGAGGAAATGTGACAAAAATAATGATCTAAGGATTTTCAGATTTAGTGTCTATTTTCTGTAAAAACAATTCTGAATGGGTGAATGGCATAGATATCAGAAAATGAATTACATAGGGAGAGATGTTGCAAACAGAAAATATAAATATGTGACTATCTTTACTGTAGATGTTATTCATGTAATAAAAATTCTTGCATCTTATTGATTCAGGAAATACTTATATAAAGAGGCTAATATACAAAGGTAAATGAACTTTGTGAAAAATACAGTCTGGATGTGCTTGTAAACCATATCATGAATTAGGAAAATCATTCAACTCAGGTATCTTGACAAGGGTATTTTTAAAGTCATAAACATAGTATATATGAGAATCCATGAATATTCAAACTCACTATATTCTCTTGGGACCCCTTGTGAAGCTGACTGTCATCCGGTTTCCCATCTCTTTTAGTTTCTAAATGGCATAGATCCATTTCATCACTTTTTGGTATCAGTTATTTCCCCGTTGTTGTGATGAGACACTGTAACCAAGACAACTTATGAAAGAAAGCATTTGTTTTGGAGCTTATGGTTCCAGAGGGTTAGAGTCCATGACCATCATGGCTGGGAGCATGGCAGCAAGCAGGCAGACAGGCACAACAGTTGAGTAGCAGCTCAAAACTTACATCCTTATTGGCAAGTAGGAGGCAAAGAGCAAACTGGGAATGACGTGAGCATCTGAAACTTCAAAGTCTGCCTCCAGTGTTGTGTCTCCTCCAATAAGGTCACACCTCATCCAACATGGCCACACCTCCTAATCCTTCCCCAAACAATCCCTCTAATAACCAGGGACCAAACATTCAAACATAAGCCTATGAGGGCCATTCTCATTCAATCTACCACAGGAAGTGAGAGCTCATTAACTGAGTCCACTACTGAATGAGGGAGCTCTGTTTTCCAATAAGCCAGAGCAAATACTGAAACACCCATGTTTTGGTAAAAGTTTTAATTTAGAACAATTTTAGACTTATAGAAAAATTCAACAGAAAGTATAGAGCATTTCTACATCATTTCCCTTGCTATTAACATCTTTCAGTGTTGTCTATTTCACTTTTGGTGAATCAACTGATTCATTATTAACTGAAACCTACATTATATTCAGACTTTCCTGGTTTATAACCTAATCCCATTGAACTGTTTTGGAGTAATGTCCAGTATATACAAATTTATATTTAATCATAGTATTTTTTAGACCCCTGATGACACAGCTGTTTTCTCAGACTCTCTCTGATATGAATTCCCAACATACCCCCACGGTTGGGCATGCCCCGCAGACTTAGACACTTCTGCCTAGTTATTTCCAGTTCAAAATAGCCATTCCCGAGTCAAAACATCTCCAGCGACTAGGACCCCATGGCATTGCATGATTGTGTGAAGCGCGAGCATGCAGCCATGTGATCTACACACATGCTGGGAGTAGCAACATGAGTTCCTGTATGCACGCATGGCCCACCCTTTATAAGCAGGCGACATTTTGCAGGCCTCACTTTCCTCTTGACCACATGTGTTTCCCACAGGCCTGTTCACATCTGTCTCTTTCTCTCCTATCTTAATAAAAACTCTTGTGTGGATTTGTCATGTTTCTGGATGTTTCCTCGCAGGGTAAGAGTGCCGCCAAATAACTAACAATCTCCGCTTTGGATAATCTTAACAGTGTTGAAGAAAATCAGTCTGTAATTATTTTGCAAGGTTTTTATCAATCGGAGTTTATCTCTGTTATTCTTACTCATGGTTTGAGAAGGGTTGTGTACTTAGGGAGGAAAGAGGAAGACCATCGAGTTAATGGTGCTTTGACTTCCCACTGTGGCTGCCCACTTTGTAAAGGTCCTTTCCTTTCACACAGGAAGGGAGTCACATGTTGACTCATTGTGGGTGGGGAATGTACATACATTATAGGGGATTTTACTTCAAGGAAAGTTTGTTTCTATGTGCATTTGTGAATTCATTTATTTGTATTGGTATTGTATTAATATTTATTTTCCATGATATATTACAGTACAATAATTTACTATATACTGTACAGTTGTTCTAATCACCTGAATTGAAATAGCTTTTCTTTTTTCATGATTTGTTCCCTGGTATGTACATATGTGTGTGTTGTGATTACTTCTTAATTTACATTAAATGCTCCAGCCCCATGCTAGCCTAAATTTCCCACCCCAGTCCTACCATTAAATGTTTTCCTAGTAGAGAAATGGTGCTAGAAATATCTGAATGTTTCTACACACTTTAATGCAAAAAAATATTTTTTAGGCTTTATGAGGTCATCTAAAAATATTCAAGTCACATCTAGAAAAATTGGTGTACGTATTTTGTTTTTAAAATTGCATATATTTACTTAATTTAACTACATTATATTTCTGAGTATTTTTAAATATAGTGGACTAAATACAAAAAATTCACGCATTTCCAAACTTACTTATTATATTCATCAGAATTATTGAGCATTTAAATTTTCTTCAAATTAATCCATTCACCAGCTTATTGATGGTCATTGTTGCTGAAAAATAGCCTAGACTGAAAGTAACAAGTGCTATAAGGAAATACATATTCTGCTACATAATATTTTTAATTAAAAAAAATTCTTAATTTTTATGTGCATTGATATTTTATCTGTATGTATGTCTGTGGAGTTACAGACAGTTGTGAGCTGCCGTTTGGGTGCTGGGAATTGAACCTGAGTCCTCTGGAAGAGCAGCCAGTGCTCTAAACACTGAGCCATCTTTCCAGGCCACATTTTTTAATCTTAATGAAACTAAAGACTAAAATGAGTATGACTGTTGCTTTGAGTATTAAACACTTATTCTTTAAACTCAAAGTTGAATAATTTAAGAAACACAAGTCTACTTAACCATTACTACACAGAGAGTTCTGTATGAGCATTACCTTAATGCAAACTTGGAAATGGATCATCAGAGAAGATAGCTGTCAGTATGACAGGGTTTTCCTGTTTATCATATAAAGAACATATTTATCTACAGTGCAAGCTGATTTCATGGGTAAATTAAGTGGGTCTTAGGAAACATTTTAAATTTTCTGTGTGCTTCTACAGTAACTGAAAGTCACTTTGAGTAAGTACAGATTTTTATTAAGAACAATAATGTGTAGGGCTCCCCTATGCAGAAGATTAAATAAAACACTTTATATCCAATTATTCTATTGCAAAAGAAATATTATGTACTATTGCATTAAAATACGTTGTAGAAAAAAATTAAAAAAAATTGTACCTAAAAATCAGGACTAGAGTTCATAGTTATATTATTATTGGAGTCTGGGAATTGAGCCAAGATCCTCAGTGAGATACAACACACTCAGCTCTTCCTTCATAGCCTTATTTCAAGGGATAGAAACAATGCCTACTGCCCTTCCTGAGCTATGTCTCTCATACCCATTTTAGGTGAGAACGTGTACTTGCTTGCCAAAGTTGGCAGGTCTACAAATTTGGAAACTGAGGTTTATACCATTTGATAAATTTAGCACAACTATTGTATGTGTGTGTGTTTTTTTAAATAAGTATGTTCCTCATTGGACAAGCACATATTAGTGCAGAAACTTAGAAATGCTGAAAATCATACTAGTAACTTAATGGCACACCTGAAATCTCTTGAACAAAAAGAAAAATATATATCCCAAATGACTAGATGGCAAGCAATAATGAAACTAAGGGATTTGATCAATAAGCTACAAAACAAATAGCCCAATACAGAGAATCAATAAAATAACGAGTTAGTTCTTTGAGAAAATTGATAAGATTAACAAACCCTTAGCCAAATTAACTAAAAGGCAGAAAGAATATCTAAATTTACAAATTAGAGATGGGGGGAGGAAAAAGGACAATGAGGAAATCCAGAGAACCATAAGGATATACTTTAAAAACATGTACTCTACCAAATAGTAAAAAGAAAAAGAAATAGAACATTTTCTTGATACATACCAGTTACCAAAATTAAATCAAAGTCAAATCATCAGTTTAAACAGATCTATAACCCTTAGTTAAAATATGCAAATGGCCGAGAAAGACTCAACTCATGGAAATGTTCAACATCCTTAGTTATCAGGAAAATGCAAATCAAAACTTCTCTGGGATTTCACCTTACACCTGTCAAAATGGCTAAAATTGATAAAGCAAAGCTCATAGTGGCCAGGATGTGGAGTAAGGGGTCCTTTCCTCCAATGCTGGTGGAAGTAGCAACTTGTACAGCCACTATGGAAATCAGTGTGGCACTTCATGAGGAAGTCGTAAATCTACCTACCTCAATATCCAGTGATACCACTCTTGGACATATACTCAAAAGACACTTCATTCTACCATAGAGACACTTGCTTAACAACATTCATTGCTCCTCTGTCCATAATCGCCAGAAACTGGAAACAACCCAAATATTCCTCAATAGAAAAATAGATAAAGAAAATGTGGTACAATTACACAATGGAGTATTACTCAGCTGCTAAAAAAATGAATTCAGACCCAGAAAAACAAATATGGTATGTATTTGCTTATATGTAACACAGTGTGTCTTCCAGAAGAAATGTACCCATTTTTAATCAGTTCTGCTTATCATCATTATTAGATAATTAGTTCCAAAAAAGAAAAGTGTGGGGTTGGGGATTTATCTTAGTAGTAGAGTGCTTGCCTAGCAAGCGCAAGGCCCTGGGTTCAGTCCTCAGCTCTGACAAAAAAAAAAAAAAAAAAAAAAGAAAGAAAGAAAGAAAAGAAAAAGAAAAGGAATATTATTTTATCTTTTTATATGATTATGTTATTCCCAATGAGATCATTTTATAGTCCAAGCTTCTAAGACTCTCCCAACGTTTCTTTTCTCCATGAGATGGAGCCCATAATTGACACTGCTTGGATGATCAAGAACCAGAGACTAGATAACTCAGAGACCTGGGATAAAATGAAATACTTCTGCTCTAAACAAAGTATCAATAAAATGACTCCTAATGATATTATGCTATACTCAGAGAACAGTCTTGCTCAGCTTTCATTGGAGAAGCTTTCTCCTGCAGCAGATGGGAAAAAAATAAGAGACTCACAGTTAAACATGCTGCATCAGTGAGAGACCTTGGAACACCAAGTTCTAAATGGGATGTCTCCATCAAATACCTCCCCTCAGGGCTCATAGAACTCTGAAGAAGAAGAAGCAGAAAGATTTTAAGAGCCAGAGGGGATGAAGGAAACCAAGAACAAAAAGGTCCTCTACATCAACATGACTAATGTACATATGAACTCACAGAGACTGAGACAGTATGCATTTGACCTGCATAGATCTGTACCAAATGGAGTCTTAGAGCTGAAAGAAGTAGATACGTGCCTGTATCCCTAACCCAGAAGCTTTCTCCAAATGATAACCACTTTCAAATGAAAATTTTGTGTTCTTCAAGGGAGTGTCAGTAGAGAAACAAACCATTTTTAAGGGTACACTACATACCTAGCAGTAGATGGCAACAGAAACTCAAAGCCATATTTGGTGGTTCCCCGTCCCATAATGTTGTGTCAGGGCTATTTTATTTTGTATTTTACCTTATTTTGAAATTTAAATTTATATTATTTTATTTATAATATCTATATCCTTCATTTTACCTTCTAGTTCAATTATGTATATATTATGGCTTCATGCCAGGGTCCTGCCTCAGTGAGGTTCAGGTCCTGAGATGGGGAAAGGGTATTGCCTCTGATGCTGTCAGCACTGAATCAGAACAGTTCCCAGGGGCTGGAGTAATAGCTGCTATTTCCAGATAGGAAACCTTTGAAGCATCAGTTCCCAAAGAGATTTAGGGGAAAATATTTGAGAAAAAAAAAGGGGGGGGGGTGGCTGGTATCTGAGAATGGTTACATCCATCCCATGCATGACTAGCAAAGTGAAACTAAAAACCACCAAGAGAATCATCAACATTATGAGAACGAAGAGAGTACTCAGACCACCTGGCCCTAGCAGTATTCCATGCTGTCCCAAGTCCACTAGTCCTTTCTGGCTGAGAGAGCATCTCCATGGGTCTTGCCTTGCGGAGACCCATCGGACAAGCATTCATATGCTGATCTGAAACCAGGGCCCAGGGCTCCCAACAGCTTCCAGTTTAATGTTTTTATGGGATTCTTGAGTTGATGAATGAATGGATGTCTGCGTCTTTATCAGTTTCTTGTGCCTTTTCTTAGGTTCTTTTCCTACTATTTTGTTGTTGCTTTCCTATTACAATGTACTAGTTTTTGCTTTATTTTACTATATTTTATTTTATTATTATCCCTTAGTAGCCTGCTTGTTTTCTAATGAGAAACAGACAGGTTGTGGATCCAGATGGGACGGAGGGGGGGGGGGGGGGGGGGGGGGGGGGGGGGGAACCATGAGGAATGGAGGGAGGGGAAACAGTAATCAGGATATATTGTTTGGGAAAAAATTATTTTCAATAATAGGGAAAAAAGAATAAGTGGGAAAAACGAAATACAGTATTGTATAAACACTTCTTAGAGAAGAAATTAAATGAAGTCAACAGAGAGCTAATCAAAGAATGTTGCACAAAGGGAACACAGAGTTATCAGGGAGGGAACGCACAATGGCCTTGGGACTGATATCTCTAGTCTCTTCAAGGAAAGCCAAGTTTCCAGGAACTGAAACCTTAGCTCCTTCAAGTCCTTGGCACCAGTCCCAGATAGAATCCTGCCATATTTGCCCCTGGGCAAGGACACAGAACTGGGTTTCCTGTGTCCTTTCATCAGGGCCTCTGAGAAAGCCTTGGATCAGCCTGGCTCTCATCAATGAACAACATTGGAGGATAGGATTGTGTTTCCTCTAGAGAAATGGGAAGGTTTGGGGAAGCTTTGGAGGATTGAGCATCTTCCTCAAGAGGAAAGGAAACACACTGCCTCTTGCTCATGCTGACATCCTATTTCTGTAATCTCAGAGAGTTCCCACAAATGGCACTTGTATGTCTGCCCTGGCCTTCAGTAAATTCATTGTTGAGATTTGGGCTCACAGAATTGACCTCAGTGCTAATATTGATTTCTGCTTTTGTTACGAATGCAAGTCATCCTTTCTCTGTCACCTGGGAGACTAGGCCACTTGACAGCATCTAGAAAATTTATCTGACTAACATTTTACATTACAAATATTGAAAATTTAAAATCTTAACCATTCCTGACATGAGACTACTGGGTTTCCATTCCTCATGGTTTATAGTTATCAAAAGTCAAAGGAGTTTATTTTTCTATGTATTATTTGATTAATGTGAAGTATATCCATTGTTTGCTTTGTTGATCAATATTCTTATGCTGTATTATAGTTACCTGTAATTTGCAGCTTCTATTGTGAAAAACAACTGGGTTCTTAGTTCTTTTTCCTTCTATTTCTTTTACATATATTATGTTTTGGACACTGAGTAATACAAAAAAGCAATTGTATACAATAATGGACGCTATCCTCATTCAAAATCTAGACTACTTCACAGAGCTAGAAAGGTGTCTCTTCTGCTACACATATAAATTTCATAAAATATGGGCTATCCATCTCTCATAGTTTCTCATTTTGATCCTAATGGCTAGAAGCTATGTAGCTTTTATAATCTAGCTTTACTGGGGGTATAATTGATATAGCACAATTAATATACACATTTAATACATTCACTTTAATGAGTTGCAACATATGCAAACAATCATGATGTAATCAATGCAATTAGGGTACTAAATATATCCTTTACTTTCAAAATTCTCTTTATGTTCTTCTTTGTTATTTTTATAGTAGAAAAAAATGTAACATGAAATTTACTCTCCTAATCATTTTGAAGAGTACAGTGTGGTAGCCATGGTATTTTACAGCGATCTCCAAGAACTTCATTATCTTGCATAATTGAAACTTATAACCTATGAAACCAAATTCCAAACCATCTCTCCCCAAACCCTCTTCACAGCTTGTAGAAACTCCCATATTACTCTATGCCTGTAATCCTGAATTTTTAATATACGTGGTGGAATCTTACATTACTTGACCTGCTGAGACTGGTTTATTTCACTTAAACTAATGCATTTCAGCTACATCCATATTATCTCAGATGACAGAATTTACTTCTTAAGTGCTTAATGCTAGGCATCTTCAAATAAATTGGTGTCAAAATCTGAAATATTATCAATAAAGTACTTTAGGCACTAAGTATGTGCTGGACAGTTGCACAATACAGTTTACATCATTTTCATTATTTGATCATATTATATAGCTTCTTGTGTTTTCAGTATTTTTTCCTAATTTTTATGATTAAAAATCTGAGGCTTTGGAATGTTTAACACTTTACTCAGTGTAAGGTCACAAACTCCAGAAATGAAAGAGCTCAGATTTGGAGATTAGATATGCCCCCCTTCTCTCTGTCTCTCTCTCTCTGTCTCTCTCTGTCTCTCTCTGTCTCTCTCTCTCTCTCTCTCTCTCTCTCTGTTCACAAGTGCATGAAGGTGTATGTGCATATTCTCACAGAGGCCAGAAGTTGATGGCTACTGTCTTCCTCTGTTGTTCTTTATACTATGTTTTGAGACACAGTCTCAGCAATTATTTATGTATAGCTAGGCTGCCTGGTCTCCAATGATTCACTTGTCTCCATCTCTAACCCCATGCCGCCCTAGGGTTTCACATGTGTATCACTATGTATGGTTTCTTAACATACATTCTTGATACCTGAACCAGGGTCCGCATGTTTTCCTCGCAGACATTTTTACTAAGTTAGTTATCTTTTTAACCTCACACTCAGATATTTCCATGACTGTAATTTTCGTATTTCTATAAACCTTCTAATGCTATTACAGTTTGTATTAAAGTCATTAAGGCAATTTCACTCAATCGAGGAATATAGACTAATCTTGTATTTGATCTGTATATTGCAAAGGGTTCCTTAGAGGAAAATAATTTGTTGAATTAATGTGTAGTATAAAGGAGCTTTATTAGATTGTCTTACATGATATAGGCTAGGTAGTATAACAACGGATGTCTGCACACTGGAGAGTCTGAAACCTCAGTAACTACCCAGTTCACAATGTTGGAAGCCTTAGCAGTCCCAATCTGGCATTTAAGGCCTGAGGATTCCTGGGGAACTGATGGTCTTGAGTCAAAGCTGAAAAAACTATGGCTGATGTCAGTGAGGGATGGTAGCTGCAGAGGCAGCAATCGAGTAGATGAACTTGCCAGCAGCAAGAAGAAATTTCTACGAATAATTGAGACATGAGAATAATTAACATTTTTTTCGTAGACTAGGACCTCTTATGTGAGAATAGAGATTATGTTCCTTAACTATTAACTATTTTTTTATCAGTGATGAGAATACTGGATATGATATATAGACTATATCATATATAGATGTAATAAAAACATATGAATGAATAAACTAGGGAAATTCAAAGCAAACTAATAACACACTATTACTAAAACTATTGACTTTTATATTGTACATAAAGTATCTGAACACAGACACAACTGAAAGAACAATAGAGACACTAACACATACATGATTCTGACCACCTACATTAGTTACTTTTTTATTGCTCTGATAAAAACCTATGACCAAAAGAAACAAGGAAGAAAGGGTTTAATTTGGTTTAAGACTACAGAGGGATAGAGTCCATCATGGTCAGGAAGGCACAGCAACAGACAGATATGGGGGCAGGAGCAGGAGGATTATCACATTTTATTCACATAGAAAGCAGTGGGGGAGATAGACAGACACATGGAGAGAGACACACAGAAAGAAAGACAGAGAGAGAGAGAAAAAGACAGGCAGGTAGACAAATAGAGACAGACAGAGACAGAGAGTCAGAGAGACAGAGATCAGGAAGCAGGGTGAGGGATTAGGCTGTAAATGCTCAAAGCCCACTTCCAATGTCAAACTTTCTCCAACAAGTCTCCACCTCCTAAAGGTTCTATAACCCCCTTCCGTAGCACTATGAACTGGGTACCCAGTGTTCAAATAGACCAGCCCTTAGGAAACATTTCTCATTTAAACCACTACACCCCCCTGACCTAGAACAGGCTCAGCTGGCTAAAGGAGACTCAACCCCACATGAACAATACTGTTCAAACAAACAAAGGTTCAGCTAGGGTAGATTAACAGGTATAACATATAGACACTCCTTGAAGACAACCTAGGAAGGCTGGAATCTTAAGTGAACAGAGCAGGGCAGGTGACACAGGGGACAGTGGAGGTCTTGATTTTCTGACCCCAGATTCTGTCCCTCTTGTCTCATTGTGTTATAATAATCACACCACTCATCTTCAGATCCCAAGTCTCTTCTTTTCAGAAGGATTCCTAAATCCATAGTATGACCTCATGCAAACCAGGTATGTTTATTCTTTACCATTCAAAGGCACACCCTGTTCTGGTCACAAAAATATCCTTAGAGATTCTAGGACATGCCTAGCCCTGCGTAAGTGCCTATGTGTTCTTTTTCTTTAGACTGAGAATGTTCCTCTTTCCTGTGACAGCTCATCACTTACCTGCAATTCATGTTTGGAATAGGAACCAATGTGCACTGGCTTCTTGAAAGTTCCCTCTTTATTTTATTGCCCAAAGCCTAAAATGCTGCTCAAATTTTGATTATGCCCTTCCCTGCAAAGAGAAGACAATATCCCATATTTACAGGCCTGGGCAAGCTAATCAATTTGCCTGTTGGAAAACAAATGGTGAGTGACATGGTCAGGTTTCACATCAGAACTGTTCAGTTGGAATTCGCATTTGATGAGAGAGCTTATGGCTGACGCTCTGTCTTCTCAGTCAACTTCTTACGCAGGAGCAGAGAGTAACATGTCCATATCAAGTTCTTGCAGAGGTTGTAGTTAAAGGAGCGACGGGTGTTCACAGGAAGGGAAGAACACTTACTGCTGACAAAAAGAACAAAATGAAAGACATATCAGAAATGGTATTGTTTGGAGCAGGACCTCAAGTTTTACAGTATAAGAAGAGGTAAGGTGGTTTTCCTGGCTCCGGTACCAATGTGATTAGCAGTCAGTATGAGAGAGGTTTTTAGGATAGCTTATGTCATATGTTAATATGAGGAAAGGGGGTGGGATCAAGTCAGGTATTCTGGCCATAGAATTTCCAAAAGGTTCAGAGATCTTTTTCAACAAAGAGCAATTGTATGTGGGGGATGGTGTGGGTGGAGTGGGTGCCAAAGAGGAAAAAGAGATGATCCAATTTGTGTTTTCAGGAAACTCCCTCAAATCATTGTGAAGGTCAGATTAGAGAAGATTCTGCTTGTGGGCGAAGACCCCAGAGAGGAATTCTTCTGAAATAGAACCGTCAGTCATTGTGACAAACAGAAGAGACAATATTGCTGAATTAGAATTGAGAAGATTTAGTGCCCTAGCAGTGATAGAGACAAACAAGTAATAACAAGGAAATAAGCCAAAGTTTTATTTATTTAAAGCCTAGAATTACCTGGAGATATGGAGTTGAGATATAATTGAAACCCACATGTTATGATACATTTCAAGATAGCCACATTCAGGGTGAAATATGAAGCCAACTGGAAAGGCAATAGGAACCTATCAGTGAGGGAAAAGATTCCACTGGAGACGGACCAAACAGTTGGAGCATACAGCACGTACTTTGTCAGCATCATTATTTGGTCACTCATGTTGTGGAAAGAGTATGAACTCTATCTTCCAGCTTTAATATTTAGTAGCTACGACTCTTATATACATGTAACTTAAAACCTTGATTTATCAAGATTACTGCCATTGAAAAGGAACAATCTGCCCACCAGTTTGTTTCACATGCTTTTTGTGTATTGTGGGATTTAAAATTTTTAGTTAACTGAAAACTCGAAAACAAAAACTAACCACCACAAAACACAAACCAATCAAACAAAACCACAGTTTTTCAAGGGCGCCTTTTTCCTGTTGAATGGTAAGTGCATCTGAAAGAGGAAGCTGCATCTTTTTAGTTCTCTGAGTGGAGCATATGATAATGCTGGTGTCAGAGAATGTGGAATAACCTACCTTTTGGCCCAACTCAGAAATCTAATGCCGCTTCTAAGTTTTTCTTTGCTAACATTTACTGAGCACATGGCAGGGAGCCTGTCATAATTCTTGTGACCAAAATTAGCCCATCTGAACATCAGTCTTCCTACAGATAGGAAGCTTCCTTATGTGCCAAGACTTTGAACCTTCATGTGTTTTCTTATCTTTTCTAAAAGAAAATGGACTAACTTACAGAGCTGACAATTATTCCAGCCTACTGATCGGTATGCCATATGAGCTTCAAACAACCACAGCATCCCTCTGACACAGACTTAAAATATTGTGAGTGCTGCTGGATCCTGGAGCACAGGGGGAGCAAAGTTATGTTGGACAAATTCCCCAGAATGTTTCTGAATTTGCTGAACTTAAATGTTTACATTTAAAAACAAGTTCACTTTTACAGCTGCAGTCAGGAAATCGTAGAGGTCATCTTCCCAGTTACCTTTCTATTGCTGTGGTAAACACCATGACCAGAAGCAACTTGGGTAGGAAAGGGTTAATATCATTTAACAGCTTATAGTCCCTCATAGTCCAGTAGAAGGTAGGAACAACATTCAAGGCAGGAACCTAGAAGCAGGAATTGAAGATGAGGCCACGGAAGAATGTTGCCTACTAGGTTGGTCCCCATGGCTTGCTCAGCCTGCTTTCCAATGCTACCTAGGACCATGGGTGGTACTGCCCCCAGTAGACCCTGCTCTCCCACATTCATCATCCATCAAGTAAATGCACCCCCCCCCAATCTAACTCACCTAAATGGGGGTGTTTTTTGTTTGTTTAAATTCAGGTTCTCCCCATATGATCCAGATCTATGTCAAATTCATTAAAAATAAACTAACCAGGATAGCCATCACAAGAGAACCTTCTAGAAAGGCAGAGTCCTCAGGAGTTGAATGAGGTACTGCAGAAATAGGAGAGTGGCAGCTAGATATTCAGTATGGCTAAGCTTGCCCCCACTCATGAGTAATGTCCTCAGGACTCCAAGAGAATAATACCTATGTAATCTTATAGTTCACTAGCTATGCCTCATAAAAAAATCTCTTTATTATATACTTCATGCTTCATGGATTTTCCATGTTTTTCTTTGACAGTCTCGATTGATCTTTCCATCAATCCTGAGAGGCAAAAGGTCAGGAATTGTCTCCTTTTGATAAAAAAAAAAAATGGAAACTGAAGTTTAGTTATTTCATGTCATTAAGCATTGGTAATACATGTAGATGAGGAACATGATTCTAGATTCTGGACTTGTAATCATTCCTACAGAAGACATTTTATTTTTATTTTTGAAGAATCAAAGAACCAATGCCTGAGCTCAACAACTTCCTAAACAAACTCTGCTGGAAGCAAGCTTTTCCTCCAAGCATGTGTTGAGGAAGAAGTAGAGGAGGAGGACAGGCAGGCTCCTAGTCTCTGCTCTGTGAATATGCCATGAGTTAACCTCATATAGATCCTGGAATGATATTTGTTCATGAAAAAAAAAATCTGAAAAAGAGATCTTAAACACAAAATTTCAGAAAATCCTAAGGCAAAAAACATTATTGTTTTTTGCTTTGCTAGTGCAGATGAAATCAATACATCTATTAACTCTGAAGGGTAAAAGAGACAGACTCCAAAAACAGAAATCAAGGCTGCTTGGAAAAAGGACAGGAAGGCAAGGCCAAAAGGAAATGAACAGGAACTAATATTGAATCCAGGAGAAATCATAACTTTGGGGAGGGAAGGGGACATAACTGGAGGTTCCCACAGGAAATCAAATCCCTGTTCTCCTAGCTGGCATGAGACTTTGACCCTCGCTGTAGTTTAAATTCCTTGAGGGCTCCCTCGGCCTAATGTGCTCTGACCTTCCATCTCACAAAACAGAAGTGAAACAATCTCCTTTGCTATTGAGAAGGAAGCAATAATAGGTGGGGGTCTGCTGCAGGGTGTCCCCCAGCAGAAGGAAGTTCCACTCAACTTCTGTGCCCAGGAAGGTGATATGAGGGCATGAGGCTCACAGTGGCTCGATTGTCCTCCACTCTTGAGAACACTAGCCTTTAGTTTCATGTGCTCTGCTCTCTGGAAATTTACAGCACTCATTCCAATAAGATAGGAGGTTATCACAAACAAAAGTTTAAACTTTTCTTGTCTGAACTTAAAGTTATTTTCCGTTTCTAGAGAAAAACAACCCAAGTCTTTGCAGGCAAGCCTTTCTTTCAGGGACATCCAGCAGAAGGAGGAGCAGTAAGTGTTAGAGGTGAAGCTCCAGGACCTTGATGCTTGTTCTGTAGGAGAAGGACACTAACATCTGTAGGCCTCCCCCAGGCAACAGATTAAAATAAACCTTTGGATACGAGCAGTTCCTAGGATACAGAACTCCTTCACTCACATCTTTGCAGTCTGTATCTCCTTGCCTTGGGGAAAAATAGCTTGATAATCTTTAGTGATCTCTGATGACTTTATATGCCAGTATTGCAATATCAACAAATATTGTCCTGAATCATTAACTGAAAAAAATATCACATTGCATTCTAACAGGGTAAATATGAATAACATAAAGTATTTAAAACTCAACCAAAGTATTTCTAACAATATACCTATGTGACTGGAGACACTACAGCTAAACAGAAGCAAAATAGAATGTTTCTCTTTAGTTTCATGTGCTGCTGTTCTAGAAATGTAGCTAAATATACATAAATACATTTAGTAAAGGACTATATATGATATATACTGTGATTACCATTGAAACAGTCTTATGATAGTGTAGGTCAGAATTCAGAAACATGAATTCTGGATAGAGACATTTATAACCATTTTGAGATTTTAATTATGGATGAATCTTTTATGAAATTTTAGATAAAGTAGAAAACTGGGACCAATCTCAGGAAAACAACAGCAGACATGAAGAAAGGCAAGTTAGATAGATGAATATGGCCAGAAGTTAGGGCAGGTGAGGCTAAAGGTATGGGGAGAAGGCTGAGAAATGAGTGTGTGGGGGCCTCATAATAGTGAACTTTCAACTTGAAGCTGAGCAATTGATGTTTATTCTAAACAAGAAGAAGTGAATGTTTTACAACACAGGATTGGCAACAAGTCTAGCAATAGTGTGGAGTGTTGATTGGAAAGAGAAATCAATAAGGCAGCCATCAGAATACAGAGGAGCAAAGTTAGGGGGTCAATATTAAGTAGTAGAAATAGAAAATTGAAATGATTTTATACAAGGGACAATTGAGACCCTCAAAGTTCCTTATTAACAAATATAAGCACATTTACTAGGACGTGATGATGTAAGCACATAGGATGAAGTTGTGAGGAATGAAGGTACAATCCAGGGAAGGGAAATGGGGTGATAACTCACCATTAGATCATCCATTCAAAAGCCTCCTTAGGTTGTGTGCACATAGGCAAGCCTGATGGGATATGTGTGGAAAATGACTACATTAATTTCCCCTCAAATGTTTGACAACTCATCCACATCTCTGAGACTCTATATTCACAAACAGAAACCTAACCTTGAAAAAGTGCTATCTGAAGTTTAAATTTCCTGTTTAGCTCCCTTGTATGGAAAAGAGAATCTTTTCACATAAAATATTTTCCTTAAGGGTACAGAATGAAGGGATAGTTAATAGGATAATTGCCACTAAAAACAGCAGCATTCTGAGATATGTGATTCTGATATTTGAATTGTCTCCTGTGTCTATAATTCAGAAGCAGAAAGGTTTACACACACTTCCAAGTGTTAGTGATACAAGGCTCAGGTTCATTTTTATATTTCAAATTTTGATGCTTCATTTTATGATCAGGCATATTTTATAAAAAGCACTCTCCTTAGAATCAATACTGTGTTTACAACATTAATTGAATACATAATGAAAGCAACCATTAAATAAAGTAATAGATTAAGCAATTTATAAATAACCATCTTAAAGCTGTAGGTGAGTAATTGATTATGGCATAAATCACTCTTTCCCTTTTGAAAATACTCTATGTCCTCTAAAATAATTACCATTCTCACAAAGCCAGAAATAATAATAATATATGCCTGTCAAGATATTTATTACTCACAAATCTCAACAAGTGCGCTAGAATGCAAATAACTAAATCATCCAGGTTCTACCAACCTTCTGATCTATGGCCCTTTCTCCTACTCCTGAGGAGTATCTGTTGCATCAGGAATTTTAGAATAATTCAATTTAATATAAGTAAAATAAGTAGCTATATAGGGTGTGTTGATTTGGAATTAACTTTCTGCCTTTTATACCCAAAATAAATAATCAGAACATAGATGTGAAAACTACCTCTTCATAATCAAAGCTCCACATCTTAGCTTCGACATTTTAAGATGAATACACTGAACTATGACAGTCACATAAGTATCTGATCATCATGTAAAGGAATAATCAAAGATGAAAATGCTAGTTTTTTTTTTCAGTTTGAGAAAAGTTGTTAAGTTGGGGAGGTAGCTTAGTTGGTAGAGTGCTTTAAAAACCTAAATTCAGTCTTTCGACGAACATGTGGTTGTTATCAGCTTGTAATCACAGGGCTTGGCAAGTACATAGAGGTTATTTCTGGGACTTCTTTACCATTGTGCCTACCAGTGAGTTCTAGGTGAATGAGAAACCCTCTCTATTTCTCTCAAAAATAAAAAGTAAGAAAGAAGGAAAGGAAAAAAGGTGGCTAGGTTCTGAAGCATGACACCACAGGTTTCTGTTTGGCTTCCACATACATGTGCACACATATCTATGCACACTCCTCATACATATGCACACTAAAAATGGAACAGAGTTCTCACTAATGCATCTTAATTCTATCTTTCTTACAGATGTTGTTTATAATTATGGTGATTTTTTTTATAATTTAAAATAATCTATTTCATATAATTGGTACATATAGTCTCTAAACATGGTCCAGAATGAAGGTGCACATCCATTATTACTGTATACATGACATTAAATGTCTGAATATATCCCATGACTGAGTAAATATTTGTCTTTCAAGGTGCTTAGAATAAAACATGTTAGTTTAAAAAGGACAGTATTCAAACCTCTTTAATATCTGCCTTACTGAGTTTAAGCATTGGATTTCTAAAGACAGGTGGTGGTAGAAAGATAATTTTATTCAAGTACTTCATTCTGTTATCCAATTACTTTATCTTATGTTTGCTTCCCATTTGTATCTCAGAGTCATCATTGTCTAGGGATGGAGTGTGGGGTTGTCAGGAGCAGGTGACACATTTTACCATGCCAATGACATGAATCTACAAAGACCATCATGCCCTACTTTCTTCCATATAACATAAAACACTTTTCTTTTCAGGTAAGGAGAGAATAATAGTTTGTAACAATGGGCACACAATCTATATCTTTTTGCTAATAACAAATTCATTTTCAGGTTAAGTCTGAGGGGGAGATAAAATATGGGGATCAAAAGGTTTAGAAACCCATGTCCCATTTTATTGTGTTTGGGGTTTTTTTTTGTTTGTTTTTTGTTTTGTTTGTTTGTTTTTTGTTTTGTTTTTTTTTTTAAACATGGCCTCTCTATGTAGTCCTGACTGTCCTGGGGCTAGCTACATAGTTCAAGATGGCTGCAGACTTTCAGAGATCCACCTGCCTCTGCCTCTTAAGTGCTGGGATTAAAGGCATATACCACCATGACACCCAACACCAAATCTTACTTTCTAAGTGGAGACTAAGGAAGTATTTTTGGAAGTCCTCTGTTTTCCCATTTTATTACTACTGAATGAAATGGGTATCACAGGTACTAAAAACAGAGGGTCAAAGACAATCATACTGTGTGCCCCACAGTGCAGAACTGGTACAGAGAAAAAAAAAAAAAGTGGTGCTCATAGTTGCCTGTGTCCAAGTAGGGATACAACAGGGACATGGCTCACAATTAGTTTCCTATCATCTGGAATGAGTATGTTCCAAAATCCTCAATAGTATGAGTCAAATACAACTCAATGGCAGGATATGACCCATTAAAGAGAAAGAATTCAGAATGAAAGGTAGTCATTTCTCTGCTACCTGATGGACAAGTGATAGTGAGTAAATACTTAACAATATTTCTCAAAGCTGATAGTTTAACATCAACACAGAAAAAGATCGTAAGAAAGATCAATTCTTATGACTGACATGATGGCTCAGTAGATAAAGGTACCATGAAATAGATCTCTGAAACCCATATGGAGGAAAGAGGACCAGCTCCACAGTCAGCTGTGGCTTGCTTGCTGCCACACATGCACAAATGAATGAATAAAGCACAAATATTTTAAAAAGAAAGACTAATATTTGTAACCAAGATGGTCTAGATATTTCAGGAAATTTCTAAGTTTCTCTAATCATGCATTCAGTAAAGTATCAGACTAAATGGAGTATCAAATTAAGTACTAAATCCCTACAGAGAATGAAAACGTCTGATAAGTTTGTACTTTTAATGTTAGTGTGAGTTTTATATCATGATAAAATTAATGCTGACGTTAAAGAAACAGTACAGCCATATTTCACAAAACATTTTATCTTTCCATGCACCAGTCTTGCCTGTGTTGGAAGCCACAAGTATTATATCATTATATAATTAACCATACATAGGTTGCTGCTTTAAAGCCTCATTCTGCTTCAAATGCCATGTGGATTTGGAGGTAATAAATTAGTCAGGTCACATGTACAAAATGTGTTGTTTGTGTAGAGACTAGACAGAGGAACCAGCTTCCCTAGTTTCTCTGAATCACAGAGGAATAAGCTTTCCTAATTTCTCTGACTCACTGGAAAACAGGAGGTGTGCCTGGATGCTTGTCTCCAGATGGTTCCAGACCCTGTGACACTGATGATAAACACCCCCCATCACACTTAGTCATTTACTTAGCTGGTACTACGATTTACTATGATATAAATGTAGGTAATCCTCTCCAAGATCCATGTTAAAACTGAATCCCTTCTGGGCATATGAAGAGAAAGGACAAGGTGGCCCCTCAAAGAGTTCAGAGCTTACCTTCATGAACGGACAAGTCTATCCATGTCATTAGCGGATTTCTGGGATAATGGATTTTGTTGTAAGAAGGTCTACTCTTGAGCCATTTCCCATTACTCCCTGTCTTTGATGCACTGCCCTGTGTTTTCTTGCAACACTCTTACCAAGAAGACCATCATCACAAGTAATCCTTTGATGTCAGGCCATAGCCATGAACAAAACTAAACCCTTTTTCTTTATAACTTGCACAGTATTTGGTATTATGTTATCAGCAATAGCAACAGCAACAAAAATAGACTAGGAGGCTTGGTGGTCATTCCCTGGAAAACTTTCTCTTTAATGGATTTATAAAGTGTGCTGAGGAATTACTACCCCATTTGATTTACCAGAATAAAGTTAGAATATTGAATCAGGCATCAATTCACTGAACCCATTTTCTGCTATCATACTGGATAATGCCTTACTCTATACCTCTTTTAGTTTCTGTATGTTCTGTGTTAGAAGAGTCTATTTATTATTTGTATAAGAATAATCCAGTGAAATAGAAAAATAAAGGGTTTTATGTCATGCAGAACATTTGTACAGCATGCCAGGATTTTTCATCTCATCTAACACTGACAGAAAGTCAAAGGTACACATGTTTAACTTTGGCTAATACATATGATTACTTCATTACTAAGGGGGCTAATAAAGGAAAATCTACTCCAATAAATCATGCTCCAGGGATCTAGATAGAAAGCAGTTATGACCTAATGAGGGTGTGGTGTTTGTCCTATGTCTGAAAAATTCCCCCACAACAGAAAGTCTGGGCAAAAACAAGACACAACAGTGAATAAAGACAAATACAATAACAAAAAGCAAGGCTCAGCAAATAGTAAAAGCCATTGTTCATTGATTGATGAACAATAGAAACACCACCATCGTGATTGCTCATGGAACAGTGCTGCTGTGGTCTCATGGCCTCACTGGATGATGCAGTCACCTACCTGAATTACAGTCTCTCAAGCTTCCCTTCATCCTCTGTCCCTGTCAGAAGTTTCAGGAATTACTGAGTTCCTAGCAACTTATTTCAGGACACTGAGCAAACACAGTTACCCAACACAGATTGAGAACAAGTCATAACACCTTTCCAGAACATAACGTGTCTTCATAAATAACCAAATGCAACTTCTGTTCCTTAAAATAGATAACTTCATCAGGTGCATATTTATTACACAGACACAGAAAGCAAAAACAAGTATAGATTATAATAAGCCTCATTATTTCTTATGCCCAAGAAAATCTTGATTGAGTGGCCTTGATTATTTCCTCTTCATGGGAATAGCCCCAAACCTCTTGGACAACCCCTACATATTGTAAAGGGATTGTTTTCATCTCGACTATTTTTTTTCCCAGAAGAAAACTCCCTCTTCTTTTTGAGATCATTTTTAAAAAAGCTTCTTTTTCCCATCTCTAATAAAGCACAGAAGCCCTTTGTTCATTTTCCTCTCACGAATTCAGAAAGGACCTCAGGAGAGTCTTTTATAGGAAATTGGGTGCACAATCATAGAAACAATTCTGTCAGAACACAAATGCTGACGAGAATCATTCTGGTGGAGATCTTTTGAAAAAAAAAAAAAACTTTCCATTTGGCATGCTTGAGGGCGATTAGGGATGATTGCTTCGCTATCTATGAATTCAGACCTTAAACTGTCTTGCAGTTCAACCAAGATTCCGTGTGTTTTCTGACTTTTTTTTTTTTTTTTTTGCATTGGTATTGGGGGAAGGGACGTTAGTCCATGAGGAAGAGATGGCCAAGTGACCATGTTGTACAAGTATGTTTACTTTCTGTGATTTTTTCCCCCAGTGGGGGTTCTTTCTGAGCAAATTAAATGGAGCTACTCACAGTTGTCCTTCCCTCACCTCAGTCACCTCAGTGTAGATACTTGGAGTACAGACTGTCTGTCAAAGCTTCACAATAGACAAGGAATATGTTGCTCTTGTTTTAATTGAAAAATTAAATTCAGATGGAACAATCCTATTCTAATACAATGGGAGATCTTGGGATAAAATAAGTTCATTTAATTTGGGACAGTTAAGATTTCTGTGTTCCTTTTTGACCACAAATAATTGAAGTCAGGCTAACATTCCCTTTATTGACCACATGTGTCCCCTACTATGGTGAGAAATGAATTCCTATTTTGTATTCAGTATTAGTCAGAAGTGTACACCATTCTGGTCTACAAAGTTGAATTTCCTTCACCACCCACATATCCAAAACCACAGAGTAAGCTAAAACTTCTATCCAGGATGAAAGGGTTTTTCAGTAATTTGTTAAGGCTTTTCTTAGATTTTTTTTTTTTTAATGAAAGAAAAGCATACTGAAGCAACGGAGGAATTACACTGTTTCAGGGACAGAAGGACAAATAAAAATGCTTGAAGACACTTGAGGCTGCGTATGGTTATTGTTCCAAACTTGGCAGAACAGCCTGTGGGTTCTTGATCCTAAGGGGATCAAGAAAATTCATTATGTCTGACTCAGGAAGTGGGTAATTCAGCTTCTAGAGGTTGTGGGTGTGTGTGCATGTGTGTGCATGTATGATTTCATGCACATGAAAAATGTAATCCCTTTAGTAATAGGAAAAGGTGACCCATTTGTTCATGGTATAGGACACTCAATGGAAGTGACCCAGGTTATCTGCCATGTTCTCATTGTCTACTATGATGATTCATGAAAAGTGATGATCTACTATATGCTGGATATTTAATATAAACTAAGAATGCATGGGATATCAATTAATGGAAACTTTAAATGGTAACTCTCAGTATTTGAAATTGTATTGATATTTATATTTTTTGTGGATCTGTGGTCTTCTTTGATGTCTATATTTTCCTTGCTTATGATTTCCAAATTTAATCTTTTATAGAGTTGGTAAACTTTGCAATAGATGGTCTTTCTTCATATGGAACTATATAATTTTGATGCTAATGCAGTCAACCATTCCAGGAAAGCAATTTTGCTGGCATCCAAACCATGATACCGGGGCATATTTGTGCTAGAAGCTAGAAACTGAGCCTAGGAAGGCAATAACACAGGATCCTTTCTTTCCTTTGGAATGCATACATTTGGACAGTTCCCCAACCTTCTGGGCCTTATCTGTTGAACATTTCCAGTAAATTCCAAGTGAAAGACATTGTATTTGAATGTGTTTAAAGAATCTAAAGAAAATATGACCAAATCCTGGGGTTTGAATTCCTATGACTTGCTGATAGTGTCTGAAGTTGGGTTTTGATGGTTTTCTAGGTTCCAGGTACACTGGTTATTAACTGAGAGCCTTGTTTCTTTATTAAGGTAAGACAGAGGAGTGGCGCACTTACCTTTACAGGTTCTCGTCTTTCAGGCAACTTTCATTTTTGTAACAGTTATTTGCTAACTTGGGAAATATAATACACCAATCAGTACACATGTCAGTAATGAAGAAGAACAAGCAAATGGTTGTAAATGAGAATGTTCTCACTAAAATCAAAAGAGAATCAGAAAATTTGGAAACTGAATAGACAGGTATCTTGAAGAATAAGTTGATCCTTAGCTCCTGCTGGGGTGACAGATGTATGTGGCATGCTTAAATTCTATAAGACATGTTTATTTGGCTCTCCTAAGTCATCTTCAGAATTACCCATGTCCATCACTGCACATAGCAAGCTCTTCACCCTTGACTTTTTTTCCTCCTCCATTTTCCATTTTGTTCTGTTAATGTTGCTATACTGTCTATTATTACATGATAAATGAGCCACATAGTCAGTAGTTGAAAAAAACAAAACAAAACCCTACTCTCCTCACAGTTTTTGAGTCTGAAGTTGGAAGAAGTGTAGCTGGGCTCTAGGTCAGAGATTTTCATGAGGTTGTGGTCCAGATGTTGCCCTGGCCTATCATCAGTTCGGATAAAGCCTATCCTTGGATACAGGGCCTAGGTGGCTCATTTCCTTTTCTGGAAAATCAGTGTAAGATACTTGGGAAGTCCTTAGTCCCTCCTTACATACAGCTGACCAATAGATGCACTCTTATTCTTTTGAGATTTTGTCAAATTTCCTTTATGTGGGGAAAAAAAAGATCCAAAGAGGTACAGATGATACATAAGTCATATTCTTTAGGTCCTGCCATTCAAAACCACATAGGCTCTCTGAGATAATCTGTTACTTGGAAAGAAGTTCCCAAATCAGGTCCACAGCCAAATAAGGGGTAACTGGAGTTTACCTTTGGAAGAGGGGTGTGTTAAAATTTGTAGCCCATTTAAAGTTAAGATAGATAACATTCTGCCGTTCTTGCTTGTTTTCATCCAGGGAGTTTCTTTAGATTTCTGTTTCTCCTAGTTTTTCTTTTTTCTACTTCAGATCCTCAAAATATGTTGTTTCTTGAGTGAGCTCTCATATTCTATATTACTGGTGTGGAACGTCTTTATAATGCTGAGATCTAACAATGTCACCTTCTGCTTAAAAAATTCATAATTTATTCTTTATATCAAAAATGTAGGCCAAAGCAAATTAACCTAATATGGATAGCCTTTTCTGTCTCAAACCTATTAGGAAATTGGAACCTTTTCTTTCTCTTCTTTAAATTATACTGAAAAAAATTTAATTCCTTGAACATATAGTATCTCAGATATTATTAACCTCTGTACGACAGGGGTCAGAATACTTTTTCTGTGGAAGTACATGTAGGTAATACCTTTGACTTTCATTCCTCCAGCTCTGCCATGGTTGTTATAATCTAATGTGTGGACAGAAGAGGATTTAATCATCCGGGTGAATAAACAGGATCTTAATCAATGTCACAGAGATATAGTTCTTATACCGTATATAATACCAAACCTGATGTGAGAAAACAACAAATGCTTCATATAAAAGATGGTGAAAAGAAAGTTATAGGAAGCATTAGGTTACTGTCTTAGTCAGGGTTTCTATTGCTGTGAAGAGACATCATGACCTTGGTAACTCTTGTAAAGGAAATTATTTCATTGGGATGGCTTATAGTTTCAGAGGTTGAGTCTATTATCATGGCAGGACATGGCAGCATGCAGGCAGACATGGTACTGGAGAAGGAGCAGAGAATGGAGAAGGAGCTATATCTTTATCTCATAGGCAACAGGAAGTGAACTATCTCACTGGGAGACATGGGAGACCTCAAAGCCCACCCTAACAGTGACATACTTCCTCCAACAAGGCCACACCTACTTCAAACAAGGCATAACTTCTAATAGTGCCATTTCCTTTGGGGTCAATTTTTTTTCAAACCACCACAGTTACCTTGATAGCATTGATTGAATACTTTTTTAGTCCCATTTATTGTGACCAATCAGCTGACATAATAAGTTAAGAGAAGAGAGATTCATTTTGACTCAGTTTCAGGAGGTTCTGTTGATGATCTGTGGCTGCCACTGTTCATGAGATGTAGACAGTCAGAGCTCACCTCCTAATTGACAGGAAGCAGGCTGAAAATGGATGAATTCCAGGATCTTATTCTTCAACTTTGAGCTCCCAGCCTGTTGGATGATGATTCTACATTCAAGTTCCTCAACCTCTAATGGATTCTGCATGTCCCTCACAAACACAAGGTCCTATTTTACTAATCTCCTGGGTGTTTTTTTGTTTTCAGGTAATAAAGATAACAGTCAGGATTAAGCATCTTAGATATGATATACTAAATGATCATATGGCTTAAAGCAAGCTTTCCCCAGGTCTTTTGCTATTAAAATGAGATAACAGGAATCACTTTGTATACTTTTGTTTTTGTTTTTGCAGTTCTAGATGTTGAACCAGGGTGTCCAATATGCCAGGCAGATCTCCAGCATGGGATTGTATTTCCAGTCCCATTTCATACTTGATTTTAACATATGGGGTGCTAAGTTCTGAGCCATGTGGAGGAGGAGCCAGTCGCCCATGCTGTCACATCACTGACTAGCTCCAAACTCAGCACTTTAGAACAATGACGATTATACTTCCTTTACTAATGCATACTGTGGCTCCATGAGAACTACTTTGCTCCCCAACACCCAGTAGATATCAGCTAAGATACGAGCAGGTCTAAGGCTGGCATTGGTGGTGAGAAAGCTCACTCCGTTGGGTGGTTTGTGTCACTCAGTGATGAACTGCTTGCATAGCATGTCTGAAATCGTAGGTTTGATCTCAGGCATTGTAAAAAATCAAAAGGGAATTCGTTTCCTTATCTGATGGTTTATATTTGCTTGTAGCTGGAATGTTCACATATCTGAGTCTGGGCCTGTACACTCATTCATGACCTCTTTACAAGGCTAATGTCTCATAGCATGCCTATTAGATTCTGAAGTTTAGTATTCTATGAGAGTGGGCATTACCTACAAAGAGCTCAGCCCACAATTTGCTTAAATTCTAAAACAGGATGCATCATGTCACTCTTCTAAATCACAAAGAAACAATTATGTTTAGTAGAACAGGTGATATTTCTGCCCCCTAAAAAAGGAACAGGGCCAAGGCAGTTAATTGTCATGCTCCACAAATTATATCAGTGACAGCAATGTAGAAGAAAGTAAAATAAATTTTTGTCAGAGATTCCAATTTGCTTGCTCCCATAGGTGCCCCTTCTCCATTCTTTTAGGTAATCCCAGGTTTAGTATGCATGGCTGAATACTCCATTTAGAATTCTCCTTTATCGCTTTGTCAGTACCATGATTAAGTGGTAGCTAAGAAGAGAAGAGGTGTTTTTATTGTCACCTACTAATTGTGGGGCCAATCTTACCTAGACAAGTCCTCATTTGAGGCTCTCCTGTGTCAAGTTGACAGTATACACAAGCTCCTTAAGCAACTTGATGATTCCTTCCTTTGTAAATCATATAAGAAAACACACGCATAATTTGAAATGAATTAGTTACTCTTTTGTGATTGGGGTGTCTATATTGACTCATTGCTGACTCATTCCAATAATATTTTGTTCTTTGAATTAATTCTAGGGTGGTTGTAAATAATAGGAGTCACGTTATCACTAGAAAAAATGTTAACAGTGTTAACAAATATATATATGATTATTTTCTTACTTCTCATCCATCTGCAGGTAAGGCCAAACTCGGAATACAGATCAAGGACCTCAAGAAAGGTAGTTAATCTAAGAGATGCCTCATGACCACAGTGAACTATATATTCCAATCAACATACTAGGGACAGGGAGAACCACTGTAATAATATTCAGGGTTCAATCCCATGAAATCCACTCATAGACAACATTGGGAATCCCTATCAGCAGCAAGAGAACGTAGAGGTATAGACAGAAGATGTCCAGCACTTGAAAATGTGTGAGTGTATGAGGCAGAGGCTTGGAAGGGATAGATGGGTAGATAGGCAGGTAGGTTAATACATAGATGTAGACAGATCAATAGATAGAGGATAAATAGATGATAGATAGATGATTGATAGATTATAGATAATAGATAGATCAGCCTATCACTTTTGCTTACCAAGTAAATGGTTCCAAATATTTTCAGTGCCAACTTTATCCTAATTTTCTCAATTACATGAAACTAATTTCCCTCTTATTTTGTTCAAACTATTTCCACTGAGTTTGCAACTATACATCCTGGCTATGTTTTTTTGTGAATTAGATTAAGCTATAGATAAATGCTGTATGTATCTTTTTATTTAGAAAAATGTGCCAGGAATATGATTCTATTGTGTGCATATATAAGGCTAGAACATACAAGTAGTATAAACTCACATAGTAAAAGCGTTTCATTTTTAAATTTTGAATCTTACCATATTTTCTGATATGTATTACTTAACTAGCTGAAACCCCAACATATAAATCATGCAGATTATACCTAACAAATTAATGTCTAAATATTTGATTTATGCTGTTAATAGAAGCCAGGAAGTGTATCAAAGGAGGGTTTAATTAGATGCCATGAAATCCTAAGGTGTCGGTTGTATTTTCTTACAAACTTCATGCCGCAAATATACTGTTTGGCTTCAAAGATCAAAGTTATACTTATTTTTTTACTCAAATCCTTTAGTTTCCCAACAACATGTAGTTTTTAAATTGACAAATGGTTTTCATTTAGAAACTTTAAATATTTTTTCAAAATTGTTTCATATAAATCAAAGTAGCAATTTTCCATACTGAATTGAATGTAAAGAATTGGCATCATCCTTATAAAGCAGTATTATTATTATTAGATAAATATAAAGCAAATATTAGGTTTGGAGATTTTGTACCTGAATTACATAAATAGAAACTTGGTGTCAAAAGGTTTGTAAATAAGTTTTTATCTACCTAGACATTTTCCTTGGAGAAAGAACATGTGTGTGCTTCTGATACTAATCCTTCAGACACTACTATGTGCTTGTATTCAAAAGTTCTATGTATATACAGGTGTGTCTAATTGGAAAATTATATTTATTTAATACATTGAACTATAGCTCTGTAAAGCAAGTAAAATATTTATTGTTCCCAAAATAGGTGAATAGTAACCTTAACACATAATAAAGCTAGATAGGTGACTGATAACTGTTACTCCTAAAATGAGTCTGTCTAGTCTAGACTGTTAACTAGGTCAACGTACACTGATTAAACTTGCCTTGAAGAAATCCCAAAATAGCCATTGGGATGGTTGTCAAGTTGTAGATGAATTTCCAGTCTTATTAAATAAGAAACACAGAGGGCAAGCGGTAGAGATCAGAGCAATAGCCGCCAACTAACCTTAGCTCATCATGTCACCATAGCCAAGAGAGCCTCTCTTCCTGTCTAACCTGCACCTTTATTGCCTTGCTGTTTTGCCTTCTCATTGGCTCTTAACCAGACACCCTGCTTCCTCATCACTGCCTGTCTCTACAGACCTCCAGGTCTCTATGATTGGTACTGGAATTAAAAGCGTGTGTCACCACACTTGGATGTGTCCTTGAATACACAGAAACTCTGCCTGCCATGTGATCAGATTAAGGGCATGTGCTACCACCACCACCTGACTTCTGCTTATGGCTGACTATGACCTCTGACCTCCAGGCAAACTTTGTTTATTAACATACAAATAAAATATCACTACATCAAGTAAACCTTATTTTTTCTATTGCCCCATGGTGATTCTTGCTAAGAAATCATTAGTTCACTTTTATTCATTTCTTCTTCTTAACTCTTTACTTTCTTTTTTAAAATTCTTCTTTTTGATAATCTGTTACACAGATGTGTGTGTGTGTGTGTGTGTGTGTGTGTGTGTGTGTGTGTGTGTATACTTTTCTGTTCTGTGACATCCAGTGGACTGACTTCTAAGTCACTAAATGTCACAAAAAAGCTTCTGTAGTTGCTAAAACTGTTCACAGTGGAGAGCTTTGTGCATGAGTTTGGCTGCTCCCAGAGCTGACCAGTATTTTCCCATTTCTTTCCTGCCACATCCCCCAATCTTAGGATTTGTTTTTTGCTCTGCTGCAAAATTGACCTTCTTTTCTGTTCCCTAGTGAGATCAAGAGCTTGAAGCTGAAATAGTAATTCTTTCTCACCACAAGAAAACCCAAAATACTCAAGTGGTAAACTATAACACCATACAAAGTGTTGTTTAGAAAAAAAAAAATCCAGGAATGGATTCTGTGCTTAAATTACTATGAAAAAAGCAAATGGTTTCTGATTGATTGAGGTTTTAAATGCATGGAAGTGTCTGCAAGCCAGGGTTTCTGGTTTGAAATGCAAAACAACAGTCATGGCAACATGTGTTTGTTATAAATATAAGTAGGAAAGCACACACTTGTGGGAGGTCTTAATTGTTTTTCTTCACTGTGAACATTTACAGTTTAGTAAGAGACCTGCCTGAGCAGGTGGGTCTTCAGTGTACTAAATTTGAAAGGAATTCAGTTCCTGTGCTAAATTCATGCATCATTAAAAAAGGAAGTTTACTATCCTTCAATAGGAAGTCAAACCCTATCTTACGAATTAAAAAAAAAAAAAAAATCACTGCTTGGCATGTGTTGTATTTATGAGTATCCGAATCTTCTGGAAGAAATGAAGCAGAGAGCACTTGGGGCTCCTATAAGGCAGAGTGTACAGTCTCGCTGTCTTCAGGAAATTGAAAATGATAGCACTGATGTGGAAGTTTAATATAGTCCATATTGTCCTTTCTGTTAATACATATTGAAAAAACGTATACATATTGTTTCATGTACATTTAAAAATGACTTAGCTATTTTGGAGACACTTCTCTCTGTGTAAATAAAAAGCTATGAGAGACAATGAAATTCTCACTTCAAAGGGAAAATTTCAGACAAGCTTTCCAAAGCCTCAGAAGTGATCATGGTTTGGTGAAAAAGAGTACTAGTCTACTAGATGGAACTTATGTGAATAAGTTAGACAGTGAAGAAATAAAGACTTTTGAAAAGAATGAAGCATATAGAGAAACAAAATATCAACCTTGAAATCATTAGAGACAGAAGCAAAGGATGGGCAATTGATTTCATATCACCCCCCTTTTCAGAAAGTTATTCAATGGTCAAGTGTATTAGGAAAGTACAATTTTGTGTCTGTATTACAGATCCCCAATGTCTAGATCATTGATTCTGGCACCACCAAGAAATTTAACTTTATTTAATTCAAGCTCTCCAGTGAAATGTATTCAAATATTTTCAAACAAAAACCTTGAAAATAGAAGATGAGCTACTCAAAGGGAGATTGCAGGCTGGAGACATGGCTCAGGGATTAAGAGGGCTTGCAGCTCTTTCTGAGGAACTGAATTCCAGCACCCACATCAGGTATCTATCAATTACCTTGAAGAATCCAGTGTCCTCTTTTGGCCTCCACATGCACTTGCATCCATGTGTGTGCAGGTACACACACACACACACACACACACACACACACACACACACACATTCACACACACACACTCACACAGACATGCAAAGACAAATCTTTAAAAACAGACATTGGTAGGAGTGTTGAGTTGGAGATAGAAAGTTAGGCAGCACAGAGATTCGTCTTTCAGTACCACAGTAACCCCCTTCTAGTCCTCAGAATCGTCAACGGTTGCAGTTGGAAGTGTCCACATCGTTTCCTCTCAGCTCTAGCTGAGTTTACATGATCTCTGCTTTACCTTATTTTGCACACTAAAAAGATATTAGGAAAGATTCCTCATGTTCATTATAGTTGTATTTTAATGTCGTTCATACTCTAATGACTTCTTCACTCCACACCCAACTGTGACTGCTGCTATTTTGCAATCCAATGTGACATAACTCCTTAAATGGCAATTTTACTCTTACTGACTCACTTCATGTATAATTTATTTCCACATCCTTCACATCCATCTTCCATCCCTAGAACTCCAGTGAAGCATCTAGGTCAATGATGTCCTTCATACATTGCCTCCATCAAAATTTTTCCACAGGATTTGATATATTTGTTCACTCTCTATAATTTACGTTCATGTCATCCATCAGGTCTTCCACTTTTTAGTCACCTTGCTTTCTTTTCTAATGATTCTTTGTTTTACAGCACATCTTTAAATGCTGAAATGAAGTGTGCCTTTTATATGAACTCTTCTTTGAATTCATTCTCACCACTTTAAGTCTGCTTGCTGATTGTTGATTACTGATAAATCTCTGTGTCCCCCTTACCTCTCCATGGAGCTCTGCTTGTCCTGTTACTTGACATTTACAATAAGTATCTATTTGACATTTCAAATTTAGAATGTTCACAGAGAATATCTTCATTTTACTTTATTTCTGTATCAACAAATGGTGATGGAATACACATAGCAGCCTGAGCCAATATCCTGAGTCATTTCAAGTTCTTTTCCCCTTCAAAACATTTATGATTTTCTTCTGTTGATAAAGTAATTATTAAAACTATCTACCTTTCTTTAATACCCATTCAGAAAAAAATATTTTTAATGCTTTGAACTGAATCTCATTACTCTTGGAGGTCATCCCTCTGTTATCCCTTGGTTCTAGCTGAATATTACTAAGAGAAGTTGTTCCCTATGATGCCGTAATTTACTGAATTTTAAAAATAACAGTCAACATATTCGGATCTGATCTCACATACCAAATCATGTGGCATATGGCTTGAGTCCTATTACATTCTTGACAGTATGCTAGTGACACTCTGCTGTTTTTCAAGCTCACATTTTGGATCGTAGTATCTAGCTGCGCTTCTGGTGCATACAAAATGTAACAACCGTGTTCATCTCAGTTTGACTCTGAAGAGTTTGTCATTTCCATCTTCCACAGCATCACATTTGGTTTTGATGAACTTCCTTTCCCTCTGGAACCTGTAGTGCCCTCCTTCTATTCCTCTTCATCATGATATTGATACAGTATTTTACCCTTATTTCGTTCCCTGTTGTAGACCCAAAATAGTTTCTCTAGGGTGAATTATAATAGGTCTGCCCTCCTTCTGCTTCAGCCCCAAGGTACTAGGATGACAGGTGTACACATCCACCCTGGCCTGAAAAGTTCTTATACAAATGGGACATGTAAATTCCAATGTTAGGAGAATTATGAGCCTTGAAAAAAAAATCAGTGGTCTTTGACAAGAAGGTTTATTTTCTTAAAGCAAAGTAGAATTAAATAGAGATATATGTTATTATCCAGGGGGCGGGGAAATCCTTTTAAACATCAAAATAAGTTTATCAAATAAGAACTGTAGCTCAGTAATTTTGGTTTTACTTCTAAAAATAGTAGTTGAAAAGACAAAACAGGCAGAAAAGAGAGGATGCTACATTCTGTTGGTTGTATGGCCAAGTCCTCTGGGTCTGAAAGGATTATATACTCCAGGAAAATTTCTAGTGTGTACTTCACTGTTTCAGAAATGTCTGGATCTCTGTGAGTTCAAGGCCACACTGGAACCAGAGCCAGGTGTGGTGGCACACACCTTAAATTCCAACACTAGTTAACCATGGAAATCTGAAGGTCTGTACAGACAGACAGGAAGTGACAGAACTGTGTAGGAAGAGGAAGTGATGTGGCTGAAAAGATAGAGCAAACCAGATGGCAGAACAGCAAGGCATACAGGCATGGGTAGACAGGAAGTCACTTGCATTTGAAAGCTGCCAATTTGGTGAGGTAAGGTTAGCTGTGGCTTTCCCTATTTCCTTGATATCTCTCAGGCTTTCACGTTTATTTCTGGCTCTGTGTTTTTTTTATTTAATAAGACAATTTAGAAATTCATCTACATAGAAATCCCATAAACTCTAAAGAGAAATTATTTGTACTTAGAACAGGAAGTGTTAAGCTTCCCGCAGAACTCTGGAATGTCTTTAAATCCATTGATTTGTAAGCATTTTCAGAACATAAATGATTGCTGATAGAGATGTGATTGGATATCCATGTGCTCTTCAAAAGACTTTTCAATGAAATATTTAAACTGATCTCATTATTGATCACTGGCCTTGGAAAAAATTCATAAATATGAAGTTCTATAAATTATGACATACCAACAGGATTATAAAACAACTCTTTCAATACATCTTTAGGTTCTGTATTGGTCAAATTGGATTTAACACTGTTTCTGAAATATATTTATACCCCCAAACTCAAATTTTGCTAACAGTCAACAAAGACTTTAAAAGTTACTTTTCTATTTAGTCCTCCCCCCCCCCCGTATTATTTCTATTAGGGTATTAATTGATTGGGCATCATATTCATTATTTGTTCATTATTTATTATTTCCTAATGAGTTTGAATTTCAACAACAAAACTTGGATTTTTATTTTTAGTTTTTATAAAAGAATGGTTTATTTGGGCTTATAGTTATTGAAGGATAAGAATCTGTCACCACTATGGTAGGCATGGTGCTAGAGCAGCAAGCTGAGAGCACACCTTTTTTTCAAGAAATTTTTGTTTTACATACCAACCACAGATCCCCTACTTCTGCTCCTCTCTTGCCTCTCCCTCCCCACCCAGGACCCACTACCCACCCCCTGCTCCAAAAGGGTAAGGGAGAGCACACATCTTAAACCAGATGCAAGGAGCAGACAGACAACTGGGAATGGTATAAGTCTCTCAAATAATTTCTCAACTAGGAATGGTGTAAACTCTCAAAGTCCACTTCTAGTGACATACTCCTTCTGACAAGATCAAACTCACTATTACCCGCCCCCCCCCCCCCCCAAAAAAAAACAAACCAGCACTACTAACTGCAGATAAAGCAAAATCTCTCACATCAAGATTGGACAAGGCCACCCAACAGAAAGAAAGAAAAGAGCAGCGTAAGAGCAGACATAAGAATCAGAGACCCACTTATTCACACACTCAGCAGTCCCATAGAGGTACTAAACTGAAATCTATAATATCAACAGACTTAGGACCTGGTGTCGACCTATGTGTGCCGTGTGCTTGCTGCTTCTGTCTCTGTGAGTTCATATGAACCTTGCTTAGTTTATTGAGAGGGCCTTGTTCTGGTGTCCTCCATCCCTCTGGGACTTACACTCTTTCTGCCTCATCTCTTACACGGGTTTCCCTGAATTCTGAGGGGAGGGATTTGATGGAAACATCCCATTTAGAGCTGTGTGTTCCAAGGACTCTCCATGTAGTGTCTGACTGTGTGTCTCCGCATCTGTTCCCATCTTTTGCAGGAGGAAGCTTCTTTGATGATAATTGAATAAGGCACTTATCTATGAGTATAGCAGAATATCATTATATTGATAACTGTTTTATTTTAGACCAGTAGTGTTTAGTTTTTATCCTAGGTCTCTGGGCTATCTAGTCTTTGGTTCTTGGTTACTCAAGCAGTGTTGGCTATGAGTTCCATCACATAGAGTGGGCCTTGGAAAATCAGACATTAGTTAGTTACTCCCACAAGTTTTGTGCTGTGCTACCATTGCCCTAGCATATCTTGCAAGCAGGATTTTAAGACAAATGTTGTATGGCTGTGATGGCGTTTACATTTCTCTTTTGGTAGCCTGAAGCATATCTTCTAATACCAAAGACCCTATAAAGTAGGGGTGAAGGTTCCCTGTGGGCACAAGCTTGGCTTCTCCATGTTCAATGAATTGTGTGGGTATTGTCCTTGCCAATGAGGCCCCCACTTTCAGTCTGTGAAGAGTAACTGATTATCTTAGCAACAGGCTGGGTTGTTTGAGGATTTCCATGGGACACCCTTGGCCAAGAACTCAATTGAATGCAACCTAGTCACACTACTAGAAGCCCTAAAACTTGGATGTTTTAGATATGCACATGTATTTATAAAGTACTTGCAAAGCCCAAACAGTATACTATTGAAAAATATTATTCTATTCATGTTTGAATAGACCTTTTGAAGGCTAAGTCAACATATATAAATGTAGATGAAAATTAATGCTGTTATGAATATTATTTTTAAAGGAAATAATTTGGTTCCTTTTTGAGAGATTTTGGAAAACAGAACTTGTTCAAAATATTTCCAGGGCCGTCTATTTCATGCTGTCATTGATTGGGCTGAAACCCAAATCTGCAGAGCATGTTCTGTTGGGAATAGGGCATTTGTGTAGGGGAGGTAGTGCTTTCTTCACCCAGGTAAAGGTTCTAACTTCTATTTCATCTTCTTTCATATGCAATATTTATACAGCACTTCATTTTGTTCTGCTTCTCTACAAACGTGTGTGTTTCTAGTTAGGACCTTTTGTAACCTGCTTCAAGCAATATGCCATTGTTCACTCATTTGATTTAGGAATTATCACACACTGTATTAGTTTGGGGGAGAAATCTTGAAATCTTTGAAGCAAATGTGCATTATTCACTTATGTGGCATGATCTTACATGGTAGCAACAAGTAAGGTTTTCTGCACATGATTTTCAGTTCCCAAGGAAAGTAAGCAGAACACCTAAAAGGGCCTCAGTTAAAGCAAACAGCTTGTGTACAGTACTAGATTTTAATCTGTATGACATTGCAGAAATGACTTTATGAACTTATAGGATGAGAGCCAAACCTACGTTTTAATTACTATGCCTGAGAGGTCCATGAAACAAAAATGCCTTTGATCTGCAAGCCCTTTGCCTAGAGACAGATAGTTCCTAAAATACTAGAGGCTATTGTTTATGGGAGTTAACAAGCCACATGTTTTCACTCCCCTAAACAAGTTTGTTTGACCCATCTGCACCAGATGTACTTGATCACATATGGGTGGGAGGTTCACAATCAGGAAATGCGTCAGGATGTATACTTGCCCCTAATTTGATGTAGGCTTGTGGTAAGGCAGGATGTATGCTTGCCCCTGACTGACTTGATGGGAAACACTTAAGCCACTGCAAACTGTGACTTGAGGTCATTTCCCAGGAACCTGGGTATGCACCTGATCAGAACCTTCCACCTGGCCAGTATTTAATTAAGACTTGCTTCAAATTTGGCTTTAAATTGTGGTAGTGGTCTTATTCTCAACTGGTGGGACTAATGATAGCTGCTAAGATATGTAGCAAGGTACACTATTCTACAAATCTACTATTTATTGAGAAAATATGAGGTTATATTATGGTGTCAAATATTTTCACTTAAATGTTATCCCTATAAAGAATTTTGTTGTAATTAAAATAAAACTATGATAAAAATACAGTTAAGGGGTGGCTAAGAATGTTGACATTGTAGAGCCTTAGCACCTATCAGCATCTGGCCAATTCAGGTATGAAATTCTATGTCTGATCGTTCATTAATAGTTGAAAAACTATGGTATTATAAAAGGGTAAAACATTTCTGATGGAGCTAAGCCTCTTCCATGTATGTGGATAAGTTGGTGTCCAAGTAAGTGTAACAAGACTTTTGTATTTAACAGGATGTGCTCATAAGATTATGGAGAGGTCTGTGAACTGCTGATAATTACAGCTAGGGAGAGGGAGGAATCTCTGGTCTCAAAGGAAAAGAACAGCCTGTTGCCAAATACTGAGCAAGCATGAATGGATATTCACTCGTCTAGGTCTCTGAGGGCTTCCTTTCTGCAAAACAAACTCTCTGTCATATGGTATCTTTTAACTAAAGAAGGAAACTTTGCAACCTAATTTTTAAAAGAAATTGAGTTCCTTGTATTCCTATTCATGCTTCAGGTTCTGGTGAGACCCCATCAGGTGGAGCCTGTGCCAAACTTCAGTGAGTATGGGCAAGGGGCTAGGGGGCCCCAACTCAGGCTAGCCACTCCTACTTACCTCAGTCCCCACCTTTGGCACAGCTCCTCACTTCCATTCACTAATGATGTCAGGACTGTGACTTCCTCCCCAGCTACCCCTGACTCCCGCAGCCTGCTGAGTCTTGGCAGGCTAGAGCTGGCCAATCAGAAAAGGGCAGATCCTGCAACCCCCTCCCCTCTTCCCTGCTTCTCTTTCTTTTTGAGACATTCTAGGAATGTCCTGATGCATCCAATGGTGTAACAGCCAATCAAGTTTAAACTAATGTAATCCTTGCTTGCTTAGACAATCATGGTTGTTGGAGATGACTTAACTGTCCCAGGAATTTCCCTAGTTGGGCATAAAAGGAGCCTGAGAACTTCTCTCAGGGTCATTACCATTTTGTTGTGTGGCTGACCCTTCCCTTGCATGCAGGAATTTTCTCTTGAGAAATAAATACTCAAATCTTTGCATATGTGAATGGTGACCTTTGTGGGGTGATTCATGGACACTAACACTGGCAGCATGTTGGTCTCTTAACTTTAACAATAAATAATGTTCTGTATTTCTTTCTTTTTTATTCTACTATTGTAATATTTATACTTTTTAATACTTGGAGAAAATGTTTATCTTGTATCTTACTTGGCATATAGTCCTTTGAATATTTGGTAACTTAACAGAAACATTTGCCTTACAAATTATTGTCTTCATTTTTATTTCAGTATGAGAATTGCTTGACTGTTAACTTCTGCTTCAAGAACTCATGAAACTGTTATGCAAATATATTCCAAATGAAGTGGGTTGGGTTTTGTATCAAGAGGGATGATTAAACTGAGTTCAAATAGGATTTAAAAAATTGAAAAATATAGTTTATTATATTCCTTTTTCACTTTTTTTTCAATCAGTAGTTTCAAATCCCAAGCTAATTAGTGGGGTGTAGGGGTGGCATATATGTGTACTCATTAGTTCTTTGTCAACTTGGCTCATGCCAGGGTCATCTGGGAAGAAGGAACCTCATTTAAAATACTACCATCATATTGGCCTATAACCCAGGCTGAGAGCTTCTCTTGGTTAATGGTTGATATAAGAGATCCTAGCCCACTATGAGCATGGGCTACTCCATCAGAGTTCAGGGTAGTTCTAGGTTTCATAAGCAAACAGCCAGAAGCTGAGAAAGCCAAGTATAAGAAGCTGATAAAGAGCAATCCTCCATGGCTGCTTCTTCATTTCCTGCCTCCAGGTTCCTGCCTTGCTTGAGTTCCTGCCCTGACTTCCCTTCATGATCCACTATAAAACTGTGCAAGCTGAACACGTGTCTTTTCTCTTATAAGAAAGGGTTTATTGAACACTCAAAGTTTAGAATTCTCCACTATTTACTCCCTTCCCCCAAAAAAACCCACAGAATTTTGTGTTCTCAGAAAAGGGCCAGGAAATATTGTCAGTTTTTGTCTAGTTCTGTCACTGAGAGGATATTTGGTTTAAAAATCTCCAACTCTTAGAGAATCTGAAACTATATTTTCCATAGCTGAAAAAGACTTTGAAATTTTATTTTCACCCTTTCTTTCTATGAAAAGGAGATAAACTTATCATGTTAAATAAAACAAGAGCAGCCTGTAAGTGGCAGGAAGTGACTGAAAAAGAATGTGTCATCAAATGACATTATGTGGAGTGCTTTCTTTATTTTATAATCCACCATAAAAATATCTATGTCTGTTCTAACATAACTGTTAGAAATGGCATTGCTACTGTAAACAGACATTTCCTGTCCTGACCACCTCATCCCAAATAACCAACTCAGTGGCTGAATAGGAATTATAAATATTCAGCCAATAGCTCAGGCTTATTACTATGTAGCTCTTACTTTTTAATTTAAGAAATTTTTAAAATTCATTTTATATACCAACCACAGATCTCCCTTTTATCCCTCCTCCCACTTCCCCTCAGCCTTTTCTCCCAACACATCTCCTATCCCCAACCCCCTCCTCCAAAAAGTTAAGGTCTCTCATGGGGAGTCAGCAAACCCTGGTACATTTAGTTGAGGCAGTTCCAAGCCCTCCGCTCTGCATCAAGGCTGAGCAAGACTCCCACCATAGGAAATGGGCTCCAAAAAGCCAGCTCACATAACAGGGCTAGATCCTGATCCCACTGCCAGGGGCCCCTCAAGCAGACCATGCTACACAACTGTCTTCCTTACACATAGAGTCTGTTCTGGTCCCATGCAGGCTCCATAGCTGACAGTATATAGTTTGTGAGTTCCCACAAGCTTGGTTCAGTTTTCTCTGTAGATTTCCCCATCATGATCTTGGCCACCTCCCCTCCCCCCCCCCGACCGCTCATATACTCCCTCTTCCCTCTCTTTGTTGGACTCCCAGAGCTCAGCCTGGTACTTGGCTGTAGATCTCTGCATCTGCTTCCATCAGTTACTGGATGAAGGCTCTAGGATGACAGTTAGGGTATTCACCAATCTGATTACTGGGATAGGCTAGCTCAGGCACCCTTTCCACTATTGCTAGGAGTCTAAGCTAGGATCACCCTTGTGGATTCCTGGGAATTTACCTAGCATTAGATTTCTCCCTTACCCCATAATGTCTCCCTCTATCAAGATATCTCTTTCGTTGCTCTCCCACTTTATCCCTCCTCTAGCTCAACCATCCTGTTCCTTCATGTTCTCATCCCCCATCTCCTCCACTCTATTAACTGCCTTACCCCCAGTTTACTCCAGAGAGCTCACCTATTTCCCTTTCCCAGAGTGATCCCTGCATCCCTCTTAGAGTCTTCCTTGTTAGCTGGTTTCTCTGGAACTGTGGGTTGTAATCTGGTTATCCTTTGCTTTACATCAAGTATCTACTTATGAGTGAGTACATACCATATTTGTCTTTCTGAGTCTGGCTTACTTCACTCAGGATGATATTTGCTAATTCTATCCATTTGCCTGCAAATTTCATATCATTGTTTTTATACAGCTGAGTAATACTCCATTGTATATATGTACCACATTTTCTTTATTCATTCTTTGGTTGAGGGGCATCTAAATTATTTCCAAGTTCTGGCTATTATGAATAATGTTGCTATGATATGACATAGTTGCAACTCTTACATTTTAATTTAACCTATACTTCTATTTATGCTTTGCCATGTGGTAGTACTTTTATTAGCATGACTTGTTCATCTTCTGCTCTCTCTGCATCTGGCTGGCGGTTCCTAACTCTGCTCTTCTCCTTCCCACCATCCTTAGTTTGGACACTCCATCTATACTTTCTCCCTGGCTACTGACCAATCAACATTTTCTTAAACCAATTCCAGTGACAAATCTTTACAGTGCACAAGAGAATTATTCCACAGCAGCTAATTATATTGTTGGAATAACATTGGCATTATCAGTGAGCCTCTTGCTGGAAGATTTAAGAGCCAGCACATACCTCCTACATTTACTAGTTGTAAAAACTAACTTTTTTAAGATGAGGAGATGACTCAGAAAGTAAAGTTCTTGCCTTGAAAGCATGAAGACCTGTAGACTAAAGTTTCTCAGTCCCACCTGGATCTGCCTAGGCACCAGCCATTTTTATAAAAATAATCACTCAGAGGCATAATATTAAGTACAAACTGTTTGGTCTATGGTTCAGGCTTATTGCCAGCTAGCTATTACTCTTAAGCAATTTCTATTAATCTACATATTGCCATGTGTCTTGCTGCTGTACCTGTGTTCTATGACATCTTATCCCTGCTGGCAGCTTGCAGTGTCTTTCCCGCTCCCCATTTCTTCTCCCTGTATCTCTGTTTGGATTTCCTGACTGGCTGTAACCTGTCTTACCATAGGCTAAAGGAGCTCCTTGATTAGCCGATGGTAACAACACATATTCATAGCATGCAGGAAGGCCATCCCACAGCAAAGACCCGAGTCCATGTGGAAGCCATACAGAGGAGCACAGGTTTCTATCTGCAGCAATGGATGAGGACAGAGCAGATGTCTTTCTAGCTTATCTAAGCCCAGTCAGTGAGGCCCAGCATGAGTGAATATCTGTGTCTCAAAAAAATAAGGTGGGAAGTAATTGAACTTAACTTTCAGTCTCCATATGCACATGCTCACATCTGCCTAGCACATCTACACACACACACACACACACACACACACACACACACACACATTCACACTTTAAGTGGAATTCGAAACTTTGATCTTAGTCTTTTAGTCTTTATTTTTAAAATATTAAAATATTTTCTTGATTATTTCATTATATTTTTCTTTCATTTTCTAATAATAATGCATGCAAATCTTATAAGCATCTCATTTAAGTTAACTAGTGCTTCAATATTATATAAATGCATATATACACATATACATACAGAGATATCCTAGAAAACCAGACTTCTTTAGAGTAATGTAGACAATGATTTTAGCCTTTAATTTTCTATTATATTAGAAGACTGATTTCTGACTCAGTCACCTGTATTATCTCCTCTTGCCTTGATTTCAATTCCTTTCTCTTGATGAGAGGATCAGACAGCCAGGGTAAGCATGGTGCTCTATAGTATCATAACACGAATATCTGAAATTATTTCTGATATGTGTCATTTGTAATTTATTTTCATATATCTTTAATTTTAAGATAAGGTACAACAGACACTTCTGTCATGTTGACTACAGTAGGTAATCATAGTCTCTCAGTAAAAGATACATTTAAAGTAAAAATTTAAAAATTTAGCTATTGTATGCAATCAGTTCAAAATACTTGTTCAAAGAAATTTGTCTTCTAGAATTGCCTGATTATTTTCTCTTGGGACAAATGCAAAGTTCTTACCCAAAGAAATGGATTCCTTTTAGTCAGTGTGTTAGCCAATGTGGCCCTAAAGAGGAGATTATTCAGGAAAATAGCTTTCATGTCATCCTTCAAATCCCAGCACACAGGCCATTCATGCATCAATTGCTACTATCCCCATATTTAAGAGCGTGGAAGTGCCAGTCTGCTACTTTGCATGTCTGTTAACTGTCCTTTGACTCATAATTGGAGAGGAAACAGAGGAGACAGAACAGAAAGGGTTTCACTGGGATCCTCACAGAAATTTGTAGTCCCATTCAACTCAGGGAGTGTAGAATTATACATATTAAACTGGCATCACTGGCTAAGTCTGGTCCCAACTAGTTGAAAGAAGTTTTGGGGAAATTTTATAGTTGGCCTTTCAAATGTTCCCATGGCAGCCAGTGTCACAAAATTTCTATGTCTGTAATTTCTTTCTTCCAGTTTCTAGACTGAAACCTAGTGGTGGAAAGTTCCCTTGCATCCACTTAGAAATTTCTTCAATATTTTTCCTTTCTACTCAAAGTGCAGTCTAAATTCTTTTTGAGCACCTACAAAGCATTGTAAAATGTAGACTATACTAATTTCTTTATCAACTGGATGAAAACAAATACAAAGGCTTCCTTTTTTGTCCATTTGTTTTGAGGTCATTGTCTCAGAATATAGTCCAGACTGGTATTGAGCCCCAGATTCTCCTGCCTTATTCTTTCCAGTGATGAGATTACAGATGTGTGCCTACACAAAATATCCATTGACTATGAAGTGTTTATATGTCTTCTTTTTCCAATCATTATGATTGATTATATTCATAGTCAAATAAATGATAGGACTTGGCATGAAGAAAAGAGAATGAGCTGGAGATTTTTGAGATTAATATAATTATTACTCTCTTCTATTTCCTCTCTCCAAAGACTCCCACATACCCATCCTTGCTCTTTTACAAATTCATAGACTCTTTGTTAATTAACTGCTGTTACTTGTGTATATGTAAATGTGTATATTTGTTATATTCCTAAATATAGCATGCTGAGTCTGTGTAATATTACTTGAATGTACGTTTTTAGGACTGACCATGTGATTGGATAACCAGTTAGTATGCTTTTCCCTGGAGAAGACTATTTCTCCCACTGTCAACATAACAGATGCTTGTGGTCCCGTGTGTAGGACTGAAGCCTCCATCTGCTTTGGATTATCTTTTGGTGTGATCCTTGCTCAGCTTGTTTTTAGGGAAGTCATGTTGGTGACTTAATGGGTGGAACTTCTGAGATTACTAGGAGGCAAAAATCTCACAGCAAACTCTCTCATCCTCTGACTTTTACAATATTTCTGTCCCCTCTTCTGCAATTTCCCCTAATGCTTAGGTGCTAAAGCATTTTGTAGATGTATCCCTTGGGATTTGGCTCCATAGCTCTGCATTTTGATAGGTTGTGGTTTTCTGTCACGATCTTCATCTGTTGCAAGGAGAAGTTTTGTCGAAGATGGGTGAGAACTACATTTGTCTGTGGGTATTAGGACCAATGTTTAGATTGTTGTTGAGGATTATGATTGTTTAGTAAAGTGGAAGTACTAGGTTCTCCTCCAAGATACATGACTTCACTAGCACAGGGTAGGAATCAGCTTTTCTTGTGAACTTACCAAGTTCAATAAAAATGTCAGAAATGTTTGTGTAACTATCAATCATAGAAACCAGGCATTTTCATTCTCATATCTCAGTTGGCACAATGAAAATTGAGAATAACTGAGAGAGCTCCAGTCTGTGATAATGAGATATTTTACCATGGAGTTACAGTTAATGTGTATGGTACAAAGTGCTCAAGTTATTTTGCACAGTGGAGTGGTTAGAATTATTCAACAAAACCCCTTGCTCTCTAGGATCCTATAGTAAGTAAAGTGGGATGTGGGTCATTCAATGAATAGTTAAGATACTAACTTTAGATAATGCTCAATGACTAAATATAAAACGGTCTACAAGAATGGAACTCAATTTTATACAAGTCTACCAACATTTAAAAAGGAACTGGAATTAAGGACTAGAGGGAAAACTTCCCAGAGATGAAGATAATGGACTTGTGAATGTGTGAAGGATGGACAAGAGTTAAATGAAAAATTAAAAACAAAAACAAAAACAAAAAACCAAAAAAAAAAAAAAACAACCAAAAAAACGAAAAGAAAAAAGAAAAATTAGGCAGGATTGTTTTTCAGGAAGAAGAATAGCTCTTGGAAGAATTTAGGTGTTTAGGGGTTCTCTTTAAAAGCTAATGAGTACAGAATTCTCCGAGGAAGAGAGAAAACAGCAGAGATCCAGTGTAGGAGAGTAAATGTGATGAACTGGTAGGCTGTGCCAATGTAACTGCTTGCACATAAAAGGACTGAGACCTTCCATTCATGGAGCATTTGTTAGCCACTGAAAAGACAGGTCCCAGGTGAGAAGAACAGATTCAGTACCGAGGCTGCAAACATTTGTACAATGTGATTGAATGCAGAAGGGAGGGTGTGAGTCCTTCCTTTACTTCTTCATCTTCTAGAAATTTTCATTCAAGAAGCTTATAATATATGGGAGAAAATGACTATTATGTATTATCTCTAATTTAGGCTAAAGTGCTACAAAGTCTATATGGATTGGGAAAAGTATCTTAATCTTGAGGAAAGTGGGTAAGAGTAGGAAGTAGTGAAAAGTAGGAAAACTTTTTCTCGGTTGTGTGTGTGTGTGTGTGTGTGTAATTTTTATTTTTATATTGGGTAAAAGACATACCAACATCACGGCACACATCTGGAGGTCAGAGAACCAATTGTGGGACTAGGTTTTCTCCTTCCACAAGATGTGGGTTCCAGGGATCAGACTCAGGTTGTCAGGCTTGGCTCAAGTGCCTTTACCATCTGAACTGTCCACCTCTTTTCTTTAGAAAACTGACAACTGAGAAAGGCCTTAATCATAAGGGGTGCTGGACTCATCATGGGGTACAGAAAATGGATGTGTCGTTTGGCATGTACTCCACACAAGGGTAAAGAACTATGAAGGAAGAACATTAGAGAAGTGTGAAGACAGATTGTGGCAGTCCAGGGAGTTCCTTGAAAAACCCCACAAGTAGGGATTATTAGATTAAGACTGGTGATACAGAAATAAAAGACCGAGACTGGCCTTTCCTAGGAGCAGCACTGTTCTCGAATCAGAACAATTGAAGGACACCAGTCTCTTGGCAAGGATGGACACTGTGCACATGTGATACAGAGGGTTTGGCCCTTTTATAGTGTGGAAGAAGAAAATTTGGGGATGGAAGTTTCCATCTGTAGGTCAGTTCCTGGGCAGACTCAAACCAGTGAACACCAACACAGCTTGGTGTGTTGAGTTTCTCAGGAGTGGGCCAGATCCTAACACCACACGGGTGTTATCAGTCAAGTCAATGTTCCTGTCTGGAGTTTCTCCAGCTGTGGCAGTTTGCTCATTAACTCTTCAGGGATAGGTGTTGGAGGACCAACGGACATCATCACCTGGAGCAGGTACACAGTAGAATGGCACAAATGACAACATTTCTGGGAGGACAGTCCTGAAGTAAGATGGATGGGAATTTCCTGGGAAAATGGGAGGCAGCTTGATCATGATCAGAGAGCCGTCAAGGTGGCTTCTCCCCATCTTCACCTGCTGAGCGCCATGACTCATTATTTTTGTCTTTTGGTCTTTAAACACTCTTAAGTGAAGATAGAAGAGGGTAGAAAGAGTCAATGTGTTCCACAGTTCTTTTCATTGGTGCCTCCACTATATGCTACCATACAACCTATGGAGATATTTTATTTGTGCCGAAATGTGATTTTATTTGTATGTTAATAAAGAAAGTTGCCTGGGGGTCAGAGCTAATAGCAAGCCATTAAGCAGAAGTCTGGCAGTGGTAGCACACACCCTTAATCCGATCACATGGTAGGCAGAGTCTCTGTGTGTTCAAGGACACAGCCAGCATGGTGACACACACCTTTAATCCAAGTACAAACCATAGAGACATGGAGGTCTGTATAGACAGGCGGTGATGAGTAAGTCATGTGGTTGGGTTTAGAACCAATGAGAAAGCAGAACAGAAAGGCAATAAAAAGACTGGTCACACAGGAGAAGGTCTCTCTCTCAGGGCAAGGACTGCAGCGACTGGTAAGCTAAAGGCTATTAGCTAGTGCTCTGACCTCTTGGGCTTTTGACTCTTTATTTGGCTCTGTGTTTCTTATTTAATAAGACTGTTTAGAATTATATGTACAGCAACCCACTCTGGGAAGCAGCATTTGGGGATTTGTTGTTGTTACTATTTGCACTGAAAAAAAAAATTGAATATCGCAATGTTTTCAGAGTTAGAGAATTCCAGGAAGACACTCCCTCCAACCCATTGTCTTTATGTCTCCACAATGAGCCATTCTCAATGAATTAAAACTCCTGTTCCTACCATTGGTACTAATTTTCCTCATTCAGTTGGTGTTGTGAGGGAGATGTCCTGCTGAGGGACAAGGTCCAGGTTGATGCCCACACCAATATCTCCCGTGAGTCACAAATCTTCATTATACAGATTTCTTCTTGAAATACCAGATCTGGGATGAACTGCATCAGGCTTCCAACTTTATTTTGTTAGGATGCTCTAGTGACCCAGAGAAATGGCAGCCCCTGCTGGGCATCTTCCTGGCTCTTCACTCTCTAGATCTTCTAGGGAATCTGCTACTTTTGCTGACTATTTAGACAACCTATCTTAAGCCATTAAGGCAATTGTCTTCTGCTGCCTTCATCATAGCAGCATTCATTAGTGTGACAAAGGCTTGTGAGGAGAGACTCTGGAAACTAGATACTGCTTATCACGGATTCCCCATGCTAACCCTCGCCTCCAGAATCTCCTCTCCTGCTTTTCTTATTCCTTGCAGTTTTGATAACCATCTTATCATTTTATCTTACTTTTCTGATGTTCCACGTCCGTGATTATGAGAGTTCAGCATTGTGCTTTGCTTTTTCACAGTGGCCAATATTGGGTTGTTTGCATTGTTCTAGTTTTGCTGTGTGTGCACTGAGGAATGTAGATGAATGGCATAAATGATGTTTTCTTTTCCTTGTCAGACTTTTCAAACTGGAACAATGCAGCCTCGATCCCTCCAGAGATGGGGCAGAGATTTCCTGTTTGTTTCCTTGTTTCTTCTGTTGTTCCTCAATTTATTTCGGACTCATATTTTTAGTCTTTTGTTTGCTCCATAGATTTTGAAATATTCTCGATATTTGGAACCTGTTTTTTAATTCTTGCATGAGAGACATTTCAAATGTGCCGTTTTCCTGTAACAACAAAAATGCAGAAAAATGTTTCCAAGCAGCATCTGCCAGTTCTTACTGTCAAGGTCTTTAAACACAGGAGTTTCCCAGGCTTAGATGCTCATTTTTTCTTTTTCCTTTTTCCCTTTTCCCTTCAGACATACTATATCTTTTCTATGATGTATTTTTCCTAATTTATGGCATGTTAAAGATTCCAGAAGATTGCCAGTCCGTCTCCACATAAGGACTCCTGGCCTCATAGGAAATCCAGACACATGGAAAATAAGATGGATCCCTTTGGTGGAAAGTCAGTCGCTCTCTGAGGGTCACTTCCTACTTTCATCTGCAATTGCTCCTTTTTGCTAAATGCCTCACCGTTTGATCAATAGCCTGTTTTTGACAAAACTGGAAATGACAAATGCCTCTGTATTTAGCTTTTAGTGTTGTGGGTTCCCCCCTGATTGTCCCATAATGAGTTTCATTCATCCATTCACTTAACATTTAAGGGACAGGCACAGGGGCTTGGCACCACCCAGGTTCTGGAGGAAACCGAGAAGTGACAGCGAAGTCAAACACAGAGGAAACAGCCTGGGTTTGGGAGGAACCCCCTTTATTTTCTTTTTTCTTTTCCGTGATGGATAATGATTACTATGGAAGAAGGAAGCTCCCTTTGGCTTCAGAAGGTATTTATTAGCTATCTGAGACTCCCAGAGGGGCCACACAAAGAGAAATAGAGCGACAATTAGAGGGAGAGAAGGTGAGGCTGGATGTTTCCAAGAGGAGCGAGACCAATGTTAAAAATATCTCCACAGGCATAAACAAACATCAGCTGGGTCTCCTACTGTCTGTGGGGACTTTGAAGGGAAGAGAAGTGAAATAAACACCGATTGACATGCAGAAGGAGCAAGATATGCACAATCCAAGTAGAAATGAAAGCACTGTTTCTGATTGGGAGCTTGTGGTCTGGTGCTTTATGTGGTGCTAGAAATAGCAGGGTGAGCTATGACATCCCCCTGAACTAAAGGTTCTTCAAACATGAGAAAAACTACCCAAAGCATGGCAATATGTAAATTAGAAACTAATAAAACATCCCATTACAATTTTCTATGATAATTTTTAATTGTTTGAGAATTTCATGCATGCATACAATGTGTTCTGCCCAAATCCACCCCATCTCCCACAATTTCTCAAACCTGGGACAAATGGCTGAGCTGGCTATTAACATATCAAAGTGGATGCGGACTGCCAGGGTCTCCCAGCACCCCTTACTCCCTACCTGCTACAGCGTCCTCCTGGCCATCATAATCAGTCTCCTACCCTAAACTTCTCCAGCTCAGGGACTCATTGGCCTTGCCTTTCCTCCAGCTTCTCCGGCCCCTGTAAATCTCAGCCATTTTGGTTATGTCAGCCAGTCTCTTAGCCCAAGGCACCTCTCTTGCTCTTCCTCCTGCTCTCTTCTGTCCTGGCCCAGCTCATTCTAGCCATGTTCACTCTGGACCCTTCCAGAGTGAACATGAACTGCCTCTGCCAGTTTTCTCCTTTATATCTATAATCTGAAAACCAAAATACAATTATTTCACTTCCCTTCTTTCACTCCAACCCTTCCCATTTGCCCTCCCTCCAAACCTACCATGCTCCCTGCTCCCTTTCAAATTGATGGCCTCTTTTTCTTCTTACACACACACACACACACACACACACACACACACACACACACACACACATTTATAAATACTACCAATTGAGTCTGTTAATTGTGACTTTTATACATATGATTTTTGTAGACAAATTTGTAAATGGTCTTGTTAAATAAAAAACATGGAGCCAAATAGAGGGGTGAAAGCCTTAGAGAAAGATTAGGGAAACAGGGAAAGCCACAGCTTACCTTACCTCACCAACTCAGTAGCTTCCAAATGTGAGTTACTTCCTGTCTACCCACGCCTTTATTGCTTTGCTTTTCTGACCTATCACTGGCTCTCTTACCCCAGCTACCTCCCTTCCTCTTCCTACACAGCTCTGTCACTTTCTGTCTGTCTGTACAGACCTCCAGGTCTCTATGGTTGGTACTGGGATTAAAGGCGTGTCCCACTTGGCTCTGTTCCTTAGTGTGGTCTTCAATACACAGAGATCCTGCCTGCTAAGTGATAGGATTAAGGGCATGTGCTACTGCTGCTCTGCCTGCCTTCTCTGTTTGTTTAACATGGTTTGCTGTTTCCTATGGTCCCCAGACAAAATTTAGTTATTAAAGCATAAATAAAATATCACATTGCGGCACAAACAAAACATCACCACAGGTTTTAGAGCTGAACACCTTGTTTTGGATAATCAATTATGGGGCTTATTCCTGGAGAGACTAATTCTCCATCAGTAGTCATTAGTTGCCTATAGTTCTTTGTGTAAGGGTTAGGTCCTATGAGTTTTCCTCTCTCTGCATGAGCATGGCTATTGATATTGGTATCATTCAGGTCTTTTTTTTTTTTTTTGGCAGTTATGTTGTGAGGTATCAAGGGTATAGCTCTCCTACCATCTCTAGGAGACATAATCTCACAGCAGATTTCCTATTTTTACTGTCTCTTACACTCTTCCCATCTCCTCTTTTGAGTGGTGTTTCCTGAGCCTTAGGTGCAAAAATTGTATGAGAGATTGGAGCTGGGCTTCTAAAGACCCATTGATCTCTGCATTGTGAGTAGTTGTGCTTTTCTGTAATGGTCTCTGTCTGCTGTGAAGAGAAAGCCTCTTTGATAGTGGGTAAGAGCTACACTTACCTGTAGCTATAAGAATAAGTTTTTGAATGCAGTTACAAATTGTGGTGGTATAGAAAAATGATGGTAGTTGGTTCTCTTCTAAGCTGTATGAATTCACTAGGCCTGAGGAGTTGGCTACATTTGTATTAGCAAAAAATGATCTTCCTACTAATGAGAGTCTCTTACACCCAATTAGAACTCTGTTGGTTATGCCAAGACATGGGATTGCACCTTTCTGGATATTTTGTCATGCTGCTCATTGCTGGGCTTTATAGGCTTCACAGCCAGGCAGGACCATTGATTACTTCCCTCCCTTGGAAAATTATGTAGTATTTTCTGGCACCATGAAAGCTAAACTGCTGTGGATATCGCTCTGTGTAAATAAAGTTCTGATTGGCCAGTGGCCAGGCAGGAAGTATAGGCAGGACAAGAGAGAAGAGAATCCTGGGAAGTAGAAGGCTGGGGAGACACCACCAGCCGCCACCATGAGAAGCAACATGTAAAGACACTGGTAAGCCACAAGCCATGTGGCAAAGTATAGACTAACAGAAATGGGTTAATTTAAGATAGAAGAAGTAGATAACAAGCAGCCTGCCATGGCCATACAGTTTCTAAACAATGTAAGTTTCTGTGTGCTTTCTTGGTTGTGTCTGAGCGACTGTGGGACTGGCAGGTGAGAGACATTTGTCCTGACTATGGGCCAGGCAGGAAAACTCCAACTACAAATGGCGCCCAACGTGTTGGCAAGAATTTCCACCTAAAACCTGAGAAAAAAGATTCTAAAACAGAGCTAAAAAGAACTTTCTAGTTGTCTCTCTCAAGTTAGCGGCAGCCTGCCAGTTTGAGCTACTATGGCGGGTTCCTGGCATATGCGTCTGATCTGCAGTGTGGCGGGAATGAGGAGTCTACAAGCAGCACTTTACTCTGCTGCATGGTAGATTTAGCCTTTGCTAGTTAAAAAAAAAAAAAAAAAAAAAAGGTTTCTGGGCTATGTGCTGCTTTGATAGAACTGCTTCTGATAGTTGATGGTACACACGGCTCCAGACCCAGAGCTGGTGGTAAACTGTACCACCATCATGTTGGGAAGCTGAGGTGGGCAGAGCCAGCAGCCACAGTGGCGTTTCAGTCTTACAAAGATGGATATTACACAGAGAATCTGGTTTGTCTTGTCTTTGGGATTTTTAACTACAAAAAGATTTGATCATAAAAGCTGTTGAGTTAAACAAATATGTAAATTTTAAAGGTACCTTGACTTCAAAATTTGGATATAAGGATATGTTGCTTTGGAAAAGAGTCTCTGCTTTTGTTTCCACAGAAAGCCAGAGGCTGTGGATTTGTTCCAGATTAAGATACATCAGGTTTGATCAGCCAAGACCACCTGAAAGGTCTCCGATGACACAATGGCCCAGATGATCCACAATAGTTTCAAGGCAACTGGCTCAGAGATTCACCCTCACGGACTACTCCATAATCCTAAAATTTTCTTTATGTCCCCATAAGATACAGCGCCCCTCTCCAGCAGGAAGTAGTAAAAGAAAACTACGCCCAAATTCCCAGCTGGCTTTTGAGATGGAATTTGCTCACTCCTTCTCTAAACCCAGACATATTGCTAAATAAAAGGTTAAGAGATTCTTGTGTCCCAAATCAGAAGAGCCCTCTAGTGTGGGACAGAGAAAAACCAATATTTTTCTTTAAAGTAGATTGATTATAAACACGATCTCTTTCTAAAGAAGAAAAGGGGATATGATATAGATATAATAGGATAAAAGGGTAGTTTAAGGAACTTACTTCTAAAGAGCAACAACTTGTTTAAAATGTTTTACATTGGTATAGATTTTAGTCTATTGATAAAAATTTAAAGTTAATTTTGTTATACTGTGTGTATATTTCTAATCGTGTTTAAGGTATTATGTTTGTACAGCTCATTTTAAATTGAAATGGATAATTAAAAATAGATTAATAATTAGTCATCTATGATAATCATACTCATAGCCATGTTAGTTAAGTCTTCTGGGTATACATAGAGATATTTCAGATAGACAGGTAATCTTCAAACATTTCAAAGGTCTACAGAATATGGCATTTAAAATATTTTTAAAATTTAGACTTTCTGGACAGTGAGACATGTCTGCTCCTGGCAGCACCAATTTACTTCAGAGAGGAGGATGGGCATTGAAGACACTTCATATGGAGTTTATTTTCACCTTGGCAAAAATAGACATTTGGGCAAGAAACTGTTCTTGCCTGGACTGCTTGATCAACTGGACGTGCAGGACCCATAGAAAGGTGACCACTAAACTTGGCTTGACAAAATGGTCCTTCAGGTTCCTGCTTCGCAGAGGAAACTTCCAGACATTCTACAGGACACTAAAAAAAGTGACCAAGAGACTCTAGCCCTGTGGGCTGAAGACAGATGCCCCAATTTACAAAGGAACATTAGGTGACTGTTCAGGCTGCCAGCTGTCTCTGTCTACCCTGCAAGACTCCCGAAAAATGCTCACATCCTTCTCCCGGTTCTCAGGTAATATTATATCCTTCTGAGGTCTTTGATGTGGTTGAAGACTAGATAGTTATAATTTCCTCAGTTATGATAAAAGATACGTTAGATATAAAACCTTAGACTCATAAATATAAGATAGATAGGATATCTTCTTTAATATTGTAACTGTAATTCTTGCTTGATAATTGTTTTGTTATATGTAATTGTACTGTGTAAAAGTTAAAACCTTCCTTAAAAAAAAAAAAAAGAAAAGGGGAAGTGCTGTGGATATCGCTCTGTGTAAATAAAGTTCTGATTGGCCAGTGGCCAGGCAGGAAGTATAGGCGGGACAAGAGAGAAGAGAATCCTGGGAAGTAGAAGGCTGGAGAGACACCACCAGCTGCCACTATGAAAAGCAACATGTAAAGACACTGGTAAGCCACAAGCCATGTGGCAAAGTATAGACTAACAGAAATGGGTTAATTTAAGATAGAAGAAGAAGTAGATAACAAGAAGCCTGCCACAGCCATACAGTTTGTAAACAATGTAAGTTTCTGTGTGCTTTCTTGGTTGTGTCTGAGCGACTGTGGGACTGGCAGGTGAGAGAGATTTGTCCTGACTATGGGCCAGGCAGGAAAACTCCAACTACACTAAACCATAAAAAGGAGGCTTTCAGGTTAGAGCTAGCTCAAATCTTTCAAGTCCTATGTCTGAAGTATTCAGTGACCCCAGGATAGGGACACACCTTCAACCTCTGGGATGCAACTAAGGGCAACAGCAATGGGCTATATTGTTTTGGGAGTCACATGACAACTCTGACCAACAGCCTGGGTGGAAATTTCTCATGCGTGGTACAGGGCTTTCATTAGATAATTGTGGCTCATGTGGGGAGCTTTGTTAGCCCAAATGACATAATCTTTCTACTCCATCTTAAAATTCTTTCTTTAAAAAATTGTGTCATATGATTCATATTTGGGTATAGAATATCTGAAATCTTATAATAAAATATTACTTTTAGGATTACAAAGTAAATGTCTTGGCTCCTATTACATCATAGTAGGATCAATGTACTCCCATGATGTAACAGGAACCAAGACATTGGCCCCTAGAGACTGAGCCAATCAGTGAATAGCACCATCACCCTCTGCTGGTAATTTAAAGAATTGCAAGCACAAGTGTCAGATCGCATTCTCCAGAAATACAAGACCTCAAGAGAACTTTGAGATTATGAAATCTAACTTAGAAATTGTATATATTTGGAAGTTTAAACATCTTCAATTGTTCAGGTTTTTTTCTGGGGAAAGTGTGTTGCTAAAAAGGAATGAAAATCTAGGACACAGTGCTGAAAAAAATCCAATATTTAAGAGTTAACAGAAAAGAATCTTCTTAAAATTATTTTTTAACTCTATTTAGAAATTAGGAAGGAAATGGTGATGCCAAAACAGTGAAAACTGAGCGCTTTCAGAGCAAAATAGAGAGTCATAGGAGATTGACCCTATGTCACCTAGCAGTTTTCTGCCTTGCCCTGCTTCAAATAGCCAAGTACATTGCTGTGCTTAAAATCTTTTTCATATGCTAAGAGAAAACCATTATTAAACAACATTGCTTTCACCTATGCCTTTCTAGTTCTTATCTTCAAACTCAAGGCATTGTACTGAGTGTTTGAAACCTCTACACAAAGTAGAGACTTCAAACAACAACAAAAAACTATAGACAGTTTTATAAATGGAAAATGGGACTTGTCTTATGTTCTATTATTTTTTAACTTGTTGTTGTGTGTGTGGGGGTGTGCATGCATGCATTTTGTTTATTTCCATAGGTACTGCTTAGGAAGAACTGTAATACATGATTCTAACTGGTCATGGTTTTCTGGGAATCCAATGGCTCCAGATTCAATACTTTAATGCATTTCCTAAACGTATTTGTATAAATGGATTAAAGAAAGTTACAATGAGGGTACTGAGAACAAAGGCAGAGAAACCCAAAGGAAGAATATTTCTAGAGGGGATTTCTCAATCTAGAAAGGTGAATTTTTCCTTAATATTCTTTCCTTGTCTTTCCTATGTCAACCTCTGTCTGCACTCATATCTGGAATATATTTTCTTACCACAGTCATTGTTCACTAGAAGAAAATGGTAGATTCAAACTGTGCTGTTTCCTGGTCACCCCTGTTCTGAGTCTATCATTTTTCGCATTATTGGATTCTGTCTTCTAATGCATAGCATTAAAAGATTCATTGCATATCATTTTGTACAGATTGTATTATATGAAAAACTGATCTGTTGTAAATATTAAATATCTGTCAGTCATTTTAAATTAAATACTCTTTTTAAAAGGAGTTGAACTACATGTAGACTAGTAGAAGTACTCTGCTAATATTTGAGAATTTCAGCATCTGCTTTGATTCTGTTATGTATCTATTTTTACTTGTTCTTTGGAAACAGATGATGAGTATTTCTAATGTGCAATTATTTATAGAACGTTTTTTTTTTTTTTACCAAATATAAGAGTTAGCCAATTCCATAGATTTTTGTTTTCTTGTAACTCCTTAGATGGTTTAGTACTCATTAACCTCTCTAGGAAAGCACACATACCTCTGTCTTAAATAAATAATTTAAAGGACATATATACATGTAAAGAAAATTGGAAAAAAAGAAGATAATTTCTAAAATAAAATGCTGACTTGAAAAGATGTCATGGGCCAGTGAGAGAGTTCAGTAGATAACATGCTGGCTGCCAAGCCTGAGGACCGCAGTTTGTTCCAGGGACCCACATGGTAGGAGAAGAAACTGAGTCTGCCGGCTATGCTCTGACTTGCGCTTGTGCTTATCAGTACACACGTGCATGGCAATATACGTAATAAAATATAGGGTTTGTTTTTTTAAAATAAAAGTTTCATGGATCTAACCATGCAGAATGTTTTTGCTTTCTCTCTCTAATATCTTCGTGATCACCTTGACCAGAGTAACAACTTTGTCTGACATTCCTTCTTTTCTTCAGAATTTTTATAACCCCTTCATGTGCCATGTAGACAGAGGGAGCATGCACGACTCTCAGTGTATCCATTACGTGATTCCGTCATGCATGAGGAGTGGATGAAATGCTGCTTTGTTACCAAAAGTAATGTAGTTCTATGTCTCCTTGCCTTTCACACTGTCTCTCCTCTATGAAGGCATGGCTTGCTATAAGCTTTTGTTTTGTTTTGTTTTTTTGAGAAAGTATGTGGTGGACTGCCATATATAAAACCCCTGTTTGTTTCAATAACTCATTCTCAGAGTGTGACATAGATACCCAAGCTTCAACACTGGTACTATGAACAAAACCCAGAGCTAAGAGGACTAGTTCCAACCTCGGCCGCCACTGTCTTCTCTACTAAGCTGAGGAAACAGGGGAAAAAAAAAAGAGTAAATCTTAACATCCAGCTCAGGGAGAGGCAGGCAGGCTCCAGGTGAGGACAGATCTAGGCAGGGTATCCTAACCTTGATGCTCACCACTTTCCTATGGACAATTATTTGTTGTACATGTGTAATAGGAATATAGCTTAATAGAGGGATAGTTTAGGCTTTTAAGCAACAGTCATGGAGTCTACTGAATATTAATAAATTCAGTATCACTCCATTCCTTAGCTGTGAAAATCAAAACAAATAAAGCCAAATATGGTACAACATACTTGAATCCCAGCATTGTGGAGATTGAAGCAGAAGTTAAATGAAGATTTATATTATTAGGATTCTCTCAAAAAAAAAAAACAAAACAAAACAAAAAAGCAAGAAAGAAAAGCAAATGAGCAACTATATAAATACATTATTAAATATCCTTTATGTGAGAAAAATTACCCTCAGTTGAAAAATCACACAGGATCATTTAGGGTGAAGCAGAGAAGACATCCAATGCCCTGACACACACTTCCTTCATTTGTCAGTGTTATTGGAATTTCAGGACTGGTTTGCTGTGTCTTGAGAATTCATGAAGGCTAATCTAACTTTACAGCTTCCCAGATAAACAAGCTTATAAAATAGGTCAGCTCTTAATATATCTTCAAAATGTGCCTATTATTTATCCTGCTTGAGTGTTTAACTTGCTCATAGGACTGACCAGCACAGCATTGCTTCCCCAGTGACTGCACACAGATAGGTTACTGTGGAGAACAGAGGATTTTTCCCCCTTTCTTAAAAAAAAAAGAAAATTTAGGTGCATTGTTCTCTACATTCTAGAAAGTTTAATGCATATAACTGTAGCTAAGAGTGTTTGAAACCTTTGACTTGGAATTGGTTGTCCTCTTTATTAATTTACTTTATTCTAATTAAATTTAGACAGTATCTACCACCAAAAATTGTTTGAAGATTGTTGTTAATAAAAGAAAACCCACTATATAAAATAGTTGTACATACAAAGTATAAAAATATATATAGCTAGCTGAAATGATGAAGCTACTGTGTCAGGAAATGGATTGTTACTTTATCCATCTACATTTCCAGACAGGCTGGATAAAATAGAAATGGAGTATCAAAAGAATCGTTTCATAATCAAGTCTCTTTTAATAGTAATCCTGAAGCCCTAATCAGAGAAATGGATACCAGTTTGCAAGAGTTTATAGTCTTTTCCACCTCCTTGGTACATTTACTGAAAACAATATTTTCTTTTCTTGTAAACTCATTCTTACTGGCTATGAAATAAGATTTTGCTATTCTCTCATTTATTGAAAGTATATAAATATTTTTTCTCTGAGACAACATTTTCTAACACAATGAGACTTACTTTTTCTATTTGACTATAGTTAAAGTTTATTTTTTTGGACTTGTGTGGTCAACATACTCAAAATTCATACTTCCTCAAAAAGTTAAAAATGAGTTGAGTTTTTTATTCAAAGCTCCATCCCAGGTTCCTTTCTTAAAGTAATCATCATTCTCCAATGATTGTGTCTCTTTCTAGAATTATTTTGTGGACATATTTATGTATATCTTTCGTTTACATGTGTGACATTACATTATATGTAATGAACATTGTTTCTAGTGTTCACAGATTAGCTAATAACAGCTCTTCATCCCACCCTTTCCGGTAAGGACCTGGCACAGCTCTAGCACTCTGCTGGACCACTGTAGCAGGACACAGTACCCTGCATCATCTTCAAGACTGCTAGGATGTTCACTGTCTTTGTCAACCAAAGGCCTCTCTTCATTGTTGGCCACAGACCATAGCAGCTGGAGACTTCTTTTTAAATAAATATTACAAAACAATGCTACATATCATGAGCCCAGTATTTGGGTATTACCCATGTGTGTCTCTCTTCCTAAAGCCATCAGGAGGGGAGCTGGTCAGGGGTACACAGGCCCTTCCATAATTGAGTTTTTAATGGCTCTGGCTTATCGACCATTGGACATGTCTTTACTTCTCTGACAATGGACATAATCACAATATAAATTTATATTTCCTAATTATTCATTCAATTAACCTCCCCAAACCTATATCACAGATTCTTCCTCTTCCTTCTTTCTTTTAAACACAGGGACAAATGAAAGACAGAGCCACATAGCTTTGTAACCCCCCCCCCCCCACACACACACCCTTTGCTCTCACCTCCTGCCTTCAGTTTAGTCTCCTGGCTGTCCTAGATTTTTTAACTTCAATTGCTAGTTGGACCACTTGATGAAGCCCTGATTTTATCTTTGTAATAACTACATATGTCTTAGTGTGATTCTTGTGCGCATAGATTCAGGACATCTTTGTTTCTGTGGCAGTCTACCAGCAATTTCTCAAGTTATTTATCATTCAGCACTTTTTAAATTATGTCACTTTAGTGGAATGTCATCTTAGATTTCAGTTAACAATGATTCATCTATGAACACTGCTTTCAGCACACAGATCGTATTTTAGGAAGATTTATATTAAAGTAGCAGGAAATATTTAACTACTATTAGTTTAATTCTCTTCTCATTTAGGTGAGATGAAAGTAAAATGTGTATTTCTCTATTATGGATCCTTTGATCCTGAGACTCCCACCCTCAATATTTAGTCATGGGGTCTCAGAAATTGAGGTCTTTAAAATAATGAGGATGGTTTTCAGTTTTACTTCATAATTGACTTTTGGAGTCATAGAAAAAATGGCCTCCCACAATCTATATACCATATTAAAAATTAATCCTCTTAGACAAGGTCATAGAACTTCACTGTAAGCTTGAAAAACACATGGCATCATGGAGCAATAATGGAATCCCAGCTCTTCAGCCCTCAGAATGTATGAAGAGGAAGGCAGCGAAGGTCACAAATTTTCTGACCTCCATTCTGTACACAGTGTTCTAGAGAAAGAAATCAAGGTAGCTTGGATGATGAGAAAACCCATCACAATGGAAGATTGTGTGCCTGGCCCCGTTAAAAGACTCTTGAGTGAGAATGTGCAGGAGAAAACCGCTTCCTCACATTTCCACACTGAATAGGAAAAATAACATCAGAGAGAAGCACACATTTTTTCCTAATTATGGGGGGGGGGGTGGGGAGAAAGCCTTTGCCTAGTTTTTAATATTGAAGATTCTCTGGAATTCCTACTTGATGTTCATCAGAATATATTTCTGTGCAGCTGTGTACATCCAAAGACTTTATTTGGGTCACTGAACCCAATGTAAAGACTTTGGCCTAACACTACAGAAACTGGAGTTACAGTGATTGTATGCAGCAATATGACATTCAGCATATAAACATGCTCTAAAAAGATTTCAGTATTTAATCCATATTACTTCCATACTTTTGCTGTGTGGATGATATTAAAACGGTATGTTTATTTCCTTTCATGTCTCTTACTATCAAAGTTCAGCTGTGAAGATGACTTTAAGTTGGGAATATAATTACAATTAGACTGCAGGCAGTTAAGACTTCCATTGTCAGAACTTTTATTTACACTTATTTATTTAGTTGGGGGAATTTCTAAGAGAGGTAAAATATGCTCAGCTAAGATCACAAATGGAGAAACACTGCTCTGTGACTTTTCCTGGGGAGAATTGGACAAATATCTTCTTAGTAGGGACAGGGCACTGGTAGTGGACTGAAGAAATGATCCCACTAAGGTCTAGCTTAGTGAACCAATGAGTGATTGGGTTGTGTACAGCTGTATACGCAAGTGGTTCATTGCATGAACATGGGTAATTCAAAGGGAGCTGCATTGTTGAAAAGTAGAGCCAAGCAATGGTGATGCCTCCCTGCTTCCTGGCAACTACCTACCCAACTTGTAAGAAGCCTCACTGGAGAGGGCCACATCTTCCCCAACAGTTGCTTACTGATTACATACACTTGGAGGACATCTCCATGAATCTTGCAACTTTCTGAGCTTCCCCAGGCTAATACATTCTGTGAGCTACTTGAATTTCTCTTTCTGAGCTTCCAGTTTCATGTGCTCCCCCAAGTCCTCTGAGCCTTTGTTTCTTTTAGAGGGAATGTTTTCAGTTGGAGCCTATAACTCCAAAAACATGCTCATATCACATTCTTAATAATTAAATGCTATAAATATTCCTGACAGGTGATTAAATGAAATCTGTTTCAATCTTCCACCTTGACCATAACAATGGTACATTTAGATTTATAGTTTTTAAGCTCCTTGGCAGTCTGTATCAGACCACGCCAGCTTAAGAAAAATCAGCCCTAGTCTGTTTCTCTATTCCTCCTCCCTGCCCAACATCCTTGTTGCATCATGGTCTACAGGAGACCACATATAATACTTGAGCATACCACAGGCCATTCATCCAAACTGCACCTGCTCTTCCCCAATGCAGCCCTTCTCACCATTCCTTAGACCTATGCTAGTATTTATTTTATACGTTTCATCAAGAATAAAACACTATGAACTTGATTTCTTATACCTCCACATTTGTCATCCCATGGATTCATTCAATGAGTTTAAGGTCACCTCAACTGTGTCATCTAAGTAGCATTTTACAGAGGGCATTTGGGATGGCATCCTATCGTCATGATCACCTGGAGGCTCTCATGGACGATGCACTACCAAGTACCCTCAAAATAATGGAGAATTCATTTTCTTGGTGGCATGGGAAACATGGCTTTCTTCTTCAAAGACAATATGCAGAAACTCTGTCACGGAACAGGAAGCAGGAACATATTTGATATAGTGTACTGTTGATGCTAGTGTAATGTAGTATGTAAAAGGGGGAAGTTACAGTCAACTCATCACAAGTCAAGAGCAATCAGGTGAAAATATCATTGTAAAATTGTATTTATTGAGCTGGAGAGAAGATTCAGAAGATAAGAGCACTGGCTGCTCTTGCAGAGGACCCAGGTTCAATTCTGAGTACCCACACAGTATCTCACAACCCTTTGTAACTATAATGCAAGGAGATCTAATACTCTCTTCTGCCTCCTTTGGTACCAGGCACACCTGTAGTGCACATACATACATGTGGCAAAAATACCCATACACATACTTTTTAAAAAAAGAAATGCATTTATTAAACCATTGAGCCTACCAGGACAAAGTATTTCCAGTTCTAACATAGTAAAGTCCTAATGATTGTGAAATTTTCATGTTACAGAATCTCATGTCTCTTAATAAAGAGGTATATTCTGAAAAATGAGATTTTAGGTATTTTTGTCATTGTGTGACTATCCTTGTGTTTAGCTACATAAGTTCAAAAAGCTATCCCTTCTGTAGCCAATACAGTCTTATGAGACCAGCATTGTAAACATGTCCATTATTGAAAAAACATTTACTGTAGTTCATGACTATGATATAGTCATAACTATAATAATTACATATTATAATTAATATCTAATACAACCATGGCTGTACCACATCACACCTTGTCAATAACCAAGCATGACAGCCAGTTACCTTTGCCACTGCTTTGTGACTAGAAGTAGTCAGTGTCTCCCTTATATTTATTAGGAAATGACTAGACATTATACACATGAACTACAGGAAGCATTGTTCAGGTGCTATACTGAATCTGCTTGTAAGTATATACAAGTGATACAGACCAAGAAGGGTGGACCATCAAAAGAGATCAGCATACACATGAGCACGAGTCTCATTTAGACAAGGAATTCTATCATATGGTATGCCTCAAATACGTTTTAGGAGGTGAGTGCATGGTTGGTATAATTTGGGGCTTCATGTAGTTCTCAGCATAGAGAAGAGGCACAGAGAAAGGAAGACCAGCATGGTGCCCTCCCTGTAAGAAGTGAGTAGATCACTTTTGCTATTAAACACTTGGATACACTATTGTGAAATTCAGTTTCCTCAGTTTTTTTTCTATGTCCAGTGATGTTATTTTCAGCTATGCCCATTCTTGCTGCTTAGGATTTTTGTGGAATGATTTAAATTTTTATATATATTTATATGGGGAGGGGTATCCCATTGTACACATGTAGAAGTAATGTTATATGTAACACTACATACATACATACAAACATACACACACACACACACACACACACACACACACACACACACACACACACATTTGGTTTTTCAACACAGGGTTTCTCTGGGTAGTCCTGGTTGTCCTGAAACTCACCATGTAAACTAGACTGGCCTCAGACTCAGGGATCCATCTACCTCTGCCTCGTGAGTGCTGGGGTTAAAGGCATGCGCCACCACACCCAGCTCACTAATTGTTTTTTAGTAAATAATACTTCATTTGCTCTCTCTTTCCTTTGCATCTTTCTTCTTTTCAAAGGTTTGGTGTGTGTAGGGGTACACATAGGTCATGTGGTCCTAAGTTAACATAGGATGTCACTTCTCTACCTCTGTGTTGTTTGAGACAGGGTCACTTCTGTGATTGTTGTTGTTGTTGGCTGCTGTGTGCCAGGCTAGCTGGGTCCAGGAGCTCGTAGGAGTGGCAGGATTACATATGTGCTGCCATGCCTGACTCTTACATGGGTTCTGGGGTTTCAAATGCGCAGAGCAAGTACTTTACCCGCTGAGCCAGCCCCCCAGCTCTCCTCTTTCATGTCACTTTTCCTTCACCTAGTTTTGTTACAGAATGCTTTCTGATTTTTGCCTTGTTTTTCAATGGGGTCGAAACAGATGCCAAGGTTAGCTCTTTCCAAGGAATAAGATGAGAAGACTATTTTTGTTTTTTTAGATATGATTTTGTCTCATCTACTCTGAGCCAGTGTGTCACACCATCATCCACTCAGTTCTCTGAGCATTCCAGATGAAATAATGGAGATAATTTTGGACCAGTGTGGATCATTCTTACAAACCTTTGTTTTAAAATATACTGAATTGTTGTAAGTTCCTTCTGTGTTGCCTGATCATTCATGTAACGCTTATTGTCGCCTTCCTTCCCTTACAGCTATAAACTTGTTTAAATGAATATGTGTCAGTTGCTTGTTTGGGATACTATGCACTACTCTGTAGTATGGAGCTCTGGTCACAGTGTTTTCTGTAATACAGTCAAAGAGTAGCATCTCAAGGAAGTGAAAAATTATGCACTGCTAGGGTCAGGAATTGTTAGATCTTTCTGTCTTGTTTGTATACGTTAACATACAGAATTCATAGGTAGTTGTAGATATAGACACTCAGGAATACACATATGTATATACACACACACATATGTATATTTTGAGAGACACAGAGACACAGACGATACAAAGACAGAGACAGAGACACACAGAGACAGAGAGCCAGCAATATCTCAATGCGGGCATTAAGCCTTATTAGAATGCTCCCAGTATCACATCTCTTGGCAGAGATGTGCTGAAGTTTGTAGTTAGGCAAGCATTCATGCTCTCCTGGAAGATAAAATTATCATTGGGTTTCAGCCACTGTAGAGTTTTAATGAGTTTTGGAGAAGAGAGTAATAAAGGAATGCCTTTTTTTCTGGCATAAGTTTCTTGTACATATATTTATAAAACACCAGTTTTTGAAGAAAAATATAAAGTATATTACTTAAAGTATATTTTGTTTTATGATCAATATTACACACACACACACACACACACACACACACACACACACATATATATATATATATATATATATATATATATATATTTACTTACTTATTTATTTGGTGAGCATGCATTCCTCAGGGCACATGGCAGAGGTCAGAGGGTACTTTGTAGGCAGTCGATTCTTTCTACCATATAGGCTCCTCATGTTGCAAGGCTTAGTAGCAAGTACCTAACCTGCTGAGCCATTTTTCCAGCCCTCATTTATATTATGAAGTATGCCAACGTTGAGTAAATATGTTAAAAGAAAAAGCTTGCCATCTGGAAGTCTCTTGTTATCCAGTAAGTGGGGTGAGGGTTTAGTATCCCATAAGAGGCTCTAGTGACAAAGAATGAATGATCCCAAATTTTCTCCCAATGAAGTAAGTTTTTCTTGGCTACTGTTCTTAAAAGACAATTCATTCTTTAACTTGTATCCTTATCTAAGGAACAATCATCAACTATTCCTAGCTGTTCTTTTTTGACTCCTTGTGAAACAACCTTTTCTCTCTTTGGTTTTTTACTTTTATTTTTATTTTTTTAGACTAGGTCTTATGTAGTCCACGATGGCCTCAAACTTGCTGTGTAGTGGAGGACAACCTTAAACTCCTACCCCTTTTGTCTCCCAAGTCCCGAGACTACAGTCATCCGTCACATTACCTGGCTCAAGTCATTTCTTCAGTGAGTGAATTTAATGGCATAACTTAAAGTAACACAAGCTGCTTTTCTATTTCAATATACTTGAGTAACTTACTGCTCACTTTCTACTTGTAGGGGACGTTAACCTTTCTATTTCAGTCTTATTCATTTTGTTTTAAGTCATTCAATTTCTGTGCTAACAAATTAATATAACTATATCATTTTCCTTAAATGAGAGCAAACATTCACACTCTTATTACTAGTCCATTGTAGTGTGGCATAATAACTCAAATCATTTTATGTTTTCAAGTGAAAGACTTGAGTTAAAACACTTCATTTTTATCATTTTGTATGGCCACTGAAAATGAACCATTTGTTCTTTAGCTTATCACCACCATTGTAGAGAAAGTAAACAGAAACTTCAGGAGTATAAGATAACTCATGTAAGAACACATTGCTAGTAAGAGAGAGTATCCAATTTCTAAATTAACTATGAGTTTTAGCATAACTAATATGTTCGTCTTTGGAGAATGATAGCCAGATTGGCTAATGTGGGGGTTAAGAAGTTAAACTGAGAAAATATCTTGGGAAGACTTTGAAAATTAGCCATGTGTAGTAACTAGTATCATTTTCTGCTGCAAGTAGATGAAAGCTACTTACACTGAGAAGTTTACGCCATTCTAAAACCATTCAAGAATATACTGCAATTGGAAGGTTTCTCCAGTCCTGCCAAGCCCCTGCAGTCCCATGGACCACTTATAAAATAATTACTAAGAAGCTTATATTAATTATAACTACTTGGCCATTAGCTCAGGCTTATTACTGACTAGCTCTTACACTTAAATTAATCCATAATTCTTACCTATGTTTAGCCATGTGTCTTGGTACCTTTTTTCAGTTCTGCCTTGACATCTTGCTTCCTCTGTGTCTGGCTTGTGACTCCTGACCCAGCCCTTCCTCTTCCTAGAATTCTGCTCTTCTGCTAGCCCTGCCTATACTTACAGTCTGGCTACTGGCCAATCAGCATTTTATTTATCAACCAATCAGGAGCAACACATATTCACAGTGTACAGAAAGACATCCCACAGCAATATACAGTGGAATGTAATTGCATCCAAAGCAAATATATTTCCTGGAGTTAATAGCCACAGAATTCCAAAGAGAGATCCATGTCTCTAACTCACCATTGTTACAAACAGTAATGGGCCACTTTTCTGGGATCCTATTATTTTAGTAAATTTTCTTCTTGCTACAACAAAAAATATTTAGTTGTAACTAAAGAAATTTAAAGAAAGCAGAGTTTATCTTGGCTGATAGTTCAAGGTTACAGTCCAGCCCTACACAGAATTTATGGTAACAGGAGCCCGAGGAAGCTGGTTACATTTTGTCTTCAGTCAAGAAACAAAGAACAAACTCTGGTATCCAGCTCTCTTTCTCCTTTATCTGCAACCTAGAAATTGGGACTATGGAATGATATTACCATATGTAAAATCTTATGATTTCAATGAATGTACTCTAGAAACTCTCTCAGAAATGACCAGAACTTTCTACCCAAGACAACTCTAGATCCAGTCAAATTTACAATCAATAGTCACTGTCACAACTATGTTAGTAGTGTGTTTATTCATTATATAAATAAACTTTCTCTGCAGGATACTCCATCCCAGAGTTTAACAAATAAGAAAGAATTTTACTACCACAAAAAGATGGTGCTTCTTAGGTTGTGTCTTTTGCTTCAATACAATTTGAGTTGGAAGACCAAATGAACTTCAATTGTTGGAAGATGGAAGCATGTCAAATAACAAAAGAACTAGTTAAATGGAGGACTTAGTTCCATCTCACAAGCATATGAGGGGCAGTCATTTTACTTGAATATAATGTCTTGAAATCACAAAATAAGGAAAAGAGCATAGAATAATAAAAGTCTCACCTTTGCTGCTGTACCCATTCCAGAGGTAGAGTGGGAGGATGGCACTTATATTTCAGCACTCAGAATATGGTCTTGTTCTATTTGAATCCTTTCAGTCTAGTACTCAAGGGTTTATTGTTATTTCAAGTCAATCTCATTTGCTTCTGCTTTTATGCTTGACCTTCATCCCTCAAAAATGACATAAGAATCAGGGCATTAAAGGGATCCAATCAGTGTTTCTCCAGTGTTTTGTTCACTGGCCTTTTAAAACAAGTCATGTATAAAAAGTGCCCTGTATTAGTATTATCAGTCACAGTGTAAGTATCTCCTAAATTAGCTACAAAGAATAAGTAGCACGTATCTCCCCCTAGTTGTGGACCCAGGCATTGGGTCCTTGGACCATCTATTTCTGGAACTCCGGTAGAGTGGCAGTCAACTGCACACTCTTTCTGAAGGCTTCAGTGTAATAATGCTAGACAGGACTCAGTCTCTTGTGTGCTGTTAGATGGAGGCTTCAACTCCTCCTGTGCTGCTGGCAGGAAACTTTGCTGGGCTCCTTGTCCCATAGGTTTCCTAATAGAGCGCATTGTAATATACTTGTAACTTAATGAGAGAAAGAAATGGTGGTACCAGCTTGAGAGAATGCCAAGATGGAAGCCAGTCTTCTGTCACTTAATTGGAGAAATGACATCCATCACTTCTGATATATGCAACTTTCTTTCTTTTTTTAAAATAAATTTTGTTTTTATTAAGAGATTTTCTATTTATTTTATATATGAACCACAGATTCCCCTGTCCTCCCTCCTCCTACCCCCCAGCCTTTCCCTCCAACCTCACCCTCATTCCCACCTCCTCTAAGGCAAGGTCTCCCATGGGGAGTCAGCAGAGCCTGGTACATTCAGTTGAGGCAGGTTCCAGCTCCTCCTTCCTGCACCAAGGCTGTGCAAAGTGTCTCACCATAGGCAAGAGGTTCCAAAAAGCCAGCTCATGCACTAGGGACAGGTTCTGATCCCACTCTGAGGTTCCCTCTATATAGTTCAAACCAAACAATTATCTTGCCTATCCAAAAGGCCCAGTCCAGTATCATGATGGCTTTTCAGCTATTGGTCCACAGTTCATGTATTTCCACTACTTTGGCTAGTTGTCTCTGTACTATTTTGATACTGAATTATTTGTACTTTGTATAGGTCTGAAGATTAAGGACATAAAATGTAACTACATTCTATTAATTTACAACTTTCTCATATAACATATTAATGTCCTGCTCAACCTTCCAAATGTTTTCCGAATTTTGAGAACATCTCACCAAGACTGTGGCTACTATTCTATTTTGTAACACTATTATTCTAATTGCATTCTCATTTTTCTTCCTAATTCAACTCCCATGCCCTCCCCTACAGCCTGTGCCTAGTAGAATATCCAGAACTCTTCTTCCAGTGTTAGTTTGTGACAGTACTTACCAGTGGCTTCTCACTTCTCTCAAAGGTGAATGACACCGTTTTATTTCAAAATACCAAGAACCTTCAACTGAGGCCATCATTATTTCTGACTCCACTGCCTTAATAATTTGCTTCTTGCTCACCATGTGGGATAAATAATTGCAGTTCCCTTGGTCACTAGGAGTGGGCATTTCTGCCTTTTCACTGGCTAGGCTTTCTGTTTTAAATGATGTATTCTTACCCACTTCCTTAACTAGTTCCACCATCTATTTTAGTAAGCACAGAAGTATTTCACCAGACTCTTGCTAGATCACATTTAAGAGCTGAGTACCACATCCATTCAGCCTTTACTCCCTTTAACATCTTTTTCTCACCTTCTTAATTCGGTATCAGGTAAGCATTTAAACTTTGCATTGTTTCTCCATGAGATCAGGAGGTTTGGTTTGTATGTTTTTTTTTTTTTTTTTTTTTTTTTTTTTTTTTTGCCACTGGAATAATGGCTGGAGTAGTCTGTGGCAAGATGCTAAAGAATATTTTAAAAATAAAGTTTCCATTTTTCCCATAGTAATAATTGGACTTGAGCCCTCCCAGCCCTACTTCTGACACAAAGAGACTATCTGCCTTGCTTTCTTTCCTTGTAGTGAGGCTGCCGCTTATGTTAGTTTCTTGTAAGTGCACAACATATAACCTGGCTTCCCTGCGGTACCTCATACCCAACACAGAGAAATAGCAAACTCTGAAATTCAATAGTTGGATTTTGTATTTAATAATGTTGCTTCTGTTTCACCAGTGTTTATTATTAGCTATGGATTTATTTTTGGCTAGGTTTACACAATAATTAGTGCACATTTAATTAGAATGTTGTCTCACACTTGATTCCCTTATGCTTTGCCACATGCACACAGTGCATATACACTTAGTCTAATGTTGGGAAATAATATTATTCCTCTTTCATTTCTCCATCTGACTTTAGGGATTTTTTTTTAAGTTGGAAGAATTACAGCACAGTGTGGCTTCTACAAGCACTGGTTTCCAGTCTTAGCTTAAACTAATTCATGATATTAGTTAAGGTTTAGCAGTGAGATTATTACTGTTGATGCTGGTCCTGGATGTTAGGATGGTGAACAGAACTGCAGTATATAATCTGGAGAAGGTTATTACCACTGAGCAGTCACTCCCAAAGTCCCACAGTGGAAGTGACTAAGCATTTGGGATGGTAGCCGCAAGAAAATATAAAAGTTTCTTAAAGTGTATCCTGAGGGAGAGCATTTAGAAATTGAATACTGATGGAAAGGTACTGAAGACACAGTTGAAAGGAACTGTGTCCATTTCAATAAAAACACAGACATTTTAGCAGAAAGAAGCCCTGGAAATGGAATGTGTTTCTTAGCAAGAAAATGAACTCGACATTGCAGGGCATGTTCAGTGGGGCTACAGATGTTCAAGTATTCAAAGGAGTCTGAGGTTAACAATAGTTTATTCTTCCATCCTGTACTTCCAGATTTCTTTTTTTAAAAAAAAGGACAAAAGAAAGCCAGTTGCAGAAGGACTAGAGTTGTGTTTAAGGTGGAGATGGTATCTATTTAATACAATAAAGAAACTAGCTGAAATTGCATCTCTGTAAAGTCACAGGAGAAGCAATGTCAAAAAGCAAATAAAACTTAAAACCTCGATGAAAGCACACATTGAAATCTACAAGCAGCAGTATTTTTAATCTAAAGGAAGGCAGGCTATAAATCAAGCCGTTCAGACCAAGCAGGACTCAAATCACCAAATAATAACCTCAAGCTGGGAGAAGCGCTGGCTTCTGTAACAGTGTGTAAAGACACGAGAAACGCTGTTTTTCTCTGTGACCTTCATATATTCCGGACAAAGAAAAGGCAGGAGCAGCCTGCATGGTGGAATAAATCAGAACACAGTGTGTTGTGCTGTCTGGGAAGGCGGAACCAAAGGAGGTGGGGTATGAAGAGAAAAAGTCATTAGCCTCATAGGAGAGAAGTTCCAGCTGTGTGGTCACTATGATGTTATCACTGGGCTGACTGTGAAATGTTCCAAACAACAGGATTTCCAACAGAGCACACAGTCACTTACTCACCTTGAACATTTTTATGAGTAAACCAAGAGTAGCCAAACAGTCTTTGCACATAACAAGGAAACTTTAGAATCTTCTTTACCAGTGAGGGATACGATATGTGCCTTCACTACCAGTGATGGATAAGTGCCAAGGTATTTTGCATGTAAGATTACATTGTCACAGAAATATTGACACCACTTCACACTGATTTCATTTGTGTAGTAAACAAGTGAAGAACTGGGAAAAATACATGACATCGCTCTTTCCTCTAAATGGTTAAGAATGACCTCTTGTTCTTCCTTTGTGGGAATAGGTCAGTAGAGGTGGGGGTCATTCCCTCCTCGATAGAAAGTAGACATATTTAGATTAGCTGTTTAAGCAAGATATAGCATGAGGATGACTTGAGGCAAATATATCTGTAACTATGGAGAGGAACACTGAGTTGAAGAGGCTACAGAGGCTAATGTGGAGCCTCCTCATCCCTGTTGAAAGTGTGCCACCATTTTGTACTTGATGTTGACAGGACTGAAAAAAAAAATGCTGTGTTTTTCCCTTGAGTTGTACAAATAACTGAAAACATGTCAGATTTATATTGTTTTATATTTATTGATTTGTTTATGTATATGTCTGTGACCTATATGAACTACAAGAAGAGTATGGAGGTCAGAGGACACCATACTGGATAAAGAAAGTTCTTTCTTTCAGCAATGTAGGGGCCTGGGATCAAGCTCAGGAAATCAAGCTTCACAGATGGTGAGTTTATCCAATGAGGCATCTTGCCATCCCTGGCCCTGGGTCTCCCTCCATTTGGTACCCAAACCATGCGCTAATGCTGGACTTTGTGGAAGGACAGAATAAATATAATCGATATCTTTGCTTTTCAATATGGAAAATAACAAGTCCATCCAACATGTTTCCGTCCTAGATAGGTTGACTAAAGTTTACAATAACTGAAGCTATCAGGTAGGATAATGAGGACATCATTCTAGAATGAGGGCTTTGTGCATTTGCAAGCTTGATCTGCCAGGATCATTCTAGAAAAATAGAGTTCCAAGCTGCCATTGAATAGGAGCTGTTATGTTGTAGAATACTATTTTAAGGTGTGTTACTTTTGTTTATGCTTTGCAACATGTGTCTAATGGTGCAAAGAGGTATTTGATTAAACCAAATTCACCTGCAGTCAGGAGGCTGAGTCAGCCACTAGCTGACAGGAAGTGGTAGGGAGGAGCCAGGTGAGAAAGGGTTATAAGGAAGGGCTAGGAGAGACAAGAGGGCTTTTTGGAGGACGTGAGAAAGGAGAGGAGGGGAGCTACTTGCTCTTCAGCCTCTCTGAAAAGCAGAATTCCACCTTAACCTTTGAGTCTTGAGTTATTCAGAGGGACAGAGGTTTAGTTAAATTTCTTTCGTAGCCTTTCAAGAGTTAGAACCAGAGAGAACAGAATTTCCTCTGTCTATGACCCCTGTGGCCTAACGTTTGCAGGTAACAGCAGAGCTGTAGTTGCTGATTAGGACAGCTGTGACTTAAAAGGCAGCAACAATTCAATAAAAGGACAACACGATCGTGCTAAATAGATAAGAATTAGGAAAATATTGCTATGACAAAAAGTGTTTAAAATGAGACATATGTCTCTATGCTGGATACAGTATCCCTGGGTGTTTGCATAGATAAACGATGGTGAGAGTATGAACTTGAAAGACGATTTTTAAAAATTAAGATAAATTGTGTCATTGAAATCACCTTTTTACATTAACTTCAGAATTTATTCTAATGTTTCTTCAATTGTATATAGATAAGATTAGGGTGTATTTAGGAATATATATGCATAGGCATACATATATGTATACAACAACAACTAGCTAGCTAGAAGAGGCCATGAATTTCAAGGAGAGTAGGAAATGGTACATCAGAAGGTTTAGGAGGGAAGGGAAGAGAGAAATGTTTTAACTAAATTAGAATCTCAAAAGGAAAAATAAGTAAAAACAACACAGAAAGAAAAGGCAGTCCAACCATACCTTTATCCCAGTACTTGGAAAGCAAAAGCAGGTAGATATTTGACAGGCAGGGCAAGGGGAGGGAGGGAGGGAGGGGGAGAGAGAGAGAGAGAAGGAGAGAGAGAGAGAGAGAGAGAGAGAGAGAGAGAGAGAGAGAGAGAGAGAGAAGAAAGAAAAGAGTGAAGGAGGGAAAGAAAAAGCCCCAAAGCTTCATTGTCTGAGAGAGAATGAAAACCTATAAAAATTGTACTGAACTGGGCCCTCTGGATAGGTGAGACAGTTGTTTGGCTTGAACTGTATAGGAGTCCCCCAGGCAGTGGGATCTGGACCTGTCCCGAGTTCATGAGCCAGCTTTTTGGAACCAAGTGCCTATGGTGGGACACTTTGCACAGCCTTGGTGCAGGAAGGAGGGGCTTGGACCTGCCTCATCTGAATTTACCAGGCTCTGCTCACTCCCCATAGGAAACTTTGCTTTGGAGGAGGTGGGAAATGGGGGTGAGGTTGGAGGGAAAGGCTGGGGGTTGGGAGGAGGGAGGACAGGGGAATCTGTGGTTGGTATGAAAAATGAATAGAAACTCTTGATTTAAAACAAAAGGAAAAAAAATTGTAAATCATAATAAATTTTCATACAAAGCATAAAAAGAACTCTTATAACTTAAAAAGAATACACAGTTTAGAATGGGGAAAATATCTGAATCATCTCTCCAGAGATCTAAGAATGTCCAATAAGCACACAAAGTAGATACTCAGTATGTTTAGTCATTACAAAAATACCAAACAGACCTAGAAGACACAAGTGTCCCAGACATGGTGGTCCACAGTGTTAATCCCAGCACTTGGGAGGCAGAGGCAGAGAGATCTGAGTTCAAGTCTAGCCTTGTCTACCTGGTGAGTTCCATGCCAGCTGGGGCTACATAGGGACTTCTAGGACAGCTAGGGCTATCTAGAGAGACCCTGTCTCAAAACACCAAAAAACAAGATACTGGTATTTTCAAAGCTTTTAAATATGATTTTAGACAAAGATAAAAAGTGTGATTTATAAATATTGAAGAGGATATGGAGAAATTTAAATACTGCCTGAGAAATCTTAAAGTGTTTCTCCTAACTTCAAAAAAAATTTACTAATTTCTCAAAATATTAAATGTTAAGGAATTTTTGTGTGACCCAGCAAATCATTCTGAGCTAGAAATACAAAATATAGAGATATTAATTCATACACACACAAAACTTGCTCACACAGGACCAGAAAGATGACTCAGCAGTTAAAAGTACTTACTGGTCTTGTAGAGGACCCATGCTCCATCCCCAGTACCCATCCATCCATGATGCCAGCTCCAGGTAATCCAGTGCACTTCTCTGGCCTCTGAGGGCATCAGATATGCATGTAGTATAATTACATATATGCAGATGAAACATTCATATACATACAATAAAAATAAATCTTAAAATAAAACCCTTGTACCTACACAAACTCACATGTTACTCATAAAAAATCAAGTACAAAGTCCCAAATATATCTCAACTGACAAATGGACAAATAAAATATGACCTCTCAGTACAGTGGGATGCTATTCAGTAATAACATGTGCTGTAATAATGTTGGCCTTTAAGGAAAGAAGTCAGTCGCAAAAGGTCTGAAATGTAAAGAATAGGCCTGTTGTAGAGACAGAAAGTAAGCTTGGGAGGGTTGGGTTGGGGAGAGCTAGGGAAATAAGGCTAAATACTGAGTGCCAACTGATGGGAGCTGAGCATCTTTAAGAGACAACTCATCTATTTTAAGGGTAAACTTCAAGGCAGTTGTAACACCATATGAATAAAGGCACCTAATACTGAAGAAAGAACAAGGCTACGGAATTGGATTCAATATTTTGCTGTCAAAATAAATATATTTTTGCCATTTTTTCTTAAGCTTGCTAATTATAAAGTTCCTAATGCTCCTTCCAGTGTGTTGGAGAATAACTTTCATTTCTAATATTAGTCAGTGTTTTAAAAGAGATTGCTAAAATGCATTACAACCTCATTAATGGGTTTCGTGTGGAATTTAGAAGGAAGGAAAATTCGTTGGGTTAAGAATATCAAAAGGAACAGCAGAGGTGAGGAAAGTTTAGAATATGTTCATATAATTGGCTGGAATTATCACATTTATCTCACTGGGTCTTGAACTGAAGAAAGAAATTCATTAAGGGAAGATTAGAAACTTTCTACTCCCTAACCTTTCCTGCTAAGTTTCAATTATTTAAAAGTATCCCTTTCCCATCCCAGTCACCTTGTGTTACTTGGATAGCTAGCTACACTTCAAGTTTTTGTTGGTATTACTTTGGCTACATGAAGACACTTAGTGAAAAGAAAGCCTGGTATAGAGAAGCTCAGTCATGAAACCATTAACAAATCTTTCACCGTGGTTATGCTTTATAACAGCCAATTCCATAAACTCTTTTTTTTCACTTGTAGCCAATTTACTATCATATCATAAATCTCAAAGCCACCCTCCCTCAATCTCATTAAAAGAGCAGTTTTAATCTCTTTTTCTAGGTCCCTTATCTCCAGGAAAACATATTCAATAGCAGAGATCATGGTGGGGCTGTCTAGGATTACTAAAATTTCATTACTTCCATAAAATTCGTCACAGTGCATTTGCAGATAGGCCATGAATTATCCTTGAATGCTACACCTGTCAAAATAGATGATTTGGGCTCCTTTGGAGATGGGGCTTGCTAACCTCATTATCCTCTCAATCCCGACTTTCCTGAGATTCTCTGATGATATGAAACATAAGGAGCTTCACGGATTTGAAGAAAGCTTTGAGAGGAAATGCCAGCAGAAATCAGGTAGAACACCCAGAAGCCAGATGAAATTTGACCCAAAGCAACCAAAGAGAAGACCCGACTTGGCAGAAATCAGGGATGTGTCCTTCCATGGGTTTCCTTTGGATTTCTACAAAGGCTGTAATATGACAGCTATTAGGGGAAAGTATCCTTTGTTAATTTTTTATTTACATTGCGTGAGAGGAAAGTAGTTCTTTTTCCACTCATTTTTTTTATGTTTTAAATAATGAACAGGTTTTACGAATAGCCTGTGTTAGGTTTTGTGCTAAATTTCTAGGATATTTGTTCATTCAGTTCAGAGAAAGAGTAGTTTCTGCACTCAAGAGGTTATATTCTGATTCATTATGTATTTCAGCATAGTAAATAAATGCTGAGACTTTGATAGTCAAGTGCAAGGGGGAAGGAAAAATGAAATATTTACTAGAAATGGGGAAGTACAGGACATACCACAGAAGATGAGAACTTTGGGTTGGTAAGTGAATGAAGAGTTAAACAGGAAAGTACGCTACCAACGGACAGGCAACAGGTGTGATGCCATGGATATGTAGGACCTCTGTAATATGCCAGTAGATTCTAGTCAGGTAGCACAGAGTACTGTTTGAGCACTTGGCAATAAAGAGCCTTACGCATTTGATCAAGGGACCTGAACTTCCTCCTGAATGCTGTGTGGAGTCACGATTGTATTTTAAGCAGAGAAGTGAAAAGTAGTAATGTTTCTCTTATCAAAGTCTGTGCCAGTCATGAGAATATAACTTTGAGGGGTGATGAAGTGTAAGAAAAATCAGATGTAAGCATTCTGAGTTGGAATCCAGACACAAAGATGAAAGATGAAATCATGAGAATGGTAATAAGAAGAAGGCTAGCCACAGGTAAACCTGAGACGCCGGCAAGGGAGTCTTGAGAAGCAGAACACAGAGGCTTTGGGGCTTCATGGGAGATTCAGACAAGCGATAAATGACTAGGTAAATGCGATTTCATGTTCTGAAATAGACAAACAGAGATGAACAGATGAAAGTTATTTTTAGCCTTACTGTTTCTGATACTTTTAGCCTGACTGTAGAGCATCCTAGGAAAGATGTTGTAGTATTCTAGTACATCACAAAGCCTGGAGAGGTGCATAGAGCATGACAAAGGGAGATGAATTCTTGTCCTGACATTCCTTGCCTGAGGTGTCAAGCAGTAGTTGGGTCCTGAGCCTCAGAAACAAGCTTCACTCCTAAGCACACTCCTCCAGTGTGCCCTGCCTTCTGTCTGAGAGGGGAAACATTGCCTTTGTTTGAGGCATCTGGTTCCCATGGGATCTGATAGTGGCCCTAAGATGAGAGTGACGGGAAGGGGCACTGATTTCAAACCACAGACACGTCTCTGCTTGTATAATCAACTCTGCTTAACCAATAAAAGACGCTTTCCACAAATACAGAATATAATGGGTATTTAGATTCAGACTATTTTTTTTGCCATCTCTGTTACCACAACTATTTTAAGTATTGATTTATGAATTTATTAGTAATGTGTTGGTTACATTTTCCTTTCTCTGTGATAAAACACCTGAGAGAACATCCCCAAGAAAGAAAAGCTTATTTATGTGTAATGTTAAGGGTAAGGTGGCAAAAAAAAAGAAAAGAAAAGCATGGAATCTATCATGGCAAGGGAAGCATCGCAGTTGGAATGGCTTGGCCATTTTTATTATAATGTTTTAATTTTATTTTTGAGATTATAATTACAATCACATTTTTATTATAATGTTTTAATTTTATTTTTGAGATTATAATTACATCATTTTCTCCTTCTTTTTCTTCTTGCCACCACCCCCATGTATCCATCCATTATTTTCTTCAAATTAATGGTCTCTTTTTCTTTAATGTGTGCATATGTATTCCTAAATACATATAAATGCATCATGCTCAGTCCATATTATATTACTTGTATGTCTGTGTCTTCAGGGCTGACCTTACCAACATGGCTGCCTAAATGTGGCCTGAGCAGTGTGACCACTTTTTTTCAAAAAATATATTATTTATTAAAATTTTTTTCATTTTACATATCAACCCCAGTTCCCTCTCCCTCCCCTTCTCCCACCTCCTCATCTCCCTTCCACTCTACCCCATTCCCGCCTCAGAGTGGGTTAGGCCTCCCATGGTAGTCAACAAAGTATGGCATACCAAGTTGAAGAAGAACCTAGCCCCTCCCCATTGAATCAAGGCTGAGCAAGGTATCCCACCACAGGGAATGGGCTCCAAATAGTCAGTTCTTGGGATAAGTCTTGGCCACACAACTGTCACCCACATTCAGCGGGCCTAGTTCAGCTAATTCCCTGTGAGACTCCACCCTCCTGAAAGCCTAAGGGAAGCTCCTTGTCTGTGTATCCAGCATATTGGGCATTAACAGCTTAGATGCAAGATTGTAAAACATCTGGAGCAGGGGTGGGGATTTAGCTCAAAGGTAGACAAGTCACTTTTTAAAAGCAGGATAGGAAATGGAGAGAGAGTCAGCCTAGTACTGGAGGGGTGATATAATCCTCAATTATCTACCCCTAGAGGTATTTATCCATCTACCAGCAATGTCTCACCTCCTATTGATTCAACAATTTCCCAGGACAGTGCCAACTAGGAGCCAACTGTTAGAACATATGACACTGTTCACGTTGCAACTCTGACAGCTAAGTGATGAGATAAATATCATCTATATTATTTCAACAAGTCAAATTAATAGTTAAAAAATAATTTAAAAAAGTAATTTTAGTGGATTTTTTCTTTTATAAAGAAGGGACATAATGTGAGCATTCTACTAGTTTTCCTAAGCTGAAGGTAATACAAACTTGTTTTACTAGATTGAAATAATATTTTAATGTTCTTGAAACTGTATTTCAGTCATTGATTTCATAAGTATTTTTTTGATTTTTTGACACTGTTTTGAGGTCTAAATGTAAAACAATATGCTTTACAGTTGTCCTAGTTAAGGTTACTATTGCTATGAAGAAGCACCATGACCAAAAGCAACTTGGAGAGGAAAAGGTTTATTTGACTGAAACCTTCACATATGTGACACAGCCTCATCCATCATTGAAAGAAGTCTGGACAAAAACTCAAACAGGGTAGGATCTTGGAGGCAGGAGCTGATGCAGAGGTCATAGAAGGATGCTGTCTTCTACTGACTTGCTCATCAAGACTTGCTTGCTCAGTCTGCTATTTTAAACTACCAAGACTACCAGCTTAGGGACAGTACTACCCACAACGGGCTGAGCTCTCCTCCATCAATCACCAATTAAGAAAATTCCATACAGGCTTGCCCACAGCCAATCTTATGGAGGAAATTTTTAATCGAGGTTCTCTCCTCATAGATGACTTTAGCTTATGCCAAGTTGATTCAAAACTGACAAGCCATCAGTGTTTTCTGTACAGGCTGGGCTACAGTCCCAAGACCGACACACAAGTTCAAACAGACAAAAATCTCAGCAGGGATGGAGGAGGGGATCACCAAGCCCCATCCTGGGCAGAGGTGCTGTTGATAATTGATGACTGCTGTGGAGGGAGAATCTGTTCCTGGTTCGCCTGACAGGTTACTCATGATCCTGCACCTATGCCCATAAGAGGCAACATTAAGTGGAGTGAGTGGGTTTGAAGCAAAAAAGGAATGAAATTGGAAGTGAAAAGTGGTAGTGGGGGAATTAGGTGAGAAATTGCAGAGGAGGGATGAGGTACAGATTGAATTAAGACATGATTATGTATGTATGTATGAAATTCTCAGATCTAAAAAATTAAGAATCAAGTAAGACAAAACAAAACATGTTTGATAGTAGACAAGAGAGTAATAATAATTTCAAGTATAAATAAACAGAAAAGTCTAAACAAAATAATTAAAAGGCATGCTAAGTATGAAGCACATGAAAGTTCAAGAAAGGTTAGACATGGTTTTTATAAGCAATGGTGGTCAATGAATCTTTGAAATATTGGAGCAGGGAATGTCTCTGAGGAAGTGACAGCTAAAGACTGACCTCAGCATGGAAGAAGCTCAGCGTAAAAAAGCTCTGGGAATCCAATGCTCCATCCAAGCCATAGGAAATGCCAGGCAGTAGGATCAGCTTGCTTAATCTGAAGCATCCAGAGGACATCTTATAGGAGATGAATATGGGACAAGAGCAAATTACAAAGTCTGCACACCTCATAGAGTCTGGTGAAGAGTTGGGTTTGATACTAAATATATTGGCAAAACACTGGAAACATTTAAGCAGGGGAATGAAGCTGTGGTATGGACCTTAGGTTTCTTATTTTGGAGCCAGGTATGGTGGCACATACTACTAATTCATCATTCAAAAGTTAGAGGCAAGAAGTTCAGAAGATCAATGTCAGCTGTACCTACCTGAGACCTTGACACACAGAAACAAAACAAAGCAAAAACAAACAAACAAAAAATCCACCAGAAAACAACAGCAGCATCCCCCTGCCCCTTCCCCCTCAACACCAACAGGGGGTCATTCTGCATTCTTTGAGACACTAAGCATGATAGATTAATAGTGAGGGTGGAATTCTCTACCTACTTATACACAGTCTCCACTACCCTAGCCAGGCAAGCAGACCACCATCGGGAGCTGGTTAGAAAAACCTCAGCTAAGTATTAATCAAAGAAACAGTAATTTAATAAAAGAGATTCTTCCCGACTGGAAGCTATCATTAAATCATTTTTCAACAACCACGGGAATCCATAAAGAATGTCATCTTTTTATCTTAAAGTATTTATTTCTCCAGCCTCAGCTATATGTTTTAGTGGGGAAAAAATCACTTTAAAAATAGGGAGAAAAGCCTCCTTTTCTGTCTTTGCATGCATTTTATGCACAAAAATATAATGCATTGTGACTAGTTCAAAGCATTCAACTCTTAAAAGGAAATTATGTTTAAAGATTTGAAAGAGCTAAGCAGTTAAATAAAGGCATATTATATATGGAGAAGAAAGAGGACGGGGAATTTAGTTAACCAAAGTCAGTATTATAGATTCGCTATAAATTGTAAGATGCAAAGAACAGTTTAACTGTACAATTTCTGGTGAAAATTTTGTAATCACAGTTTTTGTGAAAAGGGGAAGGACAGAAAAATGAACCATGTTTTCATATACCACAATTATAGAATAAAAAGTATGTTATAAAAAAGAATAATCATTCTGGTAGATATATGGATGAAACTAATTACCCATTTATCAGTCCAAAATGAAAAAAAAAAGGGGGGGGAAAGAAAAGAAAAAAAAAAAAACCCTGTAAACACATCTTATAGAGAGCAAAATTTGGAAACAACATACACAACAAGAGAAGCATATGTAAATAATTTGTTCTGTAGGAAGTGCCTAATTATGTTAATCAATTTGAAAGTAGAATTTGAACAATAAAGGTGAATTTGAAAGTCGGGTCTCATTTTAGAGGTTGAAGAAATGGCTCCTCACTTCAGAGTGCTTTCTGCCCATGCAGAAGCTGGAAGTCCAATTCAGAACCCACGCTGGGTTGCTCCAAACAGCCTGTAAGTACAGCTCCAGAAGATCCAAAGGCCTTTTCTTGCCTTCACAAGCACCTGCACACATGTGGCACACACCCACATACACACATATTCATATACACACTAGAAATAAAATAGTCCAGATGTTATTTCAAACATATTGATGGAAATCTATTTTAAAATGTTTTGATTATAAGTGAAGAGATACACATATTATCGATAGACTAAAAGTTATTTGAGGCATGGTAAGCCTTTTTATTTTTAAACATTAGTGAGCTTTGTAACAGAAAGGTATGTACATTTTGCTTTACAATAAAATGTAGCAATATAAGCATCAAATGAGACAGTACTCCCATGTCTCACAACTTCTTCAGCAACTGTAAAGTGTCCAAGACACTACTTTGGGTGTGTCATTGACCTTTCCTCACCTTTATGTGAAACCTCCACCCTGTTCTACCTGCTTATTTGACTTCTTCACACAGTGACTAACACAGAGGCTCATATCAGGTGATGGGAAGGATGAGGAGGGGGAAAAGGACACATGAGGCATGAAAGAGAAAGAGAGTCTTGTCAAGTTGTGGCAGACTACAGCGAGGGGACAGGAATACTAGGGAGGTGGAAGACAGAAAAGAAGAAGAACCACAAAGATGCACTTTGTTACAAAATATAATGGATCTAAAACATTACTGAATACTGATAAAAAATGATAACTTGAAAAAAATCTACATGTCAACCAAAACTAATATTAGCATGCTATTTTCCACCTTTTAACTAACTCTTGAGTGTTCATGAACCAGCACATGTAAGATCACAAGTCCATATGACAAGAATTTAAGGACGATCCCTCTATATCGGTCTCCTCTCTTTCATTATCTCTTATCCCAATTTGCCAGACCAATTTATTTCTTTCCAGATTAACTATTAACATTGTGGTATAAGCTATACTCGTTTCTTTTAGTACACTCTCAAAAGTCTGCTAATAAGGTCTTAACTTATTTTTGACTCTTTATAATTCATTTTCCACCAAGAAGCCACAGTTATTTTTAAAGGAACTATTGAAACTTCAAACTATAGAGACCTTTTCATTGCAGTTACAATCACCACCACACTCTTCATGCTGGACCGCAGTGTCTGGTTCCTGTTAGCCTGTCTCATCCAGACACTCCCACCAAGCCTGACCCTCTGCATTCTCTCCTCTCAGAGCACATAAAGCTCTTTCATACGCATGCTCTTTGCACTTAACCTCTCTCTGAAGAGATGACTTTTCATTTTGTTTTTTTCTTGTTATTTCCCTTCTCATCAGGTATGTGTCTGCTTAAATACCATCTCTTCCCAGAGTGCTTTGCCCAATTCCTTAGCTGTTGTTGCCCCTCACTCATGCTATATCTTCACATCACCTGGCTTAACTCTCTAGAGGGCACTTGCTGTAATCTCTTTATATTCTCATGGGATTCATGACTGCTCTGGGAACACAGATAGGATTATCTCATCACTTTTGCCTGCTCGGGCCTAGATTAGTACCTGGTATGGTGGCCCTTCTCAAATAGTGTAAAATGTGCCCTCCTTTGTACGCACATTTTCTCTTTTCCTAACTAATGACATTCCTTTCCAGGGGAGTTAGACTGACCTCTCAATGCAGTGTATAGAGTTTCCAAGTTACTTGGCCAGTGACGGAATAACATTAGAAGTAGAAACTTAAAATCATGGAAGACAATGAGTCTTCTAGATCGCAAATCCTTAAAGTGCCTTTAAACATTTTACAAATATTTATGTAATAACCATTGCCTGTGGTGAAAGAAAATGGAAAGCAAAGCTGGAGTTGGCTTAGTCGGGAAGAACAGAACTGGGGGGTCTATGGCACTGCTCTCTGGCTGCAGCCATTCCCTCCCTGCTCTGTTCAGACATCACTAGAACATCAACAGCACATGCATTAGAGAGAGCAAAGACCAGGAACCCCACTCTTACCTTCATTTTCCTGCCGTAATTGTGTCATAGACTTTTGTAGTTTTTAGATTTGTGCTGACTTTCCTTTTATGACCTTAAAACACAGATGAAAATGATGTCTCAGATTACGAAGTAGGGTAATGAGGCAGAAACGGGGCAGAGATAAGATACATGAGTTATAAAACAGACAGGGGAAGTGTGTGTGTGTGTGTGTGTGTGTGTGTGTGTGTGTGTGTGTGTGTGTGTATTTTTCCACCTAACAAGTTCATTTGTCAACAAGGAGAACTGCTTTGAGGAAGGGAGATTATTTTTGCAGCGTGTGTGTAAAGCGTGCATAATAAGTCATTTAAATCAAGGTTATATGTTGTCTGGAGGCAATTATTCTCTTTCCTATTTGTCAAATGTAAAAAGCCAATTGTAAGCAGTTTTGAACTGTTATTTTGTTGCAATTATGCACTCCTTTGACAAAGGATAATGATTTACTTTACAAAGAAGGTGCTACAGTATTGCTATATGGAATTTATAGTCTAACAGGGAGAAATAATTAACCAAACAGATACATAGGAGAGGAAGGGATGTAGTCTGATGTGAATGGGTTCATCCAAGGATTGATATATTCATTTAAAGTTCTTTGTAATCACTTTAGACCCATTTGCTAACATCTGGACATGATATTCACCCTGATGCAAATTTAATTTTGACCTCTGTTCCCTGTCCAATGAGACTTCATCAGAAAATAGAGGCAGATGGCACTACTATCCTTTAATGTTATTTAGAAGTTGACATTAAGTGTATAGAGGCCAGAGAGGGTAAGACAAAAGTTTCCATAAGGAGCTCAGGCCCAGGAGTAAAGCATGGGAAAGTCCTAGGCAGCATCTGAGTAGCACACTGAGAATGTGCTGGGACACTTCATGGGTGAGCTGTTTTCAAAGTTATCATCAGGCATCAGTCAAGAAGTTAGTTATGACAGAGTGTGGAATGTACAGTACAATGAGAGATCCTTCCGTTGATGTCTTTTGCTCAGTTTTATGGCCAAGCTTAGGTAGATGTTTGTTTATTTATAATTAGCTGAAAGATAAACATCTTTCTTACTTATTTCTACTTGGGGCAGGGTGCTGTTATGTAGCCCAGGCTGTCCTCAAGTTCCACTTGTCCAGTATTGGGATTATGGGTGTGACCATGATGCCAGGCTGGTAAGAAAATGCGGGTTTTTTTAAATGAATAACTTTATAGCATCATTGTAATTAGTAACCCCAATGATTATTTTATGTTGAGTAGCACATACTTTTGCACTAGGCAAGCAGCAGGCAATAAGGAACAAAGGATCACAATAAGAATAAGAAGAAGGGACATATCAACTCTGGGGTGCCAAGTGGAACTGTTAGAATTCTTTGTCCCTTCCTGTTTCTTTCCTTTCCTGGCAGGCGTTTGGGTGGTTGGGTGGTTCTACTTAGAAGCCTTTGATGCCTTACATGTAGGCATCAGTATTTTCCACTGTGTCAACACCAAACTTTTTGGGCTTGCTTTAGCTTTGCATAGTATGTCCCAAAGCTGGGATATTGGCCCTCACAGAGGAATCACTGTTCTAAGGATTGATAAAATCTGATAATTTCCATCACTAATTGTGTGACTCTCCTGAAAATAATGAAAGGTCTCATTACCACCCATGTGTGTCAATGCCTGGGCTTGCTGTAATAGGAACAGGCATCCCCTTGCTTTGCAAAAAATATTTCAAATAATTGACATTTGCATTCACTACTTTTTCTCAGATTCTTATGACATCTGATTTGGAGAAACTTGCCAACCAGTTTCTTCACACCTGACCAGAAAGATGAAAGATGTTCCGGTACAAAATTATTCTTTACATTCTAAATTAAGTGACCCCTCCCTGAGCCTTTCTGCTCAGTGAATTCTTTTCTGAGCCAAGACATTAAACTCCCACGCCTCTTCATGATAGTCACAACCTGTAGTCCCAAGTCAAGTCTAGACAGGATGAATGCTAAAGCTCTCTTCTAGTTTACTTTCGGAGAGCCTTACATGTTCTTTAGAACTGCAGTCCCTGGCTCCACTCTCCTCCTCTTTCCACCGTGCATATGCCAGTGGCCTTTACCTCCTGACTTCGACTCTAGAACTGTATCGAAGTTATTTGTGCTTTCATCCAGATTCTGTAAAAAAAACAGTTCAAATTGTGAAAGGATGCACAATGTAGCCATGAGCACAGTTTTGATTTTTTTTTTTTAGTAAATGGGAAATTAATAGAAAATGTTTTCATTTCCTTAGAGTGAAAAATAGTACTTGTTCTGAATATAATTGGTAGTTTATCATTTGTTTTCAATACTGCAACAGTTATAGCATATTTTGATGTGTTAAAAATACCAGAGTGACTCATTTCTATTTTCTCTTATTTGTATTAACATGTGACAATCGTACATATTAATGAGGTCCAGTGTTCTATTTTCACCAATGTATGTATGTGGATGGCTCCAATAGAAGCTTCTCTTGGACATCAAACCAAATCACTGTCAGGATGATTACCTTCAGTTCCACATGGCAATGTTTCTAGCTTACTTGAAGTATCACAGTACCTTCCAGTTCCATACATTTATCATAAGGGATAAAAATTCTCTATTTCATGACCATATAACATCCCATACATTTATAAAACATGTTAATGCATTCATCTGTTGCTGGTCACCTAGGTGGATCCAAAACCTCAGATACTATGAATAGTGATGCATAAACACAGACATTAATGAAAGCATGTCTTTGGAATGTTTATTTACTATCCTTTGGAAAATACCAGAAATGGGGTAGGAGGATCCCATGGGTTTCTGGTTTCAGGGGAACCCTCTGTATCTTCATTATGGCTGAAATAATTTATATACCAATGACTTTCCCTTACAATTCCTCTGTTTATGGACATATATTTTACAAGGATACATGTGTACTGTGTGTATGTGTTTTCCCATGTATGTGGCTGCACATTTGTGTGAAGGTGCATGCATGTGTATGGGAATCAGAAGTTTCTGGGTTGCTTTATCCATGTTATTCAGTTACTCATTGGTGTTTGATTTCTCAATTGAACACAAGCTTACACATCAAAGAAGTACAGCTATCCACTTTGCTCTGTGGACTGTGGCTCTATCTTCCAAGTATGGATTTACAGATGACTCTCACGCTTCTTGGCAATGATGAGGATTCTGGAGATCTGAACTTCAGTCCTCATGCTTGCCTAGCATGCTTTGCTCACTAAACCATTCCCTGGCCCTTGCCTACAAGTAAATGTGTATGTTTATACAACTATATGATATATATATATGTGTGTGTGTGTATATATATTTATATATATATATGTGTGTGTGTGTGTGTAATAGTCATTCTCACTAAAGAAAAATGAAACCAAGTTTAATATTAATATGCATTTCTTTGGTTAATAATATTGAGCATTGTGAATATAATATTTGTATTAGTCATTTTTTCCCACTGAGAAATATCTATTTAGGGCAGTTGCCCATTTATAAATCAGACTGTGTTTTCTTGTTATGTTTTTAGTTTTCTTTTACATTCTACATATTAACTGTCAGGTGAAGAGTTGGCAAATGTCTTCCAATTGCAGGTTTTAGTTTAGTTTTTACTCTGTTAATTGTTCCCTTTGCTATGCTGAAGACGTTCAGTTTGGTGCCATCTCATTTACCATCCATTGTGTGTGTGTGTGTGTGTGTGTGTGTGTGTGTGTGTGTGTGTGCGCGCGCGCGAGCGCGCACGCGCTTGCATGTGCCCGTATTTCAAAGCACTTTCTTCCATTTAGATTTTTGATCCATTTTAGCATCTAAACAAACTCAGGGCCAGGGGTCAGGTTCCACTTGTCCCCAGCACTATATGTTGAAGAAAGTGCACCTTTTTCAATGTGTGTTTTTAGCGTTCTTGTGGATAATTAGCTGGAAATACATGTGCTTACTTCTGGAGTCTCTACACTGTTTCTTAGTCTATGTGAACATTTTAATGCCATTGTCTTGTCTATGGTTCTTCTCTCTGGCAATATGTCTTGACATCAGGTGTCAGAAGGCCTTCTTATTTTCTTTCCTCTTACTCAAGGTTATTTTGATTCATTGAAGTCTTTTTTGTTTCTATATTCACTTCCTGGTAGTTCACTCCAGCTTTGTGAAAATTGCCTTTGGTAGTTTCATCATCATTATCTTGAATCTGTGTATCCCTTTATATATTAGGAACATTTTGCTACTATACAAAGACCAATTCCCCCACTTTCCCCCCATGTTTTCTTCTGTTTCTTTAATCTGTGTTTTGTAATTTTCATTGTAGCCTTTCACTTCCTTAGTTAAGTTTACTCTTGGTTTTTTGTTTGTTTGGGTTGATTTGTAGTTATTCTCTTTCTCACTTCCTCCCATCCCTCAGCCACCTGCCTGCTTGCTTTTGAACAGGGCGATAATACCAGGAGTGCTTGTACATAGCTATAATTACAACATTCAAGAAGTAAAGGCAGGGGGACCAGGAATTCAAGGCCAGTTTCAGTTATGAAGATAGATGACAGATGAAATGAGAGCTATGTGAGGAGAGAAAATAATGTTATGTTTTTAGAATACTGCATTAGATATGTACAGTTCTTGAATAAACATGAAAATCTCAAGTTGTGTGAATTGGTATTTTATAAATATGAAGCATTTTAAAACTCATTATTTTAAGAAAAATGACCAACTTCTAATTATTTCTCTACCAACCAATTTGAAGACAAACCTCATATTGAAAAGTCAGTGATGAATAATTGTAGCTGCATTTTAGACTCAGGTGACAATATACTTGACATTCTTTTAGGTCCTATATACCACTAGTATATTCAAATAAACTCAAGTCATAAAGACAGAGCAATGGAGTAAAATATTTATAAGAGAATATTGTTCTTCTTTATATAAGTTTAATATGATCATGTTAACATATAATTAATATAGTAGTATGTTATATAGCATCATCTTTAATTACTCCCAAATATTCTCACTAATTAGGCTGACAATGGAAAAGTTATTTGTACTTGGTCCTTATGCAGGCCATGAGGAGTTTCTGTTCGTTATTAATGTGCATACAGACACTTCTTCATTGACTAAAAAGAGGCAAGCTAGAAAACCGTTTTCCCAAATCATAGCAAGTTCCATAAAATAATGATATTTTATTGATCAAGTATTCAAGGGTAAACACAACTGTTTTTGCTAGGATGCCTCAGATAATTGTCTTAATTTCTTTCATAACTTTCTACTTATTGATATATTGTTAAGACTTAAAGTGAGTATTGTGTATGTACTTTAACAGGGGCAGTCAATCATTCAGCAATAGCTAAGTGATTAGGTCTACATTAAATGCCTGCTTAAAACAAGTATGAGCACCCAAATTTATTTTCAAAGGTTCAGTACTGATTAAAACTCTGCAAACTGAAAAATAATCAGATAAAGCTATGTGAAACAGTCACACATTTTTAGAACATTACATTTTTCTGTTTTACTTTTCCTCAAGCATCACTGCTTGCTTTTTATAGACATGGAGAATGCTTGTTCTTTCTCTTTTAAAATTCTATATGCTAATATTCCAAACCCAAAAATGATCATGCCCTTATTAACACATATATCACCTTATAATATATGAATAGCTATTTTAATAATACTGTGTTCTTAACTTACTTTAATAAAATATAGATCATTAGTTATTTGCATAGCTTATTTTCTTTCTTATTTAACTAGAGTGGATTCTAGCAAGTACAGTAAAAATGGCTGAACCTCCTGCCTTCAGCTCTTACTATGGGTCTTATCCATAACACTTTGACTACCTGGGGTCAGCCCTCTGCTTCATTGTCTCTTCTTTTCTTTTGTCTTACAGTTGACTTCTGTCATACCCTTCACACAAGTATTTCATTTTGAGCATTCTATTGAGACAATTTATAATTATTTCAAGCACAATTAGGATGAATGTTTGATAATAATTTCTTATGCTTTGCCTTTGTTTAAGTTTAAGGATTTGCTATTCCTATGTGTATTAGGAATTACATTGTTCATTTATATTGTTTGGGAAAGAATAACATGTATTGTGATTGTTTATAATCATGTTATATATAACTAGCCATATAAGTTTATTCTGTATGGTCCATTTTGAGTAGGTAGCAAACAAAAGTATGAGAATAAATAGTAAGTGAAAGATAGTTTGGTGTAGCATATATATAGTAAAACATCATCAAATCTGGTTCTAAAAACATTCAGCGGAAACTTACTGGGGAATCACTGTTGGTGTAGTCAGCTGGAGATCCCAGTAGAGTCCCAGGCAGGGCAAACTGTCCCTAGAGCAAGGCTGCTAAGTAAAAGAACAAATATCAACAGGAATATTACCCCATCAAACAAAGGGCTTACAGAAATCCAACAGCAACCCCCTTGAGAATTAAAGCTTTCTCTCTGGATGATTGGCCCGTGGCTAAACTTTGGCTTCACTTTCCTACTGCAGACACTTATATATCTTGGGATAAACAATATCAACATGTGTTAGAAATGATTCACCCTCTAGCTGCTCTCAAGGACATGATGGTTTTACTTAAGGATTGTTTTGCACAGAGTTAAGGAGACCAGCCTGTCCCAGACAAGAAGTCGTGGAGGGTACTTTGAGACAAACAGGACATGATGGGGAGGGCAGATATGCTTCCAGAGTCAGATTCTCAGTGGAGTTCAACAGCATATGACATAATTTACAGATATAATGTTCATTATAGCATTGATACAATAATGTTAGTTGTACATATGGTTTATAAATATGCTATTGCACTCATGGAGTAATCTTTTATATTTATAGATTATACCCTGATAATGTCAAATATTCTTCTAAAGTATGTTGTTTGATTGTAATATTCCAAGCCACTTTAATTTAACTAATAGTATTAAATATACTATGCTAAAATTTTATTCTTAATTTTGTTTTCTTTCTGTAAAGCTCTAGGCAAGTCTTGATTGGACAGTGTGCACAATACCTGGGTTTGGATTTTCTCTCCATGTGGAAATTGAGTGTTTTATTGGGTGTGCCTAGCTTACTTGCTAAACTGATAATCATAGCACTTTATGAGAATTTGAAATTTTACTATGTCTCTAAATTCTATACCTTTCCCCCATTTTTGCATCCTATTTTTGGGAATGGTTTCTTAAACTGTCTCTGAAATGGACATTATTTGGAAAAAGGTATTACTCATATTTTCATTTCTTTCGTGTGCTCTCACTCTTATAAATCGCACAATTTAACACCCATGTCAGAATTTATAATAAATATATAATTTATTGTCTTGTCTCCTTTTGTATTTTTTGCTTATTTAACTGCAATTATCCTTAAAGTCAAAGAAAACCACTGTTGACTTTATTTATAACTCACACCCATTCAAATCTAACATCACAGTCACAAGTTTCTTTGCAAAGCCTTACTCTGTATTTCTTTATTTTTCTGTTATGACTGCATCATAACTTGTTAACAGAGAAGTTGTACCAGAAAGCATTATGAATGGAAATGCCTCTAACATTCCTGAAGACGTCTTTATGTAGCCCTTAGACAGGTACCTGTGAATGTATACTTTGTGGTTGGTGTGGGTTTTCTGTCAATAAAGACATTTCCCTGCTGCCCCTGTCAGTCTTAGCATGTTTGTCCCCTGCCATTTTAATAGTTGTCCTTTGCCCTTACTGTCCTGCTTAACTTTGAGATTCTTTCATGTCCCTGTAAGTCATGGCAATGTGGATTTATGCTTAGCTTCCAGTTACTGGTCTTGGCTGGCCTCTCTTGAAGAACTATGACTTTTTCAATTCTGAGACATAGTTGACCATCACCAAATGTTCAGTTGTTGCTTTTACAAACCTGTGTGTCTATTTTCTTATTTCAAAACACCAACAGATTCACTTTGCTGCTGTTTAGATCCCAACATTTTGTGTCTACTTTCCATCTCTTTCCATCTCATGATGTCCTCTTAGAGCGCCTTCAAAACTCCCAATTGTTTTTGCCCAATTTGTTCTTGTGAACTGTTTCAGATTCTCATTTGTGGGTTGGCAAGGGAGCTCAGCAGGAAAAGACTTTGCCAACCAAACTTGACCTAGACTCTCATGAAGGAAGGAAATCTGTTTTCCCCCAAAAAGAGCCATTTGGTTAATTTTCTTTATTTTACACCTGCAACTATTATTTTTTGTGTTATTGGTGAAAATTGCTTTCTTATGCACTTTCTTTCCTCTTTCTTCTTTTTGTTTTTGGCAAAACAACTTACATGTAATGTATCTTTTTTATCTTTCTTTTTTTCTCCTTTTTAAATTATTATATTTGTGTTTTAATTTTACACATCAGCCATGGGTTCCCCTGTCCTCCCCCTCCCGCCCCCGCCCCCACCTTCCCCCCAGGACCTCCCCTCCATTCCCATCTCCTCCAGGGCCAAGACTCCCCTGGGGATTCATTTAAACCTGGTGTATTCAGTACAGGCAGGTCCAGTCCCCTCCTTCCAGGCTGAGCAAAGTGTCCCTGTGTAAGCGCAAGGTTCCAAACAGCCAGCTCATGCACTAAGGACAGGTCCAGGTCCCACTGCCTGAGTACCTCCCAAACAGTTCAAGCTATTCAGTTGTCTCACTGATCCGGAGGGCCTGATCCAGCTGGGGGCTCCACAGCCTTTGGTTCATAACTCATGTGTTTTCATTAGTTTGGCTATTTGTCCCTGTGCTTTTCCAATCTTGGTGGAAAAGCACGTGTGATGTATCTTAACTCAGATTCACTAGGAATAAAGTATCAGTGACCAAAGCTTAAAGGGTGATATGTTCTAAGAGGGACAAACATATAGCCGAAGTTGATTGAAGGAAAAGGAACTCAAAACAGTTTCTCTTCTGTCTTCTTCTATATCTTCCTTGACCCATCAAAGCCTACTCCCTGGTGAGGCTCTCCTCTTTGTAGCTGCAAGGGAGTTCAGCTAGTATGGAAGACCCCATGGCCAGTGTGACTGTTTTATGTCTGTCCTCTGACATGCCATTTTTTGCATGTCTAGTATCTGTAGTAAGAACAAGAAATTTTGAATCTGAAAACCGTAGGAATAATCATCAGGAGTGCTTGTCCTGAAAGTGAGACAAACACATGAGGCACAGATAATAGGGAGGCAAAATTCAGTCGAAAATTTATGTAAACTAGACCGTGCTAGGATGTGTTTATTTTATAGGAGGTCCCTGCATCCTGAATCTGCAAGTTCTCTGCCTTCTACTGTGGCACAAGAGTTCCTTTATCAGTTGTATGTTAATTTTTCTAGCACAGAATTACAGTATCATCCTAGAAATTAAAATTCAGTTTTGCCACTTAACACAAAGGCCTGAATTCTTATTTTTAATAGTATTTTTCCCCCAATCCCTGGTTTATTCCAGAACCAGTGAAGTATGAACACTTATCTGTTACTTTTCTAAAACTTTTTTTGAATTGGTTCAGCTTTTTCCCCTTTGATATTTATGATTAGAGATACATTTTAATTCCACTTATTTCTTGGACTCCTTTAGTGGACATTAACGACCAGCCACCAGCTGTCAGATCTCAAGTTTGGCTTTCTGCTCATTCCTGTGGCTTTTATATTTCCTTCTTCAAAGCTGATCCACAGAGAATTGCCTTGTCCCCTTTTGAGGTAGATGATGCATTTAAACATTATTATATTTCACTTGTCATTTCAATGTATCTGTGAAGGGAAGGAAGGTTCACTTTATTTCTGGAAATATCAATCATTGTTTACAAACCCAGGTGGAAATAAGAGGAGAAAAGATGAATGAAACTAAAAAGAACTAATCTAATCCACTGGTTAAGAACGGCTGTGGGAACAGGATGGTAGTGTGTGTTCTGATCATAGATGAAATAACGCCAAGGGCTAAGCAGTGAGGTGCAGTTCAGAACATGAATGGCCTATTAAGAACTAAGTCTTTCAGGAGCTGAGCACTTGGCTCAGTGGTAGGGTATTTGCCCAGCATTTTCACATCCTTGGTTCCATTCCCCATACTCAGCAACAAAACAAATAATAATGAAGAAGTTAGTTTCTGTCCAAACAGTAATGAGATTGCACTATGTAGTTTTAGGAAGGGGGAGTAAGAAATTTTTATTTTTGTTTCTTGAATAGAATTTTACTGAGTTTCAGTTAAAGTTTCTAGATTTGAGGAGTGCCGGAAACTAGTCAGCAGACCACTCAATAGTTGGTAAATGACCAAGCAGAAAATAATCATCCACTTTTCATGAAATGAAGGAAAACAGCAGAAATATTAATCCATCTACTTGGCCGTGCTATCTTCTAGTCAATGCTACTGTGCCTCAGTGTCTAGTCATATACTTTACTATGGTTATCACGGTTATAAAAGCTCTGACAATTCCATACTACTTCCCCAAGTCCGTCGTCCTTCTTGTTATCAGTTTCACATGTTGGGACAGATACATGTGGGTCCGTCTTCTGTGGACTTGGAGCCTGTGCTGAATCCTTTTCCTGACCTCTGCTGTTTCTGTATGGGATATACTCTTCTCACAGGACTTTGCGATGAAATCCTGGGATTGCTCAACTCCAGCACGGGTTCAGCTTTTGGCCTTTTAAAATCCTCTAGGAGGCATCTTGTTCCATAACTCTTCTGACATTCATCAGTTGTAGCAGACTCTATTGGTTATTCATATTGACAGGGTTCTGTTAATTTTGGAAGCACACAGTGCCCTTTACAATATGAAAGGAATCAAATACTTTGTCAAGGGAACCTGACCAGACCTTGAGGTCAGACAATGGAGATAATTAGCCCAAGACAGATAAATTAGCCTTAATTATGTGAATATTTCAGCATCCCTGGCCAATTATTCCTATCCCAATGTTTCTGCTTATAGATTTGGAGGCTTATATTTATTATAGTTATCTATTACCCTTTTGAAAATGGAAGATTTATACTTGTGTTTTTAAATTTTACTCCCTTCAAACAATACATCTTATTTCTTGCCTTCATAAAATAAAGTTGCATCTTCTTTGGTCATTTATTTTTACATAATTTTAATTTTGTGACAAATACACCAAAATTATTTATTTGTCCTTGTATAACACAACTTCAAAATACTTGGTCTCCCCCAAATTGAGTTACACAGTTGTACGTGATGACTGAATTATAGTGTGCAGCAGGAGGGGGATTAAATGACATCAGTAAGCTGTCTCATTACACATGATATCACTTTTTATTATTTTTTATTTATTTTGATTTATATAACTTGAACAAGCATGACATTTTTCAAGAGTTCAAGAAACATGTGAATGGATATCATGAAACATTCTCCAGGTGAAGCTTTACCTTCAAAGCTATGCTTTGACATAATTTTTTATAAACTTGAAATCACTGTTAATGAAAAATATATGATATTCTTCTATATGGAAAAATGATTTCTTTTCTATTTGTAGCTAAAAATATCCTATCTATATAAATACAGGTGTGATAAAAAAAATAGCCACTCAAACTGTAGTAGCTAATTATAATCTTCAAAATCTTATATCTTAATAATTCGGGGTTGGGGACTTAGCTCAGTGGTAGAGCACTTGCCTGGCAAGCACAAGGCTCCAGGTTCGATCCTCAGCTCCAAAAAAAGAAAAAAAGAAAGGAAAAAAAATAATTCAATTTAAATTATTGAATTTATAATGTGCGTTTTGAGTAACTAAAATGCATTGTTCTAATTTGTTAAATCTGTATATTTCCTTTTTATTTTAGAAAATAAAGACACCTAGAGATATATCATTATATCTTTATATATTTCTTAATATAATTATATTTCAGTTAAAATAGAAATAATAAGTATTATCCAAGCACTTGGGAGGCAGAAGCAGGTAAATCTCTGTGAGTTTGATGCCAGCCTGGTCTGCAGAGTGAGTTCCAGAACAGCCAGGGCTGTTACACAGAGAAACCCTGGCTTGAAAACCAAAAACAAACAAACAAACAAACAAAAAAGTATAGTAAGTGTCTACTTTTCGGAACTCTATATCCATCTATTCACCTAATTCTGCCGCTACTCAGTGCTAAGATGGGGATAGGCTTCCCTACTATTATTTCTATATTTAACACAATTAATATTTATTTTTAACAATACTTCACTTTTACACACTTTTAGAAGATTAACTTCAAAAATGATGTTTTTATTTCCCACTGAGATTTTGATTGGGAAAGTATTTAATTTAAAAGTAATTTGGAAAAATAATACATTCACACACTTCATTCTTCCCTTTGCATGACCTAGTATATATATTTCCATTGTCTTCAAATTGCTTTTGTGGTTACATATAAGAGGACTAATTTCACTTTTAATAACTACTATAAGCATGCCCTTTATAGATTAAAAGTAGACTCTAGCTCATTACTTTAACAATTTTTTTTTTCTCCACTCAAGTATCCACCATGTACTTTTCAGACATTTTGGGGTAAGTCTGTTGTTTGTATTGCCACCTAGACACATAACTGTACTCCCTTATCATCTTGCTTTCTTTGAAGACAAATAAATTGGGAATTGTAGTATAAAACAGTTTTGTGTCAGTTAATACACATTTTAGAACGAACTTTTCTTCAATTATTTATTTAGGCAATGATTGGTGTATTTTAGTCCCTTTTCCCCTGGAGATAGGGGCACACTCTGCAGTTCAACCTGGATTTAAACTCACTTTGTAGTCCATGTATGCCTCAAACTCATGGCAGTCCTTGTGACTCTGCTTCCTACTTGTCAGAATTATAGGAGCAGGCCACCACCTGTGACTTAAAGTTGCTGGTGTTAAAAAATAATGTTGAAAAGAAGTGACAGAAAGCCAACTTACTTTATTCTACATTTCCACATATGTCCAATTAAGTAATAATTGAAAATTATGAAATGATATATTTGAAAACATGTCTAGTATTTTCTGTAGATATGTTACAGAAATTTTCTTCTACTTATAGTACTGTTTTTTTTAGAATTAATAGGTCTTCATTAATTAACCAAAAATTTGATTTGATAGGTTTCACAGATAATGTGTTTACCTCTGTACATTTATCTAGAAAACCCATATGGATAGCTAGCTAGCTAGCTAGTAGATAGATAGATACACATGTTCATATGGATATATTCATATTTAAGTCTGAACCATTTTAAGGTAATTCCATTGGTTACAATGTACAATTTTTTAAAACATATTCCTAGATTTGGCTTTTTATTCATTAAAATACTTCACACTAACACTATTCACAAATTTCAATTCACATAAAATCAAGAAGAATCTACGTTAGCTAAGGAAACCAGACATCCAAACTGGGCATACTAAGAATTAAGCGTGTTGAATGCTGAGGGATAGGATTCAGAACCCAGTTCATCTTTACCATCCTGAAAGCAGCCCTCAAGGTGGTTTTTGGAGAATATTTGTAATAGCTGAATTCAAATTCTTTTTTATAAATAACCTGGAATTTATCTAAAGTTTATGTATGGCATATAGTATTTCAAATTATATACACTTCCTTACGAGTAACATTTAGAAGCTTGCATGGGGGCCAGTGTTCTCTAAACTGCATAATTTTTCTTTAGGTTAGGCTCAAAGAAGTTGCAATAGATAGGAGGGAAACAATTGAAAGCTTTGCTTTCGCATCAGTCTCCGACCCCATGGTGGAGGAATCCATCCCACTGTCCCACCCACCATTCTCCCTCGACAGTCACCACTAGTGACTGACGTCATCACATACAGAAAGAAACTATGGTCGTAAGATAGGTATATGATAAATATATAATTTCCTCCAGTATGACATCAAGCTTAATGCATGCTTGACTCATCTGATGGTTAATACATTAGTTCAGGCATGTCATTTATCTTTATTATTTAGAGATAAATCTTTTTTGGTGGACAGGAAGCCCTGAACTAATTTTTGGAAGATAGGTGAAGGGAGACAAAGGAGGTAGGGGATGGCTGAGAATGACTAAGAGGAAACCTAAGTTTTGTTTCTACTAATGATTTTTTCATAGTATTTGACAAATGGGAAGGATATGATATATACTGAAATTAGTTTTGGCTACATGAATTACGTTTTGTGGTCCATAACACCTTGTTGGGATTGAACCGCATCATTTTTAATCAAAGCTTTTTACATCCATTTTGATTATGCCCAACAAGGCCATTTTAAAATCCAAGGTAAGTTAATTTTTGCCACCATTTTAATATTTACTCTTCACTACTCAATTCTTTCTTGTTTCTTATCTATAAAATAGATCTGTAAGAAGAATAAGCTCCTTGAAATTCCACATCAGGGAAGACAAAGAATCCGCTGAGAGCCATCTGCAAATGAGCCCTTGTGTTGGTGCTGGGAGGAGAGAATGTATGGGATGTCCTTAAAATGATTTGGAGTCAGACCACAGTTGTAGAAATTGGCTTTTTCTTTCTCCAAATAAATTCCCCCATGTTGTCTGTCCTATTAGAACTTTAGTGTTCGAAGGCTGATGATGAATCGTCTCTATTTTCTGTTCAGCAGTAGCACGTGCTTTATTTTAATCACTAAGAACCATGCCATCCTCCTGATTATTGAAATCCTGGCTTTTAGGATTTAGGGAAGTGGTCACTCCCTTGGTAAAGGAAAGGCTTGCCTTTACCAGGTATTAGCAATTGTGTTTAGTATCATGCAGCTAAGAACCTATGACTTCCAAATATAACCTGGTTTAGGAGAAGTCAGCAATATGAACAGAATCAAAGTGATAGAAAGAACATATGTCCTTGATGACATCATTAAGCCACTGAATCAAGAGCCCATGGCATCTGCATTCTGCTAAACTTCCTGTTACAGGACCTATGGACTTTTATAAACAACATTTTGAGCTGAAGTTTCTCTTAGTTACAGTTACGAACACCCTGTCTGATAACAACAGTTACCAGCTTAAGAACACCACTCTGGTAATTACTCCAGGATTTTATCTGGAAGTCTTTATTTAATCCTCTCTAGATTTACAGTTTCTTCAGTACATTGATATTTTGAGTGTGAAGAAAAATTTTAGTTTTCTTCTCAAACATGTTTGGTTCTGTTTTAGTAACAGAATACTTTTGCACATTGGCTGTCATTTTTCTGTCCTCTCTTTGTCCTCTGCTAAGGTGTTACAGTTTGTAAGTAAAACAAACAATGTAAATACATATTTGAGAAGACAAAATAGCCCTTTATGTTTTAATGTAATTTGATTTAATAGTCATCCTTAAACATGGAGATTTCTCAGTTTTATACAATTTACTGACAATTTTAAAAGTCAATTTGTTGGAAAGTTTTATTTTAATGTTTGTGGAACTGATTGCTGTTTGGATTCACAAAGTCTGATGATTTAAGAAGGTATGTTTATGTGCTTAATTTCTATGAGCACCACATGATAATTACTGAGTATCTTAGGGTTTCTATTGAGGTGACAAAACCCTATGACCAAAAGCAACTTGGAAAAGAAAGGATTTATTTCATTTATATTGCAGATAATTGTCCATCACTGAGGGAAGTCAGAACAGGAACTCAAGCAGGACAAGATCCTGGAGGCAGGAGCTGATGCAAAGGCTGTGGGAGAAGTAGTGCTTACAGGCTTGCTCCCCATGACTTGCTCAACCTTCATTTCTTACAGCACACAGGACCACTAGCCCAGGGGTGGCTATGCCCACAGTGGTTGGGTCCTCCCACATCAATCAGCAATCAAGAACTTTCCCTATAGACTTCCTAAAAGCCAATCCTACACAAGCATTTTATGCATTAGGATTCCTTCTTCCAAGATGACCCTACCTTGTGTCAAGCTGATATGAAAACTAGCCAGCACCGTGAGCTAAAATTTTACAGAACTCTCAATATTCTCAAATTAATTTTACTTAAGAATATTAAATGGTGAACCATGACAAAAAGTCAACTTGATAAATCACCAATAAGTTGCCACAAAGGGCATTGTATTTTCCCTTTTTCAAAATAAAATTCAAGCTTACAAAATACGCCAACCTGAAAAGATTATACAACAGATCGCCATTACAAGAGCCAAATGAAATTTGCAAATGCATAAAAACAAATGTTACTCTGCTTTTCATAATCTTGTATTTCTAGCCAAGTGTTCACCTTGCCACTAATTTGACAGCAATTTATCCATTCACAAAGGCAAATGGGCCAGAGAAAAGGCAGGGCTGTATTAAATTAGAATGATGTTTAGACAGAATGTACTTAGTAAGGTTACCTAATAGTCAAATTGGATTTTAGCTGAATAATCTCAAGTCGTAATTTCTGCTCGGGAGACATAAGCAGTAAAGAGATTGTTTTCATACACTTGAAGGTCAACTGCAAAAAAAAAATGAAAGATGTTCATCACATACTTATGTGACAATCACACATTTTGTATTTCTTATGATAATACAATGAACAGTAAAAGTTGGGTGGGGGGGATAGACTAATTAGAACTAACTGCTAGATAAATAAAACAGTTTTTGTGAGTGTTCAACATTTTCACAAAGTATTTTATGTTTTTTTAAGATATGCAGATGGCCACTTATTTCAAGTATGTGAGTCATGCCCATTCCTTATTTTTTCACATTTATGGTTGTGAGTAGAGCATAGTGACTGCTAGGCATTTTGTATATTTGGTTATGTCTATGCACAAAACTATATTATTTGTATATTTTGACCCATATTTTTTCAGCTTATATCTACTATGGGTGCTGTTCACAATGCAATATTTTGCCCTGGAATTTTTTGTATTTATAATTTGATGATCAAGAAAGCAAAGGACTCAGTAACATGGTCACAGCCCAACTATCCACATATGTTTTGGCATAGATTTAAAGAGTTTGGCAATATGTTTAAATACCAAGTGTTACATACAAACCAGTTTTAGTCTGTTTCCAAAAGTACATAATTTTATATTTAAAAGAAACATTTAGATTGAGTTTATTGGATTTTAAAATAATTTGCATACTCCATGATCACTAGGAATGATTTTCTTCCCAGCTAACTATTAATCTCAGGGAATTACTGCTGATCTCGACATTTGCATAACACGTGCAACAGTGTAGGTAGCCTGGTTTTTCCTCAATGTGAGATCTAGACCCAAGAGTTGAATTTAAATTAGTGGGATTCACGGTTTTGTTTTAGTGCCTGACAATGATTTGGTTTAAATAGTCTTTAAGGAAGGAGCTGATACTTCTTCAGATATAATCCAAATGTTTTGACCTTGCTATCATTGTGAAAGCCTACAAAATGCAAGGAGAATTTAGTCCTCAATTTTCTGATTCATTTACTCCTCAAACTATCTTATTAGAGCCACTACATATTCAGGAAAATTCTTCACAAATTATTTCCAGCATATTTTAGAGTCCCGAGAAGCTGACACTTGCTAACCCAACCTGAATCCCTGTCGAGTCTCCTCAGTAAAATACAGAACTCATGCTGGGTGTATGTTACAAGAATTAATGAAGAATTGAGCCTGGGAATCCTCTCCCTAGTATTTATTGCAAAACAACTAAGCTAATTTTATTTCAGCCTTTCTCTCTTTATATTTAACCACTAACACATTTAAAGCAACAATATTAATTCTTTTCTCATTCTTGGGATCCTGTCTAACATTTATTTGAATTCTGTGACTAAAAAAATGCTATCTTTAATTTTCAATATACTCTGAATTTCTTAATATTCTTTCTTATTGGTCAAATTATCTATTTTCTTTATAAAACTGTAAACCTCTAATCTTTGTTTTTTTTTTTTTTAATTTTGGGCTCAATTTGAACATGATAGTTCTGATTTTAAAAAAAATATCTCCAAAAGTCATTACTCGCTACACAAAGGAATCTGAATTAAGTTATGCCGGGGGAAATAAAGGTCAGTTGACAACATGTTCAATCCAAATGAAAATCATATAATGAAAATAACTGAAAGAAAATAAAAAACATATCCTGGGTCATTGGACTAAAATGAACTGGAAGGGGTATGGGCATAGATAAAGAATATGCCTGTGGAGAATCAAAACCATAATTTTATGAACTGGAAATCTATATGTTTTTTATGTAAATTTGTTTTAGAGAAGATGAGAAAAGGAATGGGATGAGGCAACTGCAATTGACCAGGGCATTATGGGGGATTTGGGTGAAAGATTTCTCTAAATTGATTGCCAATAGATCCTATACGCTATGGCTGTGTACTCACTAGCTAGTATTAAATAATAGCGATAGGAAATGGATTCCTCAAACAGTTTTTAAGAAGAAAGGTTGGAAAATGTTGAGAAAGACAGAAATTGAGATGTTTTGGGTGGTTGTTGGGGTAGTATTGTTTTTAATTATGTGCCACAAGCCTGCTCCAGGGGCTGTAATATGATGGATTTCCACAGAGATCCCAGCATGAGATTCATTTCTCAGTGAGACGATGAGTTCTCTTTCTGTGCTATATGCATACTTCTCTTTTCTACCCTGGCCCCACTGTATTGACACCAAGATGCATAAGATATATCTGTATCCTAAGTGTAAAATTTGATGAGTTTTACAAATGTATACTTCTGATTAACAAGCACCCTCATCCAAAACTATATTCTTACAATTCTTTAATGTTCTTTCCTACTCACTTGCCATTACTTTTTTCATTGTTTTCCTTATCAAATCTAATATTCTAATTTGTATATTTCTGCAACTATTTTGCTGTTTTCTGGATTGCATCTAAGCTTCATTGTGTAATATATTGTGTCTTTTTTGTCACCATGGAGTTACTGGGTTCATTCATGTACATCAGTGGCTCATTCATTTTATTACGGCATAGTGTCCCTAAATTTGACTATAGAGATTATCTTCCAAATTCTCATTAAAAGAATTTCTGTTGTACTTACTAGGATTTTATGAAAAGTGCCTGCCTATCCTCAGTTCACAAGTCAAATTTAATCACAAAGCTGTTCTTGTGTATGTGTATACACAGCTGAAGGAGCTGTCACACAAATTACAGAGTTCTATTGTCTGTATCATGTTTTTCCATTTCATGGTGCAATTTATTTGCAGAAGAAGTTATTATAGTTACAATTGTAATTAAATAATATTTTTGGAAATGGGAAAAAACCCTGTATTTACCATTAACAAATATATTTTAAATCAGTGTTAATATTTCTGTTTTCATTGGGGATATATAAATGAAAATAAATAAGCCTTGACAGACATGCATTTAAATCAAAACTAAATACCCATACTCTCTTAATGACTCATCTTTCCATAGCTAAGATCCTTGAAATAATTTGTCATGTCCTGCCTTCCTTTCTTTTCTGCCCATTCAGATGAGAAATGTGGATGTGTGCCTCTCCCTTCACCCCTCCCCATGACAGTTTCAAGCAAATGCCATCAGTGACCAACTTGCCAAATTTGATCAGTTGTCCTTTCAAACATCTCCTGTCCCTGTGCCTTCCTTACATTTGACACTGCTGATTTAATTATTTCTTTCTCCTTAAAAGATATCTTCTTTGGCATCTGTGAAATCACCAACAAGTTATCAGAATACACCATTTCATGGACTGATCTCAGGATGTGTTTATCCATAATATGAACTCAGACAATGACTGTAGAAAGTTATTAATTATTTTTCTTATTGTATTAGCTCATAGTTTTCATATATAATCTAACTTATTTAAAAATGTAAGCATATAATAGAATTCATGCATGACAATGCACAAGAGGTAATTTTATAATTTCAAGATGCTTCATGTTGTTTTTCTCCTAAGCAAATAATCTTCATAAACCAATAGCATCTCAATTATATGCAACGTAATTATGTCCTACATATTCTACTTAAGAATCAGATTTTGGGAATGATGTTTTGCTTAGCTTATGTTTTAAATTAATTTTTTTTTCATTTAGAAAGATTACCAATTCTTATGTTTGGAGAAACAATTGTCAACACTTCGTACTTAACCCTTGATTGTTTGGAAGTTTTTGATTTTGCTAAAAATATGCAGCCTTTTCTAACTGTAACTTCATGCAGGGCTTCATTTTTTTTCAATGTTATTTCATTAGTAGGAGGCTTGCATTGCCACTCCAATGAATCCACTTGTGTTGTTGATGATTTACCTTTTCCAAACTCAGTGTGGTTTGGTTTTGGTTTCCTTCCTATTCTATTTACATCCCTCAACTAATTAAATTTACATTAGAAAATACTATCAACTCTATATCTTTTTCTTCTAGCTCTTCAGATTTATTTATTTTATTGTTTTGTTTCCATATATATTTATGTACTATGTTCATGTCTGGGGCCCATGGAGGCTAGAGGAGGGAGTTGTATCTCCAAAAACTAGAGTTATTGATGGTTGTAGGTGCTAGAAATCAAGTACAGGTCATCTGTAAGAGCAACAAGTGTCACTGATTACTCAGCCATCTCTCCAGCCCAAATCTATATTAGCTGTATAAGCAGAGAGAGTTGGCCCATGAGAGCTGGTGTATGTGACCAACCTCCAGAAGGATCCTAAGTAAGATGTAGAAAAAGGGCCTTGTGTGTTACCTGGTGGTTCCTTAACCCAAACAAGAAGTAGTGAGCTACATTTTCTTCCTCTGGCTTTCTAGTATGTAAAACCTAAAAATTCCAAAAAAAAAAATCCAAGAAACAAAAAACTAAAATTTCTAGATAGGTAAAACCTAAAATTTCGGCTTCAAAAAAAAAAAGCTTTATTTATTTATTTTTTTTCCATTGGAGCTCCAGCACAATAGTAAAGAACACACAGGAGTTTAAGGCTGAGTGGGAACAGCCCAATTGTGAATGCATTATACTGCAAGTAGTAACATTTGATTATATCTAATAAATCCAACAATAGTGAGAAAACCACACCTACATGTGAATTACCACTAGCTTCATTTCAGACCTCATTATCTGTCATTTCCTTCAACATGATAGTTTTTTTTTTTTTTTTCATCCAGGTTGGAGATTTGATGCTGCTGAAACTGTAGTGACTCTCACACTTTCATAAAGGGGACAATCTTAAGCATTTATTTATGTGTTTAGAACCTGTTAGCTGCCTGCTTAGATAGTAAGACCACTGGGATACAGAATTGTCTCTATTCTTGCTTCCTCTGTCTCAGGGTTACTTACCACTACAATTGTTGGATCAATATGGTCCCTGCCTCAGAAAAGATGGGTAAAATCTGTTGACAATTTAAGGAAAGATATGTTCTTCAGCTGCTATTCCTGCCAGGCCTTAGCCCAATTGTTCCCATAATTGGAAAATTCAGCATGAACACAGAATAGTTGGAGCTCTCTAAAGGTGCTGCTCCTAGCCACTTTCACTTTCAATAATTTGATTAACATAAGCTGAATATTTTATAAAATATTCAGCTTATGTTAATCAAATTATTTTTATTTTCTTTCTTGGAACAGGTTCTCACTGTGTAGCCCTTGCTGGTGTGAAGCTCGTGGAGATCTACCTGCTTCTGCCTCCCTATTGCTAAGATTAAAGGCATGCACCACCACACCCAACTATTTTCATTTTTCTCTAATTTTGAGGATTTCATCCTATGGACTATGATCATATGTACCTCCCCAATTTTCCCTCTCCAACTTCCTTCATATCCTCCAAGTCCTGTCCCCAATTTCTATTTTTTTTTAATATATATCCTGCTAAGTCCAGCCAGTGCTTCTTATATTATGTGCATGCATATGAGGCTGTCCATTGGAGCATGGGAATTCTACCAGTGATCATTGTGGCAAAGGATGTGTTTCCCTCCTCTAGCAACCATCTAGTATCAGTAGTACCTCAGTAAAGGGTGAGGCCTAGAAATCATCTATCCCATCTGTGCTGGCCCTTTGGCTAGACTGATTTTATGCAGATCATGTGCAGGTAATCAAGAACAATTTTGTGAATCATATATGTTTCATACTGAAATTTTTGTTTGAAAAAGATGAATAGGACTAGAAATGAGGCATGGAAAACAAAACAAAATAAAACCAAACCAAACCAAACAACAACAACAACAAAACCATGTCATGCAAGAGTGAGAACAGGAGTTCAGATCCCCAGAATGTACGTAACAGGGAAACAGGCATGATAACCTACCTTGATTCTAGCACAAGGGTGCAGATCAAGTGATGTCTCAGGGCATGCTGGCAAGTGCAACTCACTGAACAGGAGAGCTCTAGGGTTGGAAAAAGATCTCACTTAGCTGAATAAAATGCAGACTGTTGAAGACACCCAATACCAGCCTGTGGTCTCTGTATGCACACGCATTCAAATATGCACTTATGTATGCATACCCGCACACAAGCACATGAGAAGTTTTAAAAGAACTTTTAACTTTCAAAGAAAATTTCAGACTGTTTGTTCAACATCTCTATTTTTCTCCCTTCTTTCTTTCTCTTCCTAAATGTACTTCAACATTCCCCACAGAGCATTGTGAATGTTGTTCCAGAATTACTCAAGTATTTGGATAATTTTTATAGTCAACTTTCAAATTAATGTGGGGTACTGGAACAAATAGAAATTAGGATTTTATTATGATAAGGATACTCCGAATTCCATCAGGAGCACTCTGGCATCCCTGATAAGCTTGCATAAATGATTTGTTTTTGAAAATTCACTGAATAGCAGTGGAAAAGTTAACATGGAAATCTAACCACAGCTAATTATATGTATTAGCTATGTTGAGTATTTTGCTATCCCAGATAACCTTTAAACCTTAGCTATAATGGCAATTTAGCTAATGGAGAAGCTTAATAGGAAGAGTGTAACAAATGTACCGCCTTAGATTTACACAGAGATTGGATAAGGAAGTTAGGAGACAGGAATTAGCTGTGCACATACACTGCCAGAAAACCATGTCATTTTAATGATTCATAACTTCTAATTAGCTATGATTATTCTGAGTGGTTGTGGATATACATTTTAATTGTTTCACATAGTATAATTTCCAATTTCCACAGAGATGCTGATGAAGTGAAAGTTGTATTGCAAAGTCATCATTTAAATATTTGAGAAATGGAAAGCTTTAAAGGGGATAAATATCCACAGCTTTATTACAATTTCTATTGATCTCATGAAGTCAATTTAATCCCAGTAATATAGATGGCTGTCTGCCTTCTCTTCACTATGTCAACTTCATACTGGGTTTTCAAAAATGGGATGCATTGTTCTCTGTGTACTGTGACAGTGTAAGACTTTCATTATGTACTCTGTCTTCTAGAAGACAAATATGTAGACAGAGAAGTTAATTTACATAAGATAGGAGTGCTGGACAGTTGCTCTCCTTGACACAGTAACATGGAGTTTTGATTGGAACTGAATGCTCAACATGCTCAAAGGTGAAAGGCTTGATCTTGACATGTTCCACAGGACTCTTTAACAAAGCTAACTAGAGAACACGTCAAGAGACTAGACTTGTCATTAAGTTTAATTCTAAAACAAAAGAACCAATGCCACATCAAGGAAAATAAAATTGCTTATATAAGGCAATCAGACTCGGTGTCAAATGTTGGTAATTCTAGTGTGATGAATTAGAGTTGGAATTTAAGTTCAAAGCTAACCTGGGTTATAAGGTGAGATTCTATCTTCAAATGAAACAAAACAAAACAATTATGTCTCCTATAGCTTGTGATGTTAAAAATGAAACAATGCATGCTTTTAGATGTGTTTTTCCATGATGAGAACAATCTGAAGATATTTAGTAGCATTTTCCAGAATTCAGTTGACTAAATATACACTCTAAGGTGGTAATTTATATCAAACATAAGCTGAAATAGACATGTGGAATAGGCTCATTTGGAAAGAGGTCATCACCTCCATTTGTTGAAGTCCCAGAAACTGAATGCAATATTGAGTCTACCCCACCAGATATTCACTTTAATAACACAAGGAATCGTTTTCCTTTTTAAAGATTTCTTAATTTTTTTTTTATCAATATGAACATTTGTCCACATATGTGTATCTGTACCACAGATATCTGTATCTGGCTGTAGATGCCAGAAGAAGGCGTCAGATCATTGGAACTGGAATTACAGACAGTTGTGAGCCATGATGTGGATGATAGGAACTGAACCCAGGCCTTCTGCAAGAGCAACAAATGCTCTTAAATGCTGAGCTGTCTCTTCACTCCAAGGACCATTTCTTAACTTGAAATTTTATAAAAAGCAATCAGATGGGTGGTTATTAAAAATGTCTTTATTTGAATTATGATATGGGTACAGCTGAGAGGTGGATGAATTTGGATTGCAAACAAAAAATTCAGATTGCTCAGTATAATGAAATGCCTGTGCCTTCACAGGACAGTGTCAGTGTGTGTCAAAGGACCAGTCCAGACCTTATCATAGGAAATATCCACCCTAAGTCTCTGCCTGACCAGCAGCTAGAACACAGCGACCTGCTCACAGGTCACTCACTTTCACAAGAGCCAGCAAGTGTTTTCACGTTTTCTCATTGATTCTGATAGAAATTACCATTGACTTGGTAAAGAAATAGTCTGCTAGGTATAATTATAAGCTCTTTTAGAGCATGTTTGTTTGTGTGTCTATGTACATGTTTGAATTGTGGACACACATGTTTGCGGGTGCATGTGTGGAAGTCATAGATAGACGTTTAGTCTTCCTTAATGGCTCTCTAGCTTATATAGTGAGCTAGAATCTCTCTCCTCAACCCAGACTTCTCCTATTTTGTAGTCTAGCTAGTTAGACTGCTCTGGGGATACCCTGTCTCCACCTTCTATATGCTGACATTACAGATGTGCTGCAACAATCCTTGCCATTTATGTCAGTGGTGAGGATGCAAGTCTGGTACTCACATGTGCATGGGAGGTACTTTTACCTAGCGAGTTACCACTCAGCCTCCCCATGCTCTTGGACAACCACTTTAAGAATTTTAAATTGTTCTTCCTGTAAGCACAACAATGTATAGAAATGGAATAATTGAGAAATAGATTACAGTGAACTCTGCTGTGAAAAAAAAATAAAAGTATAAGAAAGGATTTGTTCAGGAGTCATCAAGAATGAATTATGATTGCAGAAGTTAGGAGGTTAAAAACAAACAATTGCTCCTTTACTTGTAAGCAGAACTCAAAGAAACACTCCCTAATTCCTTTACAGTAAAAATGTTCAGTAATAGTTTATGGCTTTCAAGGATTCATTACTGGACTTGGCAGGAATTGGGGTGGTAGCTGTGACATTGCAAACAACACTTTTCTCTTTGTTCTCTTTGTTTCTCACTAGAGAAAAGATCAGTATTTTTTAGGATTTTCAAATAGGACTGTGACTTTAACATGATGTGAAACCCTGCTATCAGTGATATGGTTGGTCTCTCTCAATCTTTAGGAAGGTGCCAAATGACAGAAGAAACACTAAAATAAGTTTTATATATATATGACATACAAATATTCTAGTTTATTTATTACAAATATTTTAATGGTTAACTGGTTGATATGTTACATGAATGATCTTCTTGCTTATGATTTTCTACAATGAAATTTTTGTGAAAGTATAATGAGGAGAAAAATAGTCCTTATTACATTGTGGGTAATCTGCAAGGAACTTTTGTGTTGTCTATAGGCAATAGATGGGACTATTATGCTATTCTTTCTGTATCATGCTATAATATGTGATTGATTATCCTTAGGATCTTTTTCATCTATGGAAGGGCATATTTGTAGAGTATTACCTTTATCCATAGGTGACATGAATATAGCATTAACCTTGGTGGCCCTAAATAATATCATGAGGTGCACCATTGTGTAGTTATCGAAAGCTCAGAATTAGAGACTATTTATATGACTACAAATTTTTACCCTATCATTTCTTTGATACGTTATTCTGTTCAACTTTATAATTTTTCTTGCCTATAGATCAGAATGGTAGTGATGTTATCTGCTGCATGATTTTGTTTTAGAATTGAATGATAACCCATTTGTTAAGTACATAGAACAGTTTTTGTCCCCTTGTAAAATTTATTATATTTTTAAAATAATATTGAGTTCCAAGAGTTCATGTTGATAGAAAGATAGAATTTATGTTGCTGGGATTTTGCTTTCTGTGTGTATGATTATCCAATGCTATGTCCACGAACCTCTCTCTTGTGTCTAACATTTATGTTTTAGGTTAGATAAGAATAATGAAAAGTCATTTCAGATGCAAAAACAGATGTGGTCCAAAACACCAGGCTTGTATGAATGCTTGGAATATTAGTGTAGTGCAGGGGAAGATGGCAATTAGGATTGTGAAAGTTCTATAGGAAAAAAGGGACAGTACTATGATGTCATAACATATAATGGCTGGGGGATTTGGGGCAATTAACCATGGTAAAGATTTGTCCACAGGACAGGCTGATTTAGAAGATTCCTCTTCCCAGGTGTCTCTAGATGTGTCACATAGACAATTAAAACTGTCTGTGGCAGATTGGATGAGAAATGTCTCCTATCATCTCTTGTATTTGAATACTTGTTTCCCAGTTGGTGGTGCTGTTCGAGGTAGTGATGGAACCTTTAGGTGGTGGAGCCTTGATGAGGGAAGTATATCACTGGGGTTGGGCTTTGAAGGTTTGTACTTCACCCTTCTCTTGGCACCAAGTTCTGTATTAGATAATTTTCTGTTGCTGTGGTAAAATGTTGGACAAAACAAAAAGTGAATGATTTACTTTTTGCTAATAGTTCCATTGTGATAAAACTATTGAATAGTATAAGCAGAGATTGACAGGTCAGCCATTCATGTAGCATCCTGGAAGATAGTAGTGCTGAGAATAATGAGAACAGTAGATGCCTGGTCATGAGGTATCAGAGGGGAATTAGGGATCCATTATCAACTAAAAGTCATTCCTGGAATATCTTGGCAAAGAACATGGTTGCATTATACCTGTGTCCCAAGAACTCATGTAAAGATGAGTTAAAAAGTAACAGACTAAATATTTTGGATGTGGAAATTTCAAGACAGCATAATGCTGTGTCTATGGTGTGGTTATTACTGATTACCCAAATGAAAAAGAGCAACTAGTAAGGTAGAAGAAAGAAAAATGTCCAGTTTGGAGAGAAAAAGAAAAATAGGAAGCTTAAGCATGCAGTCAAGTCATGTTAAAATGAGGTCATAATTATTCAAAAGATTAGGTTCATTAAAGTAAAACCACCTGTTCTGCACTAGACAAATAGAAAAAAAAAGTTGCACAGAGGGCTAGAATCCACCCAGCTAAGCATCCAGCTTGTGAATGAGAGCTAAAGGGTTGATTGCTCCCAGAAAACAGTCTCCTAGGGATATTTTTCATAGATTTAGTGTACATAAACTGTTGCAACTGTGGTCCAAGAGTGGCTAGGTCCAGCAGGGGAAACAGGGAATATAATCCACATGGTACTGGCTTTGGAGACAAGAGTGTTGCAAAATAGAGGAGAATCACGGATTCCTTTTCTATGATTTCAGAGAGCCAGTGAGGCCAGGTAGTTTGTGGCAGGATTAGAGTCCCAAAAGGATGTGCTAAGAGGTATTGGAATGGTTTGAATAGTAACAGTACTCTTAGGCTTGTATATATGAATGGTTGATCATTAGGGAATGGTACTATTTGAGAAGGATTAGGATGTGTATCCTTGTTGGAGTAGGTGTGGCCTTGTTGAAGGAAGTGTGTTGTTGGAGATAGGCTTTTGGGTTTCAAATGTTTAAGTCAGTCCAAGTGCCTCTCTTTGCTGGTGGCCTGAGGATACAGATGTAGAACTCTCAACTACTTTCTAACACCATGTTTTCATGCATGTTGCCATGCTACCTGCCAATGATGATAATGGACTAAACCTCTGAAACTATAAGCAAGGTCCAATGAAATGCTTTCTTGTATAAGAGTTGCTGTGATCATTGAGTCTCTTCACAGCAATGGCTAAGACAATACTGACACCGTAAAATGTGGTTATATCAGAGTCCCTCAAGATATTGATGAGGCCATAGCAAGGAGACATCTGCCAAGGATGATTGCATATAGGTACTAGAATCATCCCAAGAGAGAGGTTTTAGACTCCTGAATAGTGCTGAGACTGTTAAAGACTGTAATGCCTTTTGAAGTTAGACTATAATTTTTCATCATGTAATTTTCATGATCCTATGGGGCAAGGAGTGGACTGTGGTAGTTTGAATGTTCTGTTCCGGTGGCCAGAAGAAGTATGTCACTGAGGGGAGGTTCTGGGATTTCATAGCTTTGCCTCACCTCTCTTCTCTCCCCTCTTCCTCCCTCTCTCCTTTTGGTGTGTGGTTGAGATGGGATCAGTACTGCTATCACCATGCTGAGTTCTGCCATGCTTTCTCCATCATGATGGATTCCATCTCTTTGGAATTGTAAATCAAAATAAACCCTTTTTTCCTTAAGTTGATTTTTTTCAGAGTATTTTATAATTGTACCAGAAAAAGGAAGTAATAGACTATCACTATTTCCACAATACTATGACTGTCCTAGACCTTAAATCCCATTGGACACTTCTGTCTTCACAGATTAGTACTCTGCACTACTTTGTAACTCCACCACGGGGATTTCTGCACCATTTCATCCTCCTAGGTATCAACAGTCTTCAGGCTTTAATACTATTTTCTTTACTCCATGATGTATTACTTGGAGTTCACCAAAATAAAATAATAAATAAAAGACAGATTAGATAAGTATCTGGTAGACACTTTCTAGATAGTAGATAGATATACATAGTTATGAAGGGCTTATAAGGAACTGGCTCACATGATAATGGATGCTGATGATCTACTGTCTGCACACTGGACAACACCAAAGATGATGATGTAAATACAGGTCTGAGGGCAAAAGAGATATGACATCCCAGTTCAGTTGTGAGGCAGAAAAATAGAGGGCATATTAGTCAATTCAGGTCTTTGAGGAAAGGAAGGAGTGGGGTGGTAACCATCTACATTGCAGAGATTGCTCTATTTTACTGAGTTTAGAGCTACTAGAGATAATGAACTATGGAAAGACTTCTGTGGCCATACCTTGAGATAGTATTTTATGTAGATACCTCTTGGTCCATTCAAATTGGCATAAAATTATCCATCATTTTACCAATCCCCAAGGTGTAGTATGAACCTGAAGCTTATGTATAGATGCAAAAGGTTATATTTATGTATTTTTCATGAATAGTTAAACTCATAACCATTAATCTATTCATACTTTTTCTCTCATACCTTAAATGTGCCCCAATTTTTACACATGTCATTATCAATGTCTTATAAATTTTCTTATGGCCATAAATTCACACTGAACTTGAAACATTCACAGAATGTCTTCTTCCTTCCCCACCTCTCCTTACCCTCCCCCTAAAATACACATTGAAATCAGAGATAATGCTGTATAAGAGAATTGGTACAATTCTTTAAAGCCCTGATTTTTGTCAAGCTCCATATCCTTAGTGACAGAACAACTGACCACAGAGAAGTATATTGTGGCTTTCTTTGGATTATTGGGTCAGATTTCCTTTCAGATATAATTGAATAATCTTTATCTCTTACTGCAGAATATGGCAGACCCAGAGTATATAACAGGAATTCATCTTGTGGCAACATTGATCTTTTCCTGTCACTTGTCTTTGCTAGAATAATTTCCAGGCAAACTGTTCTACAATTAACTGTTAAACAGTTTTGTATTTTTGGCACTGTTGAGGGATTCAGCTAACCAGAGCTAAAACTCTAGAGCAGTTTCCTACTTTTGACTTTGTTATGGGTTCCTGTCCATGTAACTTCCTCTTTCATGAACTTAAAAGAGCTGAAGATAAATCACATGGTCATTTAAATATCAATAGGTCAAAATGCACTAAAAGCAGATAAGAAAATGTAGAAGCTACTTCTCAGTACTCCTTCCTGTCTTCCAGTACTGTGGTCTGATTCATAACCCAACAAATCGTTTCTAGTGTAACAAAGTGTCACTTGCCTCTGGCTTGAATTTAATTTTACTTCACATCTTTCGTGTGTGTGTGTGTGTGTGTGTGTGTGTGTGTGTGTGTAACACTATCAAAACATAATGAAAGTCAGTTCAGATTAATATGGTTGGTATAGAATACTAGAATAAAAATGTCTTTAATATAGCTAATTTATCTTAAGTTTAAAAATGCTATTGTAAATCATATGTGAATAATAATAACAGAAATTGGTAATAGAAACAACATTGTAATTCTTGTGGTGCTAAATCTACTTCATCTGTTTTGATGGATGACAGGAAGTTGGGAAGATAGAATAATGTAAAGATCAGTTTCTAATGAATCCTGAAGTAGGAGAGTCTTTTACAGAGTCTAGTATGACAAAATTTATTTTAGGATAGTTTATTCCATGAAAATCATCCCCATGTGTGAAACAAGAAGAAAAAAGAAACACTATAAGACTGGAAAAATATAATAAACACATAATCAGAGCTTTTCAGATACACTGAGAACTGATTGCATATTCGAAGTGATAGTAACAGAAAACAGTTATGAAAATTGTCAAGACAGAATAAACAGAAAATTATAACTATCAGTACAACGTGATTATCTTTGAAAATAAAGATAAAGTAGCACCATTAACAGAACATAAACACCCAAGTGACCTTCCTGGTGTGCCATATGATGGTACAAAAACTCATAATGAGACTGTAATAACATTCGAATTCTTGGGTGTGCTACCACATCATATTTTCAGTTGTTAATATAATTTTTAAAGCTGAAGTTATTGTTGAAGGCCTGGATTTTCCTTAGAAAACTGTTGCAAATTTGGCACAAACAAGTGCCTTTGTCTCCATTTAGGTGATGCTCAATTTCTGGCCTAGAAGGATAACTTCCAGTTGTGCACTCATGATATCCACCGGGCACTTTATATTAGTGAACTTTACATATTAACCCTATTCTTTCTATTCCTGTTTCACAAAACATTTCAAAGACAGATTTAGCCTTTCTACCACATTGAATGAAAATAAAGAGGATGTTCTCTTCCATAGTTTCCTACTATAATCTCGAGTTCAGGATATAACCTCTCTCTAACAGGTCTTCCCTCCTCAGTGTTTGTGGAGTTTCGTTATTGCCACACAATCACTGTTTGCATTCCATGGCTCCTTCGTTTAGTAGCAGCAATAAAGGCATCTAGTAGATAAGGAAAATGGAGACTGCTCTGCTTGTCTATACAAGACTTTTTTAAAAAGTAACTTTTATATTCTGTCAATAGTACCATTATGATTCATAGCTACTATTCTGAAATGTTCCTCGTTTTCCAAAATGTTCATCCCTTCTTTGTTAATTTACAATATACAAGTTCCAACCTACTTTCTTAATGTAATTCCTAATACAAAAATCCAATTACAGCTTTCTTTATCCCCAAACCATAAAGTAAGTTTGGTACTGAATATAAATTACTTTTATATGTTTCTTGTAACTTACATTTTTTTTTTGAGGGCTGAAAATCATGATTAGGGATTTGTCAATAGATCCTTCATTATGTGTTGAAAAGAAAGACACTAGCCTTGTGACTCTGGTTCTATTGCTAGAGCTTTTGTGTGCACATGAGCCTGTGTACCATGAAGAAGTAATTAGAGTCAAGTTTCTGTCACTAATTGTGTAACTGATCAATGCACAGCAGACTAGTGTGAACCTGATAAAGATTGATTCTTAACACCTGTTGCTCCCTGGCATTGTTTATGCTACCATGGAGGACTTATCATTGTGATCACATTAGATCTGCATGACAACTGGAGACATGGAATATTTTCACTCTAGATAAAATTGTAGACTTTTCCTCTTATTGGAAGCCATCCCTGTAAAAGTTGAGTTTGAATTCAATTGAGAGTAGGTAAAACTACATTTGCTGTCATTTTTGTGAATAGTTAAGCAGATATTCCTTCATGAGAAGACTTTCAAAATACCCTTTCTGTCACTAAACTGGTCCATCCAAGATGATGACAGAAGACACACAGCTATTTGTATGTCAGCTAGCTAACTCACAACATTAATTTAATAGTGTTATTTATTGTAAATATTTGTAATGTTAAATATATTCAGTTTCTTTAGCCATAAGAGAATAAAACCTCAACATATTTGCTGTAGTATATGGTTGGCCACAGTTTGTAGGTTCTGCAAAACTCAAGAAGACATGAAGATATGGAAGGTAGGTACCATGATACCAGCGATCAGAGAAAAATGCCTTACACTTTCCAGTTCCTGCTGCACCACCACAGCACTATTAGAAAGTAGGCATTTGTCTTTAAGATGAAAAAGAACAAGTTTAAACAAAAGGTATATATTCCATCCCAACAAAATCTAAAGACATTTTGAAAAACATTTACTGAGATATGAATACTCCAAGACCAGGGAAACTAAAACTTAGAAACGAGATGTTTCTCCAACAGCTTTCAGCTCTGTCTTGCACAGCAGGAGCCTGATTGCTTTGATGGTCATTTCTGGAAAGTCAGTGGGCAGGGTGCTGAACACTTTAAGGTCCATGTGGGAGTCTGAATAAGAATGGCTGCCATAGGCTCATATATTTGAATATTTAGTCACTAGAGAATGGCACTATTTGAAAAGATTATAAGGATTAGGAAGTGTGGCCTTATTGGAGGAAGTGTGTCACTGTGAAGGGTGGGCTTTGCGGTTTCAAAACCCATGTCAAGCACAGTCTCTCTTTTGCAACAGATCATGAGCTCTCAGCTAGTGCTCCAGTGCCATGTGTGCTGCCAAGTTCCCTGCCGTGATGATAATGGACTGACCTTCTGAAACTGTAAGCCAGTCCCCAATTAAATGCTTTGTAGCTGAAGTTTCCCTATGTCCCACCCGGCTGGTGGTCAGGACAAATCTCTCTCACCTGCCAGTCCTGCAGCCACTTGGACCCAAGTAAACACATAGAGGCTTATATTAATTATAACTGCTTGGCCACTAGCTCAGGCCTACCATTGACTAACTCTTACATTTAAACTCAGCCCATTTCTGTTAATCTGTTTTGCTTGTTTGTTTGTTTCTTGAGCTGAGGATTGAACCCTGGGCCTTGCGCTTGCTAGGCAAGTGCTCTACCACTGAGCTAAATCCCCAACCGTGCTTTACCTGTATGCTGTTACATGCTGCTCCCTGGATGGCAGGCTGATGTCTGGTCACTCAGCCTTTCTCTTCCCATAATTCTTTTTGTCTGCTTATCCTACCTATACTTTCTACTTGGCTACTGGACAATTAGCATTTTATTTATCAATCCATCAAAGCAACACATTCCCAGCATACAGAACATCCCACAGGAATGCTTTCTTTATAAGAGTTCCTTTGTCATGGTGTCTCTTCACAGCAATAGAACAGTTACTAAGTCAGCCTACATTCCATCCAGGGTCCCCAATGTCCCCAGTTGTTTCTGGTTAGGTGTACCTATTTAAGACTTAGTAAATCCTAGTGAGCTGAGATAGGTAATTCCCAAAGAGAGATTATTAATTTCAGAGAATATTACTTAAATATTCTTTTCTGTCTCTTTTTTATTGGAAATGTTTTTTCAATATATTCTTTTTTTTGAAATTTTTTTTATACTGTATGTCCTGAATGCAATATTTCCTCCCCCAAGTGCTCCCAGGTCCCATGCCATCCAAATCCTTTCTTTCTCTTTCTACTTAGGGAACAAAAAGGCACTTAAATAAAATAAAATAGAAAACAAACTGGATGTGGTAGTTTGAGTAAGAATGGCCCCCCATAGGTTCATAGATTAGAATGCTTGGTCACCAGGAAGTGGTACTATTTAAAAGGATTAGGAGTTGTGGCCTTGTTGGGGCTGGTATCACCTTGGTGGTGGGAGTATGTACCTGGGGATGGATGGGCTTTGAGGTTTCAGATGCCCAAGCCAGGCCCAGTGTCATTCTCTCTTCCTGCTGCCTGTGAGTTTGGATGTAGAACTCTCAACTACATCTCTAGTACCATCTTTTCCTGTGGGTCACCATGATTCCAACTGTGATAAAAATGTAATTAACCTCTGAAACTATAAGCAAGCCCTAATTAAATGCTTTCTTTCATAAGAGTTGCTGTGGTCATTTCATCTCTTCATAGCAGTAGAGCAGTGACCTAAACACTGGAAAAATACAACAAACAGAAGAAAGAGAAAAAGAACTAAAGAAAAAGCACAACAAACACATAGATACAGACACATACACATTTCACTCACAGAAATCCCCTCCCCTAAAATAACCAAAACAACTGAAACCATAACATATATATATATATATATATCCTCTAATGGGAAAAAAGCAATGATAAAGCATGATGAGACAAAGAATGCCTTGAGTTCACTTTGTTTTGGACATCTGCTGCTGAGCGAGGGGCCTGGCCATAAGAGTGGTTTGTATACCCAGTAAAAATCATTGGAGAAACTTCCATTTGCAAATGCTCATCAATTAGAGATGATTTCTGGGTTAGAAATATGGAACTGTATCCACTTAGTCTCTCAGTACTGGGACCTCATCTGAAACAGACCTGTGCAAGCCCTATGTGTGGTGATATTTTATTTGTGCTGAAATGTGGTGATATTTTATTTATATGTTAATGAGTAAAGTTTGCCTGGAGATCAGAGGACGAGCCATTTTTAAGTAAACACAGAAGTCAAGTAGTGGTAGCACATGCCCTTAATCTGATCACAAGACAGGCAGAGTCACTATGTGTTCAAGGACACATTAGGGAACAGCCAAGCATGGTAACCCATGCCTCTAATCCCAGTACTAACCATAGAGACATGGAGGTCTGTACAGACAGGCAATAACAAGGAAATGAGGTATCTGGGCTAAGAGCCAATGAGAGGGCAGAACAGCAAGGCAATAAAAGCCTGGGTAGACAGGAAGCAGCTCTCTTGGGAAGCTATGGCGGCATGGTGAGTTAAGACTAGCTGGTGTCTCTCACAATTTCCCTGATCTCTAAGGCTTTCACCCCTATATTTGGCTCTGTGTTTCTTATTTAACAAGACCATTTAGAAATTCATCTACACCTATGCATACTTTCACAGTCTTTTAAAGTTCATTTGTATTTCAGTCCTGTGTTTAGAAAGTCTTGTTTCCTTGGTATCCTCCATCCCCTCTGAATCTTAAAAACTTTTTGCCTCCACTTCTACAGAGTTCTCTAAGTCTGGAGGTGAGGGACTTGATGGAGACATCGCTTTTAAGACTGAGTAATCCAAGGTCTTTCACTCTCTGCACTTTGTCCAGTGGTGGGACTCTGTATTTCTTCCCATCTATAATAGGAGGAACTTTCTCTGATGATCGATAAGCATAGCACTAATCTATGAGTAAAGCAGAATATCAATAGGAGTCATTTTTATTGAAAATTCCTTTAGCAGAACCATAATATTTAATTACTTGTAGGTCCCTGACATATCTAGTCTCAGGTTCTTTTCCACTAAAGCAGTGCCCTGCTGGGTTCCATCTTATGGAGTGAGTTTCAAATCTAGTCAGATATTTGTTGGTTGATCCTGTAAGACTTGTGCCACTATTGCACTGGTACCTCTTGTAGGCACATCATCATTATGTGGTAGTGTGCAGAGTACTTTCTAGGACAATAAGTACTAGTTCTTGGCAGTGAAGGCTCTAGGTAGGTACCAGCTCAACTTCTCCATGTTCAATGAGTTATATAGATACTGTCTTCAGCAATAGTGCCTTACAATGAGTTTGTGGAGAACAACCTATAGGCTTGGCAATGGCCTAGATTATTTGGGGGTTCCCATGTGACACCTTTGGCCAACAACTTGATTAGATGTAAGCCATTCCTGGAAGTGCAGACTTCATTTTGTGTAAAGAAATGCAGTTGTGACTTTTTCCTCTCTATTGATTTGCAATTCCATTTCTATTACCTTCAAATATGTATATATTTTAGGAAGCTTCTACTGTATTAGGGTTTCATATGACCCATCAAATGGCTCTTAGTTTTAGCTGTCCCACACAGTATTCCCCCATTGAATCCCCTCTTCTCTTCATGTTCCCATCTGATACTCCCATTCCAATCCCTCTTCTATGTCATCCATAACTATCTGTTTTATCTTCCTAGGGAGAACCAATGCCTCCCATAGCCCCCACCTATCTATCTCTCTGTCTTTTTGTCTATCTATCTATCTATCTATCTATCTATCTATCTATCCATCCATCCATCCATCCACCCACCCATCCATCCATCCATCCATCCTCTGTGGTTTTGTGGATTGCAGCTTTGATATTAGAGTTTAACAGCTAATATACACATGTAAGTGAATACTATCATATTTGTCATTTTGGGTCTTGGTTTACCTCACTCAGGATGATATTTTTTTCTATTTTCATCCATTTACTTGCAAATTTCATGGTGTCATTTTTAATAGCTGGGTAATACTCCATTGTCTAAATGTACCACATTTTCTTTATCTATTCATCCTTTGATAAGTATCTAGTCTGTTTCCAATGTCTGGCTATTATGAATAGAGCAGCAGTGAACATGGTTGAACAAGGGTCTCGATGTATAGTCCTACTGGAATATGCCCAAGAGTGATATCACTGAATAATCTTACAGTAGCTCTATTCTTAGTGTCCTAGGCCATTTCTTTTAATTTTAAAGATTAAACATTATTGCCACTGTGGTTGTATAAGCAATGCCTATCAGTTTTGCATATTTGACTCTTACAAGGCTTGTCTTATGATACTATAAAGTGCACGAAAAGTTTGTTAAAAATTCCTGAGGTTTTGGATGGAGTTCATGAAAATAGGGCTTACTCTTTGCTGTTCATTCAGTAGGATTCTGTTTTTCTTTTATTTTCTAAATTGTCTAGGGTAATGTAACTATCCCTACTAGAATCAGCAAACATTTGAAGAGGTGTCTCTCATCTGTTGAAGATGCATGTCATTTCTGGCCAAGACAGCAGGACATGGCTTTGTATTTGGAGGAAAGAGGATGGTCAGAGGGATATAAGGACAGCTATAAGGAATAAGATTCCTACTTCTTCAGGGAATGCCACCATTTCCTAGAGGCTTTGATCTAAAAGGAGCAAGGGGAAGTACTGGGTTTTGATGCAGGTGATAAGGTGATATTAAGATGTTGTTGAAATGTATAAACATTTTTGATTTTTTTTACCTTGACCTTCACCTCAAAAATGAAAAATCTTTATTATAATCTCCTCTGGAACCATATGCATCTTCACTTAAAAGCACATTTTTTTCTGGTGTCAATATTATTTTGAGCTCTGAATTGGAGCAGAAGCAACTGTTAAAGAATTATCATTAATGTTTATGTGAATGTTAGAACTTACCCAGCATAGTTCTATATCGAATATGGTATAAAGTATTTTTTTTTTTAATTTCAAACAGTGAACAGCTATATTTGAAGCTGTGGTTTTTCACATTCCCTTTGCCCTTCCTCTTCCCAATTCCTTTGTCTCACTGCAACTCCAACCTGGCATCATATGCTGGATCTATAAAGCAGAGGTCATACTTTCCCAAAAGCATCCTGTGAAAGTTGGGCTAACCACAACAATCACTTTTAGCTTTTATTCAACAAAGCAGTTTTGCCAACTTGCTAATTTTATCTTTCTTCCACTTGCCTAGAAAATTCAGAAAATATTGTCAGCTGCCACCATGACAAGATGTAAGGTACTGGTAAGCCACAAGCCATGTGGCAACTTATATATTAATAGAAATGGGTTAATTTAAGATAAAAGAAGTAGATAATAAGAAGCCTGCCACGGCCATACAGTATGTAAACAATATACGTTTCTGTGTGTTTACTTGGTTCTGAATTCTATGGGTCTGGCGAGTGAGAGAGATTTGTCCTGACTGTGGGACAGGCAGAAAAACTCTTACTACATACCTTTTCAAAAGAATGACAGAGCTACTGTAATAAAAACAGCTTGGTACTGGCATAAAAACCGACATGTGGACCAAAACAATCAAATTGAAGACCCTGACATTAACCCGCACACCTATGAACATATAATTTTTGACAAAGAAGCCAAAAATGTACAGTGGAAAAAAGAAAGCATCTTCAACAAATGGTGCTGGCATAACTGGATGTCAATGTGTAGAAGGCTGCAAATAGATCCATATCTGTCACCGTGCACAAAACTTAAATCCAAGTGGATCAAAGACCTCAACATAAATCCAGCTACTCTGAATCTGATAGTAGAGAAAGTAGGAAGTACTCTTGAATGCATTGGCACTGGAGATCACTTTCTAAATATAACACCAGTAGCACAGACACTGAGAGAAACAATCAATCAATGGGACCTGTTGAAACGGAGAAGCTTTTGTAGAGCAAAGGACACGGTCAACAAGTCAAAGCAACAGCCTACAGAATGGGAAAAGGTCTTCACCAACCCCACATCTGACAGAGGGCTGATATCCAGAATATATAAAGAACTCAAGAAATTAGACATCAAAATGCCCAACAGTCCAATTAAGAAATGGGCTATAGAACTAAACAGAGAATTCTCCACAGAGGAAGTTCAAATGGCTGAAAGACATTTAAGGAATTGCTCAACATCCCTAATTATCTGGGAAATGCAAATCAAAACAACTCTGAGATACCACCTTACACCTGTCAGAATGGCTAAGATCAAAAGCACAGAAGACAGTTTATGCTGGAGAGGATGTGGAGCAAGGGGAACTCTCCTCCACTGCTGGTGGGAATGCAAGCTTGTACAGCCACCTTGGAAATCAATATGGCGCTTCCTTAGAAAATTGGGAATCCATCTCCCCCAAGACCCAGCTATAGCACTCTTGGGCATCTACCCAAGAAATGCTCAATCATACCACAAGGGCATTTGCTCAGCTATGTTCGTATCAGCTTTGTTTGTAATAGCCAGAACCTGGAAACAACCTAGATGCCCTTCAACTGAAGAATGGATAAAGAAAATATGGTACATATACACAATGGAGTACTACTCAGCAGAGAAAAACAATGGCATCATGATGTTTGCAGGCAAATGGATGGATCTAGAAAAAAATCATCCTGAGTGAGGTAACCCAGACTCAGAAAGACAAACATAGTATGTAATCACTCATAGGAGGATACTAGATGTAAAACAAAGATGACTAGACTGCTACACAACTCCAGGGAGGCTACCTAGAAATTGGGACCCTAGGAAAGACCCAAGGATCACCCAATGACAGAGAAATGGATGAGATCTACATGAACAACCTGGACGACAGTGGGAGTAATGAAGGGCAAGATTTGAGGGAAAGAACGCTTAGGGGAGCAGGAGATCCCAGCTGGAACAAGAACAGAAAGGGAAAATGAGGAATAACAGACCATGATAAATGAAGACCACATGAGACCAGGAATAGGCAGAGTTCTTGAGAGGTCCCTAGAAATCCACAATGATATATCCTCTGTAGACTGCTGGCAATGGTCGAGAGAAAGCCTGATCTGACCTAGTCTGGTGATCAGATGGCCAAACACCCTAACAGTAGTCTTGGAACTCTCATCCAATAATTGATGGAAGTGGATGCAGAGATCCTCGGCCAGGCCCCAGGTAGAGCTCCAGGTGTCCAACTGTCGAGAAAAAGGAGGGTCTGCAAGAGCGTGAATTGTTGAATCCAAGATTGCAAAAAGCCCCCAGCTGGATCAGGCCCTCTGGATAAGTGAGACAATTGAATAGCTTGAACTGTTTGGGAGGCATCCAGTCTGTGGGACCAGGATCTGCCCTTAGTGCATGAGCTGGCTGTTTGAAACCTTGGGCTTACACAGGGACACTTTGCTCAGTCTGGAAGGAGGGGACTGGACATGCCTGTACTGAGTCCACCAGGTTTAAATGAATCCCCAGGGGAGTCTTGATCCTGGAGGACATGGGAATGGAGGGGAGGGGCTGAAGGGAAGGTGGGGGTGGGGACGGGAGGGGGGAGGACAGGGGAACCCATGGCTGATGTATAAAATTTAAAACACATAATAATAAAGAAAAAAATTATTTATTAAAAAAAATACCAAAAAGAATGACACCACGATGCATGAAGGACAAGACATACTCTTATTGGTAGGTTCCGTAATGATGTTGTTATTAGAGTTCACAGGTCACTGCCTTTACTTGAATGCTTTTTGATATTTCTGATCTGGGCATGGGCCCAGAAAAAGAGAAGCAGAAATACAAAATATACCTAGACTGTATCTCTTTCAGTGTCTCCATGTCTCTCTGTCTTTTTCTCTGTCTGTCTATGTCTCTCTGTCTGCCTCTGTCTCTCTCTGTCTGTCTGTCTGTGCACATGTATGTGTGCTGTTTGAGGGTAAGGATCAGCGGACAAGGTGGTTGTTTCAAGACTGAGGCCAGGTTGAAACTCGCCCAGCAGCCCACATAAATGTTTGTTTCTAAGGGGAAAGGCAAGCAGATGGCCACTCCTAGTGTGTGAACCAAATCATAGATGATGTGAGGTGTTTCGAGAAGCATCATAAATGCAAGAAGGAAAAGCTGGTCTTCAGTAAACAGAGTTGGTCCTGGAAGAAGCAGTGAGATCAGTAAGCAGTGATCACCTTTTAACAACAGCAGGGGACACTGAACAGGTGATAGCCATAGAGAACTTGGGTAACCAGTCCCTGATAATCTTTCTATGTCCTGAACTTAGCATTTTCCTTTCCCATTATTCTATCAAGTCTCTTAAAAGGTGTCACATGGCACCCATTTCCTCTGACACAGTGCCTCAGTGTCCTTTTTTTTTTTTTTTATCATGAGGGCTCTTTTCTCATATTTCATTAAATCCTTGGTGTGTGTGTGTGTGTGTGTGTGTGTGTGTGTGTGTGTGTGTGTGTGTGCGTGCATGCATGGTGTATCCATGTGTTTGGCATGTCGAGGACAAACAGTGAATTCTGGATGTCGTTCTCAATGGTTTTGCCACCACATTTTTTGAGACAGGATTTCTTACTGATCCTGAAACTCGCCTATTCATCCAGAGTGACTGTCTAGGAAGCTCCTGGGTCCATCTATCTTTGTCCCTGCCCTTAGGACTGAGGCTACAGACATGTGCCACCATGAGCAGAAGCATTTTATGTGGGCATAGCAAACACTTTACCTGCTGAGCTCTCTCCACAGGCTAGATATCACCTGCTTCTAATTTCTTACCCCAAACTCACCTCCTCCTTTCATCATATGTACTACCTTTCAGTATATGTAGTACAAGGGCATGCAAACATTGTACTGTTGGAAATGAAGTCTTCTGGCTCCACATCATCTTCAGTGTCTTTTGAGCAAGACAAGCATCACAGATGCCCCTTCAGTGCTCAACAGAGAATATTTTTGCTCTCTGTAACAGGAAGGGAAAATAGAGTCATAAGCTATATGCAGTTTTTATCTGAGTAAGTACTGTTGAAGTACTCTTGAGCAAGATTAAGCTAGTATGGTTTTTCTACCTCCCCTCTAATAATTACTATGATTGAACTTCCTAACTTCTGCCAATCACATGGTTATAAAGTGGTGAATGATTTCACTTTAATTTGCATTTCTCTGATTACTAGTGTGCTTATTATCTCTTCATATACTAAGTGTGTGTTTCCATTTATATTTTTCATCTGTTCGTCTTTTGCTCATTATTAGCTTCTTCTATTAGGATATATGTTCGCTATGAAAATGCACATTTGGTCATGCAATGAAGCATAATTTAGTATACTTCTCTAAAAGGGGAAATGTATATTTTGAGAGGGTTTCCTCTGATATCACTAACAAGTGCTTCTCAGTCGAGCATTTATAGACATTTTACTTTGACATCACTTTAAACTCTGCTGTTGCTGATCTCCCAGCGCTGTGTGCAATGTTTTCTTCCATTGAGTCTTTGACTTTCAGTCTACATTCTTTGTCTGTGCTTCTCTTATTGTTCTCTTTCGATCTCTTTCATAACTGTGTCTAAAGGCCTGTGCTCAGAACTTTGGTGCCATCTCATTTTGTCCCTTCCCCAGCAAGACTCACAGACCCAACTATGGCTCTTATATTCAATAGTGAAACAGACTTACCTCCCACCTGAATGTCTAATGTTAGGATTCTAACTATAAATATGATATCTCTACCTTTGCCTGTCTTCATTTTAAATGCAGCCAGCTTACATGCAAATAAAAACAACTTTGAAAAGTGTGTCAACTTCATCTATAAAGCATTAATGCTGCTTGCAAATCAGCACTCAGAGGGAAACTTTGATGTAGCCTTTGATATTTAATTCTGTTTGATCTGTTAGTCTGGGTGATGAATTTAGATGTTTTCCAATTGCAAATGTGGTTTGACTCCCTCCCCTTCTGATAGTGCTTTGTGTTACCCATTTTTGCCTCCTGACCACTTCATCCTCAGAACAAGAGAAAGCCTACTAAATATTACAAATGACACATTTTAATTACATGGTTATTGCTTTATAGATTCCCAGAATCTTTTTTTGCTGTCTGACATAAAATAAAAATCCATATTGTTACTCTGTTATTGTAATTAAATAATACATAATAATGTTGAATAAAATATAGCATTTCTTCACCTTTGCACAACTCAAATTAGTATTTTTTTTTGCCTGCAGAAGTAACCACTGTATGAAAGTGGTTGCTTCTCAAAGCTTATGAGAAGTTTGTATATTTATGTGGATCCTTTGTCTATATTGTTTTGCGGTTTTCATTCCTTAGAGATGAAGTCATAATTTTATTTCCTTTTAGTCAACCTTCTTTTTTCATCACGCCTGAGTCAGGATTACTTCCTGGCTAACATGTGTGATGGGTGAAAGGGAAGAAACCGGAGGCAAAAAACACATGAGGAAATTTTACAATAGTCCATCTGAGGGATAAGAAAAGTTGGCCTAAGTTGAGAATAGATGAAATTTCAAGGAGAGGAAAAGAAGGTGGGGATTCAGAGGTTGGGACTGGTAATCAAGTATTTGTTCAGCTTGCCATAGATGCTGGAGAACACACCCAGATAAGTCCCATGAGAGGCAGAGGTATGAAAGACAATAGCGATTGAAGTAGAGAACTCAGGAGGAAAAGCAGGCAACAGGCCTGGGACTGGAGTTGCAGACAGTCGTAAGTGGCCTTGTGGATGCCAAACGTTTGCTCTCTGTAGAGTAGCAAGTGCTCCTAATTATTGAACCATCTCTCCAACTTCTCCAAAAATACTTCTTTGGCAGACATTCTGTATAACTGCAGTTAGTTATATTAGTATAGAAGAGTCTGGAAAGCAGTAGGATTATAAAGAAAAGTACAGCTGAGAAGGCAGAGAAATGCAAGCATGCTCCTCTTATTCATGTTTTCCTGGTAGATTGCAACCATCTAGTTCATCATTTAACTCTTTTTGTCTGTGAAGCCTGGAATATTCTTTGGGATATATGGTTTTCTAGAGAAAGAGAAGATGAATTGCAATACAAAAGGAGAACTTAAAAATATTCCTGTTTCTCTGTAAACTTCTTGAGAAACAATGAAGCAAAGGAATATGTTTTTCTCTCACTTGATTTCATTTCAGCTGTCACTTCATTTTACTGTTTTGACATCTTATCCCTTTGTATTTCCAAAGCTTTCCAGATAATGTGTATCTTTTTATACTTTTACTATCTAAAATTAAAGAAAAACACAGAAGAAAACATGTTGCTAATTATTACCTTTAATACAATGAGGTTCCTTGCCAACTTGAAAGTTCAAAAATAATATAGAGAATTATTATTAAGTGGAATTCCTTCCTAGTAAAATCCAGCTCAAGCTGTGGTGCTGTGGATATCGCTCTGTGTAAATAAAGTTCTGATTGGCCAGTGGCCAGGCAGGAAGTATAGGCAGGACAAGAGAGAAGAGAATTCTGGGAAGTAGAAGGCTGAGGAGGAGACACCACCAGCTGCTGCCATGAGAAGCAACATGTAAAGACACTGGTAAGCCACAAGCCATGTGGCAAAGTATAGACTAACAGAAATGGGTTAATTTAAGATAGAAGAAGTAGATAACAAGCAGCCTGCCACGGCCGTACAGTTTCTAAACAATGTAAGTCTCTGTGTGCTTTCTTGGTTGGGTCTGAGCGACTGTGGGACTGGCGGGTAAGAGAGATTTGTCCTGACTGGGCCAGGCAGGAAAACTCTAGCTACACTGTGGTCTCACTGTTCTGGGGTCCAGAACTCTCCTTTTCTAGACAGAATGCCTAGAGATTAGCTTTTCATTCTCTTGGCCTCCATCACTTCCCTTTTCTTCGACTTCCTTCTAGCTACTTCCACTAGAATAATGACCTTTAGTAAGAAAGAAGGGCAACCTATCACTCACAAACAATGGAAGAAAGTGAGAGTAAGAAAAATGCCTTTCCGTTAGATTGCACAGTAAGGAGGCAGAGAAGTTTCTTTTTGTCTCATTTTTTCCATCTTTGGACAGTAAGCACCTGGATAAGGTTATACGTATTTGAGTGGAGGGAAGAATAATGATTTTCATTGAGTGTGAAATTGAGCATCTAAGGGAAACCTGTATGATTCCCAGGCATTATGGAGTCCTGTTGAAATTTGTAGTCTTGAATTTAAGGTTCCATTAATCAGAAAAGTTATTTTTATTGCTTTCCACTGATGCTGAATGCTTCATAGAGAATGGAATAGGCAGATACAGTGCGATTGTATTTGTAGGACCTGCTTATCAAAGAAGAGAGAAGCAAGGCAAACATCCTACTTAGAAGGGGAAGGAAGGGAAGAATGATGCTGGTGAACACAACGGCAGTTCTGGGATCAGAAGAGGAAGACATGGGAGCAGCTCCCTTTCCCTGAGAAGGCTATCGCCTGCGAAGACCCCGAGTTCACTTCCTTTATACAGTGTTCTCCATAGCTCGTTGCTCTGCCTTTAGGAAACCATTCTTTTCTGGTATTTGCAGAGCCCTCACTTGAAAGACATTAGCAAATGTGACTTTCTTGTATCCTGAGTTCCTTCACAGCCTATTTTCCCCCATTTTGGAATGTGACCACATGGATTTCTCCAAATGAGAAATAACCATGGGCAATTTATCAGCTCAAGATTCATGTTCTTTTTATAAAATTATTCTCTAAAAACCATTTTAATTCTTTAAAAATATGATTAGGAAATTTATAATTACAGTTATAGTAAATATATAGAAGTTTTTCCAAACCAATGTGTATTTTTTTTTTGTTTAATTACTAATCTACCAGATCAGGACTAGAGATTAGGACTAAAGCCTGCAGATTAATTACTCTTTACAAAAATGACAAGCACCCACTTTTCAATTTTTATAGCATCATAGAACAATAAAATTCATCCAGTATTACCTAAGTTCTTTGCACATGTAAGAACATACATTATAAACCTTTGGATCTCTGTTTTTCTCATTCACTGTCCAAAATTCATTGAAAGTGATGCTACCTCCTGAAACTCTTATTACAACTTTAAAATATTCAGATTTTATACTTATTTTGATCATAACCTTGATTTGATTTTATAAATGTAATCTGCTGTGTAGAGAGATGACTCTGTGATTAAAATGTCTTCCTGCTCTTCAAGAGAACTGATTTTAGTTCCCAGCGCCTACATATTGCAGCTCACAACCACTGTAACTGCAGCTCCTAAAGATTGATTGCTCCTTTCTGGCTTTTTGGGGAACCCTCATAAATATAAATAAACATGAATTATAAATATAAAGTAAAAACAATTATGTTCCATGTTTCTATTTTAGCACATGCCAAACAGTTGAGAACAAACGCAGTGCTTAGCAATTAGAACATGTTTGAAAATAATTAGATATGTCTAATGAAGTTCACTTCTACAAGGTGTTCAGTACAGAAGATTATCATTTATAAGAAGTTAACTTCCTAGGTAAAATTAAATTTAATATTCTAGACTCAAGAAGGCATTTTAGTCCTAGAGATTAAGAATATTGGCATAGAAGAATGAACATTGAACATATTGGTATACCTAATATGATATAAAATATTTGATGAGAGAAATGGCATGGATCACATCAAATATGATTGATGATAATAGTCAATTTTATTATTCATGTTTCAACAACATACCAATTGTGTCTCATTTTTGTTTCATTCATTTATAATAAATAAAATCTTTGAAACATACAGCTGAGACTTTCTTTTGCCTTCTGACCCCAAAGACATAAATAAAAAGATTTAATAAAGGACCACAGAGGTGTAGAGCACAGATATCCTGTTGGTTATAGCCATATTTTCTTTGTCATGCCTTCATATATGTAAATATACAAATCCCATTAGTAACAGTCAACAAGCATTTATGAGGAAAAGGTAGAAAATGCATTTAGTGTTGAACAGCTAGAAATTTTAAAATGTTTTTTTCTGATGAATATGTAGGAGAAGATTACTAAGAACAATATGAGGGCACTTGTCATCCCAGCTAGAAAAAAGCCACCATTTTTATAAAAACATGACTGTTAAAGCAATCTATACAACAGAGGTGTCACTTAGGAAGTGACTGATGGATCTGGAAGTAGGGAAATCTAGTAGTAAGTCTCAGAAGCAAAGGAAGAAGGTGATTAAAAATCCAATTATCTGGAGCTGAATATGAGTTGGTAGCATGTGTTGACATTAGAGAGGATTGGGTACCAAAAGGGTCTATAGATGCTCACATAGCAGTTGTGAGAAATAGCAGCCAGAAGTTAAGGTTCTAGAATATGTATTACACTAGAATACACTCATATCAAGTTATTGCATTGTTCTGCCTAGTAATCATGTCCTGTGTTTCCTTACAACACATACTAGACAAGTGTATGACTGTGCATGAATGTGGATATGCGTATGGAAGCCATGTTTCCACAGTTGTTCTCCATTAATTGCTGTGGGATGTCTTTTTGTGTGCTGTGAATGTGTGTTGCTCCCATTGGCTGATAAATAAAGCTGCATTGGCCTACGACAGGGCAGGATGGAGCCAGGCAGGAAAATCCAAGAAAGATAGTGAAAGGAGAGTGGGAAAAGACACTAACCCACCATCCGAGGAAATGGAACACAGGTAAAGCTATAGAACACATGGCGGTACATAGATTAATAGTAATGGGTTGAGTTAAGTTATACAAAATAGCTAGCAAGAAGCCTGCGCCATAGGTCATACAGTTTGTAATTAATTTTAATCCTCTGAGTAACTATTTTATAAGTGGTTATGGGATCATAGTTCGTGAAAGCTTTGTCCAGAACACAGGGCCAAGTGGGACCAAGAAACTTCTGCCTACACGTAATTATTTTGTTTTGAGAAAAGATGTCACAGTGAACTGAAGAGTTAACCTGATTAGCTAGACTGGGTGGCCAACATAGTACAGGGATCTGCCTGTCTCTGAGCTCCCACAGCATGAAGGTTACAAGCCTACTCCACTGGTTGTAGCTTTTTAGCATGGATGCCAGGGATCTAAACTCTGGTCCCTAAGTTTGAATGACAGGCACTAGACTGACCAAGTCATCCCCTCAGCATCACACTGGCTTTTAAAATATGCTGACAGTAAAACCCCCTTTTATCTTTTTGAATTTCAAGGGAATTATCAACAGTTTATTAAAAGCATACCTTGATTTATATAAAGGAAACATTTGCAGGTGAGGAGCTCCAGGAATGTGCTAGTGTAGTTTAGTAGAAATCCCACCAGCTTTGGCCTCTTATGGGTATTTCTAGCTGTGGTTATCAGCAATCATGTGTCATGGATCATCATGGATGTTGATGAGGGATATGCTCATTTTGAGACTAGTCCCATTATCTTTTACAATTTGAGCTATGCAAATTCAAGGCATTCTTGCCCACCATCTTTTCCTTTTGAATTATAACCCTTACTTTTTAAAGTTATTCTTTTTTAAAAGTATTATTCATTCTTTTATGCATATGGGCATTTTACCTGCACTTATACCAGTGTACCATGAATGTACAGTGGCAGCAGAGGGTTTCAGATCTCTTTGGAACTCTATTTATAGACTGTTATAAGCCACCCTGTAGGTGCTGGGAATTGAACTCTGGTCCTCTGGAAGAGCAGCCAGTCCTCTTAACCACTGAGCTCTCTCTTTTTAATTCTTCTAATCTGTTGGATTGTAGTGACTTCAAGTGTCAAAGTCCTTAGACAAAGTGCCTATGTGAACAATGTTTTTCATGTATCATGACTACAAGCTAAAGTTTCTGGAATGAAGCATCAGCTACATGAAGGATCTATAAAGACTAGCTGGCAGATTAAACTGCAGTGACCATGGAGAGGTTTCAATGTTCCAAAGCCAGAGCTTATCATCTTGCATTTTCTCACTCCTCTTAAAATACAGTCATTGTCCAACTCTGTGTCTGACCAAACATCCTTGTGATCATCATATGAAACCATTTGGAATGTGTTAACAGTCCACTGGCTTTCACCAACCCCCAAATTTAACTTATCAGAGAGCAAAGGTAAACATAGATTTCCTGATCTCCTCCACCCAGCCACACTGCGGCTCCCACTAATGGATTTGGAAAGTATCTGTATTTCTGACATTTTTCTTTTTGTCTTATTATTATAAAAACTCTCTGAAACTGTTAACATGTTGGAACATAGGATGCAAATCTGTGTTCCCAAGCCATGGTCACATATTTGATACCAGAAAAAATTATTTATCTCCTTCTAGGTGAGAGTCTTATGTTGACTACTACTCTGTGTCCTTAGCATTATAATGAATACCCCGAGCATGGTGTATTCCAGATGAGAGGCCAAATGCTTTATCTATTTTCTTAGAGCTCCTTATATTTCTTTATTTGAAATTATCTGCTCAGGAATACTTACTGACTTTTTATTTTACCATAACCAGATCAAAATATTTATCAATAATGGAATCGACTACTTCTTTATTTTAAATCAGTTGTGATGCTGAATCTTAATAAGCTTTTGTTGATCAATATTCTTCTCATGTTTATATTCTATGGGAGGGGTTGAGAGGCCTTTGTCTCTTTGAGTCCTAAACAGATCTTACAACTGTACATTTTATTTCCCCATTTCTGTAAAGCCTCTCAACCTGACAAAAAATTTAAACATGTATTTCATTTTACCACATTTTAAAATGCAAGAGTTCTTCTTTTTGCTCTTTCCTAGAGGTACGGTAAATCATTAGATTTCTGTTTTTTTCCTAATTTCCATGCAAACATATTATCAAATCTTTACTATTTCAAAATAGTAAACTATTTTGTTTTTATATTCCAATGAACTTTCCAGCACTGGAAACATACATTGTATTTCAGGTTTTTGTTGCATGAACACCACATCTTAATATGCTGTTTTTGATGTGTGTAGTGATGAATAGCTTCAAAAATCTCAGCATTACTACTTACTCACAGCACATTTTCATTGGAAACACTACTTAGGGACCTGGACAAATGATCCTCTTTTCACAGGTCTTTAATTTCCATGGCAAGAGAGAGATCATTGGAACGTGCTGTTTCATTATCAAAGTGTGGTTCTGGAAATAATTAATGATATTGCTTATATTTAGTTAAGTCATAATAAGTTATCCTGACCTTCAAAACACATAGGAGGCTAAAGTCCTAATACATTTACAAAGAAAGAAGTATCATTGTGTATGATCTTTTTCCTATAATAGTAGGTGATGAAGAGTACCTGGGGATTTAAATGAATCAGAGCCAGAGAGGAAAAGCAAATCACTAACCTGTGGACTCAGTGAGGTAGTCATTGTGACAGCAATCACTAGACCTAGCTGCAGCTGTAAACATCTTGGTAGGATAGAAACATCATACCAAATGGCATACTTACTTTATGCCTCTCCTCACAGACATGTTTGGTTATAAATAAACCACTTGATAACAGGTAATATTAACTTACTACTGTAGTCCAAAAAGGTAAGAGGCTGAATCATATAATACACTGGAAAGTTCTGTGGACTGGAGTCTCTTCATGCAAGGTCTGCCAGTGTCTCTCATATTAGCTTTGATGTATCACCCAGAAATATCTTCATAGCTGCTAGAGGGTTTTTTTTTTTTTGTGGCTAATGACAAAGGATATTAAGCTCCTTCCTACCAACAAGTATCTGTTCCTGCCTCAGACACTGAAATATGTCACCTTCTAACTCCCTCCGTCTGTTTTAAACTCTCATCATTCCATCTGGATCATAGGGCTGGTATGAGGAGGCTACTTTTAATCAATTAATTGGATTAAACTTCATCAAGTTGCATTTTCTGTCTGTTCAAAAAATTTAGGATTAAGTGTAATACATGTGAATTTTCTCATGTGAAGTTTTGATTATGAGATCTAGACCCACTCCCTTACAAAGTAAGAGCAGGCCTTGGGGAAATGGTTCAGTGGATAAAGGTGATTGTTTCATAAGTGTGAGTATCAAAGTTTAAATGTAGTGAACCTGCACAAAAGCTAAGAGCATGAACATCTTTAACTTCAGTGCTTTTAAGGTGATATGGAATGCAAAGACAGGAAAATCCTTGGAAGCACATGAACAGTTGGACAGGCAAGAGCAGTAGAAAACCAACAGAGACCCTGTCTCACCTCGGTCTGTTGTGCTCCATTATTCACACACATGAATGAGTGCAAGAACACACACACACACACAGAGAGAGAGAGAGAGAGAGAGAGAGAGAGAGAGAGAGAGAGAGAGAGAGAGAATATAAGAGCATTCTGCTATGATCCTATCCTTTCCTTCAGAGGCATTTTTAAGAGTTGTATAGGCACCTCTGGACAGGTTGTCCTGTGTTGTGTTAAAAAGCAATGTAAGCAAGCCTGGAAGAGAAAGGCAGTAAGCAGTGTCCCTCTATGATCTCTGCTTCAATGTCGCCTCCAGATTTCTGCCTTCAGTTCCTTACCTTCCCTGAATATGGGTCTACAATTTGAATTGAAACAAACTCTTTCCTCCCCAGATAGATTTGGGTTAGTGTTTTACCACAGAAACAGAAAATCAAACTCAGACAGGCTACAATAACCAAATATTGTGAACTGTGTAGATTATGATGAGAACGAGAAGGTTAATTCTCATAAATTTGGAAGCTTCAGAATCTAAAATTGTGGCATAGGAGAATTTGATTTCCAGTGATTGCCTGCTTCATTCCCAAGAGCCATCTTATTTAACCTCAAAGGGTACTAGGAAGAGGAATGGTTCATACTGCTTTTGTTTGTGAGGAAATCTCATTCTTGCACTCTCTGCCTTTGCGACCTAATCAGGCTTCACAGTCTCTGCCCCTCACTCTATCATAATCTTCTTTGAGTTGAAAATTTCATCTGTGAAGTGGAGGAGATACAGAGCATTCAGTTCATTGCATAAGACTACTATGCTTTCAATCTTCATAAGAAAAAAATCCAGATCAATTTAGTAAAAGACTAATTCTAATGACAAAGCAGTGGGGTCATAGACTGGCGAACAGTTGTCAGATTCAAACGAGAATACATGGAATGCAGAAAATGCCAAGCTCCCTTTGGAGAGGACCTGGAAATATGGTGAAAATTTTATAGTATTAATCTTCTGCCTAAAGGAAATTTGTCAATGGAGTGGACTTCTTTGTTTGTTTGTTTGTTTTGTATTTTTTTAATTCTAAGGTTTTAATGCTGGATAGGAAATGGAAGTTTTTCTTTACAAAGTGATGTATGTTTTAAGATTTCAACATTCATATATGCTTGCTTATTATTAGTAACAGATTTATGTCATTGTTCACTCAAAACTCATAGTATATTTCTATTTTTTAATGTTGAGAACTTTTTTCTTTATTAGGAATTCTTTTATTCATTTTACATACCAACCACAGATCCTCCTCTCTTCCCTCCTCAAACTACCACCCCAGTCTTTCTCTCCCAGCTTACGCCCCATTTCCTCCTTTGAAAAGGTAAGGCCTCCGAGTCAGCACAGCCTGGTATATCAGTTGGGGCAGGCACAAGCTCCTTCCCTGTATCAAGGCTCTGCAAGGTATCCAACTGTAGGTAATGGGTTCTAAAAAGCCTGCTCATGCACCAAGGATAGATCCTGATCCTACTGCCAGGGGGCCCCTTAAGCAGACCAAGCTACACAATTGTCTCACTTATGCAGAGGGCCTAGGCTAGTCCCAGGGAGGCTCCTCAGATGTTGGTCTAAAGTTCATGAGTTCCCACTAGCTTGGTTCAGTTGTCTCTGTAGGTTTCCCCATCTTGATCTTGATGCCCCTTGCTCATGGAGTCCCACTTCCCTCTCTTGGACTAGACTCCTGGAGCTTGTCCTGGTGTTTGGCTGTGGATCTTTGCATCTACTTCATCAGCTACTGGATGAAGGCTCTATGATGACAGTTGGGGTATTCACCAATCTGATTATTTGGGTAAACCAGCTCAGACACCCTCTCCACTATTACTAGTAGTCTAAGCTGGGGTCATCTTGTGGATTTCTGGGACTTCCCTACCACCAGATTTCTCCCTATCCCCATGATGTCTCTGTCTATCATGGTATCTCTTTCATTGTTTTCCCACTACATCTATGTTCCAGCTCAACCATCCTGTTCCCCCATGTTCTCATCCCCCACCCCTACCCTCCACTGCCTCCTACCCCTAGTTTACTCATAGAGATCTCATCTATTTCCCCTTCCCAGGGTGATCCACACATCCCTTTCAGTGTCCTCCTTGTTGGCTAGATTCTCTGGAGCTGGTGGTTGTAGTCTGATTATCCTTTGCTTTACATCTAGTATCCATTTATGACTGAGTACAAACCATGTTTGTCTTTCTGAGTCTGGGTTACCTCATTCAGGATGATGTTTTCTAGTTCCATCCATTTGCCTGCAAATTTCATGATGATATTGTTTATTACTGCTGTGTATTTCCCTTCTTCGGGATTTGCTGCTGTGGAGTTTATCTTTGGCCTGTGATTTGTGGGTGCATCTAACTCCCTTAGGTTGAAGTTTTCCTTTTAGTGCTTTCTGTATGGCTGGATTTTTGGATATATATAAATCTGGTTTTGTCTTGGAATATCTTGTGCACTCTGTCTATTGTAGTTGAAATTTTGCTGAGTATAGTAGTCTAGGCTGGCATCCATCATGTCTTATTGGCTGCATTACATCTTTCCAGGACCTTCTGGCTTTTAGAGTCTCCACTGAGAATTCAGGTGTTATTCTGTTTAGTCTGCCTTTATAAGTCACTGGACATTTTTCCTTTACTGCTCATAATATTCTTTCTTTATTCTGTATGTTTAGTGGTTTGATTATTATGTGGTGAGGGGACTTTTTTGGAGGGTAATCTATTTGATGTTTTATAAGCTTCTTGTATCTACATAGGCATTTCCTTCTTTAAGTTGGGAAAGTTTTCTTCTATGATTTTTTTGAATATATTTTCTGTACCTTTGAATTGGTATTCTTCTCCTTCTTATATCTCTATTATTCTTATGCTCATCCTTTTCATAGTATCCCAGAATTCCTTGATGTTTTGTGTTATGACTTTGTTTTTGGCTTTAATATTTCCTTTGACTGATGATAATCTATTTTCTCTATTGTATCCTCCAAGCCAGAGATTCTTTCTTCCATCTCTTATATTCTGTTGGTTATGCTTGCATCTGTGTTTCCTGTTTGTTTACTCAGATTTTTTGTTTCCAGCATTCCCTCGGTTTGTGTTTTTTTCATTGCTTCTATTTCAATTTTCAGACCTTGAACTGTTTCTTCACCTGTTTAACTGATTTTTCTTGGTTTTCTTGACTTTCTTTAAGAGATTTATTGTTTTCTTCCATTTTTTAAAATTTGTCTTGTCCCCAGTTTCTAAGGGAAATTTTCATTTCCTCTTTAAAGACCTCTATCATCTTCATAAAGTTATTTTTAAAGTCACTTTCATCTGCTTCTTCCATATTGTGATGTTCAGGTCTTGCTGGTGTAGAACCATTAGGTTCTGGTGGTATCATATGGTTCATTTTGTTGTTGTACGCATGCATGTATTTTTGCACTGGCATCAAACCATTTCTTCCTCCAATAGGTGCAAGAAGTGTCAGTGTCAGAGGGGCCACTCTTGGTCCAATTGGAGTGGGAGGATTCTGTGCCTCAGGGAGCCCCTGAGGTTGCAGGTGGATGGGGGTAGTTAGTGGGTCTTATAGATTGCAGGGACTAATGAGGGGTGTTGGTGGGGAGGCCTGACTGCAGATGTCTTCCCTGTTGGCCTACAACTGGGACAGCGATGGGGCTGGGGTGAGGCACAGGTTGTGCCTCAGGACCTAGTTCCTAGTATATTTCTTATAGATTACAGCAATTAAGAATAATTTTAATCATCATAGTATTGAAGATTTCTATTCTTAAATATGCTGCAGATCATTTGAAAATAAATGGAAATTTTGATTCGACATAAACATATTTAAATATTAATGATTATTAATATACAAGCTGAGGTATTTTTCCATTTTACTATATCTCATGATGACAAGTATCCTGCATAGACAATGAGAAACTTTTGGCAGCCTTCAATTTTCTTTGAAATTCCTCATCTTTGACACAAAAATATTCAAGTATAGATAATTCAACAATGAGTCTAGAACAAATACACACACATAGAGGCATAGATACACTTTTTAAAAGTAAGAAAATTATCCTAAAAAAAATACTGGTCAATTCACTATCATTACTATTAAAAAAAAACTTATTTTTTTCTCGTTTCCAATTTAAGCATAAGAGTTACATTCCACTTTATACTATTAAAAAATCAATTAAAAATATTTTAATAGTGGAATCACAATCTCTATCATTCAATTCTTATGTAATGACTGAATTAGGAAGGATTTCATAACCAGTTTGATTGTTATTAAAATTGGAATCTTAATTTCATCTGCCCCCCAAAAGAATGTGTTGTCAGTAAAATTTATGGCTAAATTAAATATTTTAATAGCACAAAACCAGTGAGCAGAACCAAGCTTGTTAAGTGTTATGTGGTTTCCACAGAATGATGCCCTATTATATAGAGTCAGAATACCATGGAGAAATATCTCCATTTGTAAGTTTTATCACAGGGAATTAATTAACAAAGCAATACACGTATTAATCAAACACCTTTATGTAGGATTGGAGAGCTGAAATTGACCATCATCAATAAGATATAATTAAGTCTCTAACCAAGATTGGCATGTCTTCTGAGTGACTCAGGAAAAAGTTGTAATCTTCCACTAACATGGAAAAACAAAATTTTTGGATTAAGATTTTAGTCCTTGTAAGACATTTTGGTGGTAAGTCATGATTTCCACATTCTGTTTACTATATTCTCACTCAGTGGTTTGGTGAAGAAGCACTATTGATAGGAAAATTCTCTTATTGAGAGGGAAAGAATGAGATGTTGGGTAGTTGGGTAGATAGAGAGGTGGGCAGAGTCTGAGAGGAGTTTAAGAGGATGAAAAGTGTGATCAAAATACATTGCATGAAAGAAGTTCTAAATAATTCAATACATACAAACAAAAAAGAAAATATCCTATCATGAACAATGAACAGTTGACACTAACATTTTCATTTCTGAATCTGAAAACAGTAGTGAGAGAAATATCTATTTGTAAGTATCATTCTCTGCTTACAAATATAAAAAAATCTATCACATTTAGTTAATGGATACTTTCTTGGAATTTTTTTTGAATAACACTTCAAATTGTGGTGATATATTGTGTACCCCAATATACTGTATACCCTAATAAACTTATCTGGGGTTCAGAGGACAGAGCCAGGCACTAGATTAGACATAGAGGCCAAACAATGGTGGCACACACACTTAATCCTGTCATTTGAAAGGCAGAGATCCGTCTGGATCTCTGTGAGTTCAAGGCCACACTGGTGTAGTATGAATCTTAAAGGTACTTGTTAATAAAACTCAAACCCGAGGCCAGTTATTGGGGTGAATGCTGGAAGATCAGAGAAGCAGAACAAGCCACAGCTATCTCACCTTGCTAGTTCCTCAGGTGATGCTGTTTACTCAGGCTGGAAGCTTCTGAGTCCTCCTCCACATGAATCTCAGCTGAACTGTGTTGCTCCAAAGCCTGAACGCTTAACCAACCAGATGTTTAACTAACTACATGCTTTACTTTTCTAGTTCCTGGTCCTCACGCCTTATATACCTTTCTCTTTCTGCCCCCACTCCCTGGGATTAAAGCTTGGGTTTCTGGAATTAAAGGCTTGTGTCACCATGCTTAGCTGTTTCTAAAGTGGCCTTGAACTCAGAGATCCACTAGCCCTGTCTCCCAAGTGCTGGGATTAAAGGCGTGTGCTACCACCACCCAACTTCTGTTATGGCTTGCTCTGACCCACTTTCTAGCCACCATTTTTGGCTTTGTTCTAGTGCCTGTCTGTTCTCTGACCCCAGATTTGTTTATTTCGGGGAACACACAATATTTCAGGGAACACAATACCCACTACACACTGGGAACGGGGTCAGGTACTGGTGGCACTGACCTTTAATGTCAGAACTTGAAATCTTATGCCTTTAGTTGGAAAGCACACACACACCTTTAATCCCAGGAAGAGACATGGCTGGGTGGAGAACAGTATGTAAGGCACAAGGAGACAGGAGCTAAGCAGCAGTTCAACTGAGACCCTCAGGGTTGAGGACTCAGAGACTTTCAGTCTGAGGGTTCATGTTAACAGGATCGGCTGAAGAGTTGGTGAGATGAAGTTGGCTGTGGCTTATTCTGCTTCTCTGATCTTTCAGCTTTCACCCTAATATCATGCTCCAGGTTTTTTTTTTTTTTTTTTTTTTTTTTTTAATTTGTAAGACCTTTTAAGATTTGTGTTACATCAAATGAATTTGGAAAACTCTAAATTTAAAAATACCTCACTAATATTTTTCAAACAAAACATAGAAAGTCTTTGCAAAGAAGGAAAAAACAGGTTGCTTGACATTTTTGATTATGGAAATAATAGTTTTCTATGATTTAAAAATTGTGGGCTACTTCATTATTTAATAAAATAAAACCCTCAGATTATCTATCACATTCTCATGTTTTTTTATTTTTTCTTTACTTTTCCTCTTTTGAGGTTGTATAATAATTATTCCATTGACAAGAATATTTGACTAATAAATATCAAAGAAAATCAAAGAGGAAAAGGTTGCAATATCTATTTAAAACTGTAATTTTATTTGGTAGAATTGAGGTAATTAAGGGAAAAAAGGAAAAGAAAGAGTGCAGTGACATTTTTCTGTTTAACTAGCATCATCAGCTCCTGAACCTTTTTCCTTTGATAACCACTAATGTTCCCCTTGGCTTCTCTATAAATGAACCTTCCAAAATCACACCAGTCAACTTAGAACATTCAGGAAAGAAATGAGGAACAATTTTAATTTGACAAACAGGCTCTATAGTAATTTTTTTTCTGGACAAAATGAGTCATAAAAAAATGAAAAAGTTAACAAGTCTCCCATGCATGTGCAGGAAGGTCTCAAATGGTCTATCTAATTTGAGCTTAATGCATTTTATAATTTTGGTCTGAAAGATACCATAAATTTGTCGTGTGAATCCAAATCATTTTTTTTTGTAATTTTTCTTAAGCAAAAGAAGACAGAACTAGAAGTTTATCGTCTAAAATGGAGAGTTTAGAGGACTCTTAGATCCCCACACTTGAGAGTGAATGCTTTACAAGTTATTGTATTCTTAGGAAGTGAACTGATATGAATGAGGAGAGATGGTAAGACCACTCAAGAGAAGGTGTTTGGAGCAGCATCCTCAGGACCTGAGGATGGAGGAATGAAAAGAGGACAAAGGAGGAATGTACTCTTTCTGTGCATGTATTTCTGTAGGTAAATATACAAATGCTTTCCAAGTTGGACATTGTGAGAATATCTTCAAAATTTACATATTTATACTTCCTCGATAATGACATAGAGTCCTAAAAAAACCTTGCCTTTATTATTTATAAAATGAATTCTATTTTCTTAATCCAAGGGAGATGATATCAGTTAATTTGTAAGACAACCATTTTGTAATTACTTTTAAGATTAGCTCTTACATTTTATTATTATACATTTATAGATTATTCTGTGACTTACTCATCTGTATCAAGTGTCTGTCTGGCCTCGGAATATTATGATGAAACATAGTCACTGCATCAGTTATCTTTTCTGTTATTGTGACAACATACCTGACCAAAGCAGTTTAGGGAAAGCTGGGTTTATTTTGGCTCTTTCAGCTCACAGTTTTAATTACAGTCCACCATGATGGAGAAGAAAGAAATAGCCCTTTGTTCAGTGTGCTTTCTCAGTTTTAGTTCACCCATAATGGTACCACCATATTTAGGATAAGTCTTTCTTTCACAGTTTAACTTCTCTGGAAGCACCCCATTGCAACCAAGCCTGGAGGTTTGTTTCTGTGGTGACTGTAAATCCTATCAAGTCCAAAGTCAAGATTAACTATCACAGTCTTCTATGAAGTGCATACTCCAGAACAAAGAGAAGGAGTTACTACAGACATTCATAATGTTGAAGGTAGTCTATGATTTTATGTTGACTGACATCCAAAGCTCCCTTGGCCATATGTCGCCTGCAGTCTGTGGCCTAGATATGCCTAATTGGATGTTTTTTTTGCATACTTTGGGCATGTGTTTTTTCTGATTTACTTATTAATATGACTTACATATTCTAGATGGTACATAGCCCAATATTTTCACTACTGTATTAATTATTTGGTTTTATTACTGGGAATAAAATGAAATAAAAAAAAAACCAAATAAATGCTTATGAGTGTTAAATGTTTAGTTAAATGGAAAATTGAAGCAAGAGTGACTGAAAATAAAAGTGGGCCCTATATGAAGATATGCTTTGAACTAGTTCATGGGCCATTGATTATGGGTTAGGAAATCAGTCCATATGTACCTGGAATTATGCAGGGAGCATATATGTATTTGGAAAATGTATCCTTTATAAATTCAAACACAGGTATAGAATGGTATACATACTAACAAGTGGTTTCTCCATAAAGATTTTACTCTTTGGAATTAAGGCTGTTCATTCAGTGTATTTAGGTTTGTAACTACTGCACTTACAGGCAAAATGAACTAAGAATTCATTTTATTACATCGACATTAATGAGAATCCTTAGCTCTTACATGCCCCTCAGTGCATAGGATATTCTAGTTTTGGGCTAAAAATACTATAATCTCATCATTTGTTAAAGTTCATTTTAATTCAGGTAAACTATATTTAATACAATAGAATTATTTTAAGTCATAATATTTCTTCACAGGTTAGTTTTAGTTTTCTTAATTATATTTTTATTACTGTTCTATATTTGAAGCAAGATAATTAGGATAATAAAGATGAAAGAATATTTCAGAAATTAGATTTTTTGAATCACTCATCATTGATGACATGCCAAAGACTAACTCTCTCAAGACACAATAGAGCGGTTAAATTAGAAGTGTTTTAGTAACCAGGATTATAGGTCTCTATAACCAGGAGTGAAGAAGGCTTAAGAATTCCAAAGTATTTTCTAACACTGCTGTTTCCTTTGGGCAGAGGGTGTAATTGTATCCATCCTCAACTTAAAGGAGAATAATTGATGAGAAGTGTGCATTTAGCCAAGGCATAGTGTTATCAATGTGTCAGAAGTGAGGAATATGGCAAAGTCACAATGGGCTATCATGTCCCAATAAAAGCTATTCATTCCTTATAAAATCAATTCTCAATACTCAATGGATTCCACTGGCCTGTGGGATCTGGCCCCTGCCTACACCGCCTACTTTAATTCTACAGGCTGTCTGCTTCATTCTAAGAATCCACAATGCTGCCTCTTTTATCTTTCTTTATTTAGCAAATCAAGGCATACATTGAAGGACCTTATTTCTCTTTGTTCTTCTTGCAGGGTGGGGGTGTTTGCTCTGACCTTGATTAGCAGTCAAACCAACAGCTATAGTATGTAAGTATTAATTGGCTACTTAAAATAAAGCAACCCCTACACCAATTCCTTTTACATTATTCTTCTTTTTAGCATCTTTTTAACATCTAAAATGATCTTGTTCATTGACTATTCACTTCATTGTTTAGGCATTCCCCAGTTGAGTTTCATAAAGGCAAAGAGCTTATTCCCTATGGCATAAGGCTTACAACATGCCTGACACAAAGTAAGTGCTCCATAAATCCTCTGTAATAGAAGGATTGATTGAATAATTGCTCTCAATTGCTCACAGTATGGCTTTTACTGTTTTTTTTTAAACCTATATACAAATGTGATAGTGCATTGCTCAGTTCTTTGTACCAATTGAGATAAAGACATAAAAGTTCCGAAACAGAGGCATTTTCTGGGCATCAAGTTTGCCTGTTGGAATTTAGAACCTGTAATGACCTATATCAGAGACTGCAATTCCCTGAACATAATAGTATCTTGCATAATTTAACACAAGTCTTATTTTAATCAGAAAGATATCCATTTGCATGAAACATCCAAATTGTATGTTGAATTTTTTTTGGGGGGGATAAAAATTAAAAACAACACAGAGACCCACAAGTGGACTGTGTGCAGAAAGTAAGAGACCTTGGAGCAGTCCATCCTAAGTGGTATGTCTTCATCAAATCCCTCGACTTAGGGATCATCAATGCAGAAGAAGAGGCAGATGAATTTTAAGAACCAGAGGTGATAGATGACTCCAGGGAAACAGTGTCTTCTAGACACAACAGGACTGATGCACATATAAACTAAGTGATACTGTGGTATCATGCACAGGGCCTGTACAGGTTCAAGCCAGATAGAGGTCCCAGAGCTAGGAAGGGGAGGTAGACACAAGCTCCAAGCCCCATGCAAGAAGCTCTCTGCAATAGATATTCTCTGGCAAAAGAAAAATTCATTTTCTTCAATGATTCTAACTGGGAATATTAACCACATTTCAGGGTAGATCCCATGCCCAGCAGTAGATAGTCAAGAAAAAACAACCTCAATGGTCTTTTTGTAGGCATTTCGCTTCATTTTGCTCTGTTTGGACATTTTTTATCTTATTGGTCTTTTGCTTCTGTATTTACTTTGTTTTAAGGTTTTTTTTTTGAGGGGGTGTTGTGTTTCTTTTTTTTTTGGAGAGGGGTTGTAGAGTTGGATGGGCAGAGACGTGGGGAGGATGGAGTGCATTTGGGAAGGGGAAGCATGCTCAGAATATACTGTATGGAAACTTCCTTCAATTAAAATTTTAGAAGGCAAAAAAGAATTAAATACTAATTCAGATCATAGTTAGAATATACTATTAAATGTTTCATAGATTTCTGGGATTTCATGAAGTATTTTATCCTTAACCAGAAGCTAACTAAATTTATGTGATTCTAGAGACTGTTTTGAAATCAATAAAAAGGAAATTGTGTATAAAGAAGAAAGTTGGGCAGTCAGTGGAAAACTTAGCATCAGTTTTATTGAAGAAATGTGTTCTACTGCTTTCTGTTTGCAATGCCATTAAGAATATATTTTTGCCCTGAAACTGTATCAAAGTTGTACATAGCTCCCAACATTTTTAAAATGAAAAGGTACTCTCGTGTTCTCCTCACTCTGTGCACTTTGCTGTTGGTGTGACAAGGCATTTGGAGATATTTCTGGCATTTTGTTTTCAATGCATAAGGTAGTGTTAACTATATGGTTGATTATTGGCTAGAAATCCTGAGTTGTCAACTGTACATATCTAGTTTGTAAAGAGAATAAAATAACCCAGACATATTCCTGATGCTCCTTGTTTGGCATGCAGGATGTGAGAGGAAGATGCCTTTTGGAGGGGGCCGTAGCTTAGGGCGTGCACTGTGAGGCTGGACCTGTTGATACTGCGGTGGGCATCCATTTATCTTCAGGTTGTCTTGTTTTTGTATATAGTTGCATAGCATTCTGCTGACATTCTTAGTTGTGGAAAAGGGGGAGGGGTCAGCTGGCATTAGAAGTGTTTGGATTTTTTTCTTTAGTTAAGTGCTATAGATTTTAAACTGTTTTTAAACAAACTGTAGAACTCATCATTGTCAGCAAAGCAAGGAACTACTGCATCAAAGTAAGTTCAAGAACCCTCTGTACCTAAATGCAATTTGCAACACTGTGTTATTTTTTGTTATGTTTAGAATGCTGAAATGTTTTTGAAGTTAAATAAACAGTATTACATTTTTAAAACTGTTAAAATAAAAGAATATATTTTTTCTTTTACACTGTTTATATGCCAAACACTCCTCCTGAGTCAATGGTCCTCCTGAACAGCTCCTAATACTTGTAGAAAAATGCAACTCAGGCTACAGCCACAGGAATAATTTATTTGCCAAGGTTAAGAAATGTTCTTAAATATAAGACCTTTGGAATACATTTAAGTACAGTAACTTACGTCATTGTCTACCCTTCAAAAGGGTTTACATTCTACAGAGGAGGAACCAAATAAGAAACAGAATGGGATTAAAAATGGGAAGCAATATACTTCTAAATGATGTCCAATTCCAGCACAATTAGGCTTTAGCAAGTACTTATGCACTAGGCATACATTTCTGTCAACAATTAACAAAGACAGTGAGTTCTTGGTGTAAATTTCAAGAAATGAAATCTTAGGATTTGCACCTTCCCTTGGATGTGCTGTGGAACAATCTTTATACACTGTAAATGTGCATTGTTCTCATTGTTAATAAAAAGCTGATTGGCTGCTAGCTGGGCAGGAAGAGATTGGGTGAGAGAGCCTGAGACAGAGAATTCTGGGAGGAAGAAGGGGCAGAGTCAGAGGAGTTACCAGCCAAATGAACTGGAGATGATGAACTTGCCATGCTAATAAAGGTACCACCACTCGGCAGAGTGTAAATAAGGAATATGGATTAATTTAAGTGTGAGAGTTAGCTAGTAATAAACCTGAGCTATTAACTGAGCATGTATAGTCCATATTCAGCCTCTGAGTTGGTTATTGGAGACTGGGAAGTCAGGACAGGAAAAACATCTGTTTACATGGATATTTGATCAAAGTTCTTCAGTTGATATTTAAAACAAAGTGTGAAGTTAGGTAATGATAATAGGAACTTATGAAATTACACAACAAATATGTAAATGGGTAGTTTATAAATGAGAGATGACAAAGAAGAAGGGGATAAGGGCGTTAGAGGTGTAGATGATAAAGGAAAATGTAGAACAATGATGAAGAACAAGAAGAGGTGCTGTTAGAGAAAGAAAACTCAAGAAATGCCCTCAGAGATTCAAACAACAACAGTAGCATCAATGTCAGGGCCTCTGGGACAAGTATGAACTGCTTGATTTTAAAGACCCAGTGAGAAGATGGGGAAAGAACTCAGTTGATAAAGTGCTTGGAGCCCTCAGGTCTCACAAAACAAGTTGGTCACCTTTGGTAGAATCTACCCTCAAGATTGACTTTTAGCTTGCATACACACACACACACACACACACACACACACACACACACACACACACACAAATGTATACACACATGCATGCACATATATACATAACTTAATATATACACACACATATACACACAAATCTGTAAACATATATTCACATATATATAGACATATAAACACACCCGTATATATGCACGTAAGTGTATTCACACATGTAAACACAAACATCAGTGTTTGGAAGTGTCCTGTGCATGTTTAGGTTGATGTTACAGCTCGAATTGGACCGATGTCCAGACAATTGCTTAGTTAACTGCAAGTTCTTTTAGAGGAATATTCATTTAAACATTTAATTCATTTACATTCAGCAAACATTTATTGATTTTCTCTGTATGTTCCAAAAATAATAGGACTGAGGAAGAACTGATTTCTGGGATGAGAAAGAGTAGGTTAGGAAAAAGTCTTCTGGTTGAAATGTATTGTAGGAAGATTAAAAATTATTGAATATTTTTCAGCCACCAATATTACTAGCTGCTATTGAATGATTTTTTTTTGTTGTTGTTGTTCCCTTAAAACTCATATATTGAAAAGCTAACCCTCATTTTGATTTGTGATATTTGGAGTTGAGTCCTTTGCAGTGAGAATGGTATGTCAGGAAAGCAGAGTCTACATAATGTGATTAGTGTCCTTGAAAGACAATGAAGGCCTCAGACATTTTAAGGGCAATTTCTCTCTCTGTTCTATGATAGTTTTCTTCTTTCATATTTTCTACATAGAAGAACAGCATCCTAAAACAAGTATGAGTCTCATTATCACAACTCAGCCAAGATCTTTGACTGACCAGAAACTTATCAGCCTTCTAAATTCTGAGAAATTTCCCTTGTTTAGGTCAATATGTCTCTGGTAGTTTCAGCTGATCAAACTTTTTTTCCCCCATGTTTGTGAATGCCTTTGCCTAAATTAGTAGAATTTAATTCATTCTTGTGTGTTTTATTATTATTAAGTGACTTTCTATTCATTTTAATTACCAACCACAGATTCCCCTCACCTCCCCCCTCCCATCCCCCAGCCTTTCCTCCCAACCCCACCCATTCCCACCTCCTCTAAGGCAAGGTCTCCTGTGGTGATATTGTGTTCCCAAAATATTTTGCACCCTAATAAACTTATCTGGGGTCAGAGAACAGAACAGCCACTAGATATAGAGGCCAGAAAATGGTGGCACGCCTTTAATCCTATCACTTGGGAGGTGGAGATTCATCCGGATCTCTGTGAGTTTAAAGCCACATTGGAAACAGCCAGGCTTGATGACTCATGCCTTTAATCCCAGGAAGTGAGCCTTTAATCCCAGGAAGTGATGGTATAAAGCCAAAAGGTATATAAGGCTTGAGGACCAAGAATTTAGAGCTGGTTAAACTTTTAGGCTTTTGAGCAGCACAGTTCAGCTGAGAGGCATCCCGTCTGAGGAAACACGATCAGCTGAGGAATTGGCAAGGTGAGGTGGCGGTGGCCGGTTTGCCTCTCTGATCTTCCAGCGTTTACCACAACCTGGCTCTGGGTTTGATTTTATTAATAAGAACTTCTAAGATTCATGCTACAGTCTCCCATGGAGAGTCAGCAAAGCCTGGCACACTCATCTGAGGCAGATCCAGCTAGCGGAAATATATGAACCATGGACCAATAACTGAGGAGCCCCCATGGTTCTGCACCAGACCCTTTGGATAGGCAAGACAACTGTTTAGTTTGAACTGTTTAGGGGGCCCTCAGGCAGTGGGATAGGTATCCATCCCTGGTATATGAGCTCAATTAATTTAATTCATGAGTAACCAGGAAGAACCCACTAACAGCTGTGACCACATGACTTAAAGTATGAGAATAAGCTGAGGAGCCCAACTTTGGGAGCTACATTAACTAGGAAAAATGTGCTCCTCTGCTTTGGCTGTCCTTCTGCTTCCAACTTGTACAATTTCTCACTCCAAGAACAGTTTATTTCTCTTCCAATAATATCTATTATAAATTTCTAATGAAACCCTAAGCAATACTGATGATGCTACATTTTTTAGCACATTTGAAGTAACATGAATATGAGGTTATAACAATCACTATTAGTGACTTCAACAGCCACATTACTGAGGTATCATGAGTGAAGCTCCCCTATCATTTCTAGGAGATACAATCTCACAACAGGCATCCCAGTCCTCTGCCTCTTATAATTTGTCTGCTGTCTCTTCCACAGTGTTTCCTGAGATTTCCTCAAAGCAGAAAATGTCAGAAAGGATTGATAGAGACTTATGAAAATGATGCCTCCATCAGCTTTCAAGATTTCCCATGGGCCAAAGAGAAGGTAATAAAACAGGCAGCTTAATGGATTGTAAACAAAAGGAAGCAAATAGGAATGTGAATCCATACAGATATCAGCAAATTTTTAAAAAGGTAAATAAAATCATTTAGAGTAAAAATACTGATGGTAAAGGAAGAAAAAGTCTTGGAGTTAAAAGACTCTTTGAACTCTTAAAAATTGTGATAAGAATGCCAAAGTGACAGCTTCTGATGGGGGGGTGCATGTGGGGAAGGACTCAATTTTCTTTAAGGGGCTGACCACTGGAGTTTGAGCATGCTCCAGTGAGTATATGGGCAACACAAGTTGGACTTTTTTTTTTTCTTTTTTTGGTTTATTGAGACAGGGTTTCTCTGTGTAGTTTTGGTTCCTGTCCTGGATCTCCCTCTGTAGACCAGGCTGGCCTAGAACTCACAGAGATCGGCCTGGCTCTACCTCCTAAGGGCTGGGTTTAAAGGTGTGCACCACCACATGCCCGGCTACAAATTGGACGTTTTCCCTCTTCTTTTTTTAGAAGGATCACAACGGTCAGAGGATCAGACCTTCGAGAACTGGGAAGTGAGTGTGCTTGGGGTTCATGATGTAAAATTCCAAAATAATCAATAAAAATATTATGAAAAAAAGACTGTCTTCATTGAACAACAAGGGGATTTTGATAAAGAATAGAATTTGTATGAGAGAGGATTACCACAAATTATTTATAAGATACAAAAGTAAATATGGTATCTTTGCACTGGAAAAAGTAGATACTTCTTTGGTCAGACATCATCATTAAGGGCCTAGCATGGGCCCTAGTGTGATGTTTTGGAATGACATAACATCTCAGAAGCATGATAAGAATCTACATATGAGGAAAGTTTCAACAAGCCCATTAAAACTCATAAATAGCTGGAAAGAGGAGGGACTCTATTTTCCAAAACTGTGTCTATCATGAAAAAGGACAAATAAGGGAACATTCCAGAATAAAGGAAACCTGAGAAGAATGGCAAATAGTAGAATGTATGACTGTGGACTGGAAGAGAGAAATGCTATGCAGAATATTGATGACCAAATTAGAATTTCAGGCATTGTGGTGGTATGAATAAGAATGACCCCCATTAGCTCATATAGATTTCAGTGCTTAGCCATCTTGGAGTGGCATTACTTGGAAGGATTAGCAGGTGTGGCCTTGTTGGAGTAGGTGTGACATTGTTGGAAGAAGTACATCAAAGGGGCTGGCTAGGCTTTGAGGTTTCAGGAGTCCAGTCCAGGTCCAGTGACTTTCTTTCTTCATGCTGTCTACAGATCCAGATCCAGAATTATCAGTACTTCTCAAGCACCATGTCTTCCTGCATGCTGCCATGCTCCTTGCCATGAGGATAATGAACTAAACCTTGGAAACTGTAAACAACTCCTAATTAAATGCTTTCTTTTTATAAGAGTTGCCGTGGTCATGGTGTCTCTTCACAGTCATAGGACCCTGACAGAAAGAGGCATACACAGAAATTACAAGAGTGTATTCTTATTCATGGGAAAAGCACCATGAATTATATAAATATTAAAGGGTAAGTGTGTGTGTGTGTATGTGTGTGTGTGTGTGTGTGTGTGTGTGTGTGTGTGTGTAGAACAATAAAATAAATGAGGCAGAATGGAAACAACTCATAAATATGAAGAAAAATTAATGTGAAATTTTTGGACAATTTTGCAGTTTATATGAGCTTGAAACTGTGTCCCAATAAACAAAAGAATTGCAGTGGCACTGAGCAGGGCCAGGGATTTTGTCACACACTTCAGTTGTTTCAAAGAAGAGATAAAATGCTTATAACATAAATGTAGGTTACAGTGAGCTTTAAAATGTACATACTACAATGTATGATAATGCTTTTGTCATATATGTCTAAATGTACTGCTGTCGAATACTGAAAATATCACTTACATAAAAAAACTGAAAACTTTATTGTTAGTAATTTGGCTAAAATGCAAGGCAGAATATAGAAATAATGCCAATTACAGTAGGGAAAATGTTTTGAAGAGGTTACTAAAAATATGCTGCAGTTTAGGGAAGTATGTACCAACATCACTATGATAGTCTCCTGTGTTCTACAAGCCCACATGCTTAGCTTCATTATGAAGAGCTTGAAAAATGTAACCTTAGTTCTTCAGAAGCTATCAGTCTGAATGTCTGCTTGTCTTGACCCTCATACAATAATTCTGCTGATAAAAATATATAATTATATGTATACATGAAGTATATGGATATAAACT